>NC_140935.1:155789637-156389637 GCF_014529385.1 Adiantum capillus-veneris
TGATACACAAAGGATTAACGGCTTGGAGGATTACAATGTACATTCATTGATGTGGTCAAAGAATCTCAAGCAACGAAGAGGACAAGGAGGGTTAGCATGTATAGTTAAGAAAAGATTGGAAGATTTTGTATCAATTGTGAAAGATGACAAGTACAAACGTTATGTATGGCTGAAAATTATGACACCAAAAAGAGCACCCATTTTTGTAGCCGGTTGCTACATTCCTCATCATGATTCTCCCTTTTATGCTTGCATGGATAGAGATCAACCATTTTCTGATTTGGAAGAGGACATTGCTTATTTCAAAGGTGATGGTGATGTTATTGTATTTGGGGATATGAATGCTCGCACAAAAACATTGCAACATGATACTCAACAATTTGATATGCCATACATTTCAAGGGAGTTGGAGGAAGTTCACTTGTATGATCGTACTTCAATGGATGAGAAAGAGCCGGATCACTATGGAAAGTTACTTTTACACATGTGTAATAGCACGGGTATGCTCATTGCCAATGGTGTATCTTTGTGGAGTGGAACCAATGGATTTACATGTAGAAGACATAATGGGGATAGTGTGATTGACTATATGCTACTCTCTGAAGCCATCATGTATCGCATAAAGAGTTTTATGTTTGGTCAATGGACCCCGGAATCCGACCATTGCACCTTATGTATTGACCTTTCATGTGGAGAAGCAACTAAGCATGATAATCTCAGCCAAAGGAAAGAGAAGTTATCACTATGTATGGATTTCAAACGTGCACCAATGTACATTGAAATGGTTGAGAAAAAATTATGGATGACAAAGCTTCAATGTGATGCACCATTGGAAACTAAATGGGAAGCTTTCAAGAAAGCTATTTGTTCTTGTGCGGAAGAATGCTTTGCCATAAAGCATCTCCATGGTATCAACAAAGATAGATCACGCAAAAGGTGGTTTGATAAAGAATGTCAAGATGCTCGAAAGTCCATGATAAAGCTTGATGCAACTATGGACAAAGACAACTATCAAAGTCATTTGCATACATACAAGGCATTGATTCAAAAGAAGAGAAGAAGATGGGAAGTAAAGCAACAAGAATTTCAAGTCCAAGAAAAGGCACATGCATGTAGAAGATTTTGGAGAAACTTGAGAGGCAAGCGGGTTGAGAATTTTGGTAACTTGAGTCTAGTGGATATGTACACACATTGTAGGAAATTATATGAGCAAGAAAATACTGAAAAAATGCCATTTTATGGTTCACTCCCATGTATGCCGTCTTTTTTTACTGTTGAGGATGTATGCGGTGGGCTTGAAAAGTTGGCCACTCGCAAAGCGGGAGATCTTCAAAGTATCAAGCCGGAGATGATCAAATGGACGGGAGATTTTACCCATGAGTAGATGTGTGATATGTTCATCCTTGCACTTCAACATGGTATGCCTTATGATTGGAGTACTAATTGGGTTAAGCCTTTGCATAAAGGAGGGGATGTAAAGAATGTAAGCAACTACCGGACTATAATGATTGGGTCTCTTATGGAAAAGTTGTTTGGGTGCATAATGAAGATGAAATTGAGTGATTGGGCTGAAGAGAATGACAAGCGTGCAAAGGGACAAGCGGGTTTTCGTCGATGCCATAGCACCATTGATCATCTTGTCACTCTTCGTGTTCTCATGGAGGAAAGTTGGTTGAAAGGCAAGCGATTGTATTGTTTTTTTGTGGACTTTAAGAAAGCCTTTGATATGATTCCACGTAACAATTTGTGGAGAAGGATGGAAGAACTCCAAGTGCCAAGTGAGTTTATGCTTGCGGTTTCTCGAATCTATGAAAAGGTGATTTGTCAATTGCGCATGGGAAGAGAAATTTCAGAAATTTTTGTAAGCACTATTGGGGTTAAACAAGGATGTCCATTGTCACCAACTCTCTTTGGTCTATGCATCGATCAATTGGAACAAATGGTACTTGACTTTATGCAAGAAGAAGGCATTGAAGAGGTCACTATTTGCAATGCGGTAATCATGCTTTTGTTGTATGCGGATGATGTAGTGCTTCTGGCACACACTTTAGAAGATGCACAAAAGCTTATGGTTGTCCTTGAGAACTTTTGCTTGCATAGTGGGCTGATTGTAAATGAATCCAAAACAAAGGTTATGCTTGTGAAAACTAACCATAAGGAGAAGCCATGCATTGTGTACAACAACGAGACACTTGAAGTTGTTGAGAGCTTTAAGTACCTTGGCCTTGAGGTTCCATCCAATCACAAGTGGCATGAATGTGCTATGCGTCGTTTGGAAGCGGGAAAGAGAGCATATTATGCATTTGAGAACATGTGTAATGCGGGAAACATCAAGTGTTGGGTTCTCAAGAAGTATCTTTTTGATGCATTGGTGACACCGGTTCTTCTTTATGGAGTTGAAGTGTGGGGCGGGAGCATCTCAAAGTCTACTTGGAAAGAGTTTGAGAATGTCCAAAAGAGTTTTCTTACAAACTTTCTCCAAGTTAAGACACAAACACCACATATGCTCCTACTTCTTGAGTCGGGATCTCTTCCAATTGAGGTTATGGGCATGGAAAGGGTTGTGGAGTACATGATAAAGATGCGTCAAAACCCCTCACATCGACTTCCTACAATTGCATGGGAAGCAAGCAAAAAAGTTCAAAAGACGCATAAAAGCAAGATCTTGAGCACGGGATGGATGCAAGACATAAAGAAGTGGTTTGGGAGATGGGATGCATTACACTTGCTACATGATGCTTCAATTGACTCTCAAGTGAATGAAGCTTTTCTACAACGCCAATGTATTACGGCTTGGGAGAAATCCGGTGGGTCACGCTTCATACATTACACTACCTATATTGCCCCCAACTACAAAACCATGTTCTTCGCTGAGAGAGGAAACCGTACTCACACTTACATGCTTGAGCCTATTCCCTTGTCCGCGATACGCACTATTGCAGAAATTCGGCTTAGCTCCCATTTCCTTCGATGTGAGATAGGGCGTTGGGGCAATGGAGAAGAGTCAAATCGATTGTGCACATTATGCTCACTGCAAGTTCGAGAGTCTGAGTACCACACACTACTAGAGTGCTCAGCTTTTGATCACATCCGAACTTGCTTCTCTCACATTTTCAGCCATAACTTAGACCTACACACTTTCCTCTCCCAGCCAAAGTGTGGGCTCTCCATTGCGACTCTCATCACTACAATTTTGGAGCATCGAGAGTCACTTATCAGCCATACACATACTACATCACATGTAACTTTGGTCCCATAGGTCATATTTGACCTCCGAGGACGATAATAAAATCTATCTATCTCTCTCTATCCCCCCCATGCTCTCTCTCTCTCTCTCTCTCTCTCTCTCTCTCTCTCTCTCTATTTCTATCTATCCCTATCTCTCTCTCTCACACTCTTTCCCATTCTCTCTCTCTCTCTCTCTCTCTCTCTCTCTCTCTCTCTCTCTCTCTCTCTCTCTCTCTCTCTCTCTCTATGTCTATCCCTCTCATTCTCTCTTTATTTATCTCTCTCTCTCTCTCTCTCTCCATTTATCTCCCTCTCATTGATTCTCTCCCTCTTTCTCTCATTCTCTCTTTATCTCTCTCTCCATCTATCTCCCTCTCATTAATTATCTCTCTCTATTTATCTACATCTAGCCCTCTTTCTCTCTCACCCTCTTTATCTTTCTCTCCCTCTCTATCTATTTCCCTCCTCCTCTCTCTCTATTTATCCTTCTCCATTTATCTCCGTCTCTTTAAATTTCTCTCTCTCTCTCTCTCTCTCTCTCTCTCTCTCTCTCTCTCTCTCTCTCTCTCTCTAACATTCTATCCAAACAATCATTTCCAAATGTGCCTAACAAATCAATCATTTTTCCAAACGCACCTAGCAAAGAAACCATTTCCAAACGTGCATAGCAAAACAATCATTTCAAACAAGCTAAGCAAAGCAACCATTTCCTAATGAACGAGGTATGTTATATTTTCTCTTTTTTTTTGGATTTATGCGCGCATGCGCGCGCACGCGCGTGTGTGTGTGTGTGTGTGTGTGTGTGTGTGTGTGTGTGTGTGTGTGTGTGTGTGTGTGTGTGGTAGAAAACACAAGGGAAAGAGCGGGGATGTGCTTTTGTGTTTACCTCTTTCTTTGTAGCGCAGTTGAGCTTCGATTAGGTTGAGCTTCCGAAGACGATGGAGGAATACCCTCTTCGTCAAAACTTGGACGAAACCCTCTTCAACGAAACTTGGGAAGCTTGGATAAGGAGAGAGGGGGGAGGGGGGGGGGGGGGGGGGGAGGCTTGGAGAAGGAGAGAGAGGGAAGGGAGGGGGGGGGTGGGGGAGGGGAGGGGTGGGAAGCTTGGGAGCAATGGCAAAAGCAAGAACGCAGAGTATGCAACAAAAACACGGCATACTCTGCCTTCTTGCCTATTTTAGGTGCCAGTTATTACCGCGGCTATTATCGTGGATATTACTGTATCATTACTGCAAGCATTACCGCATGTATTACCGCAGTCAGTCATTTCAAATGGATACATGCAATTTCGAGGTTATGAGGGGGGGGGGGGGGGGGGGGGGGGGGAGGGTACAAACCACCCCCTCTACCCTTAGCTATATATTATTTCATTTTTTAGCCTTTTGAGTTTTTTTATGAAGATTTTTAATTTTTTATGGATACTTTATTTTGTACTACTTTTAAATGTTTACTAATTGCATTTTTAAAATTCTCTTTTAGTTAAACATAATTTTAACACTCATTGTCATTTATTCCCTTTGACTTTAACTATATGTAATTTTTCTAATGGAATTAAGTGCTTTTCTAATTATTTATTTTTTAGGACACATGACTAAATAAACAACATTTTGCATGTGCAGGACATCGATTGGGATGATCGTGGTCCCACTGGAGGCCTTGACCGCGATCGTTGGCTGAAGGAAAAACTACCTTGTCCTTGCGCCAAGTGCAAAAGGGAAATCCCTCGCTTGAGGCGCATTGCTTTGGAGAACGTGGAGAACGAAGGGCTTTGGCATCCTCAAAAAAGCGCTTGGAGAGATGATAGCACGACTCACCCGTCACTTGAGGAGGTGCCCCATTGGTCTGTGTTCGGTGGTCGTGCACCGGCGCGCAAGGCCAAATGACAGAGGCAAGAGCGAATGGGTGATTTGGGTGCACCACGGTGATCTTCTCGTTGGCTCTACGTCGACAACTCCTATGGCGTCTTTGTCACACTTTGAGGCAAAGGATGAGCACATGTTCGACATGTGTGATGAGTTACTAGCTCATGAGCGCGACGTGTACGAGGAGGATTGTCAGCCCTGCACTAAACGGGCTGCCGAAACGGAGGGTAGATTGATGACGAGTGCCCGAATACCTCTTTACGATGGTGCACGGTACTCGGTGCTCCGAGCATCGTTGGAAGTCCTCAACTTGTAAGAAAAATTCGGTTGGAGTAATGCAAGTGTCGATGCACTACTTCTGTAAGTGTGGAATCTGGCTTTTATATACTCTCTCCCTCTCTCTTTATGGTGTCGTCTTCTAGGAATTATACTAATACGCATGTTTGTTGTAGTTTGATCGGCAAAATGTTGCCAGAAGATCACCACATGCCTCCAGATCGTCGAAGAGCTAGATCGTATGTCACTGCACTTGAACTGGAGTATGAGTACATCCATGCGTGCATCAACAATTGCATGCTATAACGCAATGAGCATGCACATGCTACCTCATGTCCTATGTGCAGGGAGGCACGATACAAGACAGGAGTGAGCAGGGCACACCTACCCCGCAAGGTATTGAGACATTTTTTATTAATTCCTTGTATCCAACACATGTTTAAAAGCAGGTATGTCGAGTATCTTCTCGCGTGGCATGCGAACCATCACTCAAATGATGGAATGATGCGTGTCCCTGCCGATTCACCTGCATGGAGATACATCGAAACACCATGGCCAGAGTTTGGGTTAGAGCCTCGACACTTGAGGCTTGGGTTAGCAAGTGATGGTGTCAACCCATTTGGCACTAAGTCTACTTCATGGAGCACTTGGCCTGTGGTGATCGTCAACTACAATATTCCACCATGGGAGACAACCAAGAAGGGAAATATACTTCTTTCCTTGCTTGTGCTAGGGAAGTACAAAGTGTCAAATATTGACATTTACCTCGAGCCCCTCATCGAGGAGTTGGAGGAGTTATGGAGAGGAATTCCTGTTGTCAATGTCTCTCTTGAAAAGGGGGGGAGAGAAGCCATTGTGGGGGGAATCCATATATGGACTATGCACGACTATCTTGGGATTGGAGACATTTCTGGTAACCCCTTTTTTCTCTATCTCTCTTTCCCTCTCTCCCTTTAGTTCACTTTAGTTCACTCATCTCTCTAACCATATGATATATATGCAGGGTTGTCCGTATCGGGGCGCAATGCATGTCCTACTTGTGGGCCATCGTTGGTGACAGAGAGGCCCGATTCCTTGCGCAAGGTAATCTATCCAAACAACCATCATTTCTTACCCCAAGGGCATAACAAGCACAAGGATCCAGCAAATGGGAAGACTCCTCTAAAGCTCACGATGGCAGATTGGGAAACCATTCGGGAAGAACACCACAACAACAATCCGGCTCCGTGTCCTCCACCAAAAGGTATGTCAAGGTATTCCATATTTGTAAGGCTTCCATATTGGAAGGACTTAAAAATAAAACACCTCTTGGATCACATGCACATATGAAAGAATGTAGCCCAAACACTATGGGACCACATTATTGGCAAGAAGGACTCTTTGGGTGTGAGGGAGGATTTGAGGCTTTTAAAACGTTTCCCCTCCTCTACTACTCCACAGCGTGCCCCAAATGGAAAGATTGTGCTTCCTAAAGCACCATGGATACTAGCCAAAGAAGAATTATACAAGGTGAAGGGTACCATTGCCTCTATTTGCACACCAACAGGATACATGAGGTCGCTAAAGGGAGCTTTCACAAAAGCGAAGAAGGGTGGAAGCGTTCAATTGTATGGGTTGAAGTCTCATGATTGGCACAAGATGCTTCAGGTAATCTTCATACTCCCTATTCTATCTATAGTTTGTGTGTATGACTATCACTCACTTTCCCTTTCCCTGATTTACATTGTAGTTCATTTTGCCGATGAGTATGTGTATATGTCGGGACAAGAAAGTCAGGGATGCTATTTTCAAACTAGGAGAGCTAGTAAGGTACACCACAAGACTCCACTCGGCTACACCTTTTTTATGTATACAATAATTTCAACTAGCACTTAGTGTATCCTTGTGTGTTTTCTTGTAGATTTATGAGCTCCAAGGAAATTGAAATAGATGCTATCCCTGCTGCTCAAACACTTGCAACAGAAACTATGTGAATGAAGATGTATTTTCTCAATTGGTCCTTCTTAGTCAATTTCACCTCTTGGTTCACATGGTGGAGGAGATCTCTATATGTGGAGTAGTGCACGCACAATGGATATTCTTCTTAGAGAGGTTTTTGAAGACTCTCAAAGATTTTGTGCGCCTACGGTCTCAACTAGAGGCATGTATGGCTGAAGGGTGGATCGTTCAAGAGGCATTGTTTACATATCATAGTATTTGGCACAAGTTTATCCTTCAATGCCTCGCATGTGGTCAGACGAGGAAGATGCAAGGATGACTTCACACTTGCCAAGTGGAAAGGGGAAACTACTTAACATAGATATGAATCTATCCCGAGTGGTCGATAACTTTTGCATTCTCAATGCAAAGATTATGACCAAGTGGTTGGACTTGTGGATAGTGACAAAGGCAAGGCGTTTGAAAGAGAGGAAGCATGGAAACAACCACATGGAGGAAGGAGGGCACCCCCGTGCCTAGATACCTTGCATGTTTCCCAGATCTCATTAGTGTAGAGTTGATTCATGAGAGAATGACCGAGGCAAAAGCGCGCGGAGAAGACATCACCAGCAAAGAATGGGAGTATGTGTTAGGAAATAACACGTAGCTAAATAGATTTTTGAGTAGATTACTTAATGGAGAGAGATAGATTTCACACACAAGAGATTATAGAGTAGAGAGAGAGAGAGAGAGAGTACACACGATATACGTGGTTCACCCAATGTGGGCTACGTCCACGGGAAAGCAGCCACTCAATGGCTTTAGCACTTCAAAAGAAGAAGTAGTTTACAAAGGGATTAAACCCTTGATAGAGATCCCGCCTTGCTTCACTCTCACCACCTCACACTCACCTTGTTGCATCAACTTCACACTACTAAATGTGTGTAGAAATGGCCTCCTTTTATAGGCCAAAAGGGCCGCCCTCTCTTATGAGAGACAGCCATGTGTAGCCGCCCTTATGCGAATAAGTCCAAATCGGACTCTCCAATCCGCCCATGTGTGGCCGCCCTTGAGAAGACAAGTCCGCTTTTGAATTTGGCCACCGGCCACCGGCCATTGACTTCCGACCACCGGCCACCGGCCAACCGACCGGTTGTTTTCCGACCACTTTCCGGCCGCCGTCCGGCCATAATATTCTGGCAAAAAGGAATATTCCGGCGAAAAAAAATTGTTCGTGAAAATTTTGGTTTCCGGTGAGTGATTTTCCTTCACGCACGATGGCTTCTCCTCATAATGGGAGCCTTACAAATGTGCGCTTTTACCACAGAAAATTACAAGGGTAAATCAGGCTCCATACTTAACAATCTCCCACTTGGAGACTGATCTCCAAACCAAACCTGTGACTGCTTTCCATTCTGGCTTCTTATCCTTGAATGCCGATTGAAGATGAGCAAAAGCTCAACTTCTCCTTGTTGACCACCTTTGTAAACATGTCTGCAGGATTTTCACTTGTATGCACCTTTCCTAGCTTTAGTTGTCCCTCTTCCAAAAGAGTGCATATGAAGTGATATCTCACCTCAATGTGCTTTGTCCTTGAATGAAAGGCTGAGTTCTTTGCAAGATGGATAGCGCTTTGGCTATCACTGTACAAGACACAATTGTCTTGTTTGAATCCAAGCTCTTCTAAGAATCTGTGAAGCCACAGAATTTCTTTGCTTGCCTCCGTCATTGCTACATACTCTGCTTCCGTGGTACAAAGTGAAATCACTTTCTGCAGCTTTGAAGCCCAACTTACTGTTGTGCTTCCAACCGTGAACACATAGCTAGTAGTGCTCCTTCGAGTATCTTTGTCACCTGCCATATCTGCATCAGCATACCCTTCTAGAAAAATATCAGTTGCTCCAAAATACAAAGCATTTGTTGTTGTCCCTTTTAGATACCTAAGTATCCACTTCACAGCTTGCCAATGCTCTTTACCTGGGTTGTCCATGAACCTACTCACAACTCCCACTGCATGTGCAATGTCTGGACTTGTCCAGACCATAGCATACATTAGAGAACCTACCGCTGCAGCATATGGAACTTTAGACATATAGGCTATCTCCTCTTGTGTCTTTGGACACATATCCGTCGTTAGTTTAAAATGACCAGCCAAAGGTGTAGAAACTGGTTTTGCATTTTGCATTGCAAACCTTTCTAGTACCTTCTTGATGTAATCTTCTTGAGATAGCTTTATTGTCTTCTTCGTCCTGTCCCTTGATATTTTCATACCAAGTATCCTCTTTGCAGCACCTAAATCTTTCATTGAAAAAGATTTGGACAGCTCCTCTTTTAGGTCTTTGATGTCCTGCATGTTAGCACTTGCAATCAACATGTCATCAACATACAACATTAGGATGATGAATTTCCCATCTCCCAAATTCTTCGTGTAGATGCAGTGATCCGAGTTGCATCTTGTGAATCCATGATCCAACATCCATCGATCAAACTTCAAGTACCATTGTCTTGATGCTTGCTTTAAACCATACAAGCTCTTCTTTAATCTGCAAACCATTTTCTCCTTACCTTTTACTTCATACCCCTTTGGTTGAAGCATGTAGATTTCCTCCTCTAAGTCACCGTGAGGGAATGCCGTATTTACATCCATTTGCTCGAGATTTAGATCATGAGCAGCCACAAGGCTTAAGACAAGCCTAATTGAGTTCATTTTTACAACAGGAGAAAATATTTCATTGAAGTCAATACCTTTCTTTTGAGAAAAACCTTTTACCACAAGCCTAGACTTGTACCTTTTCTTCCCACCTTCTTCTTCCTTCAGCTTGTACACCCATTTGTTTTGAAGTGCCTGCTTACCTTTAGGCAACTCAACCAACTCCCATGTTTGGTTGCGATGTAGTGAGTCCATCTCCACTTGCATGCTCTTCGTCCATTCTTCTTTGGATTCATGTTGCATAGCTTCTTCATATGATTCCGGCTCTCCAGAATCTGAGATCAAGAGATGGTTGAAGGAAGGAACAAACCTTTCTGCAGGTCTACTTGCTCTTGTAGATCTTCGGAGAATAGGTTGAGGCTCCTCATTTGGTTGACGTTGTTGCACATTGTTACCGTTTGCAGTCCTTGAGTCTTCACCGTCCTCAAGCTCCATGTACTCATCACCTGTTTCTTTTGTTTGTTTTCTTTCCAAGTAATCTTTGTACATATTTTGTTCGTTAAAAATTATATCCCTACTCCTGAAGATTTTACCATCTTCAGGATTCCATAGGCTTTACCCAAAGTCTCCTTCTCCATAGCCAATGAAGAAACACTTTTTGGACTTTGCATCTAGCTTTGATCATAGTCTTCTATCTATGTGCATGAAAACCTCACACCCAAACACTTTGAGAAATGCATAATTCACCGGTTTACCTGTCCATGCCTCTTATGGAACTCCCCCATCCAATGCCGTTGAGGGTGACAGATTGATTAAGTACACAGACGTACTTACAGCTTCCGCCCAAAGCTCAAGCGGTAGGCCTGCATGTAGCCGCATGCTTCGTGCTCGTTCCATGATTGTCCTGTTTAGGGTCCTGTCCTGTGATGGTGTACTTGCAGGACCCCAAACATCAGAATGAACCAACTCAAGCTTTTTATTTTTTCTTTCATTTCCTAATTTTTGAAATTTTACCCTCTTTTGTTTACCATAAACACAATCTTCACAGAACTCTAAGTCCCCTTCTTTCAAACCTGGTAGAAGCTTCTTTGTTTGAAGGATTTGCATTCCTTTGGCACTCATATGCCCAAGTCGGTAGTGCCACACCGCACTGTCAACTTCTGTAGTTGCTGCACAAGCTGAAGGTTGCGTGCTAACAGTACACAAGTAAAGTGTACCGACTTTTTCTCCCTTGGCAACCACCAAAGATCCCTTTGAGATCTTCCACCGTTTGTTTCCGAATGCAATGTTGTGACCTTCATCGTCCAATTGTCCTGTAGAGATCAAATTTTTGCGAAGAGAAGGAACATGCTTAGCATCTTTAAGCTTCCATTCATTTTCGTTAGCAGTTTTGACAGAAACTGTACCTTTGCCGACAATCTCACAAGCTTCATCATCTCCCAAGTATACATACCCAAAATTACCTTTGGTGTAGTCTTGGAAATGTTGCTTGTGTGGTGTCGCATGGAATGAAGCCCCGGAATCTACTATCCAGGAATTAGACACATTGTCTAATGAGAGAATTAGAGAATCTTGCTCTACTTTACCTGCCACATTGGCCTCCGATGTTGGCTTGTTGTCTTGAGACTCTGTCTCCTTCTTCTTCTTGGACCAGCAATCCTTCTTGACGTGGCCCTTCTTGCCGCAGTTCCAACATTCAAGAACTGACTTTGTGCGTGACTTGCTCAGCCTTGAGCGATCACGACCCTTTTGGTTTTTGAACCTCTCCTTAGGCCTTCCTCTTGTTTCCACTGATAGTGCAGCACTTGATGACTCTCCTGTGCTTCTCCTTCGCATTTCCTCTCTTAGGAGAACACCTACAACATCATCAAACTTAAGAGTATTTGTGCCAGAAATAGAATTACTTACAGCCATCACAAGGCTGTCCCAACTATCCGGTAGAGATGATAGTATAAGGAGAGCTCGCACTTCGTCATCGAAATTGATTTTCACTGATCGAAGTTGACTTATGTTTGTGTAAAGTCATTTAGGTGTTCTGCAACTGAACCATCTCTGCCATCTTTAGATTGAACAAGCGCTTCATAAGAAATACCTTATTGGATGCTGATGGTTTCTCGTAGAAGTCGTCAAGTGACTTCATCAAGCCCTCCGTGGTCTTCATCTCCGAAACATTGAAGGCCACTGTTGACGCCAAGCTTAACCGGATTGTTCCCAGTGCCTGTCGATCAAGGACAATCCATGCTTCATCTGCCATTGTTGCGGGCTTCTTCACAAGACCGCCTAGTGGCAAATAGAAGTCCTTCTGGTAGAGATAGTCTTCAATCTGCATCTTCCAATGTTGGTAGTTTTTGCCGTTGAACTTCTCAATCTTGAGCTTCCCTTCCTCCGCCATAACTCCCACTCAATTCAAGGAATCCTTTCCTTGAGATAATTTAGCTACGAGCAAACCTTGCTCTGATACCAGTTGTTAGGAAATAATACGTAGCTAAATAGATTTTTGAGTAGATTACTTAATGGAGAGAGATAGATTTCACACACAAGAGATTATAGAGTAGAGAGAGAGAGAGAGTACACACGATATACGTGGTTCACCCAATGTGGGTTACGTCCACGGGAAAGCAGCCACTCAATGGCTTTAGCACTTCAAAAGAAGAAGTAGTTTGCAAAGGGATTAAACCTTTGATAGAGCTCCCGCCTTGCTTCACTCTCACCACCTCACACTCACCTTGTTGCATCAACTTCACACTATCAAATGTGTGTAGAAATGGCCTCCTTTTATAGGCCAAAAGGGCTGCCCTCTCTTATGAGAGACAGCCATGTGTAGCCGCCCTTGTGCGAATAAGTCCAAATCGGACCCTCCAATCCGCCCATGTGTGGCCGCCCTTAAGAAGACAAGTCCGCTTTTGAATTCGGCCACTGGCCATTGACTTCCGACCACCGGCCATCGGCCATTGACTACCGGCCACCGGCCAACCGACCAGTTGTTTTCCGACCAGTTTCCGACCGCCGTCCGGCCATAATATTCCGGCGGAAAAAAAAGTCTCGGGGGCCTCCGCCCCCGAGGCCTCTAAAGTTGCCCCTAACTCTTGTCTGTGAAAATTTTGGTTTCCGGTGAGTGATTTTCTTTCACGCACGATGGCTTCTCCTCATAATGGGGGCCTTACAAATGTGCGCTTTTACCACAGAAAATTACAAGGATAAATCAGGCTCCATACTTAACAGTATGCACAAGGCTGCATACCAAAGGTAGAGTACTCATATACCCAAACCATATTGTAACGCTATTTCTTGAAATTATCTTTAATATGTATTTGATAAATTAATATATTTTTCTATTTTGTAGTGCCTTCATGGGCAACTTTGACACAGACGGTGATGAAGCCAGATACTGTGGAACTATTGAAAGGATACTAAAGGTTAATTTTAGAACCTTTCATACCTTCATCTTAGAGTGCAAGTGGTTTGCAAATGTGTCTAGACGACATGAGAATGGCCTCTACATGGTAGACTCTAGTGTGCATCACACAGGGAGGTATGACAATTTAGTTTTACCGCGCAATTGTGAGCATGTGAGTGACATGTATCTTTTTTATTCTTATTTGCTTGTAGCATTGGTTATACCAATGTTACTCACTTTGAGCTTCTATTTTATAGGTCATCTATATCCTAGCAATCCACCAACCAAAACTTTGGTTCTTAATTCTCGTAACACCTCGGGGGAGAACCATTTTTTCCACTAATGAAGTCGAGACTATCTTCGACCCTCTTCCACCTCCGACTTTGGATGAGGTGGAAACAGAGGAGAGGGAGGTCAATGAATGGAGTCCGGTGACACCAAGTCTTAGCGAGGATGATTGTCATGATGATGAAGATGATGAGATGGAGGATGACGAACTCGAAGATGATGAAGACAATGCGTCCACAAACGACAATTCCGTTTCTCTCTTTATTGATTTAGGAGCCATGGGCTTAGAATTGGATGATGCTTCATGTAGAGATCTTTTGGAAGATGATTCATAAACATTTGCAGTTATGAAGTTTTTTGGTCATGTAATCTATTCATCTCTCTCTCCCCCCTCTTCCTCTCTTTAGATTTGAGAATATGCTCAATTATGTTAATCGATTGAAAATGATTATTTTAGTTGTAACCAAGTGTAATCTTATCCCCCGCCTCCTTCTCCCCCCGCCTCTCTCTCTCTCTCTCTCTCTCTCTCTCTCTCTCTTGTTTTTTAAATTTGAAAATTATATACAATATTATTTAATTTTTATTGAGAGGAGGGAAACACCAAAATTTGAAGGGGGGGGGGGGGGGGGGGGGGGGGGGGGGGGGGGTAGGGGGGAGGGGTTAAGCCAGAATTTGAAAGTTTAGGCATTAAATTTGGCTGTCGGATATAACAACAGTAATATGCACGGTAATAACAAAAGTAATAAATGTGGTAATAATAGCGAAAACAATCTCGATAATATTTTAAACACAAAAAAAACCCCCCGCCCTCCTCTCTCTTTTTTCTCTACTTGAATTTGCACCTTCTCTCTACAAAACACGATAAAACAGTACTGTAAACACTTGGAAATTTACATAGTGCTAGCAGTGGTTTATCATGCTCCAACAAATCCTTCCTCAAAATCATAGTTTTCTCTTATCCCTTTTCAATGGAGTCTTCACATAATACAAAATTATTCACCACATTAGGAATAGTGGGCTTATGTATCAATTTCATTATACTTCCAAGACTATTGAAGTCTCTAATTTTCCATACTTTGCATACACGTCCACAATAATACCACTAAACTTGTAAACATTTTTGGATTTTCTCCCTATGTGCATAGCTTCGATCAAAGCATAGGCCCTTATCATGCACAATATGGGTGATCAAATAAGGATTCCTACTCTCACTCTAGCTTTTTGTGAACATTCCTAGAGCATTATAGCCTTGCCATTTGCAAGCATATGACCAACTTTTAAGATGTCCATTAAGGTCATTGCTTTTGAAGAAATTACCTCATTTTGCACTTTTTGGACTTGCTCCTTATCATCATATCCTAATATCAAGGAATTTCAAGAAACAACAGTTACTATGGTATAATAGTGATCTGTGCGAACATGCTTAGGACTACTAGGGCCCTTTTTTCCCTCACTTTTTTTTCCTATAGCTTGTCTATATGCCTAGTAATTTTAGGGCAAGCCTTATCTTTGTATTAGCACACTCAGTAATGATATTCCTATGTTGTGTATTCTTGACTTTCTCCTTCATCTTCTCCATCTTTGTGTGTATACTTATAGTCATTTTTCTAATAATCTATATCAAAGCATGCTTTGGCATCCTAGGTAGCAATGAGAGCACCACCCTCTTGGCTCACTTTCTCAAAATGAGGTCATTTTTGGTGAGTGTTTTTCACATGAAATAACCAATAGAATATTGTCAAAAGTTTAATTTGATTCTATTTTGACCTCCACTTCCAATGTTGACAATTCTATGCAAGCTCTAATGTAGGTTTTCTAGATAGTGCAAGCTTTTGTAAAACAAGAAATTTTAAGTCTTTTGTGGGTTATGCTATATAGTGCAGGCTATTTCTATGCTATTTTAAATATATATACAAGCAAGTTGTGCATCAGGTGTTGTCACCATCCATTGCTAACAATAATGATGCTTCTAGATGATGAGTACAGGTAACTATCCACGTTGAACATACATGATGGAAAATATCTTTGTTGCAAAGTGCTATCATATGCGGTAGTGATGTTTGTGAACACACATGAGCTACATATATGACGTATGATAAATCCGTAGAAAGCTCTTGAAACAAGGAATCCAAATGTACAACCTCCAATAATTGATATTATTTGTAAAAAATTTACTAGACGCCCAAATACTTTAAGATATGCTAATTTGAAAATGCTAACTAGCACAAAAAGCGCGTTACGTTAACATGCTTTCCCCCTTATGACACTTTGTTGCCTCTTTTCAATGGTGGAAACTTGAATTTAAATTCTAATAAGGCAAATGTACATCCTATGGGGTTTCCAAAAATGATACAAATCATCCTATTACTTGTGCAATTGTAGATGATGTCTTTGATGTGGAAAGGGCTAAGATTGAAGAGGCTAGAGCCATTCCAAAATAGCCGGTGCATACTTTGCAAGACATAGATTGGATGCACCTATGTCTAGTCATACTCGTTTAGGTTCTCACCATGCATCATATGCACCAAATTGTTATGCATTGGCTATTTCTAGTTTATGTGTTGACGAGGAACCTCTTTCTTTTGATGAAGAATAGAATTCAAAAAATTGGATGGTTGCAATGCAATCAGAATGTGATGCACTTATAGAGAATGAAACATGGAATTTACATGATTTGCCTCTTGGCAAAACGGTTGTTGGTACATAGTGGGTTTACAAGTTGAAACATAAGACGAATGATGAGATTGATCACTACAAGGCTAGAATTTTTGCAAAAGGTTATGCACAACATAAAGGCATTGACTCTGAAGATACTTTTGTTCTCACTTGTCGTATGCCTACTATTTATTTTCTATGTGCATTGGTAGCTTATATTGGATGGAATGTACATCAATTAGACATTTTCACTGCTTTCTTGACTGGTGATATATTTGAGAAAGTGTATATAATGCAACCTTGTCGTTTTTATGCTCTTGTAGAAAATTAAACACCTCAACTTGAGGTATGTTAGGTGCACTTCTTCAGTAGCACTACATATCAAAATATTACCTAGGAAAACAATGATATATTGTTGAAGACCAAGCGTGGCAAATATTCCCTTTTTGCTGAAATATCATGGACGGATGGTGGCCAAATGTTACACATGTAGTGGGAGATGTGAGTAGGCTCATGGAGAATCCAGGTGGTGAATAACACTTGTGAGTTGTGAAATGGATACTATCTAAAAGAGACAACCATAAATGGTTTATGTTTTGGAGGCACTGACATTTGTTTACAAGGATATTCTAATGCAGATATGGCAGGTTACAAAGTTACTTGTAGAAGAACTATAGGCTATGTCTTCACCATTGGAGGCACAATATTAAGTTTAGGTTCAAAGTTGTAAAAATTGGTATCACTATCTACCACGAAAGCAGAATATGTAGCTCTTACAAAGGCTAGAAAAGAAATTTTGCAGCCTCATAGGGTTTTGGAGAAGCTTGGATATAAGCAAGACAATTGTGTCTTGTACAATGACAGTTAGAGTTCCATTCACCTTTTGAAGAATTCAGTCTTTCACTAAAGTAAAATTCATATAGAAGTGAGGTATCACACTTTATACGTATGCTTTTGGAAGAGGGACAACTAAATCTTGGAAAAGTGCACACAGGCCAAAATCTTGCGGACATGTTGACAAAAGTGGTTAAAGAGGAGAAGTTGAGCTTTTTCTCTGGCCGATGGTCAATGGCCACCAATGGCCGGTGTGTGGTGGTCAATGGCCGGTGGATGGTTTAGGGTGGACTCTGAGGGGTCACTATGTGTAAAACCTATATATCACGTGCGTTCAAGGAATATTTATATAAAACCCCTTAGCCGTAATTATTTTTCTAATAAAAGGGAACCTTTTTCCTATTCAATCTGTAATTTTTTTCTCAAGATTATTTTTTCAACATCCTTTTGTATGTGAAAATGTGAGGAATTATAGAATAAACAAATCCCTACTTTTGAACCCACGTCGAGATGGTGGATGTGTCTACACATGGGCGGTTGCTTCTAATGTAAGAGGGTAGCCCGTAGAGGCTCCTTAGCATCTATAAAAGGAGGCCTCTTCTACACATGATGTAGAAGCAAGAAGTGCATGACGCTAGAGAGAGAATCAAGCAAGATGACCATTAAGAGCTTCTAAGCTCTTTGTAAACTACTTCAAATTTGAAGTGTAAACCCATTGAGTAACTACTTTCCCATGGATGTAGCCCACACTTGGGTGAACCATGTATATCTTGTGTATTCTCTCTCTCTCTCTCTCTCTCTCTCTCTCTCTCTCTCTCTCTCTCTCTCTCTCTCGTGTATGTTAATCTCTCTCCATTTAGGACACCACTCTAATCATTACTTCGTAGCCCATTAATCCTAACACACAAAGGGTGTTTGAAACATTGTGTGGGGTTATTATTTAAGACCAAGTTGTGTGTATACAAGTTCTATGGAGGATGGTGCAAGTTCTATTAGTTGCACTACTACATTTCTTTTGCCTACTATCGAGAAAGCACCTTTGGATGCCAAAGATGTGTAGGCTCATGCATTGACTACACTTTCTAGCAAGCATTACCCCACATAATCCCTCAAGAGTCAACACAAACAAAAAAAGGCATGGGATAGATAAGCTTCGTCATATGTGGGACATAATTTATTTTTTAGAATTACCTACGTAAGGAGTTAAAGTCAAAGTTTGTGCACATGGAGAATTATATGGATGTATTTCTTTCCAGCATTGAAGATCTCAACGATCAAGTAGTTGCTAGTTGTCATTGGTGGAGTCATTCTTGCCGGTTCTCTTGCACAAGCATTTCTTGATACATTTCCAGATTCTTACTAGACTTTTGTTTCCACTTGGAGACATGACAATGAATACGCTTGATGATGTCAATTTTGGTTGTCATGTCTCTGTAGTGCTTCAAGAATTCCATCCTAGAAAACATATGGCTAGAAGCCTTCTAATGAATAAACATCTATGGCTACTTAGAAAAACAAGAGTACCATTGCCACCTTCAATGCTTCTTCAAGTAGAAAGCTACCTCCACAACAACTGCTACTTCTTCAAGCAGTAACATGTATAAGAAGAAGTCTAGAGAGAAAGGCAAGAGAAAGTTGAAATACCATTATTGCAAGGCAAATGATCTCTCATCAATTAATGTCCCAAGCTTAAGGCTAAACATGCTTGGAAGAAAGAGACACATGTAGCCATTGTAGATGCTTCTTCTAGTGTAGATTCAAATGTTCTCTCGGATGATGTAAAATGGTGTTTTAAGCACAATGTCAATATGACCCATATGTTTGTGATGCATGTAATGAAGAATCTACGGATCATGTGAGGTAATTTTATAGTAATTCAACTAGGCATACTTTATCTCATCATGAGTTGTTCACTTCACTTGAAATTTCCCCTAATGATAATATTATCACATGTGCCAACAATGCCTTAATTGAGATAAGAGAGCTCAAACAATTGTGCTTATTATTGTAGGTAGCAGTTATGTCATACTTGAAGATGCTTTGTAGGTAGCTAGAAGCAAGAAGAACCTTGTGTATGTATTTGGACTTGCAAAACTTGGACTTATGGTCAAGTTTGTGGATGATGGATATATTCTGCATGATCTTAGTTTTGGAGATACTCTTGTGGACTCTTGCACTTATTTCTTTTTGTGGGATTTGTAAGCTCAATGCTTACAGACATATGTGGAAGATTCAACACATGTAGTTTTTGATTTGTAAGTTGTAATAGATGCAAAACTTTGGCATGCATATTTGGGTCATTTTTATTGTGTTTGCGCAATTCTTACCTACCTCCTTCTCTGCCCTCTCTTGGGTCACCATTGAAACATCTATGTGAAGGCTATATTTTGGGTAACTTTACAACATTTTGAGTTTCCTAAGGACACTTTGCACAAATTCTAGGTTGTTCATAGTAATGCTTGTGGATTGATGCATATTCCATATTTTGGGAGTCACCCGTGCTTCAGCATTTTGAGTTTCCTAAGGATACTTTGCACAAATTCTGGGCTATTCATAGTAATTCTTGTGGTTTGATGCATGTTCCATGTTCTGGAATTATCTGTGCTTCATAATTTTTTGTAATTATTACTCGAGGAATGCATGGGCCTACACTCATAGGCAAAGGCAAAGTGCTCACATTCTTTAATCACTTTTTGCTAAATTCTAAACGAGTACTTGGTTGTATTGTGGGAATCCTTCATTCTAATCGAGGGGTGGAGTATATGCATAAAGTGTTCAACGCAAACACAAGGTAGAACATCAATGTGTAGTGACGTACACATTGAGGGGTAGAGTATATTTCTAAAGATTTCAATGCAAACACGGGGTAAAACATCAATGTGTAGTGGCATACACCTCTCAACAAAATGGCATTGCTGAAAGGAAAAACATGCCACTTATGGATATGGATATGGGTGTGGATGTGTGTGTGTGTGTGTGTGTGTGTGTGTGTGTGTGTGTGTGTGTGTGTGTGTGTGTGTGAGAGAGAGAGAGAGAGAGAGAGATGGATGCAAGCAAGCTTTTTTGTGTATGCAACACTGTATTGGAGAATACACAATGCAATAATGATTAGTCATCTATTTATGGCTTTTTGATTCATAGAACATCTTAAATTGGTTGTTGAGTAGATATGTTACAAGGCAAGGTGGCGATTGTTTAAGTTAGCACTGTTGTAAAATGCCGAGGTTTTGCTTGATGGATCAGAATGATGGATGAATGGCGAAGAACGGATGGGGATAGGCTAAGGAGGCTACACAGCAACGGTCTTTGGCTCGTCGCCCACATCCAGGAGTTCCTTTATGCCCTGACTAAACATAACCCCCCTAACTAAGGATAAGAACTGTCTGGGCCATGTAATTTTGATTACCCAGAGTTTTGTATCTTCTGGCCGAAAGCTAACTATACCCCATGTGGTAGTCCATTGTAACTTTGCTTCTTTTTCTTTAACATAAATCTGCTCCCGCCCTTTATGATTTTAAAAAAAAAAGCAAGGTGGCGATTCATCAATGTTTAAGAATTGTGTGCCTTAACTTACATGCAATCAATTTTTAGAGAAAATTTTGTTAGGAGCAAAAGCAAGATTTGAGCAAAATAGTGTAAAGATGGGAAACGTAGCTGGAGTTGTCGTCTTTGAAAAAGCATAATAGAAAGGAATTGTGTATATGGGGTAGGAAAATGGAGCTTTTTTCTAAAGATTAAGGTGAATAAGAAGATAAGAAGACAAGAAGGGTGGTTACCTTGTATATATATGCTTAAGGGGACTGATGACTTTTCTTACAATTGCGTGGCCCCGTATCAGCGGACACACACTGACATGTGGCAAGCCAACCACTCCCACTAATAGCCCCTCAACACACACACACACACACACACACACACACACACACAATTAAGCACGTATTATTGATTGTACCTGCATAGCAACCAGCCCAGGTTGACTCGCCGCGGCGCGCGTGAGAGAGAGAGAGAGAGAGAGAGAGAGAGAGAGAGTGGTGTTTAGTATCGATCAGCGTCATGGAAAAGGCCAGCAGGCAGCTGCAATGGGATGGTTGCAGCGTCTTCATCTACCGCTGGGTGCTGCACTTCCTCGACACCTCCAACAACCTTGCCTACAACAGACTCCCCATATTCAACACACCGCCTATGGAGCATATTGAGCTGCCCAAAGAAAAGGTCATGATCATCAAAGGGGGCGGCTCCTGCGGCCACAACAGTGATGACAACAACAGTGGCGGCAACACCACCACCACCACGACCAACAACAACAATAATAATAACAATGACAGAAAGAAACTCATGAGCCATATGAGCTCTATTTCCCTCCCCACTTTCAAGACCTCCAAATTTATGAAAAGCCAAAGCAAAACCAGAACCAAGAGCAAAACCACTATGCAGGCATGGAAATTCATGGTCGGGCGGCGCCATCTCCTCCAACTTGTCTCCTCTGTCCATGGATAGTGCTCCTGAAGTTCTCCTTATCCTTAATTGTATATCCCCCGACCATCCCCTCCCATGCACAGGATTCACAGGATTACTTCAAAATAGGTAAGATCTTGTTTGTTTCTAGTGATTTTTACTGATGTTTCACCTCCTTATGACTTCCCTTCAAACAACCAAGTTAATAGTATCAAACATCCAAGTGACTAAGCCATTAACACCCCACCAATGAATGCTTTGCATACCACATCATTGGATGGTCCCAAAGTCTATCCCACCTGTGAGGAGCCATATATACAAGTTCTTAGGAGCCGTCGAGAATTTGTATGGCTAATGGCCACTCTTGCATGTAAGGACATCAAGGGTCATATGTTACCACACCAAATCTCCATATATAAGCACAACAAAAGGTGTTGTGCTGTCAACTACTTAAGAAACTCTCACATATCTCATGTACACTCCATTTAAGTTATTTTCTAGCAATATGGTGGTTCTCTTTGCATTAATGATAAGAATGTATGTACCTTCACCTCTAGGATCAAGGTCTTACAAGTTTATTGAAACATTTTTATTCAAAGGTTGTATGAAACTTACACTAATCTTATCGGCTTGAACCTAGATTTAAACAATTGTTTTAGGTAACTCATACAACCTAAGTAAAATTTGTCGTTGATGACAATAAATCATAAATTGATGAAAGTTTTCTTTTCATAGCCTTGTGAATATTCTAAATTTGATGTTACAATACTCATCGTCGTTAGCAATCTCGTAAAACTCGCTAATGTGAAGCATAAGATTGCAAAATAAAAATAAAAGAAATTACTAATTACTCATGATCATCATCTGAAGTAAAATTTGTGATTGATGACAATTATCATAAATTGATGAAAGTTTACTTTTCAAAGCCTTGTGAATATTCTAAATTTGATGTTACAGTACTCAATGTCGTTAGCAATCTCGTAAAACTCGCTAATGTGAAGCATCAGATTGCAAAAAAAAAAAAAGAAGAAGAAATTACTCATTATCTTTAGCAATCCTGTAAGAGCCTTATGTGTTGATATTTACCATGCAAGCCTTTATGAGCCACTAACAATGTTATTGTTCAAAAAAGTCCAAAAACTTCAGGGTGGATTTTATGCAATTTCTATGTGTGGCAAATATCTCCTTTTCTACCAAAAATATGCAACATTGCAAGCTAGTCATGCTGCAATAGTGTTAATATTGAAATCAAATATAAATATACTTAGCCTATATTTTCAAGCTATGAACTGTTGGTCAAATTGTTAAGAAGTTGTGACAATGGTGTGTCCAATTAAAAAATCTTAGAGTTTTGATAGGTAAATTTTTGAAAGTCTACCTCTGAGATTATGAGGTTTCATTTGAGCATTTTGGAAAGGGTGCATTTATTTGTTAACATTAATCCAAAAATAATATATGGGACCGTTCTTAGTTTAAAGGATCTCTCTCTTGCTCAATCTTGTACAAGGCATCGATCTATGATCCTTCTTTCACATGAGGTTGTTGCATGTATTTGATGAAGATAGGCTTTTGCCTATGAACCACCTCTTAGGATATGCACATGACATTACATGATACTAGATCACATGAGATCGAAGTCGGATTAAAGTTGGGCTGATTAGCACTTTGAGTTGGCCCATTTTTTAGTAAAACTTGGGGAAAATTTTGAGTAAGTTGGGACTAAAGCTAGGCTAATTAGAACTTTAATTTTTGTGTTTTTGGTGAGATTTTCTTGTATTTCCACTTCTAATTACTCTCACTACAATAATCCAATCTTTTTTTTAATTGTGTGTGTGGATAGATCTTCTTGAGACCTCTTGATTAGCTCCTCACCTTATTCTTTAAAGCTCTCTAACTCAATCTGGTGATCTCATAAAAACCAATATGGTTATCTCTAGCTAAGTAGCATTATATCTGTTATTCGGGAGACAAATAATATGCAAAAAATTTAGGTGTATTATTTGTTGACCCATATTATACGTCCGTTTTATACGGTGCCACATCAGTAAAATGGGGCCTCATATAACTTTTGAGTGTTTTGATCAATCAAAAAAAAAATGTATATAAGCAAACAACGCAGCTTCCTCTTCGACACATTTGATATTTCAAAAGGTAATCAATGTGCAAAGCAAATTTTACAAAGAAAATTAACCCTTGACTTTATAAATAGATTGGAAGTTGATAAAATGGTTTTAACATAAATTTGACGAAAAATAATTTAATTTTTTATTGATTAAAATTTGATAATTT
Organism: Adiantum capillus-veneris; assembly: GCF_014529385.1. Classification (NCBI taxonomy): domain Eukaryota; kingdom Viridiplantae; phylum Streptophyta; class Polypodiopsida; order Polypodiales; family Pteridaceae; genus Adiantum; species Adiantum capillus-veneris. The sequence continues at coordinate 155,813,489 of NC_140935.1, forward strand.
TATTTTTAGGGTCAAATAGTATAAGTCTTGTACATTGTGTAGAGCTCGGTCTCTCACTTTTTGCAAGGTGTTTGTTTTATAGGAGTCACTTGCTATGTGCTTAGTTGACTAACACTTGGAAGTGAATTAATGATATAATTTTAGGGTATTGCCATTGTGTGTAGGGTATACTCTCACATGAGGTAATCAGTTTGAAAATATAACATAATAGAGGTTAGTTTTATTTAGTTTAGTGTTCGATTTTGATGAGCAGATAATTTCTCACTTCAAAGTGAAGAGAGATAGACATTTTATGTCCTCTGTAGAGCCATCACACTATGCTTTCATTGGAATTAAAATTAGGAATATCATGTCCAAATATATTGATATTAAATTATCCTTATTTGGGATAGCTAGATCTATCGTACGTTGTGATCATACATGTGCTTGAATTGTAGCTAGGTAAGCTCTTAAAGATTTACGGTGGAGTGTGAGAACTTCATGTTTGCACTTCAGATAGATATGGTGATCGTCAAGGTCTGTGATTGATTCTCATTTAATAATGTCACTTGTAGCTCCTGTAGCTTGTGCATTTTGTAATGATAATCATTTCCAAAACTTGATTAATATTATCAAATATTGCAATGTGTGCAAGCCGTAAGCTTGCACTTTAGATAAATTGATATACTGCAATGTGAAATGATGTGATTTATATATTTATATATATATAAGTGATTAAGATTCTTGATTATCGTAATGTGTGAAAGCCAAAAGCTTGCACTTTAGATAGATTGATATAGTAGGATGTGAACACAATATGATTGAAATGTTTTGTTTTAAATCCTTGTGTCCTTTTTTGTTTTGGAACACTATGGATTGATTGTCATGAGTTGATACATAGAGAATGATAGATCATCGTTGCTTATTGTGAATAAATAGTGTAGATTGATTTTGAACATGAGATTGGTAGATAGATTGCGAGTCTAATTGTTAATTTAGATATACTTTGATCATAGATTGATAGATAGAGCATTGCTTGTGTTGTTTGATGCCTAAATTGTTTTTGACCTCAAAATTGATAGTGTAACATGATTGTTACCATATACATGTGGTAGTGATGTGTGTGAACACACTTAGGACCATTGGGGAGTTTTTTCCCTCACAGGGAGGGTTTTTTTCCACGTGCATTGAATATACACCCATCACTCTAGGGCTATCTGATCTTTTTCATTGCACACTAAGTTATACACTCTTTGTTGAGTGCCTTAAGCTTCCTTTGTTTTCTCCAAGCTGTGTGTGTTTTTTTGCAACCCTAATTCTAACAATTGGAAATCAGAGTAGCAGGTTGCCTCCTCTCGGGCTCAGCTGCCAGCAGCTCCAGCACACGCCTGCTCACTTTCTTCAGTTTTGCTGAGCTTTGGAGAGTGTCAACAAGTTGAAAAATACTTTGGGAGAGCTTGTAGAGCATGGTTTTCTCAAATATTTGATTCGGGCTCCACTACAGGCAGCAGTGCTATGTTGGCAGTTTTGTCATTTTGTGCAAAAAAAAATTCAGTGTCATTTTTTGCATAACAGATTCCTTACAATCTTCTAAGGTTTGTGTTATATAGCACGTGTTGTTCCCACTTCATTTCTCCTCTTTTCAAGTAGATTTCACATCAAATTTACCATGGCTGACAACAACATAGATGTGTTCAAGATGTTTGTTGCTAAGGATAGATTGGATGGGGATGATTACCGTATGTGGGCTTATATGATGCAACATGTCCTTATGACAAAGGGAATTTGGAATATTATGCAAGGCATTTATGTATATCCCGATTTTGAGGATGTAGGCATTGTTGAGAATGTTGCAGGTTTTGGTGGCAGGATTGCTGCTTGCAGAGTTGTTTTGCCTACAGCTGAGAAAGATCGTTGGTTGGGATGTAAAATATGCATAGGCTCATGCTTTGATTGCGTTGTTTGTGATGCACACAATTACTCCTCTTATTTGTTCCTCAAAATCTGCAAAGTTGTAATGAGGCTAAAATTGCATTGTTGCATAAAGAGCTGGAGTCAAAGATATGCATGAGGAAGATGAGATGGACACTTTCCTTGCTGCTATCAAAGATGAAAATGTTGTTGTGGATTCAAAATCTGTTTTAGATGCAAAACTTTGGCATGCACATTTTGGGCATGTGAATTTTGCCATTTTGTTGCATTTGCAAAAATTTGATATGGCTGCTTCTTTTTCGCCTCTTGAAGAGCCTGTCAAACATGTTTGTGAAGGTTGTGTTTTGGGTAAGATGTAGTTTTCAAAGTTTCCAAAGGATGGTTCAGTTAGGGCCACATGTAGGTTGCAGCTTGTGCATATAGTGATGTTTGTGGGCCCATGCAAACTCCGTCCTTGGGAAATTACCTTTACTTCGTGACTTTCATGGATGATTACTCCAGGAATGCATGGGTATATCTACTTAAATCAAAGTCCAAAGTGTTTATGTGCTTCAAACAATTTTTGGCTATCATTGAAAATGACACGAAATTTACTATGGGCACCCTCCGTTCAGATCTAGGTGGATTATATGTCTCATGAATTTAATGCACTTCTGGCTAGTTATGGGATAAAACACAAATGTACAGTGCCTTACAAAACGGTGTTGCTGAGAGGAAAAACGTGTTACTTACAAAAATGGCACGATGTATGGTCAAAAGTTAAGCTTTGAGGAATTTGTTAAGGCTTGAGGCCATCATGTGTGCCACTTATGTACTTATTAGGGGTCCTACAAAATCTTTGTAGTCTATGACTCCATATGAAGCATGGCATGATGGAAAGCCTCCTTTTGAGCACATACGCGTTTTTGGTTGTTTAGCATATGCTTTGGTGTCACAAACACAATGCAGAAAATTGGATCTGATAAGGCTGTCAAATGTATTTTTGTTGGTTATAGTGTTGAAAGTAAAGGTTACATGTTGTATCATCCACAGATAAAGCGTATCTTGGTCTCACGGGATATTGTGTTTGTGGAAGATTCTGTTTAGCCCTTGTTGTCATGTACTAGAGAGATAGTAATGCAAACTCATGGGACATTTATGACACTATAGTGCCTCTTTTAAGTGGTGGAAGTTTGAATGTAAAGTCCAATGAGGAAAATATACAGCCCATGGGGGTTTCTAAAAATGCTACAGATTGGCCTACTACTGATGTAGATGTACATGATGTACTTGATGAGGAAAGGACTCATAATGAGTAGGCTATAGGTATGCCAACATGGTTGGTGCATACTTTGGATGACAGCAAATTGGATGCACCTTTGTATAGTTGTACTCATTCAGGTTCTCGCCATGCATCTTATGCATCACATTGTTATGCTTTGGCCATGTCTAGCTTATATGATGTTGAGAAACCTCTATCTTTTGATGAAGCACAAAATTCAAAAAATTGGATGGTTGCCATGCAATCAAAATATGATGCACTTATAGAAAGTGACACATGACCTTCATGTGATTTGCCTCCTGGCAAAAAGTCCATTGGTACAAAGTGGGTTTACAAGTTGAAATGCAAGCCGGATGGTGAGATAGATCGCTATAAGGCTTGACTTGTTGCAAAGGGTTATGCACCAAAAAAAGGCATAAATTTTGAAGAGACTTTTGCTCCCACTTTTTGTATGACTACTGTACGTTTTCTATGTGCATTGGGAGCTCATTTTGGTTGGGATGTACATTAGCTAGACATCATTATTGCTTTCTTGAATGATGATATATTTGAGGAAGTTTATGTAACGCAGCCTCGCGGTTTTGTCATTAAAGAGCAGGAAGATAAAGTGTTCAAATGTAAGAAAGCTTTATCTGGGTTGAAGCAATCTCCTCGTGCTTGGTATGAGAAGGCTGACACTCATTTAGTCAAACGGGGCTTTTGTAACAGTCGAACAGAAATCACATTGTATGTAAAGAATGAGGATGTGTGATGTACTTCTTAGTGTAGTTCTCTATGTGGATGGTTTGCTGATCGATGGACCAAATGAGAGACATATTGTTGAATTTAAGGCTGTTTTGAATGCTACTTTCAAGATGAAATGTTTGGGGTTGTTGCATCATTACTTGGGTATACAGTCTAAGCAGTGTGATGGTGGTATTGCCTTGTGTTAGACAAGTTACATAGAAACATTGCTATGTAAATTTGGACTTGAGGTTTGCAAGCCTATTGCCACTCCCGTTGATACAAGTTTTAATTTGAGTCTTCATGATGCTGGCCTTGCTGATGTCACTCTTTACCAAACTGTTGTTGGATACCTTATATATGTATGCAGCACGAGGCCGGATATTTAATTTGTAGTCTCCTAGGTTAGCATACCCAAGGTCTAAGCATTCGCAGGCTATCAAGAGGATTTTTTGCTACTTGAGTGGCACTTTACATCTTGGATTGTTTTATCGAAAGGGGGTATCATTGGCACCATATTTACATGCTTTTTCATACTCAGATTGGGCTGGTTGTTTTGACATGCGAGTGTCCATGAGTGGTTTTTGTTTCATGCTCCATAGTTCATGCATATCATGGTTGAGCAAGAAGAAACCTATTGTAGCCACTTCCAATTGTGAGGCTAAGTATAGGACAGTCTTCATAGCTACGGTTGAGTGTGTATGGCTTAGATTCCTTATGGCTCATTTGGGTGTTGGACAGGACATTACCAACACTATCTACACTAACAATCAGAGTGCATTGGCAATTGCGAGGAGCCCATTTTTTCATGCTTACACAAAGGACATTGAGGTGCATTACCACTATGTCAAGGAGAGGCTCTCAATCGGAGAGATCAACTGAGCTTATGTGCCAACACAAGACAACCTTGCAGATATTTTCACAAAGGCATTGTCTGGTTAGAAGTTTGAATATTTTTGCAAAACTTTGGGCTTACTCCCCTTTGTGGATTGATCATGTCCTTAGGGCACAGCACACTCCTTATACTCTACGTGCCAGCTCTCATTCATCGCCAGGAGGGATTTGTTACCATATACATGTGGGAGTGATGTGTGAACTCACTTAGGACCGACGAGGCATTTTTTCCCTCGCTAGGAGATTTTCTCCCCCGTGCATTGAATATCACTCTAGGGCTATCTAATCTTTTTCATTGCACACTAAGTTATACACTCTCTATTGTGTGCCTTAATCTTCCTTTGTCTTCTCCAAGTTGTGTGTGTTTTCTTGCAGCCCTAATTCCAACATGATGAAAGGACACAAGTGGAGTTATGTGCATGAGTTGCGTGTAAGAAAAACTACTTCTTGATTGAAATGCAAGTCATGTGGACACGGGTTCAGCGATAATGCGACTAGAATTAAAGAGAATTTGTTTAAAGTCCATGGCAATGTGTTGGAGTGTATATCTCAGCCAAAAGATATTCATGTTAGATTTCCCAAGTACTATCGCAAAGCACAATAGATTATTGCAGGTAAAAAGAAAGGTGGCTCCTTTAAAGAAGTTTTTACGAATGTTGAAATGTTCATTGGCAATGATGAAATGGAGCATGTGTTTATGCAAGTGAATGAGCAATATTCTCCTCATTTGACTCCTCTTGATGGGCATGCTTCAATGTTAGTAGTGGGTCCTAGCACAATTGAATCATGCGAAGCATCATCCAATAGTAAGATTTTGTATGAAGTGTTAATTAAGTAGTGGTTGCTTGAGTTGCACTTGTGGCATGTCGTATACCATTCTATGTTATACACAACCCCATATTTCAAGATGCTTTAATGAGCACGACCAAAAAAGGGTTTTTGCTTCTTGATTACAACAAGATCTACACTAAGTATCTAGATAAAGTGAAAGATAGTACTGAAACCATCCTCAAGCGCATGGTGGTAGCCTTTGTTCTTGCATATGGTTGCACCATATTGTTAGATGGATGGACTAACTATCAAATGAAGCCGATGATCAATATGATGCTTATCAACCCTAGAGGAGCCATGTTTGTAGAAGCTATTGACACCTCGTTGAAAGAGAAGATAAGGGTGTACGAGTGTACAATAGCAAGGGCACGTGGACCAAAGCATGTGGCTGAAATCATCAATGAAAATGCATCCACTATAAGGCTACAGGAAAGGCTATCCAAGCTAAGTATCCACAAAGATTACTTGGGTGCCATGGCCAACGCATACTCTTAATTTTTTTATAAAGGACATTGGTAAAATGGCTTGCATAAAACAAACTCTATTGGATGCAAATCAGATGGTAAAAATTATCTAAGAGCATCAATTTTTGTATGCTCTTTTTCAAACAAAGTTGCCCAACAAAACTTTACATATATTTTCTGCAACAAGATTTGCTACCGCATACTATGTTCTTGCCACCTTGCAAGAAGCGAAGCCTACATTGATTGTAACTATAGCCCATAGATGATGGGATGTATGGCTCAGCAAGTATCATAGCTATCAATATACAACTACAAGATATACACAGCATGTCAACTCGCCAATTTTTTGGCATATTGTAGAGAGGATTGTCACTTTGGCAAAACCATTTGACTTTATGTATATCAAAAAACAAAACTAGATTCATCCTAAATGGGCTACTGATTTGGTGTATGTTTTTTGCAATATGAGACTTGTCCATAAGCCTCAAACATTGCAACAAAAATAGCACAAGATCCCTATGGTGTCTTCCATACGAATGAAGCTATCGTTGCAAGAGTTGACGACGACGATGATATGGAATGGGAGATAGCCTCAAATGCTCAAATATGGATGAAGTAGACAATGTGGTTGATGTGTTTGATGCCAACGATGATTTGTGACTTAAATCTTGTTACTTTTTCTCATTTTGATAACAGTGCATGATGGAATACAATGCTATGCTACTTGATGTTCACATCTCTCTCTCTCTCTCTCTCTCTCTCTCTCTCTCTCTCTCTCTCTCTCTCTCTCTCACACACACACACACACACACACACACACACACACACGCACACACACACTCATACAAGGAGGCATATCATGCAAGCTTTGCTTGGTCTTCCGCTAGCTCTATCTCAAGCTCAAGGATTTGGCCTTGTACCATGTCTGGTGTCTCCCCTTAGCTTGCAAGGTCTTGTCCCTATTCAATGAGTGTCTCTGACTCTTTGAGAAGTAGAACTATAGGGCGTTTGTGTGCGGGCATTGGGTTATTGGTGTTGCATACTGCCACTTTTTTGCAATGCAATCGTGAACACCATTTAGAAAATTTAGAAATTTCCCTTTTCCCATTTTTAAAATGAGCTAAAGATTTGACTACATGGCCAAATCTTAGCCAAACTTTTGAGAGTGTGGCTAGAAAGAGCTTTTTAAGTACTACCTTGTGGAAGGAGTTGGCCTAAAAATTTATTTTGAGATTTTTCCATATGGCTAAATATATAGAACATTGCTAATTCCCAAAACTAGCTTTAAAGTCTCAAATTCTTGAATATGGTTTTCATGGCTAATGTAGGGTTAAGGTGGATAGGTTAGTGTGCCATTCATGCTAATGGCATGCTTGGGAGAGGTTAGTGTAGAGCTTGCTAGAGAGAGACTGTTGCACAATACAATATGGTGTAATTGCAAATGATAAAGGTTACAAATATTCAACAAAATGTGCCTCTATAAATGCTTTTACAAATAGACAGCCTTTTAACACATGAGCACAATATGTGGCTACCTATGCACAAATACAAGTGTTACCATATACATGTGGTAGTGATGTGTGTGAACACACTAGGACCGCCAGGGCATTTTTTCCCTCTTTAGGAGGTTTTTTCCCCTGAGCATTGTATATACGCCCATCACTCTAGGGCTATCTATCTTTCCATTGCACACTAAGTAACACACTCTCTATTGTGTGCCTTGAGCTTCCTTCGTCTTCTCCAAGCTGTGTGTGTTTCTCTAAAACCCTAATTCCAAAAATTGGTATCAGAGTAGGTCACGTCCTCCCGGGCTTAGTCGCCAGCTACTCCAGCACACGCCTGCTCATTTTCTCCGATTTCAGTGAGCTTTGGCGAGCATTCGCAAGTCGGAAAAAATTTTGGGAAGGCTCAAAGAGCTTGGTCTGCTCAAAATTTTGATTTGGCCTCATTTCGGCCTCCATTTCCACTACAGGCAGTACTGCACAGGCTATTTCGTCATTTTGTGCAGAATTTTTGTCAATACCATTTTCTGCATAACACGTGCCTTATAGTCTTCTACGGTTTGTGCTATATAGCACAGGTTGTTCCCGCTCCATTTCTCCTATTTTCGAGCAGTTTTCACATCAGGTGCAGCATTTACCATGGCTGACAACAACATAGATGTGTTCAAGATGTTTGCTGTTGAGGACAGGTTGGATGGGGACAACTACCCTATGTGAGCTTATATGATGCAACATGTTCTTGTGTCAAAAGGTGTCTGGAACATTGTGCAGGGCATTGATGTACGTCCTGGTTCTGAGGATGTAGGCGATGTTGAGGATGTTGCAGGTCTTGCTGCAAGGATTGCAGCTGTTAGAGTTGTTTTGCCTACGGTAGAACAAGCTCGTTGGGATGTTAAGGATGCGCAGGCTCATGCATTGATTGTGTTGTCTGTGAAGCGCACCATTGTTCCTCACATCCATTCAGCAAAATCTGCAAAACAGGCTTGGGATATTCCAGCAGGTCTTTATGCAAGCCGCAATGAGGCTAAAATTGCTTTGCTGCGTAAAGAGCTGGAGTCGAAGATTATGCATGAGGAAGATGATATGGACACTTTCCTTGCTAGTGTCAAGGATATCAATTAGCAGCTTATTTCTGCAGGTGAAGTCATTTCAGACAATTCCCTTGTGCAGATTGTTCTTGATGCCTTACCAGATTCGTACCAGACTTTTGCTAGTACTTGGAGACTGATGACCCAAGGAAATCCTGAAGTTGTCAAGTTTGATGCATTATGCACATTGTTGTTGCAAGAGTCACTTTCTAGAAAAAACAGGACTAGGCAGCGTGCAGTTGAACAGGCTTTTATTGCTTCTCAAAGAAAGGGTGGTAATAGCAATGCAGCCACTTCTTATGGTTCTACTGCGAGTGGCAAAAATTCTGTTCCTAATGCTTCTGCTGGCAGAACTTCGTCTGGCAATTCTGGTGATAAGGGCAAAAAGAAGATGCGTTGCCATTATTGTAAAGCCAATGATCACTTGATCAAGTCCTGTCCTAAGTTGAAGGCCAAAGAGGCTAAGAAGAAGGAGGGTGGTTCCACTGCAAATGCTGGTTCCACTACAAATGCAGCCATTGTTGAGTCTTCTGTGAAAGGAGACTGTGTTGCTGATGTTGATGCAGAATGGGCTTTTAGCGCAGAGTGCACTTACAATACTGCTGTCCATGATGCATGCTTGTCAGTTGCTCCAGATTCACATGTGTGGTATTTTGACAGTGGTGCTACAAAGCACATTACCTCACATCGTGAATTGTTTACCTCTCTCGAGTCTGTCCCTCATGGGAATTTAGTCACTTGTGCCAACAACGCCTCTTATCCAGTTCAGGGAGTTGGAAAGATTGTGCTTACTGCTGCTAATGGCAGTTCTTTCATACTTGTTGATGCACTTTATGTACCTGGGATCAAGAAGAATCTCTTGTCTGTATCCGCACTTGCTAGACTTGGACTTGTAGTCAAATTTGTGGATGACAGTGTACAGTTCATGATCTCAGTTTTGGTGATGAAATTGTTGCATCTGGCCTTTTGTGTCGTGGGCTGTATAAGCTCACTTTGTATGACAAGTATGGACAAAATTTTGCAAATGTAGTTACAGATTCAAGGGCTATTTCAGATGCAAAACTTTGGCATGCACGTTTTGGTCATCTGAATTTTGTCAGTTTTCTGCGTTTGCAGAAATCTGATATGGTTGCTTCTTTGCCGCCTCTTGAAGCACCTGTCAAACATGTTTGTGAAGGCTGTATTTTGGGTAAGATGCAGCGTTCTAAATTTCCAAAGGATGGTTCAATTCGGGCCACATGCAGGCTGCAGCTTGTGCATAGTGATGTTTGTGGGCCCATGCAAACTCTGTCCTTGGGCAATTACCTGTACTTCGTGACTTTCATTGATGATTACTCCAAGCATGCATAGGTATTTCCGCTTAAAGCGAAGTCCGAAGTTTTTATGTGCTTCAAACAATTTCTGGCTATGGCTAAAAATGTCTTGAAATGTACCATGGGCACCCTCCGTTCTGATCGAGGGGGGGAGTATATGTCTCATGAATTTAATGCATTTCTGGCTAGTCGTGGGATAAAACACCAATGTACAGTGCCTTATACACCTCAGCAAAATGGTGTTGCTGAGAGGAAAAACAAGTCACTGATAGAAATGGCACGATGTATGGTCAAAAGTCAAGCTTTGCCGCATTCTTTTTGGCTTGAGGCCATTATGCGTGCCACTTATGTGCTTAACAGGTGTCCTACGAAAGTTTTGCAGTCTATTACTCCATATGAAGCATGGCATGATAGAAAGCCTTCTATTGAGCACATGCGTGTTTTTGGCTGTTTGGCATATGCTTTGGTGCCACAAGTGCAGCGCAGAAAATTGGATGATAAGGCTGTCGAATGTATTTTTGTTGGTTATAGTGTTGAAAGCAAAGGTTACAGGTTGTATCATCCGCAAACAATACGTATTCTGGTTTCTCGGGATGTAGTGTTTGTGGAAGATTCTGTTCAGCCCTTGCTGTCATGTACTAGAGACAGTAATGTAAGCTCACAGGACATTTATGACACTTTGTTGCCTCTTTTCAGTGGTGGAAATACGAATGTAAGTTCCAATGAGGCAAATGTACAGCCTATGGGGGTTTTTGAAAATGATATAGATCAGCCTATTACTGATACAGATGTACATGATGTACTTGATGAGGAAAGGGCTGAAAATGAGCAGGCTAGAGGTATGCCAAAATGGTTGGTGCACATTTTGCGTGACAGTATATTGGATGCACCTTTGTCTAGTCGTACTCGTTCAGGCTCTCGCCATGCATCTTATGCATCAGATTGTTATGCTTGGCTGTGTCTAGCTTACATGATGTTGAGGAGTCTCTGACTTTTGATGAAGCACAAAATTGAGAAAATTGGATGGCTGCCATGCAATCAGAATATGATGCACTTATAGAAAATGACACATGGACTTTATGTGATTTGCCTCCTAGCAAAAAGGCCATTGGTACGAAGTGGGTTTACAAGTTGAAACGCAAGCCGGATGGTGAGATCGATCGCCATAAGGCTTGACTTGTTGCAAAGGGTTATGCACAGCAAAAAGGCATAGATTATGAAGATATTTTTGCTCCCACTTGTCGTATGACTACTGTGCGTTTTCTATGTGCATTGGCAGCTCATTTTGGTTGGGATATACATCAATCATACATTGTTACTTCTTTCTTGAATAATGACATATTTGAGGAAGTTTATGTAATGCAGCCTCGCGGTTTTGTCATAAAAGGACAAGAGGACAAAGTGTGCGAATGTAACAAGGCTTTGTATGGGTTGAAGCAATCTCCTCGTGCTTGGTATGACAAAGCTGACACTCATTTGGTCAAACAAGGCTTTCGTAATAGTCCAACAGAAAGCACATTGTATGTAAAGCATGAGGGTGATGTACTTCTCATTGTGGTTCTTTATGTTGATGATTTGCTAATCACTGGACCAAATGAGAGACATATTGCTGAATTTAAGGCTGATTTGAATGCTACTTTCAAGATGAAAGATTTGGGGCTGCTGCATCATTATTTGGGTATACAGTTTAAGCAGTGTGATGGTGGTATTGCCTTGTGTCAGAAAAGTTACATAGAGACATTGTTGTGTAAGTTTGGATTTGAGGATTGCAAACCTATTGCCACTCCCATGGAAACAGGTTTGAAGTTGAGTCTACGTGATGCTGGTGATCCTGCTGATGTCACTCTTTACCAAACTGCTATTGGCTGCCTCATTTATGTATGCAACACGAGGCCGGATATTCAGTTTGCAGTCTCACAGGTCAGCAGATTTATGCATAGCCCAGGGTCTAAGCATTGGCAGGCTGTCAAGAGGATTTTCCACTACCTTAGTGGCACTTTACATCTTGGCTTGTTTTATCCCAAGGGGGGATCATTGCCGCCAGACTTACATGCTTTTTCGGGGCTGGTTGTTTTGACACGCGAGTGTCCACAAGTGGTTTTTGTTTCATGCTTGACAGCTCATGTATATCATGGTTGAGCAAGAAGCAACCTACTGTGGCCACTTCGAGTTGTGAGGCTGAGTACAGGGCAGTCTTCACAGCTACATTTGAGTGTGTATGGCTCAGACGCTTTATGGCTGATTTGGGTGTTGGACAGGACACTGCCAACACTATCTACACTGACAGTCAGAGCGCATTGGCAGTTGCGAGGAACCCAGTTTTTCATGCTCGCACAAAGCACATTGAGGTGCATTACCACTATGTCAGGGAGAGGCTCTCAGCAGGAGAGATCAGCTTGGCTTATGTGCCAACACAGGACAACCTTGTAGATCTTTTCAGAAAGGCATTGTCTCGTGAGAAGCTTGAAGCTTTCCGCAAAGCTTTGGGCTCACTCCTCTTTGTGGATTGATCATGTCCTCAGGGCATGGCACTTCCCTTTACTCATTTCACCGCATCACTCTAGGGGGGATTTGTTACCATATACATGTGGTAGTGATGTGTGTGAACACACTAGGACCGCTGGGGCATTTTTTCCCTCTTTAGGAGGTTTTTCCCCTCGAGCATTGTATATACGCCCATCACTCTAGGGCTATCTATCTTTCCATTTCACACTAAGTAACACACTCTCTATTGTGTGCCTTGAGCTTCCTTCGTCTTCTCCAAGCTGTGTGTGTTTCTCTACAACCCTAATTCCAACAACAAGTGGTGGTGCTTTACAAAAAGGTTGTAAGAGGTTCTTCACATGGCTTGACACATAAGGCTTTTCTAAGTGGAAGAGACTATTCACACAAGAGATGGAACAAAACCTCACATCCCAACAATCCTCCCCTATGTGGGTTTTGGTTGCATATCACTCACACAAGCCTCCCCTCAAAGCACACTAGGGTGAGGCACAGAATTCACAAGCCTCCCGTTGAACACAAAGTTGACTCCCCTAGGCACAAAGGGTGTAGGCACATAAAACATCAGGGTGTAGGTACACACAAGCCTCCCCTGGCACAAATAGAGGGTAAGGTACACAAGAGAGAATGCTCAAAGTATATCATCATAAACCAAGCCAATATTATTTTTGTTAACTTCGTCCTAATTTCTAGAGGTGGCAAGGTTGATTGTTGCTTTTGTTTGATCTTTTAAATTCTCTTTGTGATTGATAACCTATGAATATTTATTGTTGAGTCTACATTGCTTTGCAGCGTGGTTGTTTTTGCCACAAATGCGACAAGGGTTGATTTCATAGCAATCCTTTGAAAGGTGATTTGTTCTGCCACACTGTTGAATCTCTTGTGTGAAAAACCCCTTCCAACTCATGTGCAAAGCCATGTGAAGTACATCTTACAACCTTTGTGTAAAGCACCACCACTTGTATTTGTGCATAGGCAGCCGCCTCTTGTGCTCATGTGTCAAAAGGCTGTCTATGTGTATAAGCCTATATAGAGGCACATTTTGTTGAATAATATCAAGCTTTATGATTTTCAATTATACCCTATTGTATTGTGAAATAGTCTCTCTCTCAAGTTCTACACTAACCTCTCCGAGCATCACTACAAGAGGTTATGTGCTCTTGTGACGCTCTTAGCGACGGAAATACACTGGGTTTTTATAACCCCCGGCGTCGCTATAAGCGTCGCTACGAGAGCGTCGCTATATGCGTCGCTATAGGCGTCGCTATAGGCGTCGCTATATAGCGACGCCTATAGCGACGCTTATAGCAATGCTCTCACAGAAGAGTATAGCGACGCATATAGCGACGCTACAGAGCCATAAATAGCGACGCATATAGCGACGCCTGAGAGAATATTTTTTTGGTGGCAGGGCATTGAATGCCTACCACCCATCAACCATATTGTACTTGATTCACTTTTTAAAAAAAGTGCAAAGGTAAATAATAGACCCAAAATAGTCACCCACAAGACGCATTGTTTGCAAAATTGACAATTGTACACATCATAGACAAACTGAATTGATTGGCAAATGTAATAATGACAATTGTACAACATCATAGGCATAAAGAATTGATTGGCAAAAGGAATTGCGGTGACAAATGTAATAATATACATGGTTCAAAAAGACGTATAAAATCCGTCTCATGATACATAAGCTATGAGAAACCCTAAACTAATGCTATCTAGCTACGGCTAAACTGACGTCGTCTAATCAGACGTCTCATCGCGTCCAAGCGGCGTATCTGTCGGATTCTGCAAAAAAAGACAATAAGACAGTTTTCAGTAAGTATAAACATATAACGACATTTATAAAACAATACAAAAAATAAAAAAGAGTAAACCCTAATACTAACCATGCCGCTGCGAGAACTGAGAATGTCCATCAGGGCGTTTAAGCCCTTCCTGCCTGCGTACTCGCGCTCGTACGGTGTGGGATCACGTCCTGTCATCGACCACTGTCAAAACATACAAAGATTTCATTATGTTAGAACTAAAAAACTCATAAACCCTAAACTATCGAACATGCATAAAGAGCAATGTGAAAAGACTTACAAAATCGGCCTCAAATGATGCCCATCCACCGCTCCCCAAGTGGTGCGAGCTCCCTGCCTCTACTCGTGCTCTGGCTGCATCCTTTTGTTGCTTCCACTTGTCGGGATTCTCGCGCGCTGCTTTCTTCGCATTCTTCCAATCTTCTTTGGCCAGCCAATCTGGCCTATTCCACCCATTCTTGATTGCTTTTTGCACTTCGGAACGCTTGTGTTTGCAGTATTCGCGCATTCGAATCTTCATCAGGTCTTCATTGAAGCGCTGATCCCGTGTTGGAACGGGAAACTCATCATGAAGTATGCTGATGACTCTGTTTTTTAAATCACTTGGTACTTCACTCCATTTGTTTAGTATATAGTGTCTAAACAGCTGAGAGCAAAGACCACGCATGCGCGAGATCACCTTCTTGCCGTCATCATCCATGATGATGCCGCCGCTGATGTCGACGGAGTAAGGCAAGCCCTCTGGCCGGTGACGCGTGAACCTGGGTGTCCCGGCAGGGGTCTCTAGCGGCGTGTCGATGGGGGTACGGACGTCAGGTGTCTCCACCGGCGTCTGGGCCCCGAAGCGAGGAGTGTCGAGTGGGGTGGCTCCTGGCGGAGTAGGTAGAGGTGTGTAGCTTCTAGGAACAGTCAGCCGTGCAAAACCTGGCGTAGACGGCGATGCTGTGGCTGGTGTGGGGGCGGGCAAAGAAGGGGAGGGTAAAGAGCCTCGTCGAACACGAGGCGGTGTGGAGGCATCGGTGGCGGAATCCCCACAACAACCGCCACCGCCACCACTAGAGCGCCGGTGTCTAGAAGAGTGTGACGCTCGTCTCGTCGACGCCGAAGCTTCGGAGCGCGCCGAATGCTCCGAAAGAGAGGGAGATGCGGATGGTGTAGGAACGCGCGATGATGCGCCAGAGCGATGACGCTCCACGTACCACTGTCTCTGCTGCGGTGACAAAGAAGAAAGAAACTCCTCATCATCCATACCTGCATTAAACACACGAATATTTAAACTTAATATTGAATGAATAGAGTAGACAATGACGCAAAGACCATTAAATACAATGACGTAATGACGCATATAAATACAATGACGCAATGAATCGAGTGGTAGAAGAGGCAAGTCAAAAACTCAGAATTTTCAATCAAAAGATGTGAGCGCGAGTAGAAAAGAGCGTTACACACCATGGAAGCTACTTAGAGAGCTAGAGCTTTTACAGCACGGAGCAAAATTGTTCAAATACAATATTTGTGGCTTTAAGAGATCTCTCTCTCATCCTCGCATAACTCAGCATAACTTCCTATATCTATATAGAGCTCTCCGTTTAAACACATATCCTCTGTTTCATTTTGTAGCTCCTCTGCATGCACCCCATATAGAGCAGTAGCATCTTGATGCTCGTCTGGCACCACCGCAGCGGCTTCTGATTGAGCATCTTCTCTGATCTCCTCCATTGATGTCGTTGTGATTGGCACATGGTAGCCTTCATACGTCCTTGCACTACGAGGGGCTAACTCTATGACGTACCACCAGTTTGATGTAGACTTTGTAGGATGAAATACTACCTGCCAGAGCCACATAACTTACATGAGAGCTTTCAAGCACATAACTTGTAAAAGGGGGATGTTAACTATTTATATACTTACTTGTTCACAATGCTCGGGTAGTACGAAAGTGTCTCTTAGGTCAGTCCATTTCTTAGTAGAATCCACCTCAAGAAAACCAGACTCTCCTCTACGCACAGTAGCGTTTCGACCCTCCATGATTATCTTGAACCATTGCACGTCGAACAAGTCGACAAAAAATCCTCTGTAATCGATCCTCAAAATCTCTTGCAGCGTGCCGAAGTAAGTGAGTTCCGCCACCACGGGATCTGCATCAGAGGAACGTCGTCGACTAGACTGTTCAAATTTTGCCATGATTCCACAATCTTGAGTAAAACGCTTTTTGTCGATTCGTTCCACCCTAAAATGTCGACCTTTACACCATGCTGCCCTTTGTCGCTCTTGCTTTGCATCCTCATATTGTGAAATCCACTTTTGCATCACTGGATTGTGAAGCATGCAAAATCGGTTGATTTTAGCCTCTAGATCTTCCGTCATCTTCTTCTCAACACCGAGATTGCACATGACAATCCCAGATATGCGCTCATCATCTATGGTTCGCCATAGCGTGTCCCGGGATTTATCAAATCCGTCTAACCACTCTCCAATGTACACTAGGGACTCTGATACCAACCAACCTTCTGCCATGCTACCCTCCGGACGTGCCTTTTGACGCACATATCCCTTAAGCGTTTTCATGAAACGCTCTAAGAAGAACATCCATCTGGAATGAACTGTGCCAGCTATTTCCACCTCATCAACTATGTGAATAAGAAGATGCACCTGAATGGTTAGCATTGTAGTAGGAAAATGTTTCTCAAACATGCACACAAGCTCCGCAGCATTTAGTTTGGCGAATGGTATGGAGTCTACGTCGATCTCCTTTTGTGAGATCCATTGCACCAGCTTTGCAAGTTTGTAGATTGTGTTACGGATGTCGAGAGACAAACATCCCTCAATGGCAACCGGTAAGATAAACTGTAAAGTATGTGCAGCAATGATATTAAAGTCCACATTTTATGCAATGATATTAAAGTCCACTATGAACGTACCTGACACATTTTATGCCAATCGTGTGACTTCAAACCGGTAAGCTTTCCTTCTTTAGTAAAACACGTTCGGAGCGAGTGCATTACGCCAGTGGGGGTCCGCAAAGATCGAATGGCCTCTTTTACTTTGCGTTCTTGGGCTCCTGTGAAAATCCATGGTGCTTTAGGAAGTTTTATCGATCCATCAGACGCTGTTTGCGGCCAATATTGCTCCATACGATCCACATTTCTAAGGTCAACTCTGGCTCCCAAAGTATCTTTCTTGCCGGTCAAATGGTCCCATAGTAGATTACCCACATTCTTGAATATGTGCATTGGATCGAGCAAGTGATTGATCACGAGTCGAGGCCAGTATGGTAACTCGTACCATAGAGATAGTCTCTTCATCCCTGGAGGCAATCCGTCATCGCACATCTCCTTCTGCTCTAACCATGCTTGTGCAGACATCCTTGGTGGCTCTCTTCCCAAAAAGCCGTCGCGTAACACATGATTCTCCGGAAGATACGCTTGATGACCTTCGTAGATTTGCTTCTTCAGTGAGGGTGCCCTACGTGCATTCAGTCTAGGTCCACATGTGACACATGCTCTGTATCCGCTTGTTTGAAGCCCTGCATGTATACACATGATAATAGATCAACTATGGGGAAAAACCAGATTTACAGTGTCTGAGAGAGGAGTGTCAATAGATCACCTGAGCATTCTGTTAGCCCGGGATAGTCATGCATGGTCCACATTAGAATACCTCTGATCAAAGCATTCCGTCGTCCTGTGTGTCGGCTCATATCCACCACCTCTATGCCAATCCACAATTGTTGTAGCTCTTCCAATAGTGGACGAAGATACACATCCATATTCCCCACTTTATATCGCCCTGGCACAATCAAGCTTAGCCATAGGTGCCCCTTCTTCGTAGTCAACCACGGGGGAATGTTGTAGTTGACGATGACAACGGGCCATACACTGTAAGATGTTGATCTTTGACCAAATGGATTTACGCCATCCATAGCCAGGCCTAAGCGCAAATTTCGAGCTTCCCTGGCAAAATCCGACCATGTTCCATCTATATGTTTCCAGGCTGCGCAATCTGCAGGAATTCGTAGCACACCATCCGAAGATTTATTCTCCTCATGCCATGATGCTAGGGCGGCCATGGACTTACATTCGAAGAAATGCTTGATGCGAGGAAGCAAAGGAAAATGTCGCAAAACCTTTTGTGGAATTTTTGTCCCGTGGAGATCTACTCGATATCTTTCGGAATCACATTTCGGACACTTCTCCATGTCTGTGTATTCCCCTCTGAAAAGAATGCAGTCATTAGGACAAGCGTGGATAGAATTGTAATCCATCCCCAAGTTTCGCAAAATCTTTCTTGCTTCATCTCGGGAATCTGGCATCACATTGTCAGCTGGTAGAATGTGCTCTTTCAGCAATCTACACAACATAAAAATATGATACAGTCGTGTAAAAATCTATCAGATCATTATACACCATGAGTTCTATTAAAGTAAACTAATTGTAATAGATCACCTGAAAAGCGCTGTGACGCTAGTGTCACTCCATCCAAACTTTGCCTGCATGTTGAGAAGAACCAGGAGTGCTTTCAATCTAGACATACGTGCTCCATTATACAATGATGTATCGGCTTCACTTTTCATATCATCATAGATAAGCCTTTCTGAATCCATGATCGTCTCGATCATTTCATCAATCTCGGGCTCAAACATTGCCTCGTTGGGAATGTGCTCTGCATGATCATCCCCCGAGCTGTCAGAGGCTACATCTTGTGGCCTCACATATGCTGCTTGACCAAAGCGCCTGCGAACACGTCTATTGGGTTGCAAGATTGCTGCTTGTTGGCCAGCGTCAGAGTCCGACGAGTTATAATTGGCAACAACTCGATCTATAATAGATGGATCGAACTCGCCAAATTCACGAACGTGCTGCAAAGAAACACGTCTTGTCCGTCGCACAGCATGCTTGCATTGATTACAAGGACATAAGACCCTCGTTGAGAGATAGGTGTTTCGGTTGGACGGTCCCACATCCTCGTCGCTACTCATAATGAGGATAAAAAACTTATAACCTAGACAACAAATTTAATATTCTATTGGCATTCTTCGTCTTATCTCTCTCTCTCTCTCTCTCTCTCTCTCTCTCTCTCTCTCTCTCTCTCTCTCTCTCTCTCTCTCTCTCTCTCTCTCTCTCTCTCTCTTTACCTCACATTCTCTAGTCATGTCCAATCCCCGCACACCTCGGTCTAGAGGTGCACGGAGATCAGAACCACCGGGTTATAATCTCGTCTTTATTGGTCAATACCTATATTTGTGGGTACAAGAAATCTAGACACCCACGTCTACATGATACTGCATGTAGTGGACAAAATCCCTTTGCCTCTTCTCTAGCTGTAGCACTTCACTTCATCTTAACATCTTTTCACAGTAGATCTTTTCACTGTTCGTCTAACTCTAAACCCTAAACCGTAAGTAATTCTTGCGTGGACTCGATCTAACGTAAATAAGCGTAAATCTAAATAAACGTAAATCTAACTAAAAATAAAGCTAAATCTAATTTAACGTAAGTCTAATGACTAGAGGTTGTCTAGATGGTCATTGTGTCGGGGATGTAGTGACTCTTGCCGCCCTGAAGATCCACCTTCTTCCCTATCTTCTGAAGACATTTCACCAGTACTTTTGGATCGACGGAGCCCACTATGAGTGAAGGCAGCAATACCCTATATTCCATTGAGGGCTTTCTTCACCCGCTTCATGCAGGCATCGCAGTCTATGGAGACCCGCATCTAATCTAATATAACATAAATCTAAATCTAGCTTAAATAAATGTAAATCTAGTTAAAAATAAACCTAAATCTAATTTAATGTAAGTCTACATATAACCTAATCTTTAACGTCTTTTAAAATAGTTTCCTACGACGTTATAACTCTCTTCTTCCTGTGTGTGTGCGCGTGTGTGGATGTGTGTGCCAATAAAAAGAGATAAATGGTATAACCTTTCTATCACCCATGCCAAGTATGATAGATTGATTATGCCATTTCTCTCTTGAATAATAGGTCTTCAGTTCAACTCCTCGTCGGTTAGATCTTTAGGTCTTTTAATTTTAATTAGTTTCCTATGACGCTCCCTTAGTTTCTCTTTCTTTCTCTCTCAATGTGTGTGCGTTTTTTTGGATCGTATGCATGTTTTCTTTCTCTTTTCCTCTCTCAATGTGTGCGTTTTTTGTTTATGCATGTTCTCTCTCTCTTTTCCTCTCTCAATGCGTGCGTTTTTTGTTTATGCATGCTCTCTCTCTCTTTTTCTCTTTCAATGTGTGTGTGCATTCTTTGTTTATGTATGTGTGTGCGTTTTTGCACTCTCTCTCTCTCTCTCTCTCTCTCTCTCTCTCTCTCTCTCTCTCTCTCTCTCTCTCAAAAACACTATATGTGTGTGTGTATGTGTGTGTGTGTGAGAGAGAGAGCGAGGGAGAGAGAAAGAGAGGAAGGGAACATGAGAATGAGGAGAGGGAAGGAGCATACCTGTCTCTCCTTCCTCTCCTCGTGTGTGTGTGTGTGTGTGTGTGTAAAAGAAAAAGAGAGAGAGAGAGAGAGAGAGAGAGAGAGAGAGAGAGTGAGGGAGAGCGTTACCTGCTCTTTGCTTGAGGGCGTCGAAAAACTCAGATCTGAGATCTGAGTTTTTGGGCGCGCTCGGTTATTTTTTTTACCCCAGCTGGCGTCGCTATGAGCGTCGCTATAAGCGTCGCTATGAGCGTCGCAAATTTACAAAGAAATTTGCGACGCTCATAGCGACGCTTATAGCGACGCTCATAGCGACGCCGGGAATTTTTTTTTTGAGCGTCGCTGTGTGAGCGTCGCTAATGTGAAGAGCCTCTTGTAGTGCATGCTTATGCCATGAATGGCACGATAACACATCCACCTTAACCTAACAATTGGTATTAGAGCCATAACGATGATTAGCACTTCCTAATCACTAGATCCCAATTCTCTCTACTTGGTCCTCTTATTAGCTTAGCCACACTAATCTACTCCTTAATTATCTCATGATTAATAGGGATGTGTTTGTGGTCCTTCCACTGAGCCACTATCCTCATTTTGAGACTAATTAAGAGAATGATTAGTGTGTGAATAAACTCCTCTACTAAAGCTCTTTGCTTAGAGCATTTGTTTAGTGTTTTTTGAACTAGTTTGTGTATGAAGTCCTTTGCATATTTTTTCAATTATTCTTTGCACCTCCTTGCACAATAAGCAGCCTTATTGGTCACATGTATTGAAAAACTGGAATTCATAATGTGTGTGTGGGCGTAGTTCTCATCGAGAGCTTTCCATAGCACTTCCCCGAGCCTAAACTAGTCAAGGATTACCATTTGAATTGATCGATTAAGTTGAAATTCTTTTGGAGCTCACTGATGTTCTGCAGATCCAAAGCTTTGTGTGTATGTGTGTGTTGGGGGGATCATTTAATGTCAAAAGCATTTTTGTTAGGAGGAAGAGATTCAGAAGTTCTCAAAATTTTGCCTTTAGAGCATGTGGAACCCCCTAATTTTAGGAAGGTCCAAGGAAGTCAAAAGTTTTTTTTTTAACACCTTCACACTGCACATGCGGATCCCCAAGCAACGTACTCAACTCAAGTCGGGCCCGTGTTACATGTCATTGCAAATGATAAAGGTCAAAAATATTCAGCAGAATGTGCCTCTATATAGGCTTTTACAAATAGACAACCTTTTGACACATGAGCACAATATGTGGCTACCTATGCACAAATACAAGTGGTGGTGCTTTACAAAAAGGCTATAAGAGGTTCTTCACATGGCTTGACACATAAGGATTTTCTAGGTGGAAGAGATTGTTCACACAACATATGCAACAAAAGCTCGCATCCCAATAGCTAATGCTAGCATTCCCTAGGCAGTCTGACCAATCCACCTGCCTCCCTAGGATGTTGTAGACATAACATTGTTGTATGAAGTAGATTGCTATTTTGTTGTTGTTTGGCATACACCTCTCTCGGTGTACGGGTCTTTGTAGCAACATTTGTACTAGGCCTTTGTGTTGCAAATTTGACAGCTTTACTAGAGATGTATCTTTTGCATTTCCATTGATTCAAGATAATTGATGTCAAACAAAGTGATTTGGGCATAGATTCCTGCACTCCTTGAGGTTGAGAGGCTCACCTTGGAACCAAGATTCATTCAATTTGATGCTACAATACATGTGAGGTTCTTCTCTTTCCCGTATCACTCTTTCTCGTCTTTAAATATCGCATGAGCTTCACCGTGATTGAGTTCTTCTTCCATTACTATAAATCAAGCAAACATGTCAAGATTAGAAAGCTTGGGTGAAGTCAATAATCATCACATCAAAACCACTTATTCAATACCACTTATTTAGTTATACCCACCATCATATTGCAAAAAAGAGATAGAATAACGTAATCAATTATAAAATTTACATTTGCTACACTTGCAAATCGTGGAGAGGAGAGTAGACACCCTTCTAGCCAAAATGGAGCATCATGTTGCGAGAGTGTAGATTATTGTGGAGGTAGTCATGCGCATGCACATACTTGAGGCTTTGAAGAAGAGCATTAAAAATTTGCAAAAAGCTATTTTGGAATAGATCTATTGTTCCTTCAATGGTTATGTAATCACAAATGGCAGGTTGACTGCCATCTGCATTTCACTCTTTCATCCCCTACTCTACATGGTTGTCGTTCCAAAAACGTGAAATGAGCATTGGATGCTCCATGTGACAAACCATGGCAAGTGGACAAATAATTTTGTGATGGTTGATGTCCAAAACTTTAGCTTCGTCTTTAACCTGTTGATCCATCGTGGGTCCATGCAACTGGACTTTGAAATTTTTCGTAGCCTACAATGGATCTTTAAAGGCAGGATGGGTGACACCCACAAGCTTCACATGTACCCGTCTTTTCTCTCCCACATGCGGAGCCTGCATGTTGAAGATAGCGTTATCTGGAAAAGATGTAAAACAAGGTGGATGTTTTGTATAAGCGATAGCGGCACTAGAAGAAGGATCTACTCTAATGGAGGCTCTTCAATCTTCAGCAGCATTAAAAGAGCTGGCACTCTCACACACTTTGTTGATCTTTCAAGATTCTTCTTGCTCTTGAACTTAGTATACACTTGTTACACAAGCTATATGTGATTAGCTATCCTCAACAAAGTAGTAAAATCAGGATCTTTTAGCTCCAAAAAAGTCTTTGCAATCTTCTCAATAGACTACATGACCATGTTCAAAAACAAGCATGATGTCATGAGTGATATGTCAAAAGCAGTGGGCACAAATAAGATCCGGAGCTGCTCAAATAGAGACTTGGTTGAAGTCTCTATAAACTGATAATAATGCTTCGGAGCTTGAGGATTTAGACAACGACAAAGCCAATGAAAATTTTGGAGGTCTTTTGGAGGACTTTTTAGTAGAGAGTATATATAAAAACCCATAAAATGGAAAAAGTAGAAAAATGGCACCACAGGCCATTTCACAAAAATTTAGAGTGCCCCTCCCACGCCGTTCTGCTACAACCCTCGTTTAGAGGTTTTTTGCCATTTTCTCCCTCTCCGGCTGTTCGAACAAGACAAGTAGACAATCGTTTTTTAGGTATTTGGACGTTCCAGACACATTGGTGGTGTCTAAATCTTTGAATTTTAACATTATCTGCTACTTTTTGTATTTTTTAATATATGAATGATGTAGAAAGCCGTATTCAATGAGCGGAGCCGACCTCGTGAAAAAGACAATCACATTTAATGAAAAGGTGATCGTTTTCCAAAAATGCCACAAAGTTAGGTTTACTTTTCAAAGTATCAAGTTATCCTTTTGGACGTACTCAATAAGTGCAAAGGCATTTTAAGAAGATTTTCTAGAGAGAGAAATAGAATTTCTTAGGGCCCTCCAAATGACCTCCAAAATCTTCTAATGTTGGTCTCTGGCATGTGGTAAAAGTGGTGCACTATAAACTTGGACACGAGCTTTCGTTGATGTTTTCCAACTTATTGTATGACATATTTGTAAGATATAATTGCAAACTATAAACATCATGATATGAATGCAAACTATCAAAATCATGTCATGATCGTGAAACATAAACAGTATGACATACTTTGTAGACAAAAACACTATGTTATGATTGCAAACCATAGACACTATACATTTAATGATTAAAAGTTTAAAGATAGACAAAGCACACACATACACACACACAGAGAGATGAACAGGACAAAACGATGAGGTACGCTCATCACAAGAATTGGACCTTGTTATGTGCACAGGGGGGAATGTATAGTGATTGAGAACACACCTAAAGGGTCAAAGGAGTGTGCATGTGAACATCCCAGCTTGTGGCATAGCATCTAACCCTTGATAAAGTGCGTGGAACTCACAACACAACCATCAATGGATAGCTTAACAATTTCAGATGTAGGCCAACCATCTCATGTATCTACACCCAAGACAACACCAAGTCATCTAGTGATGAACAATGACATATCTACAGATTAGAAAGTACAAGGGTAATGGGTGTGTCATACTAAAATGAAGAGGGCATAGGTATGCATCTCTCCATTCTTAGATTGACGAGTGTTAACCCTCATATTTCTATGTAGTACTAACGATAATGTGGAGAAATCTATCCCCTAATGAAGTGTGTGTAAAAGACAACACAACCACCAACGAATAGCATAAAAATCTTAGATGCAGGCCAACCATCATATGCATCTACATAATACGAGACAACACTGAGTCATCTAGTGTGATGAAGAATGGTGTGTCTATAGAGTATGAAGCACAAGGGTAACTTGTGTGTCACACAAAGATGAAGAGCGCATGAAGTATGCATCTCTCCACTCCTTGTTTGAAGAGAGTCACACTCGCATTCTATGTGATACAAATGATAATGTGTCCTGATTTAAAACTATGAACCCTATAGGTCACTTTGAAGTGAAGGTGTAGCATCATATCTACTGCACTCCACGAGTGGACCACTAAATTCTAACTCAGCTCTGTGGTGAGAGATAAACTATTGCACCACACTAGTTAGAATCTAAGTTTGTCTTAAAACCCCCCGTGGAGTGGTCCATATGAATGCACACCATGCAAAGAGATACTAAATTCTACTCACTTCTAGAGAGAGTCGTATGGCTACAAACCACAAAGTGGCCTATAGTCTACAAGCCAACTCTGTGGTGAGAGAGGAATTGCTACACCACACGATTCTGGAAAAACACACAAAAACAAGTTAGTTCTCATGAAATCTAAGCAAAATATTACACCTGAATACTGCTCTAGCTACTGATGGTCGTGTTGAAGCTGGTTGGTCTCTCCTGGAGGTGATCTATCTGAAATCAATAATGAAAGGCACAGTCGCATTTTTAATCAAAAGCGGTGATGCCTTTTTTTAACTACGCTTTTTGATTGAAAGATTTTTTAATCGAAAGATCTTTTGATCAAAAGAAAATTTTGAAATTCTAACATTATTCACAATTATAGCGTATAATAGCATTTTCTATGTATAATTTTTATGATACGGACGTATAAATGCAACCTAGATCCCTAGCTCAATTTGGTGATCACATAAAAATCCACCTGAAATATGTGTGTGTCTATGTGAGCATAATCGTATATAAGTAGTGCATAAAGTGTTTATTTAAGAGGCCCTTTCAAAACATAGCCCACTTGCTGGGTTGGCTAGCCTCAATTACCTATTCTTAGGTTTGGGATTGTGGATTCAAAAATCATACCATATTTTGAATCAAGGACATGAGTGAATTACATTTTGATGAGATTAAATGTGGTGAATTTTGGATGCAGATTCCGTTGACTTCCACTCACATACGGCACTTTTTTCTAATCGATCCTATACCCATTGGCGGGTTCAAACGGACACATTTCTTACGAGCTAGTTCTCAACCCAAAGGCTCCAAGATCCAAGAATTCTCTCTCCTCATTAAGGGAGGTATCCCAAGATACAAGGGGAAAAAAATCCGTACACTAAGGAGGTTCCCACAAAGTTGAGATGATAGAGGGCAGTTTCTAGCAACGAGCGATTTTCCACTTTTTTTTTGCTAGAGAGCTACACCAAGAAGTCTTCAAAAAATATTCAAAAACATCAAGCAAGGACTTCAAAAACTTTCTCAAATGCATCTCTCTCTCTCTCTCTCTCTCTCTCTCTCTCTCTCTCTCTCTCTCTCTCTCTCTCTCTCTCTCTCTCTCTCTCTCTCTCTCTCTCTCTCTCTCTCTCTCTCTCTAGGAGGAGAAGAAGCATAAGACTCAATTAAGGGGAGGATTGGATCTAGAAAAAGATTGCTACAAGAATTAAAATGCATGGAATGTGGGAAAATAGATCATCCACTTGTGAGATGCTACTTTGAAGATCATCCAAAGAAGAAAAAGGCAATCACTAACAACAAGATGATAATCATGGACAAGGTCAATGTTGCAAAGGACCACGATATAAGAATCATGGATCCACCCATTTTTTTAACAATTTTGATTCAAACCTAATGTAGAGCACATATGGTCACCACCCTCTTCTCATTCTATTGTATCATTTTGGAAGTATCATAAGAGTGCTTGGTCTCAATTATGAGCACTCTAGTTTAAGGGGAGGATACATGAGATGAGGAATCTTGGCACTTGTGATTTATGACCCACCTTTAGGCTCTTATGAGTATGAGGATCAACCATGATAGGAACCTTATGCTTGTATGATATGAGCCATTATTGGAATATGAGTCTCTCTATAGATTCCAAACCCTAAGGGGAGGTTTGATAAAGATAGACTTTAGCCTATGAAACACCTCTTGGGATATGCACATTACATTACATGACACTAAATAGCATGACATGAAATTATATCCAATGTAGATGAGGTACATGTACATGTTGACTCCCCAAACCATCTTCCCCTTTCTAGGGTAGTATCCTCTTTATAGGGATGTATGCATGTGAGTTTGGCATCTAGTGAGGGTGCAACCTTCCTCATATCACATCTACTCATATGCCTAGCTCAAGGCTATGAATTGAGCTTTCTTGTATGGATTTCTTCTAATTCAATAATCAAGTTTTTAAAATTCACTTACTATCTGAGTTATTTGCTTACGATTATGTTAACCATGAATGGTTCTCTATCTAATCCTCCATAGCTCCACACCTATCAAGACTCCAAATGCTACTACAACTTGTGTGTAGCAACTAGACCCACTAGGGATCCATCCCATGAATTCAACATTCATTTAGTGTTCTCAGTAGACAAGGGGGGAATCACACACACAAAAGGAAGTTTCTTTTTCAACTAAGGGTATAGTCCCAAAGATTGAATAGGGACATGAATTTTATAGAAATATAGTAGTTTTTTCCTGAAACAAAATTCTCTCTCTCTCTCTCTCTCTCTCTCTCTCTCTCTCTCTCTCTCTCTCTCTCTCTCTCTCTCTCTCTCTCTCTCTCTCTCTCTCTCTCTCTCTCTCTCTCTCTCTCTAAGGTCACAAGACCTCAGTCATGCACAACGTAAATTCATGAACTTCATGGTTTATTATCATTTATGCAGATGGTTTTTCACATGTGGATATGTGAGAGGACTACACATTGCCTTAGAGAGTCTTTAAGGATAAGAAAATTGTGAAGGCACAATGGGAAAGATAGAAATAGAAAAACTTAATGGATATACACAAGGCCCATGAGTGCACAAAATCAAGTGAAAGGTGAACATGCACAAAGAACTATCATCCCCTCATTGCTTGAAGTATGTACAATTTATTATTGATGAGAGTGAGAGTCTCAAACAAGCTTGGGAAATGCTAGAGAAGAGCTTGGGGCTAAAAATAAGAACAGTAAGGCTAGCTTAAATGAAGAGGACCCAAAAAAGGGCTATGAGTGCTCAAAATCAAGTGATTCAGAAAGAGGAACAAGCACTAGGACCTATCCTTCCCTCATCATTATTATATACCAATTGTGATAGCATAGGTCTATCTCGAGAGTCATAGGACTCATCCTTGATGGTCCTCTAGTCTTCTCTATCAAGACAATTTGGCTTGCCCCATCCCACTTTATAGTCTCAATGAGAATTTGGACATTGGTGATGGTCATGCTTTGGCATCCAATCCATCATTATCTCTATGGGGAGAAGTGATGAGCTGGAAAGGCACAAGAAAAGAGTGAAGACTCTTACGTCTTCAACTTGTCTTGATTCTTCAAAGATTCCATAATTTTGTATCAAAGGATTTGGTGGCACAACTCATGTGTGCAGAGAGTCAAGTATTTCATGTCTTCATCCATGTCTATGTCACATGCTATGGATTATACAGTAAGAATACCGCTCTAGTATATGTCTACTATAGGAACAAGGGCTCTACTAGGGGTCATTGTAGGGGCCTCATATGGTTCCAATTGTGGAGTGGGCACCATAGGAGTGATGATCTCGTGAGGACCATATGACAGCTGCACAAATTGGGGAGTGAATGGAATTTTTTTTTCAATAGAAACTATGGCATTGGTGAAGGAGGGTGACGTTATAGAACCTCTACAATTATGTGGTGGGGATGTGGCATTGGTGTCACCATCTTCGTAGCATCCCCCTCTAAAATTGCTAGACCACCAAAACCATGATGGTTTATGTCAACGTTGACTACATTCCAACGAATTGTGCTATGCCATGAAGATGGCACCCTAGAATCTAGTAATGCCTAATGGTCAACAGAGAGAGTGTCATCAACACAAACGTCGATGACCACTCATGAGTAAGGTTTATCATTGAGTGTTTAAGAATGATTATCTAACAATAGTTTGATTTCACAAACTTTTGAACTATACAATGGGACTAGAGACCAGATAGTATGTACATAACAATCAAAAATTAGGCCTCTATGGTAGACAAGAAGTAACCTTTAGAAGTGACAAAGATAAGACTACAATTTACATTTAGACTTGATAGTACGACACAAATTGTATTACTTGTGAATATATAAAATTATCAAAGAGATGAATACAAGGGTTATCTATCAATCATAAAAGAAAACAATCGAGCGATGGATGATCTTCTTTTATTGTTGCATTTGCTTTTGTAATCCCAAGGAAGGAACCTCTTACTTGTCAGCATACAAGAAACACAAGCATGTCAGTACTGGCATTACTTGGGAAGATAGGTGTCAATGGCACATTCCCCTTGTTATCGGTGTCAAAAATTACAACAAAACTTACAACTAAGCGCAGATCAAGAAAACATATAACCAATTACTCAGACTTCCATTTGAAAAAATTGGCTAGTATCTCGTTTTTATTTTGACCAATATTTCAAAAGGTTCCAATAACTATCAAGAATAGATGTCATCAAAACTCATACATTTCCAAGCATTCTACCAATCTACAAGAGATTTTCAACTTTATGGTTGCTTCTAGAATGAGATCAAATATCCTAAGCATGTCCATCATCACCTTCATAATGTTGACCCAACATGTCAATGCTCAAAACTACATGATAACCATCAAACCACCAAAAATATGAGAATGAGAAAAAACCCATTCAAGGCTTATAAAAATTAAGACAATTTGAAGCTATACAAATTGTTTCCCGGTAAGGGTTACTAGGAGTGCAACGGTTAACCCGACATGTCAAAGCTTAAAACTACATCATAGCCATCAACCCACCAAATTTATTAAATATAAGAAAGAGCAAAAACCCATACAAGGCCTACAAGGATTAATTCAAATTGACGCTATATAATTTGTTGCCCATTAAGGGCTACTACAAGTACAAAAAATAAAAGAGTAGGCAATGAGGTCCATTTATATGGCTATGAAATTATAAAGAGTCGTATTATCAACACCATATTGTAGATGTAGCTTATTGGGTTAAAAAACAGGGCTCCATGATCACAAATTTATGGTCGCACTATTTCCTACCAATGCTAGTACACATAGTCCTAAAGTCAAAATTAACGGGGTCAAAGACGGACTCAAAGAAAGTATCTTTTCTCTTAAAGATTACAATATGGTTCAGATTAAAATTTGCAAAAACTCTGTCTAGAAAGCATGAAAGTTCATCTCAAAAACCCATGAAATCTTACTCAAAAGCCTGTACAAAAATTCAACTTAAAAGGGAGCTAGGTTTCAGCTAAAAATCTATGAGTATTTTGTCTACAAATTAGTAAAGACCTCAATATGTCTACTTGTAATTTCATTCTCAAGTAACATGTATATGTTTTCAAAACCTACAGCACAACCTCTGTCCAAATTTCTTCATATAATACTCCTCAAACTCAACATAAAGGATCGTAATGTTGCATGGATGTTGTGTGTGGTGTGGTGTGAGTGAGAGAGAACTCTGGCATTTAGGCATGCCAATTGAGCCAGAGATCATGAGGAGGTGGGAAAGATGGCTTCAAAAAACCATTTAACCACTATCAAGATCTTTTTATAAGTTTGATCTAAATCTGCTTACTTCCTAGACACTGACAAAAATAGTTTACTTGATCTATTTCCATTGTAGAGTTAAAAAACCTACAATAATTTTTTTATGTTATTAAAAAAAAACAGCCTACTCAAGATCTTTTATTACTACCATGGTTAGCATCGTAGCTAGATACGAGTGCTACCACACAACATTACATCTGTGTTTTCAAAATCAAATTACTTCCATCTCATAGCATTCTCAATAGTCAATGGTCATTTAAGGATGATATAATAAAAACCTAGCATGTCAATTTATTCATGTAGCTACATAACCAAGTAGATTCAACTCAAAGCCATCCAAAAGCTAGCATTTCCTATGCTAAGATTGTCAATCAACATCAGGTTCATGACATGTAAATAGAAAAACGATTAAAATGTACTAAGTAGTTCAAAGTTATTTCCCCTAAAATGTAAAATATAGACCTCACAGCATAGTAAGTTTCTTCTGAAACCGAGCAAAATTGCCATATTTGTGTGATTCCAAGCTAGAATGAGCTATTCAAGGAGTTAAAGACACAAAAATTTATCTGAGCTATCCATTTATGAGATTTGATTTACATTTTTCTATTACTTTAATGCATATGAGATACCCAAAACCAACTTTCCCTAGGCATAACTTGCCTTTGATTCTCAAGCATGTTTCTGTATTATTTTTTACAAAGGCCTTATAAGGACCTCACTGCATATATTGTATATGTTTTTTTACTTGTTATAGACACACTTTCCATTATTGTTATATATCCAGAACATAAGCAGAATAAACCCAAAGAACATAAGTGTTTAGTGTTCAAAGTAACACATGACTATTTAAACTATCTATCTTGATGAAACCAAGAGCGTAATAGTACGTACTGACTAGGTGCTAGATCACCTACCTACATCATGAAGTTTCATGGTTGATGAAGGGGAAAATGTATCACCATGGCCATATAATTGAATACGTTTGTGTGTGTGGTTGTTTTACTTTTTATAAATACACACCAAGGAACAAGACGTTCAAGAGACAACTGGCTAAAGATGTCTAGGCAAAGATTAGTACAAAAACAACTCAATTTTTGATTCATAATTGTACAGCATAATAAAAATGAAGTATCATTCCAAATGAGTTTATAGAAAGCTATCAAAATTATCCTAGTTGAATCATCAAGTGTTTTCAAAGTTGGACTGCAGCAAGCTAAACCTTTTTAAGCCAAGATAGGGTTCTCACATGCATCCATATAGTCAAGACAGCAGACATGTTAGACTTAGCTACGTATGGCAGGCTTCAAAGAATCTATCAGTTGTTATCCATGTCAAACTTAAAAATTATTAGACTAGCTATTGTCCTATACATTAAAGTAGATAACATCTCAAGGTTTTTCTGCATACAAAGTACTCCTACCAAAATTGCTTCACATGTTAATAACAGTTCTTCTTTGTTAACAATCATTTACTGTGAGAAGAAGTTGTCTACACCATATCATTCATTCATTTCTTTAGATAAACATTGTATGAAAAAACATTGTATGAAAAAACAACAAAAGTTTTTAGATAGTTTTTTCCAAGCTCAATGAGCAGGCCCGAGGTACAATTATCCAGTTTTAAGCCATATTTGGTCCGAAGACATCCAACCTATTTTGTGTTGAAGCCAAATTTCAATATTTTATTTTTGTTAAACCATAGAGACCAAGTGAGCAGATCAGCTTAGATTATAAACGATATTTTCTCCGAAATTTCAAGTAAAACTTCAACTACTTAGTGCACCAAAACCAAGTAGTAAAGTACCACCAAAAAAATGAGCTAGCTGTTAAAAAAAATTGGGACTAAGCCAGATATCCACAACCCAAAAGGCCAACCACTAATCAGCAGTCAAGGTGTAGGTAAATCAAAGCAAACCAGTACCCCTACCTCAGTATAGAGTTTACTGTAATTTTTGCAAACGAATATGTATCATAAACAATCTCAGATTTCATCAATGCATCAAACTAAGTCCAAGTTTACTTAAATCCAAGGAAATATCCAATGATGAACCTAGCATCACTTCATACCAAATTATCAAACCTGGGCCAGATTAAAGGAATTAAATCCAGTACTCAGTAGCATGTTGTAAGTTATATTTTTTTATTCCTTTCCGGTCAGATCAAGCAAGACAAGGTCCAACAAGGTCAGAAAAAAAGAAGTGAAACGATCATGCAAAAAAAAAACATCTCAGAGAAGTTATAGCCAGAGCCAGAGAAGTGCTAGCCAGAGCCAGAGCCAAAGTCATAGCAGGCCAAAATATTTATGGCAGTAAGCACAAGAGCTAGCTGTAGTAAAAAAGAGATCAGGACTAAGCCAAAAATCCAAGACCCAAAAAAGCAGCTAATAATCAGTAAACAGGCTGTAGGTAAATCAAAGCATACAAGCAACCCCACCTCAGTAGAGAGATTAAGCCAAATGCCAATAGATAGTCATGGTAATTATCTACGTGTCAAGGCCAGATGTAAACCAAACATCCAAGCCACCATTTGTAGGTAAGATTTTTTATTTAGTCAAAGCAATTAATTTCCCCTATAACACAATATCCTACCATACTCAGGTAGTAAAAACCAGATCTTGTTAAAAAACAGCCTAAAGAAGTATTAGCTAAAGCCAAATATGTAATAGCCAAAGCCAGAGCCAGACCAACCATCTCTAGCCATAAATATAGCCAGTTTGTGAGAGTTAGATCTCACCCAAAGACTGGGACATAATTTGACAGTAGAGCACAAAAAATCATATCCGTATCCATAGATTTTAATCCAAGCATCAAGCCTAGAATATGCATGAATGTATAAGTTTTAAATTTTATGGCAGTAACCCTCCACCAGCTAGCTGTAGTAGAAAAAAACCAATTTTTTGGACTAAGCGGGAAATCCACGTCCCAAAAAGAACTTAACCAGTAATCAGCAACAGGATGTAAGTAAGTCAAAGGAAACAAGCATCTTCTTCTCAGTAGAGAGATTAAGCCAGTCAACTATAAAAACTCATGGTTTTAGTTTGCAAAGTGCAAGTAACATAACTAGTTTAGAACCTGTAGTTTCCAAGCTCAGCTACCATCAGTAAATGAATTCTCATGCTTTTGTAAAAGCTTGTAAGCTGAAAATCCTTTCTCCCCAAAATCCCAATGTGACTTACTGCTGGCTTATGAGCCACCACATAACCCATCTGAATAATAACTTGAAGGAATAAGAACCATCATATAACAATCCAAAATATCAACCAGTGTTCAGCACAATCAAAAAAGTTTCCCTCATATCACCATAATATAATACATTTAGGTAGTAGAAAAACCCCATCAGTAACCATACATTTGTTGGGTTAAAGGCCCGTGTGCCCGGCTGCCCGTTGTTCAGCCGCCCATGTACAGCCATTCATTTACTCATTCATAATAACTATACTCACAACTACACATTGTAGTGTGACTACCGCCCCGCCACACACTGTGTCTATCTCCTTCTTCGTGCTGGCTCTCTGTGTGTGTGCTCTCCGATCCCAACAAGTGGTATCAGAGCTTGGTAGTGAGAGCATTCAGAGCTTCATCATCATTGTTGAGTGTGCTGGAAATTGCTGCTGTTTCATTGCCATTTTTTGGTTTCGCGCACGTGCGCATTTCTAAAGAGAAGAAGGTTTTTCCGAGCTTGGCATTGGAAGGTTCAGCACTCCGCGAGTATTTTCAGCAGGTGTCTGGAGGTTTAACCCCCCTTTCGGAGCCATTCGTGCCATTAGAAATCCCATCCGAGCTACAAACTAGGAGCTGCGTTTTTCAGCTCTCTTTGGTAGTTTTCTACTGCCAAAGCTTCCATAGCCATTACAGGTGCCATTGCTGTAGTGTCTTCCACTTACGTGAGCCCACAGCTCATTTGAGAGTGTGTAGACTCTTCTTGGAGTGGCCTCATACACACAGATAAAGTGGGAGTTTGGCGGAATTGTCTTCTTCGACTACAGGTACAGGTACAGGTGCAGGTACAGGTACAGGTACGGGTACAGGTTACAGGTTACAGGGAGTTTTGGATACAGGTTTCTTCTGTGGTTACAAAACATGTATTTTGATTGTGGGACAGCCATGTATATAGTTGTGGTTTGAGTGGGAGCTTCTACTCTTCTGGGCAGTCTGTTTATGCGTGTTCTTGAGCTACAGGTTTACATCATCTATGTATGTTGATGGATGTGGATATGACAGTTTGACAGACACTCTTTATGCATGATATTGTGGAGATTTGGTTCACTTATACATAGAGCGGGTTTGCTCTTGCTTGCAGTGTTGCGGTTTGAGTACGGACAGGTACTTGGTTGACAGTAGAGATTGGACTTCGTTGAGCTTGTGCATTGGTTATATGCTCACTTGGATCCATTTGTGCTCATGGATTTGTGTAAGCTTGGTCAGCTTATGTCTCTATTGTGGTTATTCAGACATGGAGTATGTTTATGCCTCTATGACAGCTCATTGTTGATGCATTTTGTGGCACGGTTTGCCTAGGCCGGTTGAGTTACAGGTGTCACGGGTTTATGCATTTGTTTGTGGATTTCTACGTACGTTTTTTGACCATATTATGGGCTGATTTATACTCTATGCGTTTGCTCTTTGATTGAGCAGCAGGTGTTGTCAAATTTGCAACACTACTTTGTTGTGGCAGTTTGTTGGTTGGTTACAGGTTTCTCATTGTTGCATTCTTGTTGTAATGGGCACTAAAGAGGACACAGTTTTCAATATTGAGAAGTTGGATGGTGCTAACTTCTCATATTGGAAAGATCAGATTTGGGATGTCTTGGTGCAGAAGAAACAGATTCGACCTCTAAAGTTGTAGGGAGTTAAGCCAGAGAACATGGAGAGGGATGATTGGGAGGAGTTGCATGAGATGTGCAGGTCTACCATTAGGCTTTCCCTTTCAAAGTCTGTTTATTACAATGTGAAAGATGCACAGGGTGGAGCTTATGAGCTATGGCAGCGGATTTGCGATATGTATGATAAGCATTCGGCTGCTTCCATGGTGTATTGGATTAAAAAGCTTATTCATTTGCGAATGGAGGAAGGTGCTTCCATGAATGCGCATTTGAATGAGTTCAATACAATTTTCAGCCAACTTGCTACGCAAAAAATTACGTTTGAGGACAATGTAAAAGCTATGTTTTTACTTGTCACATTGCCTGAGTCATGGGACACATTTAGGACAGCCATAAGTAACTCGATTCCTGCGGATGAGTTGACAAGTACTAATGTGGAGTCTAGTCTTCTCACGGAAGAGATTAATCGAAAGAATAATGCAGGTAGTAAGTCTTCTAGTGCAATGGTTGTCAGAGGCAGGACTATGGACAAGTATAAGTCCAACCGGGGTAAATCTAGAAGCAAGTCCCGTGCAGGCACAAGTAAAAATGATGTGGAATGTTTTCATTATGGTAGAAAAGGCCATTTCAAAAAGGATTGCTACAAGTGGAAAAGGGAAAATGGACATGGTAAGAAGAAAGACCATGATGCTAAGGACAAGCCTAAGTCCAATGTCAAGATTGAGGAGTTAAATGCAACACAAGGAGAGTGTAGCTCTCAAGATGACCATGTATGTGCTCCGACTAGTGCTACTAGTGAAGAGCTTGGTGATGTGTTGCTTGCATCCTATTTTGATGATTCTTTTCTTCTCACTCATGAGAGTAGTATGCCTATGTATTGGGTCATTGACAGTGGTGCTTCTTTTCACGTTACACCTCATAGGTCATGGTTTCATGACTATGATGCTTCGAGCACAGGTACTGTCAGGATTGCCGATGGGCGTTCTATGCAGATTCATGGCATTGGGGATATTCATTTGGCTATGCCAAACTCTACTACGTTTGTCTTGCAGCGTGTGCGTCATGTGCCTGCTCTTGCAAAAAGCTTGATTAGTGTGGGTCAGTTGGATTCACTTGGTTTCAATGTATCTTTTGGTGATGGAGGTTGGAAGCTCACTAAGGGCAGCCTTGTTTTGGTTAAAGGTGCTAAGAGGAATACGTTGTATTCCCTTTGTGTAGCTAGTGTGGCTGATCACATTGTGGGGATCACTAAGCAACCTCCTGCTTCTTTATGGCATCAGCGTTTGGGGCATATGTCACTGAAAGGTTTGAAGTTGTTGGCACGTGCGGATTACATTCCCGTTTCAGATTTTGGTGGTTTTGAGTTTTGTG
This sequence comes from Adiantum capillus-veneris, assembly GCF_014529385.1. Taxonomy (NCBI): domain Eukaryota; kingdom Viridiplantae; phylum Streptophyta; class Polypodiopsida; order Polypodiales; family Pteridaceae; genus Adiantum; species Adiantum capillus-veneris. Next base: position 155,850,335 of record NC_140935.1, read on the forward strand.
AGCATTGCCTTTATGGTCGACATGCTCGGTCTTCTCATAAGAAGAGTGTTCCACACAGATCTTAGGAAAAGCTAGCTTTGGTGCATAGTGATGTATGTGGGCCGATGCCCAATGCTTCTCTTGGAGGTGCTATGTACTTTGTTACGTTCATTGATGATGCTAGCAGGAAGGTATGGGCATACCCCATTCGTAAGAAGGATATGGTGATGCTCCGATTCTACATTGTGATAGCCAGAGTGCCATAGCATTGGCATGGAATCCTGTCTTCCATGCGAAGACAAATCACATTGAGGTGAGGTATCACTTCATACGAGAGGTGCTAGAGGACAAGTGCATAGAGCTTCTCAAGGTACACACTGACAATAACCCTACTGATCTACTCACGAAGTCGTTAGCCTCACAGCGGTTTGCACACTGCAGATCGCTGATGGGTATGGCTTGACTTCTTTTGCTATACTTTGGCCACTTTAAAGGCACACTGCCTTTAAGTGGGAGATTGTTGGGTTAAAGGCCCGTGTGCCCGGCTGCCCGTTGTTCAATCGCCCATGTACAGCCATTCATTTACTCATTCATAATAACTATACTCACAACTACACATTGTAGTGTGAGTACCGCCCCGCCACACACTGTGTCTATCTCCTTCTTCGTGCTGGTTCTCTGTGTGTGTGCTCTCCGATCCCAACAACATCTGTCAAAATTGATGCAAGAAGAAGAAACTAGAGTGAGTATGTATGTAGTCAGTATAACAGGCAAGAAGCAAAAAATCCCCTTTAATGCTGAGAAAATGTCAGTACCTAGGTTACCATAGCATAAAAATTCCATATGTATAGTTCTTTCAAAATTCTTAAAGTAACAGCAGCTGTGTCTAGTGGTAAAAAGCCAGTGTGGTAAAAAAATCATAGTACATATTAAGGACAGTGAAAAAAAACCTTTAAAGTGGAAGCCATCTAATCATAAACACAGTAGTAGCGGACTACATAACCAAGCATCCACCAGTAGACCCAAGTCTAAGTGAAGGGAAGAACCCCTCACCTTTATATAGGGTTAGTAGTTGTGTTTATGTCTGCAATCCTCACCCAATCAACATGCCAGGTATGGCCATCCTCTGCAAGCCCTCTGCTGTGTGCAATCTCCTCAATGAGTCAAAACACCCTTAATTATGGATGTGACACAGTAACCTAGCCTCGAACTTGAAACCAGAATCACCGCCAAGAATCATATCGAGAGATGGAGGCAAAAGAATCCCTGCCAAGCCACCCACTCTCCAGCGAGAATCGTGAAATATCATGAGTGAAGGGGGAGAGAGGCCAGTCACGATAGAGTATAATTTCTTTACGCCACCAGAGGGAAACCTAACCCCCCTTTCTTTAGTTTATGGGTTAAAAGATTTTTTAAGGCCTTGCTCCCACAGAGTTTATATTCAAAAAATTGGTCCATACTGAACCATGCTAACCAAGAATATTGCAGTGTAAGTATTATTTGAAATCAAGGACCTAATTAAAATCACCATGAGGTAGTTTACAAGTGTGGCAACAGATATTGAATAAAAACTTTGCATTGGTTTATGCCAGGAGGAGATTATATGAGGCACTCATAGACCATGCTCACCAAGTCAGCATAGTGAGCTAAGAACAAGGAGCTCAAACCTTAATTTATTAATTTCAATCTTATAGTGGAGAACCTTATGCTAAGAGTAGGCTACTTGTAATTATGCAACAAAAGGATTAGTCCACTGCCAGAAGTATGTTGGGTACAGCATGAGCTATATACATAGTCTAGGTAGCAATACTACTACGTTGAGTTAGTGTAACTAGAACTAGCCATCATAGTTAGATGCAATGATCATGTGTGTGTGTGTGTGTGTGTGTGTGTGTGTGTGTGTGTGTGTGTGTGTGTGTGTGTGTGTGTGTGTGTGTGTGTGTGTGTGTGTGTGTGTGTGTGTGTGTGTGTGTGTGTGTGTGTGTGTGTTTGTGTGTGTGTGTGTGTGTTAGCACACACACACACACACACACACATGCATGCTTGCCTATGGTCATGCATCAAGCAAGAGAGGTATGCCAGGTACTCATAGCAAATACCCAGCTTGTTGATGTGGGTTCACTTGTAGTCATAATCTCACTTGATGAAGCATCCGAGTTCAAGAAAACATGGAGAAGGTCATTTTGCTGCTATAAGAAATACACCCAAGTATAGTGGGCAGCCATAGCTAGTGCACATAAGCTTGTGTGTGTGTGTGTGTGTGTGTGTGTGTGTGTGTGTGTGTAGCTGTTTAAATCTTAACTAATAAGACATAATTGAATTTTTACATTCAACAGACAGCTGGCCAAGGAATAATGAACTGATATGTACAAAAATAACTCAGTATCAGAATTATTTAGGTACAATGATTGTAGGAAAGAGATCCTCTTTCAGTAAGATTAGTAGTAAAAGAACTTCCCCGTTCCTTAGTGAGTATTTCATTACAGTAAGGTTTCTTGCCAAAGAAAAGAAAACCCTCCAAGATAAGATAGAGTCCTTACCTGCATCCATCCAAACAAGACAACAATTCAGTTAGCCTTGGATGTGTTTTACAGGTATCAATGGACCATATCAGTTGTTATCCATGTCTATCTTATAAGATTTATTTACTTTAGACAAGCTAGGTTATTTATTAGAACTTGTATGTTAGTAGTCTTTTTTTTTAAAATGAGTGGTACATTTTACTTTCTAATGCGAGTGGTGAAGTCCACCAAGAGTCCAAACATTTCAAGATCCATAGCTCGGTAGCTATGCTTAAGCCCAAAAAATAGCAACCATATACTTACCTTCAGACTTTAGCAATCCCATGGTATCATTGGTATCCCTTTAGACAAAGATAGGTCATGTCCGACCTTTTCTGTATAAGATGCCTAATCATTTTATTTCTTTTTTGGCAAGAGACGGTATCAGCTGAAACCACTAGTATAGCCAGTTAGCAGGGTAGCAAGACTTCCTCTTATTAATATGGAATCCCATTTTTCGAATCATAGCTTGGAAGTTATGCCAAAGCTGAAAATACCAGCCATATACTTACCTTCATAATGCCAAGATATCCATAAGTCATTATCAACTTTTAAAGAACGATAGTGTCTGGCCCTTGATTGAGTAAGATACCTTACTTGTTTATCAACCAGAGGTACTAGATGTAGTGAATAACACCCCAACCATTTGTTTTATATGAAATTACAAGTGCCAAGCTAGACTTAAGCCCAGCAATTTATCACGCCAAGCTAACACAAATTGTTTTTAACACCTAAATTCCAACCCTGCACGTCATGCAATATGTCATATTGCTTTAAAAGAGAGTAAATTAACGTCCTGCAATGGTTAAGAACAGAGCCCCAATCAATCTAGTATGCGCACAAGCGTCGGTATTACAACCAGTAGCACACATCTTGCAGAGCCATAAACAACCAGTATCTACAATCCTGCAAGTGCTCGAGAAAGAGCCAGTACAACACCCAGTAGCAAGAAACAGTTCATGCATGTGTTTTGACAGTAACTCAGCCCCATTCTATGCATACGAGGCCTTAAGGCACATGCTAATCACGCCCCGGCCTAGTACTTTGATTCAAAAAAAACCAGTTAACCGCATTTATATCAACAAGCTCCCAATTGAAGCCAACCATGCCAAAATGCATAACCAGGTTCCTTACTACAAAAACCCATAACCAAAAACCCATACTCATGTACCTTACCACGAAATGCAGGTAAAGTCCTAAAGCGGCAAAAAAAACCAATATGGCCATTTGTAGAGTTAACACCATTCCCTCAGGTGTTTATCCCCATTGGTATAGTCAACAAGATTAAAAAACAGTTGCTTTTTATGCACAAGCAGTCCCAACTTGCCCACAATAATGCCCATGTATAGTAGTTATGATTATGTAGCGGTTTTTTCTCAAAACCCACACCTAAATTACATGCAGGTGCTTCAAAAATCTCATTATTTTGCTCAAATTTTAGGCAAAAAATTTTGTCTCTCTAAGTCTAAGACGTGTACACAGTGTAGACGACATCTTTCTTCACTTACCATGCAAGGTACTGCAACAACATTTAAACAAAAACCAAAGCTTTATAGTAAGGTACCTGTGTTTCTTGAGCTACAAGCTCCATTTTAGCAAGATCAAACAGTAGCAAAAAAATGAGCAGAAAAAAAGACCTACTCCAGGGCTAAGTGAGGGCCAGAGTATGCCCTCACCTCCGTATATATAGGGTGTCATGCACGCTCCCAGAGCCATCAGTTTGAATGCACTCGGCCGCCCTCAATCTGCGCAAGCTTGTAGGCTCCATAGCCTGGGGAAGGTGATCGAGAGTGGATAGGGGCCACCTACCCCTTGTAATGATATTACTTTACGCTTTGGTTTAAACAGGGACCAAGTCCCAGGTTGTCTTTATTATGCAATCGGGGGGGGGGGGGGGGATTTTGTTTTTTTTGGGGAAGTTTTTATTTAAAAAACCACTTATGACCAGTATACTAGTGTGTGTGTGTGTGTGTGTGTGTGTGTGTGTGTGTGTGTGTGTGTGTGTGTGTGTGTGTGTGTGTGTGTGTGTGTGTGTGTGTGTGTGTGTGTGTGTGTGTGTGTGTGTGTGTGTGTGTGTGTGTGTGTGTGTGTGTGTGTGTAGCTGTTTAATCTTAGATAATAAGATATAATTGAACTTTTACATTCAAATGACAGCTGCCTAAGGAACAAAACAAAGATAAGTACAGAAACAATTTAGTATTAGAATCATTTATGTACAATGTTTGTAGGAATGAGGCCCACTCCAGTATACAGATAGTAGAAAAGCTTCCTGAATCATAAGCGAGTGTGCAATCCAGTGTAGGTTAGCTTGCCAAAGTAAAAAAAAACCTCCAAGATAAGATAGAGTCCTTACCTCCATCCATCCAAAAAAGACAAAAATTCAGTTAGCCTTGGATGTGTTTTACAGGTATCAATGGACTATACCAGTTGTTATCCATGTCCATCTTACAACAAAAAAAATATCTTTACAAGCTTAGTTTTTTTTTTTTAGAAATGTGTCTTCTCTCATTCTCTTAAAAGAATCCCAAAGTTTTTAGTAAAAGAGTATCATTTTGATTAGAAGGCCATCACCCCTTCTAATCCAAGTGTCTAAATGCCCCCTTTTTTTATATATTATTTTCAACAGTTTTATCAGTTTTGAAAGCTCCACGAAACGAATTTTATAAAAAGTTCCATTTATAGTTTTTATAAAGTATCAAGCTCGTTAAAACTTGCTTTTAGGTTAGATACCCATACATTGAATGGATTCCAAATCATACATCATTTACCATATACTTCTCCTTAAGCAATCCAAGTAACAAGGAGCGCTGCTAAAAGCCAAGCCATACTCCGAACCATGAAGTTTTTAAGGGAAAAGATAAACCATGATTAAAGTGCTAGTACCATAACAATATCCAAAGCTATAACAGGAGAAACATCTGCCTGAGTGAATGCAAAAAAATTGTAATGTATATCCTATCCTTTCAACAATAAAGATAGAACTACCATAGTGTGCAACTGGGTTACCCAAAAGAAGTAGAACCATCTAACACCCGTATGCAGCAAGGTGAAGTTTTATCTTTTTGTATTTATAAAACAAGATGCTAATGCAAATAACAAAAAAGCATTATATTAGCCAGAGTTAGGGAACCATTACAAAAGTCGTAACCGAATGCATTTTCGGTAGCTTACCTTACCAAAGTGCTGCCAAACTAATATAACCCCTTTTCTGTTACAAAAAACTAGTCTCAAAAACGCAGACATCAGTAACCCATAGTATCAAGTCCTTTAAAGGGAACACCAGCTATTAGTGGGTAGACTAAAACGTAAAGTATAGTAGTTTTCCAAAATGAAGGTTCGTTCAAAAACTACCATAACATACAGCCTAGCACAAAGCATATAAACACACAAACGGTGTGCAAAGGGTGGAATACCATACCCCCTTCTTTACTCAGTTCACCATCCAAGCCCAACTATGGTTCAACCAGTCAAAAGGCAACAACCCATGTAGTCAAGGCACCAATTAGTCGGCGAGTCAGTTACTAGGGTAAGAGGCCATAGCCAAACAAGTGGTCCAGCCACCAGTATGCAATCAGTAGACAGTAAGTTGTATAAGAAAGAACCACTAATACGTTATCTTTAATACAAAAACAAGCACTAATCAAAAACCTCATGTAATAGGCAACCAGAAAACATCTTTAACATTAACAGTGCCCGCAACATTACCATAGCCACCATGTCATGTCATGATAAGCCATGTGTGTTTCTCATCTAAGAGTATCATAACCCGATATCAGAGCAAGAGCAACATGAAAAAAACCGTCCTCAACAGTGTTTATTTCAGAAAAAACTTGCAATCTAAAACATACGGCCAAGGAAGCAAACATGTGTGCTAGAAGAAGTGAGCTCCATGCTTCAATGTCAAAATACCACGCAAAATTTTCAAGGCAAGGCAACAACAAAACAAAGCTAAGTGAGGGCCAGAGAAGTGCCCTCACCTCTTTATATAGAGGAAGGAGGGAGAGAGGCGGTCCGCTAGATCGAATCCATGAGTAGAATTGCCATGAGTGTACCGACAGCATTACACGACAGTGAGACCGGCACATATAGTTGCAGAGAGAGCCCCTGCGCCTTCACGGCAAGTAATGGTAGTAGGGGAGTAAACCACTAACTAAAAACCTACACTAAGTAAAAACCACTAAGTAGGGTAATAGATAAGGGCCCAGTCCCATGGTGTTAAGTTTTTTTAAAAAAGGCCAGAAACTATATCTAAGTACCACTGTGTGTGTGTGTGTGTGTGTGTGTGTGTGTGTGTGTGTGTGTGTGTGTGTGTGTGTGTGTGTGTGTGTGTGTGTGTGTGTGTGTGTGTGTGTGTGTGTGTGTGTGTGTGTACCCGCCCTAACCCAGGCTCCATGCACAATGGGTCGGTAGTAGGCCCATTGTGCATGGGCCTACTACCTTATTAGAGAAATGAGATTATCTTGGTTAACGCGTAACCCATGCCAATTATGTTGGGTGAGAGATTGTGTAATTATGTCACAGACCTGGTTTCTAATAAACCCGTTGAGGTTATACTTTCTGATTAGTAAATTAACATCCTCCCAAGCAAGGAAATAATCAGAGGATGAATAGAAAATTAAGTGTAGTAGGCTGATACATGAGATAATAGCATCCTTGTGAGGCGTATTGCTATTCCTTTTTATGAACTCCACAAGTGGTAGTTTTAGGAGATCTCTTTTCCAAACAAACCTTAGTTCACATCCACCGACATACGGAACATGAAGAGGGATAGAAAGGTTAAGGAATTGGACTGATGTGCAAAAAGGCCCACTGGGTGTAATGATCCCATGTAAAGATAAAGGTTCAATTTTAAGGCAGTGAGGATAAATGAGACAAATTTCTTTGAGGAAAGCTTTATTGTTGCCACTTAATAAGTCATCCATATATCTAAAGGTATGTCTAAACTGTGAAAGATTATTTTCACAAGATTCCATGGCTCTGAGAAACCATTCGTACTCAAAGAAAGCAAGGTAGATATTACACATAAGTGGAGAACATGAGAACCCCATTGGGATGCCTAAGAATTGGTTGAAGCATAGACCACTGGAAACTATAGTATAGTTATAAGCAGCATGAGATGTAGAAGCAAAGTTTTTCCTCATTGAAGTGTAAGGATTGTATGGAGTGAGTTTTTTTAATCCACCTGGGTTTTCTGGATAGAGAGATGTAAAAAAGTTTCTTCTTTCTAGCATTGGAGAAAGCCATTTTAATCACCTTGGCAAGAATGGTCTTAAGGCCAAGATCCCCATCAAGGGGAATGTTTTTGTATTATTGTGTAATGTCCGCAGTAAAAATGTGAAATATTTGTTGTGGAAGGTTAAGCGAGACTTTTGTAGAATTTTTTGTAAGCCAAAAGGGGTTGTATTGTATATGAAGGAAGTCATGGCAGATTCTTTGTTTAGTGGCACAAATAAGCTCAAACTCGGCTAGTATAAGGTCAAGGAACAGCATGATATCCTTGGTGATATCAGTAAAGATTACCATTGGAAGCATCAGATATCCATCCGAATTTATGCTTATGAATCTTATAGGTGGGAAATAATACTGGTAGCTTAGTGTTCTATACAAAGTAGCCTAGATTCCCTAAGCATTTTGAGATGTTATCGGTAGCTGTTTGTAGTGAAGAGTTAATACTGTAGAATTCCTTTCCAGATACACGATCTCGGGTAGCCTGCCAAGCAAGGTATTTGCAAATAAGAGTGGGATAGTTAGAGCTTTTGTCAAGCCCGATTACAAACCATTTATCAGAGATTTTTTGAAAATCAAAAGCCAATTGTGATGTAGCCAGGATTCATCCAAGGATAACCATTTTCTAGGAATTTGTGATATTTTTTGAAGGAAGCATTCCTTCACAACTTTCTTAAGTTCGATGGGGCTGTCATCTCTAGTTGGAGAGCACTGACAAGGTTAGTGAGGCAGCTTAGTATAGATGATAGAGCAAGGTAGGGGTTTTTGGGAAAGTTAGGTATATGATTGAGCCCATTGGCCAAGATTCTACGTACTTTAATATTTTTAATAACGCTAAGATCACAGGTACAAACATGTTTTCCATATGCCTCGAAGTTCCTCCAAAAGGTGGTAAATTGGTAGCATGTACATTCGGGAACAGAACACGCCGAAGAAAGTCATTACTGTAAACCAAATTTTCCACGGATTGTTGATATTTCCATCCTATGCGTATATTATCAAGTAATTTGTGATTGCCAAAAATAAGTTCAAATCACTCACAAAAAAGGTTTTTTGGTTGAATCCATTCGAGAAGTACATTGTGAAAGAGACAGTGTATGTAGATATATCCTTTGTTCAGATCCACTTTGTAGAGATTTCTTCTACCACAAGGGCTTGTAGGAACCTGCAATATCACCAAGGATTACATTTCAAGGAAATTCCTGATGGGGGGAATCCTACCTCTATTCCTAGTGTAGCTATAATCTTTTCCCCGGGTGGAGGATGAGCTAGGTGTTAAAAAGGAAGTGAAGGAGTTGGGGGTAGTCAAAGAGTTGGGTCTTTTTAGAGCAGGGGAGTCATCCTCATCAATACAAGGTTTAAATAAACTAGTGATAACCTTAACACCTTTATAGTTAGCATAAGTAGCTAGGTAAATCCCAGGTTCGTCAGATTTTAATTCCTTCAAGATATCCATCATTAGTCCACGGAAGATGTTAAAGGCAATCTATGCAATAACAACTTGCTTGGCTTGTCCACCCAACCAAGAGCAAATGAGAGATAGGTGAAAATCCACAGGTTTTTCTGGGAAGAGTAGGTCAAGATGGTTGAGAATAAACCAAATGGTATGATCGAACCACATGATACTAGATTCACAAGAGGCTTTAGGGTCAAGAAATCTGCAGGCACATTGTACATAAGGTCAAAACACATTCTAGATGGATTCAGTGTAGAAACCAGGTTACTTTTAGCAAATTCCATGTTTCCTTTAGTACGGATGTAGAGGCCAATATTGGAGAGACATTTGGAGTGGTCAATGAGATTGAGGTTGAAGGGTGCTTTGATGAGCTTCCCTTTGTCCATAAATTGTCCTCCTTTCAAAATCTTGAGTCTGCAGTCCTCCACAATAGAGGCAGGGAGGTTGGCAAGGTATACCCAAGTTTCACTCAAAATGGATGCTAATAACGCTTTGTTGGGCAGGACCCAAAGCTGATTAAACCCCAAGGGATTCAATTTCAATCTGTCAAACGGGTAAGACAGGAAAAACTTTAGAGATCTTAGGTACCATCTCCAGGAGGTTAGAGTCATTAAGGGAGCAAAGATTACTTTGAAATTATTTCACTGCTTCAAGAGTTGCACTATCCCCTACAAAAAATACCACTAGTTTGTGGGATAGTCGGAATAGCCAGTGTAGAAACAAAAGAGGGATTGAGACCGCACAGCTCCTTAGAAAGTTAGACAGACCAGCACCTGAGGAAGAGAATAGGGCAAGTTCTTGTTGGTACTGTGAAGACAGTAAGGGAAGTTGGGCTATGTATTGGGTAATCAAATTCACCCCTTCCTTGGAGTCCTTATCCAGAGTAGCCAAAATTTTGACCCAATCATTAAAAGACAGCATATGTAAGATAGAAAATTTTTTGTCAGAGGTAGGAGCCGAGTCATATATTAGTAAAGAAGCATCCAAGTTGCTAATACATCTGAGTACAAGAGATGTGTCCACTGAGAGGGGCTTAGAGGTCAATTCCAATCCTTGTGAGAGAGCAAGAGTCTGCAATATTTCAAAAGAGTGTGGTGAGGTTTACGTTTTCTTACCGTAGTAAGTAGTACAATCTTTGGCTTTCCTAGTAAGGAAGGGTCTAGTTCTAACTGCCAAATCATTCTTTGGTTTATGGTCCTCAAGGTATGGCGTAATCTGTTTGAGAATCTTTGCATGATTCTCAGGGTTGTGTTTAGTACTCATGCGGGCCATCTTTCTAAAGGGTATGTAGTTCTGAAAAAGGAACAGTTTAAACATAAAAAGAGTAACTGTAGTTTTGGGCCTGCAAACCTTGAACCGGCAAAGTCAAAGACTATAGTAGCCGTGAGTAGGGGACCAAAAAAAGATTCTATGAAGAACCACCTAACACCAGTCAACCAGTCAAGGAATTATAGATTGTGGGTCTAATCTAGAGCTCAATTTTGGAGTTAATTTCCAAATCTAGCATCCCAGTTTCTTTAGAAAGAAAAACCTTATGTGTAGGATGTGTGTGTAGCTGTTTAATCTTAGATAATGGACATAATTGAACTTTTACATTCAAAAGACAGTTGGCTAAGGAACAAAACAAAGATAAGTACAGAAACAACTCAGTATTAGAATCATTTATGTACAATGTTTGTAGGAATGAGGTCCATTCCAATATACATATAGTAGAAAAACTTCCTGAATCATAAGTGAGTGTGAAATCCAATGTAGGTCAGCTTGCCAAAGTCAACAAAAACCTCCAAGATAAGATAGAGTCCTTACCTGCATCCATCCAAACAAGAGAACAGTTCAGTTAGCCTTGGATGTGTTTTACAGGTATCAATGGACTATACTAGTTGTTATCCATGTCCATCTAACAACAAAAATTATCTTTACAAGCTTAGTATTTCTTTTTTCAAAATGTATTTTCTCTCATTTTCTTAAAAGAATCTCAAAGTTTCTAGTAAAAGACTATCATTTTGATTAGAAGCCCATCGCCCCTTCTAATCCAAGTGTCTGAATCCCCCCCTTTTTTTATATATATTTTCAACAGTTTTATCATTCATGAAAGCTCCACTAAATGAAATTTAAAAAAAGTTCCATTTAAGTTTTTATGAAGTATCAAGCTCGTTAAAAATTGCTTTTAGGTTAGATACCCATCACAGTGAATGGATTCCAAATCATAAATCATTTACCATATACTTCTCCTTAAGCAATCCAAGTAATAAGGAGCGCTGCTAAAAGCCACGCCATACTCCGAACCATGAAGTTTTTAAGGGAAAAGATAAACCATGATTAAAGTGCTAGTACCATAACAATATTCAAAGCTATAATAGGAGCAACATCTACCTGAGTGAATGCAGAAAAACTATACTGTATATCCATCCTTTCAACAGTAAAGACCAAGAACTACCATAGTGTGCAACCGGGTTACCCAAAAGAAGTAGAACCATACAACACCCGTATGCAGCAGGGTGAAGTTTTATCTTTTTGTATTTATAAAACAAGATGCTAATGCAAGTAACAAAAAAGCAGTATATCAGCCAGAGTTAGGGAACCATTACAAAAGTCATAACCGAATGCATTTCCTGCAGCTTACCTTACCAAAGTGATGCCAAAGTAATATAACCCCTTTTTTGTTAAAAAAAAAACGCTCTCAAAAATGCAGACAGCAGTAACCCATAGTATCAAGTCCTTTAAAGGGAACACCAACTATTAGTGGGCAGACTAAAACATAACGTATAGCATTTTTCCAAAATGAAGGTTTGTTCAAAAACTGCCGTAACATGCAGCCTGACACAAAGCATATAAACACACAAACGGTGTGCACAGGGTGGAATACCATACCCCCTTCTTTACCCAGTTCACTATCCAAGCCCAACTATGTTTCAAGCAGTCAAAAGGCAACAACCCATGTAGTCAAGGCACCAATTAGCCGGCCAGTCAGCTACTAGGGTAACAGGCCATAGCCAAACAAGTGGTCCAGCCACTGATATGCAATCAGTAGACAGTAAGCTGTATAAAAGAACCACTAATACGTTATCTTTAACAAAAAAATGCAGCACTAATCAAAAACCTCATGTAATAGGCAGCCAAAAAACATCTTTAACATTAACAGTGCCAGAGACGTTATCATAGCCACCATGTCATGTCATGATAAGCCATGTGTGCTTCTCATCTAAGAGTATCATAACCCGATATCAGAGCAAGAGCAACATGAAAAAACCGTCCTCAATAGTAGTTATTTTAGAAAAAACCTGCAATCAAAAACATATGGCCAAGGAAGCAGACCTGTGTGCTCTATAGAAGAAGTGAGCACCATGCTTCAAAATACCACGCAGAATTTTCAAGGCAAGGCAAAAACAAAACAAAGCTAAGTGAGGGGCACAGAAGTGCCCTCACCTCTTTACATAGAGAAAGGAGGGAGAGAGGCAGTCTGCTAGATCAAAGCCATGAGTAGAATCACCATGAGTGTACAGACAGCATCACATGAGTGTACCTATATTTACAGAGAGAACCCCTGCGCCTTCACGGAAAGTAATGGTAGTAGGGTAGTAAACCACTAAGTAAAAACCTACTTGCAGGTAATAGATAAGGGCCCAGTCCCATGGTGTGAAGTTTTTTTAAAAGGCCAGAAATTATATCTAAGTACCACAGTGTGTGTGTGTGTGTGTGTGTTTCTATACCAATATACCATAAACACCAATGAATTTAAACAAATTACAAAAGACACTAGAGACTATGTCAGTGAAGGGTTTTGTATAAATTCATTCAAAGATAAGAATGAGCTTATACAGAGTACAAGAGGTCTAAGAGACTCTTAGTAACACTGAAGAGATACACATCCGCATTCTTCAAGCCACCAAACTTTCAAACTTTGCAGCCAGAGTTGAGAAGGTCATTAGGGAAAATTTGGACTCACAAAGGGGCCTTATAAGGAGTTTGACTTCCTCTCTCATGTCCAAAATGGGCGTGCGGTAAAATTTTTGCAAACCAACTCTAAACATGGCGGAGATTTAACAATTAGAATCTACTCTTCAAGCTCTTTCTATTAATATATAGCACGCCATGAGATTCCTCATATTTTGAAAGATTCTATTTTTGATTCTCTTGTGATGTGACAACTCCGTTTAAAATCTAGAGAATCAAAAATAGTATCCTTCAAAATATGAGGAATCTTGTGGCGTGCTATATACCAATAGAAAAAGCTTGAAAAGTAGATTCTAACTCCCAAATCTCCGCCAAGTTTAGAGTTGATTTGCAAATATTTTTTCGTACACCCGTTTTGGACATGAGAGAGGAAGTCAAACTCCTTATAAGGCCCCTTTGTGAGTCCAAATTTTCCCCCATGAACCCTCACCTGCACCCATAGAAACAACACAACATTTCGTTAGCATTGGTTGTGTATGCAGGTGATGCATGGGTATCCCACATATTATAGATGTCACTCAACTAACTAGCAGTAAAAGAGGGTGAAAAGATGTTAAGTAAAAACCACTTTAAACTGAAACATACTTATTCATTACAAGAGCTAGATGAGAGTATATCAGATACAATTGGTGTTTTACAAGCCCTCAAACGATAGGGACAAAGCCGATGACTGGAAGGTATGCCCTTCATTTTCTTCACTTTACAAAATTTGTTATTAATAGCCGCCAACTTTCCAAGGTCAGAAATAGTGCTTATACAAGCAATCAACCTAAACCTCGAAGCCTCCTGTAACTTATATCAACTGCCAAAATTATTTAATCAAATATATCATAAGTGTTGCTATACGGAAATCCAGCCAAGCCAATACCTATGTCTACCCACCTAATGAGAGTTAAACCAAGTATACTATGCAAAGATATTATGTAAGTACCATATCATAAGAGTTATACTAGTCATTACTTTATCTTTTTTCATAATCCAATGGGTATGTACATCAAAACAATCGGCCAGAGCTGTCCCATACCATACTTAGACTAAATCAGCCAAGGACAACTCAAGACCTAATGTCAATTCTGGATCAGTAACTGAGTAGAGCAATGCCGAGACTCCAATACACATTTTCCCATAAATCACCTTCTTAACACATTTGCTTATAATTTCTCCAAAAAATAACCAAAAATAGTTTCGAGACAATTGTCCCCAATCCATAGTTAACACACGGTATACTGGATATGAGACCAGAGAACCAACGTGAGATTCTAAATCTATTTATAAACAATGAGAATTCATGATGTACATGAACCAGGCGGGCGCCGAGGCAGGTGTCCCCACAAGCGGGTCCACCATTATCCTCAAGCCGAGGTAATGAACCCGAGCCAAGTAACCTCTAATCCTACTTACTTTACAATATATTTTCAGAGGGTATTCGTGCTATACACAACATTGAGAAAGTAATAATAGTCCATTTAAGGGACCAGCTAACCTCCTCAACTTAAACAAATCATGCAACAGTAAACTACATAACAGAACCAGCATCTACCAAATATGAAGTATATCTTATAACTAGCTGATCAGAGGTAATTTTTATGATTAACTGAGCAGCCAACATCCCATAGATGGGTCAACAGATATTTTCATCCCCAGCAACAGCAAGCTTTCCCCCATCCAATTATCCTCTCAAATACAGCACATGAGCCAGCATATACCACAAAACTGAAACCAGTACCGAGGAAGTTTACTCATTCCAAAATCATAAGTTAAATGAACAGTTCAGAGATTTTAAGCAATAATCTGTTGCTCACTATCCTACCTTCATAGACGTGATAAAAAACCTGCAAGAGAGCTAGTATCAGCATATCCATATCAATGTTCATCCATTGCAGAAGTAAGGCTTTAACTAATATACCATGTAATCATATAATTTCATGGTATATTATTCCAAATACAGAGAGCTGGAACCTGAGGCAATTAAATCATTCCAAATGAACAATTCAGAGACTATATGCAACAATCGGTTGCTTACAAACCTACCCTTATAGAAATGTTCAAAGCCTGCAAGAGAACCAGTAAACAGCAAGGCTGTATGTATTTTACATATAGCCCTATCAATGTTCAACGTCTTGCTGATGTACGGCCATAACCAATATACATTATAATGCCATGGTATATGATTACCAATATAGAGAGCTGAAAACATGAGGTAAGACATAGCCAGTCATCTACTACAGAGAGCTCGCCATTTCCGACAGCTAAATTAGGTTTATACATTCCCATCAATCAGTTTTATAAGCCATAAGTCAGCATATTGTTGTAGAACTCACCAGCTATTACTAGAAGAATACTAGTATGCTACGACGCAACAAAATTTGTTTCAAACTCCATTCACATCCAATCCTCTTATATGTTTCTCATACAAATACTCATGCCAAGCACAGATAGACTCCCAGCCTTCTTCTTTTAATACCAAACGGGGATTCTCATCCCAATGTACAGACTCTACATGCCAGTACATGCCAAAGACAATCATCCTAGAATAAAAACTCAGTCAAGCACCTGAGTATGAATCGGCGTAGCTAGATCGACTATTTGCTTCTCCTTCCCCTTTGCCATGACACCAAATACAATACACACCAGGAAGAGTACAATACACACCCAGCAGGGCACAAGTAAACCACAACAGAACCAATGCTAAGTGAGCAAAACTGCTCACCTTTATATAGGAGGAAGATTGGGGTAGAACCATCCACCGACTGTAGAGGTTAGGTGAGGGTAGCACATGGAGAGAGCCCCACATCAACAGTGTCAAGCGGCTCGCCAGTGTTATAGTTTTTAGCTAGCAGTCAACAGAGAGGCAAGAATGTCTTGCAACCCGCCATGGTCAGGTAATTGTAGCTGGTGTCAAGACCAAAAGAGCGAAGAGGAAAGAGGGAAGAGAGGAGGTATGCAGGTGGCCGTAGCGATCAAACCTCACACAAAGCCGCCCTCATCAGTCCCTGAGAGGAATAAATCCGGTAGGTGAGCCAGCAAGGCCATTCTTAGTTATATTAGTCTAATCCATAAGAGGCCAGATTCCCATGGGCATTAGTACTCCCAGAAGCAGTATAGGTTGATAGTCCTAAAAATCCTTACAAAGACCATATTCCCACAATTATGTGTTATATTTATGCCATGTGAAAGCAACTAGAAAAAACACCCAATTTTTATGAAGGTATTTCCACCAAGTTTAGCTAATTAGGGTGCTACATGTGGTCCCTAAGTTCATTGCCATATGGAACCAATGTAGGAGTGGCAGAGGTGTGAGTTAGAGTCCTAAAATCATAGTATGAGAGAGAGTTGAGTGTGTGTGTGTGTGTAGCAGTTTTAAATCTAAATACATATACGCAAACGAACACGAGCTATTCACAGACCATGAATTCTAGAAAAGTACAGTGGTATTGCACAATAATTTATTTGCAGTTGAAAATAATTTTGTACAAGGTAATGAAGATAACAAGATATAGTTCAAGAATCCATAAACCCAAAGTCTGGGAAAATTTGCGTCACATTAAGATATCCTCCATTTGTTAAGAACTCGACAATTTAATCAAGGAAGGTAGCCCTCACCTGCACCCATAGCCACAAGAAAACAGTTCGTTAGCACGTGACTGTACGCAGGTGATGCAGGGCATCCCAGTTGTTATCCATGTCACCTTAAAAAAAACATATTGTTCTTAACAAGTATTTTGTTTAGTTTTGAAATAAACCATTCTTTGGCAAATTTTGCCAATCTGATAAAGGAAATTGCACACCATAAAGTAGCAATGTACCTGTTCATTCCTCAATTTAATATACATTTATCTCTCTTTTTTTTAAACCATCTTTTTCTAAATCTTTTGATATATATATATTTTTTTTAAAAACTACATTTCTCAAGAAATATTAATGCTTATCAAGTCATGTCTTGTTATATTGTATCACTAGCCAGAAATAGACAGTTGTTTTAATTAAAAAAATATAAGGCACTAGGTGAGTCAGTCCTTCAATCAGACTCGGACCTGGTCTGAGACAGATATGACATAAAAAAAACAAGAACAGATTCGTATAAAAGGGAGTTTATACGACTTTCCATAAAACCGAGGATTTTATAACCTATTCCTAGAAGCACTATTGTATATACTGCAAGATGCTTAGGTTAGAATCAGCTTCTATATTTTTTAGTGTTTCTTTTTAATCCAGCAAATGAAGACCAACAAATTTTATATAATAGCCGAGGTTCCAACCCAGCAAGCCATATATAACTCAATTCCCCAGTTGAAGTAAAGGTAATTTACCGAACAGTATCAAAAGAAACATCATCTTATGTGAAAAAAACCAGAATCTTTGGAGCCAATTTTAATAAATTCAGTATGTGCTGCAATACTTTAGCTCAATATACAAAGCGAGTATGTATTGCCACTCATATTCAATAACGGATGTGTAGCAACTCTTAGCTTTATCATGAATAAGAGAACAAGCACTAAGAGAAGTTAGGACGCCTTTACAGAAACCAGTATAAAGTGCCCTCAAACAAGTGTACCGCAGATCTAATGCAATAGGAACCTTACCAAGAGATTTAAATTTATCAAGTGACTGTAATTTTATACACAGGACAGCAGTAAATTAGTGAAGCCGTAATCCAAAATATCAAATCCACATTATATGATCATTACAGCTCATTTTATTTGTGAGTTTCTGGGTTTTTTTTAATTTTTACACGAGTTAATTTAATCTATTGAGCAGATTTTTAACCAAATCTTAACATCTTCGCACCAATATACAATTCCATTCTAAAAAGTACATACAATACTCTTTCCTTAGTAGCAAAAAACTGCCTCTTACCAGGCAGTTTCCCCCAAAAAAAATTTTAAAAACAGAATTTTCCTCATAGACCAGTTTTACGGCACTTTAAACGGCAACCATGCATACAACTCCCATCATTCACAAAAATCCAGGCAATAGTTAGTTTAACAGAGCCTTTCACTCAGTTTCCAGAACCAGGTTGCAACTTAATTATTTGTTTATTTTACGACATCGACCATCATTAGTCAAAGAAATATATAATTTCCAAACTGTCACATAGCAGCAAAAGAGTACCTACACATTCATTAATCTCCAAAAGACCAGTAAAAAGTATCCGGAACAAGTTTCCAAATTTTCAAATCATTTCATCAACAAAGCTTTAGAGTGACATATTAGCTTTAGGTTAAATATATGGTAACAGACTACCTGGTTTTTTTTAAAGAATTTCAAAAAACCAGTTACAGCGAAGCTACAGAGATTCCAAATGTAAGACAAGGAATTTTATAAAACCTGTAGATTAGTAGACGACGAAGCGTCCACAGTATCCTTCACGTTCTTTTTCGGCATGATTGAGCACCCAGTAGGAAGTATCCACTCACCCACACAGTATAGAATGCACACAAGTGAATACAGTACGATGCCAAGTGAGTAAGAGTACTCACAATTTTAGGGGGCTTTTATACATTGCTCAAGCGAATCGGGAGCAGATCTGCCACTGTCACAGTCCTGCTACAAAGTTAGACGCCACCCATACGGGCCAGATACTTAGGGATAGTCCCCGCTGAAGATCCGGTCTGACCTTACATCAGTATATGCGACTATACTCACAAGCCACCTCAACCCTAGCGCAGGCACAAGACGTGTTGCAGGCAACCCGACACAACAGAGAGGTAAAAATACGCTACATAGTGTAAATGGAGAGAGAGAGATGTGCTATTTACCTTAAAGCAAGGTCACATCATAAAATATCTAGTCTTATAATGTATACCTACTGGACACACCAAAGCCGTCGATACCCGGTTCAATTCGACCATCGAGATTTTTTTTACCTGGCTCAGGTTTAGCCACACATCCCAATATAAAATCCACACACCATAATCCTCGGCATATGTCATGCATCCAGCAACTGGGTACAGTATATAGAGATGTTTATTTACCTTAAAGCAAGGTCACATCAAATAAATATCTAGTCACATACAGAATACCAACTAGAAACCCCAATGCAGTCGATACCCAGTTTGAATCGACTATCGAGCTTTTAAAAAAAAAAAACAGGATCAGTTTTATCCCACACATCCTAGCTATCCACAAACCAATATACTCGGCTTAAGTCAAGTATCCAATAATTGGGGTACAGTATCCAGCAAGGAACTAAACAGTGTACGATATGTTGCATATTAAACACATTTTTTTGATTAATTCATACTTCCAATTTTGATTCAAAGTCAGAAAGTGAGTCTATAAAAGCCAGAAGACACTAATATATAAACCAATCAAAGGTAGCAGTAAGGAGTAACTGTACAAGGGTAATATACATATCCGCATGTTTGCATATCAGGAGTGCTAAAAAAAATGGCCTACAATCAAGAACTGTTTTTTTCCATAGCAAAAGCACACCTTTATCAATCAGGTGACTCTACACGGAGAACAACATTACTCCGTTATGAACTATATCTATTCCCACACTTAGGAACCTCTGTTTCCCAGACTAAATGGTGGTCATACAAAGATCGAGTGACTCGTGTAACACTTTGGGGTCGTGAGCATTTTAGGAACAATATCAGATTGGCTATGGTTACAGAAGCTCTGGGCCTAGGGCCACAGTATTATTACGTAGAACATTCAATGAAGCCAGGTTTTTCAGAGCGGTTATACCTGCTAGCTCTATTCCTTCCATCTCAAAAGATCTATTTGTATCGAAGTTATGGTCATCAACTAAGAGGTTATTTTAACTGTACTCCACGCACACGGGAGTATGGGTTGGTCTTGGCAACTCGTATTTTGCCCTTAACAGAGCTCCCAAACACCTGCTATTACTGCGATAGCTGTTTGTGTGATCACGTAATGGGTGGTTTAATAGAGATGTAGATGAAGATCCACAAAAATACTTATCGGCCCTGCTTCTTTTTGTCCCTTGTGAGTCAGAAGAAAGAACTCAAGCTATTTTGTGTGTGTGTGTGTGTGTGTGTGTGTGTGTGTGTGTGTGTGTGTGTGTGTGTGTGTGTGTGTGTGTGTGTGTGTGTGTGTGTGTGTGTGTGTGTGTGTGTGTGTGTGTGTGTGTGTGTGTGTGTGTGTGTGTGTGTGTGTGTGTGTGCGTGCGTGCTCGTGCCCACCCTTTCCCAGGCACCATAACTAATGAGTCAGTAGGCCCATTAGATATGGGCCTACTTCCTCAGTAATAGAATGAGAAGAGGTATGTCAAACCTAGCCCCTGGCCATTCTCTCTTGTCGAGGGCAGATATCATGGTAGAAAGTAAAGCTCTTTTACTAAAACCCTTTGCTTGAAATTTCTTGATAAAACCTCTTCAAAGGCAACAAATGCATTAGACGAAGAGTAAATGATCAGATATAGGATACTTAGACATGTATTAATAGCCATCTTAAATGGTCTGTTATACTTCTTTTTAACAAACTCCGCTGATGTGAGTTTAAGGCGATTGCGTTTCCAAAAGAATCTCATGGAGAAGTGTCCATTAGAGGGGTTTAATAATGATATCTCATTAGAGAGGAAATTAGTGCGTCTAGTGAACGTAATATCATTGAAGGTGTTTTGCTCTAAAAAAGTTGACTCAATATCTAAGCAAGGTGGGTAAATTTGAGCGACTTGATTGACAAAGTCAGGGTTGTTGATGCTTAAAATATCATCCATAAACCTGAATGTATGGTTGAATCTTTTGATCATAGGAATGTCCTCAACTAGACTTATATGCTTAGTGATCCATTTGAATTCAAAATACAACAAGTAAAGGTTACACATAATAGGTGAGCAAGAGAACCCCATTGGGATTCCACTCTTTTGGCGGAAGCACTTTGTTCACAAACGTATATAGCAGGGGCTAAGTACCCACTGGACAGCACTATGGAATTGTACACAAGACATGTGAAGAGGGATTTCTTTGGTGGTTTTCTTAATCCACTTGGTTGTTTTGACAAATGAAAGAGCAGAAAATCCACTTTTGGCTTTATTGGAGAAGGCCATGTTGATTAAACGTTCTAAAACATCTATGAGACCAAAGTCTCCTATTAGTGGAATGTTCTCATAACAATGTGTTATGTCAGCCGCCGTGAATATAGAGTATACTGCAAGGTGGATATTCAAAAGTACTTCTGTGGAGTTGTTAATTACCAAAACGGTTGAATGTCAATGTTAGAGAGCTGCTTCAGATCCTCTCTTTTTCATGCACAAATAAGTTTGAATTCTTCGCGAATTAGATTCAGTCCTTCTGTCACATCTATAGTGATATCAAAAAATATGCATCTCGAGGCATCAAAGATCCATCGAAACTTCCCTTTATGACTTTTAAAGGTTGGAAATAGGCATCTTTGTATTGATAACTTGATATCCAAATTCAATCAAGTCATCACATACTTTTTGTATTATTACATTAGGTTGGTTGCCTATGTACTTAAATTCCTTACTATTCATTCGGGCTTCTGTTGCATCAAAGGCCAGTTTCATGCAAATTATAGATGCACTGTGAGAGGCTTTGTCTAACCTGAAAATAAACCAATTACTTCTAAGTCTATGAAAGGTTGAAGCAAGGTCAGGAGTAAGCCATGTGACCTCTTCATGCAACCACTTTGTGCAGAAGCTGTGAGATAAGAGTAGTAAAAATGGAAGATAAGATCTCACTCAATTCTAGGTGAATTGATGACTCCATTTGGAGCTTTCTAACCAAGTCGTCCAGGAAATCCTTGAGTGACTTTAGAGTACTATGAGGATTAAGTGGATATTGAGGTATATGATTTAGCCCTTTAGAGACCAGCTCTCTTAAGGACAAATCTTCAATGATACATAAATTCATAGTACAAATATGCTTTCCAAGATTATCAAAGTTAATCGAAAATCTTTCCCACTTGTTACATTCACATGTCAAAGGCTTCTTATTCCTAAGAAAGTCATTTGAGTATACAAGTTGAAAAACAGACTCAGTAAACCTCCATCCAAACAAAACATGTTTAAGTAAGTCAGTATTGCCAAATTTGGTCATAAAACATTTTTTGAAGATGAACGGGGGGAGAAGAACTCCAAAAGTTTGTTAGCATAGTACAATGAACATAAATACCACGCAGGTTGTCATCCCCAAAGATAAGCTGTAACCGACCAGCTTCATTACAAACCACCTGCAAATTACAAATCCAA
Organism: Adiantum capillus-veneris; assembly: GCF_014529385.1. Taxonomy (NCBI): domain Eukaryota; kingdom Viridiplantae; phylum Streptophyta; class Polypodiopsida; order Polypodiales; family Pteridaceae; genus Adiantum; species Adiantum capillus-veneris. The sequence goes on from NC_140935.1 coordinate 155,872,692, forward strand.
TAGATGTTTAATAGGGTAACCCCTACCACGTCATCTAATAGAACTCCTAGCTTTACCTCTCCCTCCAAAAGTTTCATACGAGGAAGAAGTAGGGGTCAAAAAAGACGTGTATGAAGAAGTAGGGGAGATAAGGGAGTTGGGTCTCTTGAGAGACGGTATTTCTTCAGTGTCAGTGATGGGTTGAAGAAGGCTAAGTAGTGTTTTGATGCCAAGGTAGTTGCCATAGGTGGTAAGCAGCAATCCAAGCTTCTCGGCTACCAGTTCTCTAAGTAGAGAAAGCATCAAGGTCCGGAACTGAATGAAAGCCATATGAGACAGCACAAGCTCTTTGGCCTGTCCTCCGAGCCAAGAACAGAAGAGGGAAAGGTAATGAGCTAAAGGAGTGTTGGGAAACATAAGCTCTAAGTTGTTGAGAACAAACCAAACTGCATGGTCAAACTTGATGATGCTAGATTCACAAGATGCCTTGGGATCAAGGAAACGGCAAGCACATTTGACATAAGGTCTGTAGATGTTCCAAATTGACTCAGTATAATATTTTGAGTTGCTTTTGGAGAATTCCATAAGTCCCTTTGTACGAATATATAGACCAGTATTAGAGCCACACTTCTTGGGATCAAGGAACTTCATGGTGAAGGCAGCTTTGAGAAGGTCACCTTTGTCTAGTGCCTGAGAACCTTTGAGTATTTTAAGACGGGCCTCTTCCATAGAAGAAGCAGTGAGATTCACCAGGAAGACCCATGTCTCAAGAGAGATGGGTGCCAAAAAACCTTTGTTGGGGAGCATCCACAGGTGATGGTCCACACCTAAGGACTTGATTTCCACCTGCTTGGACGGGAGGGATGGAAACACACGAGAGACCTTCGGCACCATATCCATGAGAGATGTCTCGCTAAGAGAACACATCTCTTTTTGAAAGGCCTTAACCGCATCCATAACTAAAGAATCCCTGCAAAAAAGGCTATTGGATATATTTTGAACAGGGTTAGCTGGGGCAGAGACAAACCCTGGTGTAAGCCCACAGAGTTTGCGTAGACAGTTAATCAATTCCGCTCCTTCCGAAGAGAATTTAGCTTAATCGGCTTTGTGATCTATAGACATAGCTGTAATATTGTCAATAAATTCAGAAATACCAGCAACCCCATCCTTCTAGTTGTTGACGCGTTGAGCCAAGGTATGGACACATTTGTCAAAAGACATGGTTTGTACTAGTGACTGGGCCAAATCTGTTGAGGCTCCGACAATTAGCTCGGACGCAGTTGGGTCATGAATGCATCTAAGAACCTGAAGTGATGCCTTAGAAAGGGGTTCAGTAGGAAGTTCCAACCCTTGAGACACAGCTATGGTCTGAAAAAATCGAGACGAATTAGCCAAGTAAATATGGGAAGAAAAAAGTGGTAGCCTATTCAACCTTAAACCGACCGGGAAAAACCCAAAGGGGTCGTGTGAAGAAAGCCCCATCCCTCATGTATCCATACATGGGTTTCACCATGTACAGAGATAGAGAGACAAAAATATGGTCACTAGGTCTTTGAGTGGTATCACTCTTGGTGTTAGGTGTGTGTTTGTTTCTATTCCAATATACCATAAACACCAATGAATTTAAACAAATTACAAAAGACACTAGAGATTATGTCAGTGAAAGGTTTTGTATAAATTAGAATAAGAATGAGTTTATACAAAGTAGAGGCCTAAGAGCCTCTTAGTAAGACTAAAGAGATACACCTCTGCATACTTCAAGCCACCAAACTTTCAAACTTTGCAGCCAGGGTTGAGAAGGTAACCCTCACCTGCACGCATAGAAACAACACAACATTTCGTTAGCATTGGTTTTGTATGCAGGTGATGCATGGGTATCCCACATGTTATAGATGTCACTCAACTAACTAGCAATAAAAGATAGTGAAAAGATGTTAAGTAAAAACCACTTTAAATTGAAACATACTTATTCATTACAAGAGCTAGATGAGAGTATATCAGATACAAATGGTGTTTTACAAGCCCTCAAAAGATAGGGACGAAGCCAATGACTGGAAGGTATGCCCTTCATTTTCTTCACTTTACAAAATTTGTTATTAATAGCCACCAACTTTCCAGGGTCAAAAATAGTGCTCATGCAAGCAGTCGACCTAAACCTCGAAGCCTCCTGTAACATATATCGACTTCCAGAATTATTTAATCAAATATATCATAAGTGTGTCTATACAGCAATCCTGCCAAGCCAATACCTATGTCTACCCACATAATGAGTGTTAAACCAAGTATACTATGCAAAGATACTATGTAAGTACCATATCATTAGAGTTATACCAGTCATTACTTTACCTTTTTTCATAATCCAATGGGTATGTACAGCAAAACAATCGGCCAGAGTTGTCCCATACCATACTTAGACTAAACCAGCCAAGGACAACTCAAGACTTGATGTCAGTTCTGGATCAGTAACTGAGCAAAGCCATGCCGAGACTCCAATACACATTTTCCCATAAATCACCTTCTTAACACATTTGCTTATAATTTTCACCAAAAAATAACCAAAAACAGTTCCGAGACAATTGTCCCAATCCATAGTTAACACACGGTATACTGGATATGAGACCAGAGAACCAACGTGAGATTCTAAATCTATTTATAAACAATGAGAATTCATGTTGTACATCAACCAGGCGGGTGCCAAGGCAGATGTCCCCACAAGCGGGTCCGCCATTATCCTCAGGGCGAGGTAATGAACCCGAGCCAAGTAACCTCTAATCTTGCTTACTTTACAATATATTTTCAGAGGGTATTCCTGCTATAGACAACATTGAGAAAGTAATAATAGTCCATTTAAGGGACGAGCTAACCTCCTCAACTTAAATAGATTATGCAATAGTAAACTACATAACAAAACCAACATCTACCAAATATGAAGTATATCTTATGACTAGCTGATTGGAGGTAATTTTTATTATTAATTGAGCAACCAACATCCCATAGACGATCAGCAGATATTTTCATCCCCCAACAACAGCAAGCTTTCCCCCATCCAATTATCCTCTCAAATACGGCACATGAGCTAGCATATACCACAACATTGAAACCCGTACCGAGGAAGTTTACTCATTCCAAAATCATAAGTCAAATGAATTGTTCAAAGATTTTAAGCAATAATCTTCTGCTCACTACCCTACCTTTACAGACATGATCAAAAACCTGCAAGAGAGCCAGTATCAGCATAGCCATATCAATGTTCATCCATTGCAGAAGTAAGGCTTTAACTAATATACCATGTAATCATATAATTTCATTGTAGACGGCTGAGACAGTTTCACTAGGTGGGAACGCTCTCTTATGAGAAGGGGAGTGAATCAGTGGGTAATTACTACAGTAATTACCATGGTAAACCCAAGGCATATAAATAGGGCCCATTACATTGTAATCGGGTTAGCATAATCGTGAGCATAATCGGGTTAGCGTTTTAGGTGGTATTTGTTGGCAATTGTACTTGAGTTGACAATCATTGGCAGTTGTTTTCGGCTGTACTCTGTCTATCGTTTTGTTCATAAGCCACATCATACTCATTGTAATCTTTCATCTGTAATTTCAATCACAGCAGTATATTCCAGTTACACTTACTTTGTACTCAGTACTCTGAATCTGAATCTGAATATCATTCTCAGTACATAGTCTGGTTCTTATTCCAGTGGGTGTATTCTAGTTCAATTTATGTTCCTTTGTCCAGTCTACTGTCTGAACTTATACATCACCAGTAGCTGAAATCTTCTAACATTGGAATTAGCTATATCAAGAGATCAGGTCCAATTCCATTTTGGCGATCACAGTGGCTAGAGCTGAAGCTCATTGACAAAAACATTCTTCCCCAGTTGGAAGTTCTCAGCTACAGAAATGGCACCCAAAACCAGTCGTGGCCGAAAATCCACCATCCGTGTTGATCCTATTCCTAAGGATTCGGAAAGAGAATTTGACCCTAAGCAAGAGAGGGTGACTGACATTGAGGCTCATGAGAAGCATAGTCAGGCTGATGAGACGTAGGACTCACAGCATTCCAGTCACTCTAGACGCAGACGGGAAGAAAGGGAAGCACGGAAAGCCAAGATTTCTCGGTCCAGGCAGGGGGATGAGGGTACCAAAGGTAGTAAAGGTAGTCGCCACACTTCTAGTAGACAAATCAAAGAGGGCACTGACACAGAGACAGAAACAGATATTGATTGGGATGCAGATACTGACAACTGTAAGAAGACTCCCAAGCGTCGTTCAGAATCTAAGAAGAGAAGCGGCAAGACCAGTGGTAATTGGAATGATTATACATCTTCTTTGAAGATTTCTTTTCCAGTATTCAAAGGGGGCAAGAAGGATGATCTAGATGTTCACATACAGGCTTTTGAGCAGTATGCCGAGCTGAAGAATATTGATGAGGATGATTGGGGGGAATACTTTCCGCAAACCTTGAAGGAGGCAGCGAGAAAGTGGTACTACCATTACCCCGCTTGTCAGCTTAGATCCTATAACAAACTACTCAAAGCCTTCAGATTGGAGTATATGACAACAGAGGTGATGAAGATATCCTCTGTGAACTAGATAAGATCAAGCAGCGGAATCTGTCAGTCCGAAGCTATGTGGAAAAAATCAAGGAGCTAACCACGCAATTACAAGAACCGCCATCCGAGAAGAAATTGCGTGCATGGTTTCTGAATGGCTTTCGAAGCAAAAAGCTTAGGGAGCAGGAGGTACCAGCTCCAACCAAGAAATTCAATGATCTGGTACAACGGGCACTGAAGCTGGAACAGCAGGCCAAGAAGGAAAAGAGCCATGAAAAGAGAAGCTCCAGTAGCAGTAGCTCTGCTACTGAGAGTTCTGATTCCAGTGAAGTGTCCAGCAGCTCTGAAAGTATCTCTAACGAACGGTCCAAGGATAAGTCAAAGAAGGGATCCTGGACTAAGAAGATTGAAGAGATGGCTAGGCAGATTGCCGAGATTAGCCACACTAGACAACCAGTTCAGAAAAAGGAGACTTGGTGTTCGAAATGCAAATCCAAGGACCATATTTCCAACGAGTGTCCACAGTGTACTTACTGTAAGGCCTTTGGTCATTTATGGAATAATTGTGGTATCAGGATTCATCACTTTAAGAAGGGCAAAGACCTATCAGTGGTAGCCTATACTGAACCAGTGAAAGTAGAACCCGCCAAAGCTTCTCAGGAGGAGAGACCAGGTACCAGTGGTACTGGTTAAGGACGCGGCCGATTCCAAGCAGGTACGGGCCGAGGCAGAGGGCGTGGCAACTTCCAGAGCCGGAGTTTGAATTGCTACACTTGTGGGAAGTACGGGCATTTTGCGACTCAATGCCCAAACGCACCTGCACCTACTGCTACTGAGGCTAAGGCACCAGAGCCAGTTCCAGTACGGCCAGTCACAAGGAGCAAAGGTGTGGTAATTGAAGAAATTCCAAATACTCCAGAAAAACCAGTCACTGCTTGCAGCAGCAAATGGGCCCAACAAAGAGAGATTTGGAAGGCCAAGGGTAAAGAGAAGGTGGTAGATGAATGGCAAGAGCAGAGAGAACCAGCGGCTAAAATCACAGAGGATTTAGCCAAGAAGCTGCCAGAGCAGCAAGAAAGTTCTGAAGCCCGAGTCATTCAAAATATACCAGCCCAATCAACTGAGAAAGATCAGTCAATATCGGGCATACTTGAGACCATGCTGGCTCCGGTACAAGCAATGATTGGTGAACTAGGAGTTGATGGAACGATTGGGAGCACTACAAGGGAGGAATGGCAGTGTGAAGATACGCTAGTTCTTCGAGCTCTGACAACCAGTCTGATCAAGAGAAAGAAGAAATCCATTTTAAGATTTGTGATAGAATTCAAAAGCTTATTGTGGAGCTGGAAGATATCAGAAAAACCTTGCCTGAAGTGGCAAACTCCATCAGATAGCGCATGAAAGCTGAAGCGGAGGCCAGAATAGTGGATCTGACGGCCGTTCGAGATGATGAAGTACCGCTCATTCAGGTGGACTACAAGGTTCGAAAGCAATGGGAACCTCTTTCAAGTGTTATCTTGGATGGAGGAGCAGGAGTCAATATAATGGGAGTCCATCTCCAGCAGAGGATGGGCATCACGAATCTAAAGCCAGCACCATTTAAAGTGAGAATGGCAGACCATAGAGTAGTACAAGCTACGAGCATGATTGAAAATATGCAGATAAGAGTAGGCAGGGAAAAATTTAAAGCCAGCTTCTTAGTTCTGGATGTGCAAGGGGCATATGGGATGCTGCTAGGGCGCCCATGGTTGAGAACAGCACATGTTGTTCATGACTATGCAAATCAAACCTTAACCATAAAAGGGGCCTGCGGCAGCAGAATTCAAATCCAGACGAGCAATACTAGGATCTAGAGAAAAGAGCTAAGGCCGAAGGAATTATGCCAGAAGTACAAGGAAAAGAAGATTGAACAAATGTTAGAAGCTCTGAACATGTTTCCTTTAGCAAAGATTGACTTGAATGCAGTTTTACTGAATAAAGAGTAGGCCAACAAGCAGAAAAAGAAATTCCCAGATCAGTTTACTGAAATCAACACAGGGGAAAGATCAATTCAGTTAACTAGGAGGCTGGAGGAATCAACTGAAACTGGCATGGTAGAGGAGCCAGTACATTCTGAAGAGCACACAGTGGATCAGAATGCTGATTCAAAACTGAATGGGCCATCTTGGGATTATGCTGAGAAATCGACCAAGCGAAAAGGAGGCGGGCCTAATTGGTTGCTTCCAGACGACCAAGAAGTTGAAGAATGGAACCTAAACTCGAAGGATAGTCCTAGGATGATCAAGGTTAATAAGCATCTCAATCCTATAATGAAGGAAAAGGCAAGCAGGATGTTCCAGAACTACAAAGACGTATTTGCCTGGGAACACATAGACCTGAAAGGGGTGGATCCTGAAGTATGGCAGCACAGGATACCGTTGAAGCCAGATGCTCGGCCAGTACGACTGCAAAGATACCTAATGAACCCCAACTATGCTAAGAAGGTCAAGGAGGAGATTGACAATCTTCTCAAGTTTGGGTTCATCACAGAAGTGGCCAGTAGCGATTGGCTATTTTCCATAGTCGTAGTTCCCAAGAAGAATGGGAAATTGAGGGTCTGTGTTGACTATAGGAAACTCAATTCCCAAACTATCAAAGATCCATTTCCATTGCCTTTTATTGACATGTTGCTTGATGAGATCGTAGGATATGAAATGTATAGCTTTATGGATGGTTACAGTGGCTATAACCAGTTACAGATCGCTCTTGAAGATAGAGTGAAGACCACTTTCATCACCGAGTGGGGAGCTTTCATGTATCTGATGATGCCTTTTCGAGCTATGCAATGCACCAGCTACTTTTCAGCAATGTATGATGGAAATGTTTAATGAGTTCCTTCATCGGTTCCTCGCCATCTTTATGGATGACTTTACTGTATATTCAAATGAGTAACATCACTTACTATTCCTAGAAATGGTTTTCAAACGCTATCAGGAGAAGAGGATTTGTTTGAATCCATTTAAATCCGTTTTCCTAGTCTGGAAGGGACAGGTATTGGGACATGTGGTATCCCGTAATGGAATAGAAATGGCCAATGATAAAATCCAGTGTGTTCAGCAAGCTAAAGCACCCAAAAATGCATCTGAGCTAAGCTCTTTCCTGGGTTATGTTAACTTCTATAGAAGGATTGTGCATAAGTTTTCTTCTCAAGTAGTACCATTATACGAGCTCACAAAGAAGACCAGTAAGTTCAATTGGACTGTTGAGTGTATGGAAAGCTTTTAGAATCTGAAAAAGGCCATTATGAGTAAACCAGTCCTTAGGCAACAAAACTTGGATGTTATTTTCCATGTACATGTGGACGCTTCACGACTGGCAATGGGGGCGATATTGGCTCAGCCAAATGGAAGGATTGATTATCCTATTTATTTTGCCAGTCGTAGATTTAGTCAGGCTGAACAAGGTTATACAACCACTTAGCGAGAAGCCCTTCGAATGGTTTTCAGTGCTACAAAGTTCAGGCATTACCTGGTAGGCAAACTATTCCATTTCTATCTGGATCATCAGGCTCTTCTGTTCTTGATTAATAAAGTCATTATTCAAGGCAGGCTGATATGGTGGATGATGTTCCTGATGGAGTTTGAATTCAGAATTTTTGATAAGCCTGGCAAGAATCACTGTGGAGCTGATTTTCTGTCCAGAAGTACAGAGGGTTCTTCAAAAGCACCCTTGAGGGACGAACCAGTGGATGCTAACTTATTTCAGCTAGAAGTAGGAGAATCAGTTGACCCTGAATGGTATGATGTTTATCAGTTTCTTTCTCAAGGTGCTTTCCCAGAGGACTGGAAGCAGAACCAGAAGAAAGCTTTGGTCATCAAAAGCTTGAAGTTTACTATCATCGGAGGGTCACTCTATCGATCAGGTGTTGATGGTATTCTTCGGCGTTGTGTGCCTATGGAAGGGAGAATGCAAGTCATTTCAGAGGCACATAATGGCGAATCTGGTGGACATTTTTCCAATGAAGTTACCTACAAAAAGATTCTAGAAGCTGGTCTGTGGTGGCAAACATTAATTATTGATGTTAGAAGTTTTTGTAAAACTTGTGACATATGCCAAAGAATGGGTAGACTACAGCTGCAGATATGACTCCTTTAACGCCAGTACAACCACTGGGTGTGTTCATGAAATGGGGTTTAGATTTTATGGGACCTTTTAAGAAGGTTACCCCCAAAAAGAACAAGTACATAGTAATGGCTACTTGTTATGTCACTAAGTGGGTTGAAGCTAAGGCTCTTCCTGACAACACAGTCAAGTCAACTACAAGGTTTCTATTTGAGAATATTGTTTTGTTACCATATACATGTGGTAGTGATGTGTGTGAACACACTAGGACCGCCGGGGCATTTTTTCCCTCTTTAGGAGATTTTTTCCCCCGTGCATTGTATATACGCCCATCACTCTAGGGCTATCTATCTTTCCATTGCACACTAAGTAACACACTCTCTATTGTGTGCCTTGAGCTTCCTTCGTCTTCTCCAAGCTGTGTGTGTTTCTCTGCAACCCGAATTCCAACAATTGGTATCAGAGCAGGTCACGTCCTCCCGGGCTTAGTCGCCAGCTGCTCCAGCACACGCCTGTTCATCTTCTCCGATTTCAATGAGCTTTGGCGATCGGTCGCAAGTCGACAAAAATTTTGGGTGAGCTCAAAGAGCTCATTCTGCTCAAAATTTTGATTTGGGCTCATCTCGGCCTCCGTTTCCACTACAGACAGTACTGCACAGGCTATTTCGTCATTTTGTGTAGAATTTTTGTCAGTGCCGTTTTCTGCATAACAGGTGCCTTACAGTCTTCTACGGTTTGTGCTATATAGCACAGGTTGTTCCCACTCCGTTTCTCCTATTTTCGGGCAGTTTTCACATCAGGTGCAGCATTTACCATGGCTGACAACAACAACACAGATGTGTTCAAGATGTTTGCTGTTGAGGACAGGTTGGATGGGGACAACTACCCTATGTGGGTTTATATGATGCAAGATGTTCTTGTGACAAAGGGTGTCTGGAACATTGTGCAGGGCATTGATGTACGTCCTGGTTCTGAGGATGTAGGCGATGTTGAGGATGTTGAAGGTCTTGCTGCAAGGAGGATTGCAGCTGTTAGAGTTGTTTTGCCTACGGCAGAACAAGCTCGTTGGGATGTTAAGGATGCACAGGCTCATGCATTGATTGCGTTGTCTGTGAAGCGCACCATTGTTCCTCACATCCGTTCTGCAAAATCTGCAAAACAGGCTTGGGATATTCTAGCAGGTCTTTATGCAAGCCGCAATGAGGCTAAAATTGCTTTGCTGTGTAAAGAGCTGGAGTCGAATATTATGCATGAGGAAGATGATATGGACACTTTCCTTGCTAGTGTCAAGGATATCAATGAGCAGCTTATTTCTACAGTGAAGTAATTTCAGACAGTTCCCTTGTGCAGACAGTTCTTGATGCCTTACCAGATTCCTACCAGACATTTGCTAGTACTTGGAGACTGATGACCCAAGGAAATCCTAAAGTTATCAAGATTGATGCATTATGCACATTGCTGTTGCAAGAGTCACTTTCTAGAAAAAATAGGACTAGGCAGCGTGCACTTGAACAGGCCTTTATTGCTTCTCAAAGAAAGGGTGGTAACAGTAATGCAGCCACTTCTTATGGTTCTGCTGCGAGTGGCAAAAATTATGTTCCTAATGCTTCTGCTGGCAGTACTTCATCTGGCAATTCTGGTGATAAGGGCAAAAAGAAGATGCGTTGCCATTATTGTAAAGCCAATGATCACTTGATCAAGTCGTGTCCTAAGTTGAAGGCCAAAGAGGCTAAGAAGAAAGAGGGTGGTTCCACTGCAAATGCTGGTTCCACTACAAATGCAGCCATTGTTGAGTCTTCTGTGAAAGGAGACTGTGTTGCTGATGTTGATGCAGAATGGGCTTTTAGCGCAGAGTGCACTTACAATCCTGCTGTCCATGATGCATGCTTGTCAATTGCTGCAGATTCACATGTGTGGTATTTCGACAGTGGTGCTACAAAGCACATTACCTCACATCGTGAATTGTTTACCTCTCTCGAGTATGTCCCTCATGGGAATTCAGTCACTTGTGCCAACAACGCCTCTTATCCAGTTCAGGGAGTTGGAAAAATTGTGCTCACTGCTGCTAATGGCAGTTCCTTCACACTTGTTGATGCACTTTATGTACCTGGGATCAAGAAGAATCTCTTATCTGTATCCGCACTTGCTAGACTTGGACTTGTAGTCAAATTTGTGGATGACAGATGTACAGTTCATGATCTCAGTTTTGGTGATGAAATTGTTGCATCTGGGCTTCTGTGCCGTGGGCTGTATAAGCTCACTTTGTATGAAAAGTGTGGACAAAATTTTGCAAATGTTGTTGCAGATTCAGGGGCTATTTCATATGCAAAACTTTGGCATGCACGTTTTGGTCATCTTAATTTTGCCAGTTTGCTGCGTTTGCAGAAATCTGATATGGTTGCTTCTTTGCCGCCTCTTGAAGCACCTGTCAAACATGTTTGTGAAGGCTGTATTTTGGGTAAGATGCAGCGTTCTAAGTTTCCAAAGGATGGTTCAGTTCGGGCCACATGCAGGTTGCAGCTTGTGCATAGTGATGTTTGTGGGCCCATGCAAACTCCGTCCTTGGGCAATTACCTGTACTTCGTGACTTTCATTGATGATTACTCTAGGCATGCATGGCTATTTCCGCTTAACGCGAAGTCCGAAGTCTTTATGTGCTTCAAACAATTTCTGGCTATGGCTGAAAATGTCTCGAAATGTACTATGGGCACCCTCCGTTCAGATCGAGGGGGGGAGTATATGTCTCATGAATTTAATGCATTTCTGGCTAGTCGTGGGATAAAACACCAATGTACGATGCCTTATACACCTCAGCAAAATGGTGTTGCTGAGAGGAAAAACAGGTCACTGACGGAAATGGCACGATGTATGGTCAAAAGTCAAGCTTTACCGCATTATTTTTGGCTTGAGGCCATCATGTGTGCCACTTATGTACTTAACAGGTGTCCTACGAAAGCTTTGCAGTCTATTACTCCATATGAATCATGGCATGATAGAAAACCTTCTATTGAGCACATGCGTGTTTTTCGTTGTTTGGCATATGCTTTGGTGCCACAAGTGCAACGCAGAAAATTGGATGATAAGGCTGTCAAATGTATTTTTGTTGGTTATAGTGCTGAAAGCAAAGGTTACAAGTTGTATCATCCGCAAACAAAACGTATTCTGGTTTCTCGGGATGTAGTGTTTGTGGAAGATTCTGTTCAGCCCTTGCTGTCATGTACTAGAGACAGTAATGTAAGCTCACATGACATTTATGACACTTTGTTGCCTCTTTTCAGTGGTGGAAATACGAATGTAAGTTCCAATGAGGCAAATGTACAGCCTATGGGGGTTTCTGAAAATGTACAGCCTATGGCTGATTTGAATGCTACTTTCAAGATGAAAGATTTGGGGTTGTTGCATCATTACTTGGGTATACAGTTTAAGCAGTGTGATGGTGGTATTGCCTTGTGTCAGAAAAGTTACATAGAGACATTGCTATGTAAGTTTGGACTTGAGGATTGCAAACCTATTGCCACTCCCATGGAAACAAGTTTGAAGTTGAGTCTACATGATGCTAGCGATCCTGCTGATGTCACTCTTTACCAAACTGCTGTTGGCTGCCTCATTTATGTATGCAACACGAGGCCGGATATTCAGTTTGCAGTCTCACAGGTCAGCAGATTTATGCATAGCCCAGGGTGTAAGCATTGGCAGGCTGTCAAGAGGATTTTCCGCTACCTTAGTAGCACTTTACATCTTGGCTTGTTTTATCCTAAGGGGGGATCATTGCCGCCAGACTTAAATGCTTTTTCGGACTCAGATTGGGCTGGTTGTTTTGACACGCGAGTGTCCACAAGTGGTTTTTGTTTCATGCTTGGCAGTTCATGTATATCATGGTTGAGCAAGAAGCAACCTACTGTGGCCACTTCGAGTTGTGAGGCTGAGTACAGGGCAGTCTTCACAGCTACGGTTGAGTGTGTATGGCTCAGACGCCTTATGGCTGATTTGGGTGTTGGACAGGACACTGCCAACACTATCTACACTGATAGTCAAAGCGCATTAGCAGTTGCGAGGAACCCAGTTTTTCATGCTCGCACAAAGCACATTGAGGTGCATTACCACTATGTCAGGGAGAGGCTCTCAGCAGGAGAGATCAGCTTGGCTTATGTGCCAACACAGGACAACCTTGCATATCTTTTCACAAAGGCATTGTCTCGTGAGAAGCTTGAAGCTTTCCGCAAAGCTTTGGGCTTACTCCCCTTTGTGGACCGATCCTGTCCTTAGGGCATGGCACTTCCCTTTACTCATGTGCCAGCTCTCGTTCACCGCATCACTCCAGGGGGGATTTGTTACCATATACATGTGGTCGTGATGTGTGTGAACACACTAGGACCGCAGGGGCATTTTTTCCCTCTTTAGGAGGTTTTTTCCCCGTGCATTGTATATACGCCCATCACTCTAGGGCTATCTATCTTTCCATTGCACACTAAGTAACACACTCTCTATTGTGTGCCTTGAGCTTCCTTCGTCTTCTCCAAGCTGTGTGTGTTTCTCTGCAACCCTAATTCCAACATGTTTGTCGATATGGATGTCCGGTAGAGATTGTGTCAGACCAAGGAACACATTTTATCAATGACACCATGGAAATTCTATTGGATATTCTTTCAGTCAAGCATCGAAAATCTACTCCTTATTATCCCAGATGCAATGGACAGGCTGAAAGTAGTAACAAGACAATCAAGACTATTCTCACTAAGGTTGTGCAGAAGAAGCCAGACCATTGGGATTTGAAACTCCAGACTGCTTTATGGGCGTATACGACAGCTTACAAGGTCACTACTGGGTTGACACCATTCAGAATGGTGTATGGCATTGAAGTTGTGGTTCCTATGGAGTTTGTTATCCCAAGTCTGAGAATGGCTATGAAGTATGGCTTAGACTTCAACCACAATCTGAAAAAGTGCAACTTATGCAGTTAGATGAACTCAGGCAAAGGGCTATGCTGGAACAAGAAATTGTTCAGTAACGAAGGAAGCACTGGCATGATCGCCGAATTAAGGTCCAGGAATTTCAAAAAGGGGATTTGGTGCTTCTCTATCAGTCTAGATTGGGTCCTAAGAAGCCAAACCTGAAGATTGCCTGGGCAGGACCATTTTAGGTAGACTGGGTCTTCTCTAATGGCACAGTAAGACTGAAAGATTTATCTGGATTACTGTTGCCAGGAGTATATAATGGTTCGAAGATCAAGCTCTACTATTCAGAAGCTAGAGAGTCTGGCCAAGAACAAGTAGTACTAGGGAATTAGGAACTGAAGATCAAGAGATACCAGAATCAGATATTTTTGGGCTTTTTCATGTGCAGCCAGTTCCAGTTTCAGAATCAGTGCTAGTAGAACCAAACCATATTGATCCCAAGATCACTACTAGTGTGATCAAGCCAGACTGGGAACCAGTCCAGTATCAGTGGGAACACAGTTTTCAATTTTTAAGCGCTCAACGATCATATGGCACGCCAGTAGTAATCATTTCAAGGATGGGTAGAAGTCTTGTCCAATGCATGTCTGCCACGACAGCAGCGATGCACACAAGTCTAGGAGCGGCGAGTGGTGGAGCTTTTATGGCGCGAACGCGTATAACAGTAAGGAGAGTCGGTATTTTTCCTCACAAATCTCCTGCGTGACGATTTCCTCCCGTTGTTGATTCGCCATCGCCAAGCTCTGAGGTATCTTTGCTACAGCCGCAGATTTTGTCTTCTGAGGAGACAGTCGACTGTCGACTAGCTTTGCCAGCAACACCTGGGTACGGCTTTGAAGCATCAAGTAAGACTTTCTCTTCCTCACCTGTTTCGTCGTCTTCATAGTGTATGGATACGACGAAGCGTTCAGAAAAGATACAGGAATCTCTTGAGGAAACCCAAGCCATTGTCATTGTTGCAAAGGCAAGACTTCCCATCATCCCTTACAGCAAGATTCAGTGCTACGTGTTCATTGACCAAGCTATGGCTTTGCTGCAACTGTGGGATCTACGGGTAGTTTTGTAAGCTACAAGAATCGCTTTCGACGCAACCATCATAAAGCGGGTTCTTGACTCTTTCAATGCCGAAGATGAAAGTACTATGGTGTATGGTAAAAAAGTGTCTGCTACACCAGACGACATAGCTTTTGCATTTCGGATGCCAAATGAGCCCAAGCCGTCTGTGGCAACCCCACAGCAGATCAGTATAGTCCTAAAGGAGGATGAAGTTTCCAAGCGCAAAAGAAAATCCAATGGTCAAGGGATTCCAGTGGCAAGACTGGAGGCCTCTACTACTTACAGGTTTGTAGCTGAAGCAGTGAGTCTTAAAAATAATCCAACATTTGTGTCCGAGAAAGTTTTTGCTATGCTGCTGGCCAAGACATTGGATTCAAAGGTCTCTATCAACCTTTGTCAGATCCTATCACACAACGTGCTTCAACAAACTGCCAAGTTAAAGTCCCAGAGTGTTTTTAAAGCTTGGTATGTTTGGCAATTTTTATATTGGGCAACTGCTCCGGATGCTCATGGCTAGGTCAGAATGGCTTGGAGTGAGAAGCCAGTTCCAGAATCAAAATATATTGATTTGTCATTAGATGAAGAAGCCACGGACACTCAGACCACTCCGACTGGTCTAAAAAGGAAGGCCACCCAAGATCAGTCTGGCAGTTCGAAGAAACCGAAGACGACAATAACGAAGAGCAATGCTTTTCTGAAGCAGATAGAGAGTCAAGTCAAAACCGTGACTACTAAAAAGGCCATAGTTAGCCAAGATGACAAACAACTTTCTCAGAGCACTGAAGTTAACCAGTCAATAGGACAGATTACAATCGCTACTGGTACTGGCAAAGATTAGGCAAAAGCAGCGACTTTTGAGAAGGCAGCAGAACATTCGGATAAGGATAAAGGACAATTGGACAAGGGTAAAGGTCAACTGGACAAAGGCAAAGGTCCATCATCTCCAACTTTACTCGGTGGTGTCTCCATCCCAAACAATGAAGAAGCTTTGCACCTGGTGAAGAAGGACAGGTTGCAGCAGATGCAGACCCATCCACTGAAAGGGCGTCTCTTCCTACAGAAAGCTGATTATGTAGCCTTACCCTATATGGCTCCGGTTACAGTGTATGAGCCCACTGATTCTGACCCAGCCACATTCAATGATGGATGTTCAGTCCTCATCCAGTCTTCATGGAACACTATTGTCAACTGTATGGGACAAATGCTGGATGCTGCAAGGTCAGAAGAAGAACTGAATAAGGCTAAAGCTGACTTGAAGGGAGCTGAAGACTAGATTCAGAAGCTGAAGAAAGCATGAGACGAGCAAAATCTGCGTCATAAGCTACTTGAAGCTCATTCAGACAGGGCTATTGAGCTATGGAAAAGCAAGTTAGCTAAGGTGGAGTCTGATATGCAAATTGTGAAGGAAGAAAGGAATGAAGCAGAGAGAGCTGCAGATCGGGCTGAAACGATGCTGAAAATGAAGAAAGTTGACTACAACTCCTTACTACTTTGCCATATAGTTCTGAAGGCTTCCCTCACTAACAGATATATTTATAATAGCTTGGCTGAAATTTTAAATCCAGCAGGCAACGCTGTCTTTGATCTGGAAAACTTGAAGTCTCTTATGGAGACTATGCAGAGTGACTTGCAGGACAAAGTGGCTGAATATAATAGTGCTCTGACAAATCAAGCAATCCTGGATTATATTGAGCAGCAAAATTCTCTGGATAAAGCAGAATAAGATAAGGAAGAAGAAGAAGATAAGGAAGAAGAAGAGGATAAGGAAGAAGGAGCGGATAAGGAGGAGGATGACCAAGACGAAGGGAATACTAATGATATGATGATGCCTCACCTCCATCCCCACCTCCAGGACCTGGTACTCGTGGCATAGGGCCAATTGAAGGAGGTTAGTCACAGCCAGACCAGCCAGGCCAGAATCCAAGAGCAACCCTCACAAGAACAACATAGTCTGACGGGATGCACCACCATTTTTTTTTTTTAACAGTCAGATGGGATGTACTAATGTAGTCTGCAAACGATATAAGCCTATAGAGGCTAAACAAAAACCAAAGTACCTTGGTAATCTCAAGACCATATACCATTTATAGGAGTAATTTTGAGTCATGCTGCGCAGCGCTAAAAAAGAGTGACAGTAGAAAAAGCAATTAACGACAGTCCCCTCTTTTTTTCCGGCGGCAGTCAAAAAGCCAGACCTTATACCCAATATGATAGTAAGCAGTTTGATGTTAGTGGAAAATTAATGTGAGCAAAGTTAACACTGCTACCATGCCACTGTCTGACATCCGATTTATACTCACCTTATTGTGTCAACAAATAACAGATGTATGCTCAATGTAAAACCATTAGCAAAAATAAGTAAAGACGTAAGCAAGGGTAGAGAAAAACCTAAGAAACCTAAGTGGTGAGCTCCATAGCTCCTTTTTTGAAGCAAGCAGTAGATTTTTCAAAGAAACAAGACAGACCAACCCTGGCTAAGTGAGGGGCAGAGATGCACCCTCACCTATTTATATAGTGGAAGGAGGAGGTACTGCCAGTCCTCTGAGCAACAGCCATAAGTGAGTTGGGCCACCTTCCTAGAGACTGTGTGTGTGTGTGTGTGTGTGTGTGTGTGTGTGTGTGTGTGTGTGTGTGTGTGTGTGTGTGTGTGTGTGTGTGTGTGTGTGTGTGTGTGTGTGTGTGTGTGTGTGTGTGTGTGTGTGTGTGTGTGTGTGTGTGTGTGTGTGTGTGTGTTTGCTTTGTTCGACGTGCAGATATGCACGAGTGGGGAAATCCATTGGAGAGGCCGCCTTCGTGGTGTGATGAACAGGGACTTCCGAAATGCAGTCATGCTCGGCCACGCTAGAGCTAGTGCTATTTAATTAGAACCTCAGTTAAATACAAGAGCAAATCCCTATGGTGTAAATAAGTAGCAGTGGCATTTAAGTAGTATCCCGAGTAATTATATGCTACCCAACTGGTCCTGAGTTAGATTAGTATGGGGGGGGGGGGGGGGTTTGAGTTTCTAGAATTTTGAAAAATCAAGAATAATACAATATCACTCTGTGTGTGTGTGTGTGTGTGTGTGTGTGTGTGTGTGTGTGTGTGTGTGTGTGTGTGTGTGTGTGTGTGTGTGTGTGTGTGTGTGTGTGTGTGTGTGTGTGTGTAAGAGAGAGAGAGAGAGAGGGAGATAAAGAGAGAGATATTGTAAGCATATGCACAACTGCCTATGAGCAACCTCGTGTCTGATGAGCCAAGAGAAAATCTTAGAAGACAATGGTATGCAATGCTAATCATGCATATGTGAGTACTAGGGGGCATATGCAACTAAAGGAATGCGCATACTACTGAGGATTCAAGCACAAACTCACAAGGGGAAAGCCAACAATGAGGTTTTATGATTTTGGGGTTTAAGAAGGGAACTGAATGTTTTTTCATGTGTCCAACTGGCATTAAAAGTTCATAACCTATCCACATGTGATTAGGTATGAAGAAGGCCATTGGGAATTCATTTAAGTCATGTATGCGAACCATGGCAAGGAGTGAGAAAGGTATACTCACATATTCATATTCATCGACTGGAAAGCAAGGTAGGTGAAACCACATTGATGACCCATATCAAGGTGAGGGAGATCAACCCAAGGAATGCCTTCACGCAATATTATTGAATATGTGGATTTACAACATGTGAATGTATATGACGTGTAATCACACAATTGAAGTTCAATGCTTGATGTCAAAAATGGTGAGGAAATACACTATGAGAACAATCTGCTTTGAGTCTTTTTCTGTTAAACAAGACCAGGTAGGTGAGTAGAAAGCAATTCCATGAGCCAATTTTTATGGCAGTTGAAAGTGGGGACAAGAAAACACCATGTTTGGAAACCTTATTGTGATATCTTTAGCTCTAGTTATACCTATTGGGCAACCTTTAGGGGGTGTTTTGTGTATAAGATATGCAATAGAAAAAATTGATTCCTCCTTTGAGAAAAGGTGCAAGAAATAGCCTCATGGTAATCACACATAAGATACTATAATCATCCACCTCATCGTTCAATTTTTGACACATCCCGGGCGGGGGGGGGAGAGAGAGAGAGAGAGAGAGAGAGAGAGAGAGAGAGAGAGAGAGAGAGAGAGAGAGAGAGAGAGAGAGAGAGAGAGAGAGAGAGAGAGAGAGAGAGAGAGAGAGAGAGAGAGAGAGAGAGAGAGAGAGAGAGAGAGAGAGAGAGACTATCCTTACGACCATGTCATGGTATGAGTGTGTCAGCACATACAAACTATTGAGCAATATACTTGATCAGTAACTCTTTTCAATAGCTATGGTGTTATTGAATCTAGTTTATATGGATCACCATCAAGGGACCATGTGTCTTTTTTGCCGGTAGGTGCTTGTAGATTAAGGCTAGGGGTCAAAGAGGTCAAAGTTCCACCAAAAAAAGGTATAACTGTGATATGTTAGGCTATGTTAGGTGATACTAACATGATCCCACGAGGTTATATTGCCGTGAAAGCTTTACAACTGTATGACACCAGCTTCAAGGTTCAAATTAGGGGTCATAAAGATCTTTGTGTATGTGGTAGGTTGGTGACAGGTAAAGATGGAAATTTATCCAGATAAGAGTGTGTGTGTTGTTGTTTTTAGACTTATACTTATACACAAAAGAACATAATAGTTCAAAAGACAGCTGGCTTTAGACAAAGGACAATGATTAGCACAAAAACAACTCATTATTTGATTCATTTTTGTACATCATAGTGAGAATGAGGTATCGTTCTCGTGTTTTGTATATGAGATAGTCAAGAACAACTTATTATGAAGTGAAAGAGGCCAAGTTCAATAGTGATGGACAGTAGCTTAGCCAAAAATATCCTAAGTAAAGATAGAGTCCTCACCTACATCCATATAAACAAGACAACAAATTGTTGGCCTTAAATACATATTACAGGTGTGAACAAACCTATCAGTTGTTATCCATGTCCTACTTAAAACCTTTGTAACTTATACCTACAATCCATGTAGTATTAAATATTAGCAAGTATCCATTCTTAGAATAGTAATCCACACATGAAAGTGACATGTGTGTGTGTGTGTGTGTGTGTGTGTGTGTGTGCGCGCGCACGCGCATGCACCCGCCCTAACCCAAACACCATACATGATGAGTCGGCAGTAGGGCCATTGAGTATGGGCCTACTGCCTCATCAAGTTGATGAGAGTAGAATAAGTCAACTTAGAATCCAAAGAGTTGTATCATATCAAAAAATCCATGAGTCTCATCGAAGCTATAAGTGGCAATAAAGAGGATTATACTCCAGTCGAAGTTTTGAGGCTTTGTTAGCCAGTAGAGAATAGTATGGATGTTGTTCATAGTCAATGTAAAAGGTTTCCATGCTTAATCAGTTTCTATGGATAATCCTCAAACAAACCATCTATCCAAGAGTAGTTCGTTTATAAGTAAAATTTTCTTGAAGTCATAATAATCAAAATAATTGCACAAGGGTAACTAATTTTGAATTAACTAGAAACCTAAAACTAGCATAGTCAAAGACTACAATAGCTGTGAGCGGGAATTCAATCTATAGACAAGGAAATGCCACCTAACACTTGTCAACCTAACAAGAAATTATAGATAGTTGGTTCATATAGACAAAAATATCCAAAGCCAGAGTCCTAGTTTCTCGGCTTTGTGAGAGAACCTTGCGTTTAGGATGTGTGTGTTGTTATTTTTAGACTTATACACAAAAGAACATATCAGTTCAAAGGACAGCTGGCTTTAGATGGCTTTAGACAAAGGACGATGATTAGCACAATTCATTTTTGCACATCATAGTGAGAATGAGGTATCATTCTAGTGTTTTGTACATAAGATAGTCTCACGAACAACTTATTCTGAAGTGAAAGAGGCCAGGTTCTCGACAGTGATGGACAGCAGCTTAGCCAAAAATATCCTAAGTAAAGGTAGAGTCGTCACCTGCATCCATATAAACAAGACAACATGTTTGTTAGCCTCGAATATGTATTACAGGTGTCAACAAACCTATCAGTTGTTATCCATGTCCTACTTAAAACCTTTTTAACTTATACATACCATCCATGTAATGTTAAATATCAGCAAGTACCATTCTCAGAACAGTAAGCCACATATGAAAGTGACATCTGTGTGTGTGTGTGTGTGTGTGTGTGTGTGTGTGTGTGTGTGTGTGTGTGTGTGTGTGTGTGTGTGTGTGTGTGTGTGTGTGTGTGTTCCAGTAACAATATACCATAAACACCAAAGAATCCTTTCAAATTACAAAAGACACTAGAAACTATGTCAATGAAAAGGTGGCATAATTCCCGTTCATAGTACATAACCGACTTTATACACAAGTAAAAGAGAATCAAGAGCCTGAAGATATATAAACATACCATCTTCAAGCCAAGGAACTTTGAAAATCATAGCTCAGAAGGTAACCCTCGCCTGCACCCATGGAAACAACACAACATTTAGTTAGCACTGGCATCGTATGCAGGTGATGTATGGGTATCCCACGTGTTATACATGTCACCCTACTAGATTGCTCTCGAAGATAGATAGTAAAAACTATAACATATATTTAGAGATGGTTTCATTTACAAGGGAACGCAGGGAAACCAAATGGGGCCTTTTTTTATTTTCAAGTTCTCATAAGATATGGCCGGAGACGAGTTTTATGAGGTTTTCTAGCCCCAATGTGGGCTACATATACTTATGTCTTAACTTTACAAAGTTTGGCATTCATTGCGCTATTTTTTTTGGGTCAGTAATAGTGCTCATACATGCAGTCAATCTATACTTTGGAGTCACCTGTAACACAAAGAAATGTTAGTAAGTCTGTACTACTCCTACCTAGATGGAGTCAAAAAAGCATATAAAAGATAGTAAGTATGAATGCTCAATTCCTTTTAGCCATAAAATTACAAAACTGAGACATTTCAGAGTCCCCTAGTTGTTCCATAAGCCAAGGGAGTGTGTTACCAATGTCCATCACATAAGATGCAATAAACAACCATACTCAGCCATATAAGTAGCCATATGATACCATGCACACCATACTTGGTAACTATGTCCACAACCATATTCGGCCACAACCCCTCTTACCATATTCATAGCCACTCTGCCATATGAGCAATCATATCCATAAGTGGCAACCATATTCGATCACACGGGCAACCATAAGATACCATGCATAACATCTTCACCATATTTCATACCTCTCACAACCATAACTATATTCGGCCACAACCATCTTAACCGTAGCTTTTCCAATGATCTATTTCACTACAATCAACAAGTATATACCGTACCTGAGTAAGATAGGTAATCTTAATACCAAAACCCTAGAGGCACTACATCAAAAATATAACCGCAGTAGTTGCCCAACAAAGCATTCCAAGGTCGCATGACATAAACCGCAAAGGTAAGCCAATACCTACCTAAAATAGGGTCATCTACCAGTTTGTAAGAGAACCATCAGACATTACACACAAAGAGATGTTAGTGAGTGTGTACTAATCTCTACCTAGCTAGAGTCCAAAAAACCATAAAAGATAGTAAGTATGAATGCTCAAATCCCTTTAACCATAAACCCATAATAGTGAGACATTCCAGAGTCCCCTAATTGTTCCATATGCCCAGGGGGTGTTATCAATACACATTACATAAGATGCAATAAACACCATATTTGGCCATATAAGCAACCATAAGGTACCATGTGCAACCATACTTGGCAACCATATCCAAAACCTTATTCGGCCACAACCCTACTTAACATATTCACAACCAATCGGCCATATGAGCATCCATATCTAGATGTAGCACCCATATTCGGCCACTGGGAAGCCATAACGTACCGGGCACAACATATTTGGCCACATTTCATACCCTTCACAACCATACTCATAACCATATTTGGCCACTTACCATTTTAACCACACAACCGTATTCGGCCACAAGAGTATTTTGCCAGTGAACTGTCACACCACGATCAACAAGTATAGACCGTACCTAAGTAAGATAGGTAAGCTTAATACCAAAATCCTAGAAGCACTACATCAAATAAATGTAACCGCAGTAGCTGCCCCAACAAACATTTCCAGGCCATTTGGCTTATACTGCATTGGTAAGGCAATACCTACCATAAATTAGGGTCATAGAACCATCATACATTACTTTTTTTTAAGGAAACACAAGGCAACCATTAACCTACATCAAGAAAGATCTTTCAATGTGTTTTACTAGTGAATATGCATCCCTACGACAATTTAGTAGACAAAATTTGGAAATTTCCATTGAACTTGAAAGAGATCAAAAAAACAAAGCCACGAATACCTAAGGGTCAGATGAAGTAACCAACTATTTTCATAATTGTCATACATCAACTTAGTATAGTGAAGAACATGCGTGAGTTCTACTACAATATCAAAAGATGAATCACACCACAACCAAGCAGCTCCGACAATAGTCCATATTGATTTCAAAGTCACCTGAGATTGAATCGGAGTAGCTAGCTCCACAATAGCTTGCTTGTCTTTTTCTTTTTCCATAGAGCCAGCAACACACACCCCCTTCCGGGCTAAATCCTTACAATCTCAAGGTGCAGACACCTTTCACTTTTACACACACATACCATAGATGTACACTAGTATGAATGCTAAAGGTGAGCATGTAAGCTCACCTTTTATAGGCTTTGGAGCCAATAGCTACATTCCATTCATAGTAGCAAGGCGGGTCCGTCTTCAAGAGGGGGAAAAAGCATCACCATCGTCTCATACACACACACACACACACACACACACAGCAAGAGATGCGTTGTATGGCAGATGCCATTAGGGGGGCCACCGCGTCATCAAGCTTAGAGGACACCGTATGCAGAGTCTAGCCAGCTCGCCCAAACCCTTCCTTAACTCACTATGTGTTAGGTAATATATTAAGAATCCACCAACAATTTTCCTATTTAAGAATCTCATTTCTTAAATACACACCCCTCTTTTTTTATAATAGATTTCCTAGGTCATAACAAGATATTGAGACTAAACCCTAGTTAATTATAGCGAGGCAATGGTGATAGGCCTCTCTAGTATACCAGAGAGAGTTAATCCTCGTTTTAACAGCAACATGTGTGTGTGCACGCACGCACGCATATGTGTGCACCCACCCTTACCCAGGCACCATAATTAATGAGTTTACTAGGCTCATTAGATATGGGCCTACCTCCTCACTAACAGAATAAGTAGCATAACATCAAACTTGACACCATGACATTCTCTTTTACTCAGAGCATCCATTATGGTGGAAGTCAAAACTCTTCTATGGAAGCCTTTAGTTTGAAACGTCCTAATAAGGACCCCCGTTTCTTCTAGGGCTGAAAATACATTAGAGGAAGAGTAAATTATTAAATGAAGAATACTTAAACAGGTATGTAGAGAAATCTTGAACGGTCTGTTTCTCTTTTTCAATACAAACCCAGTGGCAGTAAGCTTAAGTTATCCCGTTTCAAGAAAAATCTAGTAGAAAAGTTACCAAGAGAGTAAGTGTCAATATTCAGTTCAATGGACAGATATTTATTATATTTAGTGAAGGCAATATTGTTGATAATTTCTTGTTTTAAAAAAGTGGGTTCAATCGATAGATGAGTAGGATAGATATCCAACACATGTTGGGCAAAGTTGGGATTATTGATACTTAATATGTCATCCATAAATCTAAAATTGTATTTACACTTTATAAGCATAGAGAGCCCCTATGCATGGGAAGTTTTCCTAATAATAAATTTATATTCAAAATATACTAAATTAAGGTTACATATAGTAGGGGAGCACGAGAATCCCAAAGGAATGCCACAGTTTGACGAAAGCAGTTATTACCAAGTAAAACATAGCAGTGGTTCAAAACCCACTAAATGATTATTTGAAACTGAATACTATTCATGTGAAGAGGAGAACCCTTGCTCACTTTCTTAACCCACCTGGATGACTTAACAAAGGAAATGCCAGAGAACTCTTGCTTGGCTTTATTAGAGGAAGCCACATCTACGAGATCATCCAATATATTGATGAGACCATATTCACCTACTAGAGGGATATTTTCATAGCATTGGGTAATATCAGCTGTATATACTGAATAAATGGTAGATGGAAGGTTTAAGAGTACATCAGACAAGTTACCAATTATCCAAAGAGGTTGGATGTCCACTCTTGAGAAGCGCTTTACAACTTTCCTTATAATAGCACATATGTTTTTGAGCTCATCACATATCAAATTGAGTCCTTCGGTATCGGAAAAAGGGCAATTGGAAGCATTTGAGATCCATCGAAATTTACTTTTATGACTTTTAAAAGTTGGAAACAGGATGGGAAGTTTAGTAGTTTCCTCTTGAAATCCTAACTCAATCATACTTTTACATGTTCTCTAGATAATAATATCCAAGTCTTCTTCAATGTAATAGAACTCGTCACTTTTGAGTCGGTTTTTAGTTGCTCAAAGGCAAGCTTCTTGCAGATGATAGATGTCGTGTTAGATGCTTTTATCTAAACCCACAATGAACCATTTTGACTTAAGCTTGCAAAAGGCTAAGGAGAGATCAGCGATGAGAGCCATGTAGACTCAGTATGTTTCCACTCATGTGAGAGTTTTGAAACCAGTCTGGCAAAGACAGCCACCAACATTTTGTTCAATTCTTGTTGAATTGATAACTCCAATTGGAGTTTATTGACCAAGTCGGTCACACATTCAGTAAGTGCTTTTAAAGAAATATGAGGATTAAGTGGTTGAGGAGGTATGTGATTAAGGCCTTTGGAAAGGAGGCATCTTACAGAGCTATTTTCAATAATAGAGAGATCCGTGGTACATACATGCATTCCAAGAACTCAAAATTCCATAGTAAACCCATTCCATAAATGACAATCACAGGACAAGGGTTTTCCTTTCCTAAGAAACTCATTAGAGTATGCCAGATGTAGTATAGATTCAGTAAATCTTCACCCTATCCTAACTTGGCTTAGTAGATTTGAATTACCAAAAGTAGAAAGAAAGCATTTCTTAAATATAAAACAAGGTGAAAAGAATTCTTTTTTTTTTGGCAAAGACACAATGAACAAAAATTCCGTGCCCACTTTCCTCATGAGATATAAGTTGCATTATGCCAACCCATTACACAATACCTGCATTTACAAATCCAACAAGTGTTTAACAGGATACCCTTTGCCTCTCCCTCTAATGATGCTTCTCAGTTTCGCTCTCCCTCCATAAAACTCAGCAAAAAAGAGGAGGCTAGAGTCAAAAAAGATGTATACAAAGAAGTAGGGGATATGAGAGAGTTGGATCTTTTAGAGTAGGGGAATCCTCAGCATCAGTATTGTGTTTTAGCAAACCAAGGAGAGTTTTAATACCAAGATAGTTACCATAGGTAGTCAAAAGAGGCAGTTCTTTGAGAAGAGAGAGTATAGGGGAGCAAAATTGAATAAACGCCATCTGAGCTAACAACAGTTCCTTGGCCTGGCCTCCAAGCCAAGAGCAAAAAGGGAGAGGTAGTTATATGAAGGAGTGTTAAGAAACATGAGAGCCAAGTTGTTGAGGGCATTCCATATAGCATGATCAAACCAAATAATGTTTGATTCACAAGAGGCCTTAGGTCAAGGAGCCAACAAGCACATTTGACATAAGGCCTATAAATGTTCCAAATAGACTCAGTGTAGTACTCAGAGTAACTTTTGGAGAACTCCATCAAGCCCTTAGTACGCACATAAAGACCAGTGTTTGAACCACATTTCTTTGTATCAAGAAACCTCATAGTGAAAGGGGATTTAATAGGGTCACCTTTATCAAGAGACTGGACACCTCTTAATACCTGAGTCGTGCTTCTTCAATTGAAGATGCCGAAAGATTGGCTAATAAAACCCAGGTTTTGATAGAGATAGGAGCTAAAAAGCCTTTGTTGGGAAGGGCCCAAAGATGATGGTCCACACCAAGTGATTCGATTTCAACTTGTTCGGATGGTAAGAAGGGAAAAACCCGTGAAACTTTAGGTAACATTTCCATAAGTGAGGTCTCGCTGAGAGAACACATTTCTTTCTGAAAGGCTTTGACAACATCTAAGGCTAAGCCTGGGTCCCTGCAAAATAGACTATTGGATATTGTTTATACCAAAATGGAAGGAGTTGAAACAAACACAGGGGCACGTAACTTGCGTAATTAATTGGTCAATGAAGCACCTTCAGAAGATAATTTGGCTAACTCTCCTTTGTGAGCATGTGTCAGAGTAGGAATGTTCTCTATGAATTTGGATAGACTTGCTACCGCTTCCTTAGAGTTGTTGACAAGATGGGTGAGGGTATGGACGCACTTATTTGAGAACATGGTTTGAACCAAAGAGTTGGCTAGATCAGTAGAAGCTCCTGCTATCAATTCCGATGCCATAGGGTCATTAATGCATCTAAGTACTTGAAGCGAGACATTAGAAAGAGGATGAGCGGGAAGCTCTAACCTTTAAGATAGTGCTAAGCTCTGCATGGTCAAAAGAAATTGTATTAATTAGGGACATATATGACTAATGGTAAGGACTGGTAGCCTCTTCATCCTCCAATCAACCAAGAGAACCTATAAGGGCCGTGTGAAGAGAGCCCCATCCCACAAGGATTGGTCCCAAGTAATTATTTTTAAGACAAAAACCGAGGGTTAAAATATAGTAACTAGGTCTTTGAATAGTATCAATACTACTCTTGGTGTTAGGTGTGCATGTGTGCTTGTGTTCTAGTAACAATATAACATAAACATCAAAGAATCCTTTCAAATTACAAAAGACACTAGAAACTATGTTAATGAAAAGGTGGCATAATTCCCATTCATAGTACAGAACGGAGTTTATACACAAGTAAAAGAGAATCAAGAGCCTAAAGATATATAAATCCGCCATCTTCAAGCTAAGGAACTTTGAAAACCATAGTTGAGAAGGTAACCCTCACCTGCACCCATGGAAACAGCACAACATTTAGTTAGCATTGGCACCGTATGCAGGTGATGTATGGGTATCCCACGTGTTATAGATGTCACCCAACTAGATTGCTTTCAAAGATAAATAGTAAAAAATTATAACATATATTCAGAGATGGTTTCATTTACAAGGGGTTGCAAGGAAACCAAATGGGGTCTTTATTGCTTTGCAAGTCCTCATAAGATATGGTTGGAGACAAGTTTTATGAGGTTTTTTAGCACCAAAGTGGGCTACATATACATATTTCTTAACTTTAGAAAGGTTGGCATTAATTGTCGATATTTTTTCTGGGTCAATAATAGTGCTTGTACGCGCAGTCAATCTATACTTTGGAGTCACCAGTAACACAAAGAGATGTTAGTAAACATGTATGGCTCCTACTTAGATGGAGTCAAAAAAACATATAAAAGATAGTAAGTATGAATACTCAATTCCTTTTAGTAATAAAATTACAAAACTGTGAGACATATCAAAGTCCCCTAGTTGTTCCATAAGCCAAGAGAGTATGTTACCAATGTCCATCACATAAGATGCAATAAACAACCATATTCGGTCCTAAGGCGCCATACGGTACCATGAACACCATACTTGGTAACCATATCCACAACCATATCACAACCCTTCTTTCCATATTCACAGCCACTCGGCCATATCAGCAGTGATACATGAAGTAGCAACCATATTTGGCTACATGGGCAGCCATAAGGTACCATGCATAACATATTCGACACATTTCATACCTTTCACAACCATAATCATAACTATATTTGGCCACAACCATCTTAACCGTATTTGGCCACAAGAGTAGCATTTACAATGATCTATCACACTACGATCAACAAGTATATATTGTACATGAGTAAGATAGGTAATCTTAATACCAAAACCCTAGAGGCACTACATCAAAAATATAACCGCAGTAGCTACCCAACAAAGCAGTCCCAGGTCGCATGACATAAACCGCAGAGGTAAGCCAATACCTACCTAAAATAGGGTCATCTACTAGTTTGTAAGAGAACCATCAGACATTACACACAAAGAGATGTTAGTGAGTGTGTACCATTCTCTACCTAGCTGGAGTCCATAAAACCATATAAAAGATAGTAATTATGAATGTTCAAATCCCTTTAACCATAAACCCATAATAGTGAGACATTCCAGATTCCCCTAGTTGTTCCATATGCCCAAAGGGTGTTATCAATACCCATTACATAAGATGCAATAAACACCATATTTGGCCATATAAGAAACCATAAGGTACCATGTGCAACCATACTTGGCAATCATATAAACAACCATATTCTGCCACAACCCTTCTTAAAATATTCATAACCACTCGGCCATATGAGCAGCCATATCCAGATGTAGCACCCATATTCGGCCACTAGACAACCATAACGTACTAGGCACAACATATTTGGCCACATTTCATACCCTTCACAACCGTACTCATAATCATATTCGCCCACTTACCATTTTAACCATACAACCGTATTTAGCCACATGAGTATTTTACCAGTGAACTGTCACACAACGATCAACAAGTATAGATCGTATTTGAGTAAGATAGGTAAGCTTAATACCAAAACCCTAGAAGCACTACATCAAGAAATGTAACCGCAGTAGCTACCCCAACAAACATTTCCAGGCCATTTGACTTTTATCGCAAAATAATCCAATACCTACCATAAAATAGGGTTATAGAACCATCAGACATTACTTTTTTTAAGGAAACACAAGGCCATCATTAACTTGCCTTGAGAAGATCTTTCAATGTATTTTATTGTGAATATACATCCCTATGACAGTTTAGTAGACAAAATTTAAAATTTTCCATTGAACTTGAAAAAGATCAAAAAAACAAAGCCGCGGATACCTAAGGGTCATATGAAGTTGCCAAACCCTTCCTTAACTCACTAGGTGCTAGATAATATATTAAGAATCCACCAACAATTTTTCTATTTAAGAGTTTCACTTCTTAAATTCACATCCCTCTTTTTTATAAGAGATTTCCTACGTCAATACAAGATATTGAGACTAAACCCTGGCTAATTATACCGAGCCAATGGCGACAGGCCCCTCCAGTATACCAGAGGGAGTTAATCCTCATTTTAATAGCAGCATGTGTGTGTGTGTGTGTGTGTGTGTGTGTGTGTGTGTGTGTGTGTGTGTGTGTGTGTGTGTGTGTGTGTGTGTGTGTGTGTGTGTGTGTGTGTGTGTGTGTGTGTGTGTGTGTGTGTGTGTGTGTGTGTGTGTGTGTGTGTGTGTGTGTGTGTGTGTGTGGCGCCCTCCCCTATCCCTAGGAGAAAATCCACATGCTGGGAAGTAGGGCCCACCATGTGGAACCCTACCCCCAACAAATTTTGCACAACTATGTGACAAAAACTTCTAAGTGACCAGTATGAAATGTTCCAAGAGGTATTAGAATACCATTTGGTAAAGTGGTGCCAATTGGGCTTAGATATAAGCATCATCTCTCTTAAGAAAAATTATATACTCGAGTATATTTTGTCAAGTACTGACTAAGAGAAAATTTCTTACCATTGTACACTATAGTTAAATTGAACTATGTCCAAGAAAATAATTTCCAGTGTAGAAGTTGTCCAACATCCTAAACCATGTTAGGCTGCTATCTTCAGAGGTAATCAATGCTAAAAAATAACTTCCAGATATTTATATATGCATATTAAGTACAGTAAAAAAGGTTAGATTCCACATCCTGTTTGGTTATACATATTGCTAACCATATTATAGACCTAGAGGTCCCAATCTATATTTCTAAATTAGGTAGGATAAAATATGCAAGACGGATAGACCACCTTTGGGAAACTTTCTGGTCTATGGTGAGAAACTATATGATATATGTGCTTCACCAAATTAGGAGTCGTGTCCCCAACCCATCCTCTCGAATTAGGTAGGTCAAGTCAAGATATATATATTTGGTATAGGCCCATTGTATTGTGTAAGCCCGATCAAAGGCTAGCTAGAAATAAGTACATTGTGTGTGTTTAAGAATGATTACCTAACGGTGGTTTGATTTCACAAACTATTGAACGATATGATGGGACCAGAGACCAGATGGTATGTACACAAAAATCAAAAAATATGCCTTTATAGTAGACAAGAAGTAACCTTTAGACGTGACAAAGATAAGACTATGATTTACATTTAGATTTGACAGTATGACACAAATTGTATTACTTGTGAATATATAAAATTATCAAAGATAATTATACAATGGCTATCTATCACCTACTTAAAACCTTTTTTAGCTCATATCTACCATCCATGAAGAGTTAAATACACCAAGTATCCACTCTCAAAGAAAATGTTATGAGGCTGTCATAGTGGGTTCTGGAGACCATTACCCCTCCTTGTCAAGTATAAGCTGTGTTTCTTATTTAAAAATTCAATTTTAGGCTTGAGATTAGAAGACCATCACCACTTCTAATCCAAGTGTTATCTTTATAATAGGTTGTAAAAGTAAGTAGCTACACCATCTTTTAGAGGAAATTATATATATTAATTAGATTAAGTTTTGATCGAAAGGCCATCGCCCCTTTTGACCCAAGTATTTTACCCATTTTTATCCCATGAAGCCTTTTTGTCAAGCCACTTTCAGGCTTTAAGATGTTCTTGTTTCGAATGACATCTAAGGTCCAAAATCTCCTACTCATAAAGTATCAGTAGCTCAACATTGGCAAGAACCAAAACCCACATAGCTTAAGGGTAATATCCTATTACTAACAAATTGGAAATAACTCGACACAACAGAAACCAAAAATCAAAATAAAGAAACAATTTGCATGTATCTTTTACAAGCAAAAATTTGGCAACAACCTGAGATGCATTATTTTGTTCAACCGTCTCCAAAATTTGACACTTTAGGAGGGGATACCACATCACCCAACATTAGTTTTGCAGAACCAGTGTAGTGTAGGCAAGCTTTTCCATGCATGGGAACCCCCCCATATATCTTTGCCCTTTTACCAAAATATTTCCTATTATATAAGTTACTTTTGATTTTTCTTCCCTTTTTCACAAAAGTTTTAGCCTTTATTAAATAAATAAGACTTATGCTAATCAATCACGATGTAGCTTAAATAAGTAAGCTTTCTTTGTTGATATCTCTTTTGACCTTAAATATTAAATATATATATTCTAAATTACATTATATATTTTAGTATTTTCTAATATATTTTTCATGTATGTATATTATTCCACCCTACCAAATATTTTATTCACTAGTTTTCATTTTCAAACCTCAACCCCACTTTCAAATTTCAATAATACCTCCATCTAGATGATTGCCAATCTTTTCAAAACTCTAGGTCATGTTTTCATACACATGAAGGAGCTTACACTTGAAGGAAAGAGAGAAGTCCACTCAAAGGGGACCACCAAAAGACTTTTGCAGCCACAAATAATACATTATTTGGCTGAATTTTTTAAGTAGAGAAGAACCCCGAATCTGAAGGAGCGCTCAACATGAAAGATGTAGCTCGTGATCTGAACTATTAGCTCAATTTTTTTCAAAATTTTTGGAGTTATGAACACGGAGATATGATTTTTGTAGTGGACCCCAGTTTTCTCGTGTAATGGTGACACAGGCCATTCCCAATTTTCTTCCCTCTAGAATGGCTATGGTTCTACAAGTCTTCAAGCATGATTACAAGAGACAAGGCTCTTTTAATGAGGTCTTGGCAAGTCTAGAGTGATTCTATCACCATTTTTGGAGGATCCATCCTCATCAACAACTATCCACCTTTGACAATCTCTCTTGTAAATTTCTTACCTCTCTCTTCTCTCCCTAATAAGCTTAAGTCTAGCCAAAGCTAGACTATTGTAAATATCTCCTATCCTCTACATCCTACCCACATTCTCTCTCTATTGACTCTGGTATTTTAAATAATGAGGAGACAAGATGGGAGCCACAGTCACATGCACCCCATTTTCCTAGTCACCAAAGTGGGACACTCACCTCAAATAGAAATATTGCTAAATCCTCCCCTCCTTCCCTATATAAGGAGGCCATGAGAGCTCACTTAAGAACACACACACACACACACACACACACACACACACACCTATCCATACACACTCTTGTGCTACATGCTTGTAGCATGACACTAATCACATAATCACAACACCATCATCATCACCATCGCCATGCACAAAAAATTAGCACCACACCTCCACACCACTTGTAATTAAGGGTTGAAGGCACAATTTCAAGAAGAAGAAGGGTGGACACACTCATGATATTCCTCGCCATCAACTCCCATCTCTCCATTATGCCTCCTACGATCTTGTCCCCTTCTCATTTTCCTGCCATACGCTACCTATTGTATTCATCTTTTGCAAGCAATCAACACACTCCATCTTGGTGCCATACTTTGTGTCGCTTGGGATACATCTCATTGTGAGTATGGTATATGCTTGTTCCTTGCCTTTTTTTTCTGCTTATGTAAAGGTGTGCAGATTCGCCAACATACACACACACTCTCTCTCCCTCTCATATTCTTATCATCTTGCTACTTCCATCTTGAGGTGTGCGGATTCGCCACCTCTTGTATGATAAGTGAGCATACTCGCAAGTTTCCCCTACCTCATTATCTTCCTTACTAACATGCACGAGTAGCAAGCCCATTCTCACTCATTCACCACTCCTCTCACCTTATTCTTCGACCACCCCATTCCACATTTGGGCGTAGATCTTGAAATTGTTTTCCATGGCATGCTTCATTGTGTATATGTATGCGTCCTAGCCGCATATCTTGCTAGGTGGTGCCCCTATTGTGTAATCCCCATGATGAGGCCATTGTGCATAGTCTTGGTGTAGAGGCCACCGGGTATATTTTTCACTTCCGCCTCTCACAGTAAAAAAATTATCCTCAACTAAATTTCCTAGACAAACACGACACATATCAAGGCTAAGTGAGGGCAAGAACCCTCACCTTTGTTTAAATAGGAAGAATTCATCTAGTGGAGAGCATCTCAGTAGAATCGAGACTAGCATGGCACTAGTCCTTGCCAGCAAGAGGATCCTCTAGGCTAGTGCAAAATCCCGTAAGAGAATCCAAGTGTATCGGCCGAGTTGCAGGCTAGGATAGATCTAGAGAGAGAGATACAGTATGTATCAATCACGCGCAGCCCAATGTTGGTACATGGGAGCATAGAGAGAGACGGAGGGAAGAAAGAGGGGTGATAATCATTGTGAGTATTGAATTAGCATTGGCATAACGAGAAAACCCACACACCATGATAGTTCTAGGCGATAAAGTGGGTCTAGCTCGATATGTGCAAAAGGAGAGGGATAGAGAAACATAGACAAGATGGAGCCAATGCAGGTCAAATGGGAGTAAACATGATAATTACCTTTAGTACTTCCTATTTAAAGCACTTCCTGTAGACTTACCTCCTTAGATGGCAACTCATTAAAATTCAATTGTTTAACTATAGGTTCCACCTCTGCTTTTCTCTTCTTCGACAAAGTGAAAGCCTTGCCAAGCTTGACCTGATTTGATGGCATTGTATCAGGCTACTTTTCTTAAATGTCCATGTCTTTCAAAGAGTGCACCACTTCAGGAGTATGCACACTTTTGAGAGCTTCACAATGATTGTATCTTGCTTTAATCATAAACACATAAGTTTTTGCCTTTACCTCATCATTGATTAACTCTGCAGGTACCTGCACTCCACGAATATTAGGGTGTGGCTGTGTATACCCTTCTGCCTTTCCTAAATTAGTCACAGCAACTTCACCATTGTCCATCTGTTGCACATAAGAAAACAAAGCTGCCAAGTAGGCACACAACCTGTTGTTTGTAGAAGCTTTCCTCCTGTCATACATATTAATCTCCCCATTGATCCTCTCATATACTAAGTAAGCCCAATTAACACTTCCTCCTTGCTCAGCAAAACAGAGAGGAGAAAAATTTTTCTTGGACATATAATCAAATTTGACCAGGAAACAAATTTTTTCTAGGTACCACTTCAACTGCTCTCTTCTATCAGTTTTGACATTCTTCAACATGTAATAATTTTTTCCACCCTCTCTAGCTCCAAACTCCTTCTTCAACAAAAAATCCGAGCACTTAGGAATCTGAGATGTTCCATTGATTGGAAGTTTAAATACCTCAAAAATCAATTGAGGGCTCAAAGCTACATTGGTAGACAGCATTACCTTTGTTTTTCTGACAATCTCCACATGAGACTTAGCATACATATTCCCTTTCCACTCTTGCCATGGAAAAACAACAAAATCAAATAAGCCTATCTTGTTTAACCATAGTGAATGTACCTCTGCAGAACAGTGAAGGTCGACTCTGAAATCTACATAGGGCTCCATCAAGGTTTGATACAGCTTGATAGGTGTCATTGCTGGCAGACTATCCGGCTCTTCTTCTCCAGAAGGTGGGTCTTCAGGCTCAGGGCTGCTCACATCTACCCTCATAAATACTTGCTTTCTCTTCGGCCGCTTACTGCTTGGCTCTTCTTCATCAAACGTTCATTGGGCAGCAGGTCCCCCGTTTGGTTTTCCCATCATGCATGCAAAGGAATGATGATAGAGAGTAGAGGACTGAAGAGTAGAATGGCGCAAGGGAAGAGAACCAGCCCGTATACAGTATGTGAAGAGAAAACGCGACGAGGAAGGAAATAGGCGAATCAAAATATGAACTCGCGCGCTGGAAACGTCAGTTAACTGCACCCTTGCTCTTTTCAAGGTACTCATTAAAAATAGAGCTTAGTGGACAATCATCACACTTTTCGATAAAAGTTTGAAAAATTATAATAAAAGAATATCCGACCACCATAAATCCAATCCCGAAATCAGAAATATTACGAATTTCGACATCTCCCACCACACTGCACCTGATTTTCAAAGATTTGAATATCCTCTTGATTATCCCCCTGAATAGTCTCCTGAACAATCTCCTGAATATTCTCCTTCTGAGTATCAGTATCTCTGCATATTGCTACATCCATGAACTCATCTACTTGAACAATTGTTGTTGTAGGCCAATCTAAATGAGGTGGTTTACCAACAAACTTCTCTAATCTGAATCCATTAACTGGAGAATCCACTCTTGTCCCATACACATCAGCAACAATAAAAGTACCCTGACCCTTATCCTCAACAATCTGATATGGTCCCTTGTATCTTAAAGTTAATTTGCAAGGATGTGGTCCCAATCTAGAGTTATAAAGCATAACCCAATCTCCCACCTGAAAACCTTTGAACTTGATATTCTCATTTACCCAAGCTTTTCTCCTCCTCTGAATTATTTCAGTTATATAAAAACTGACATGTCTATCTTCTTCCAACTGTAACAAATACCCGCTTCTATGTTGAACACACATTTTGGGAGTCATTTTCTCAGCACTCACTCTGAGACTAGGTACCACAAACTCCATAGGCACAACTGCTTCAAGCCCATAAACTAGCCTGAATGGAGTCATACCTGTAGTCACTTTGAAAGCTGTTCTAAAGGACCACAAAGCTGAATCTAACTTCTCATCCCAATCCTTCTTATTGTCCTGCACAATCTTCTTCAAAACCCTAATCAATATCTTGTTAGTACTCTCTGCTTGACCATTGGCGTGAGGATGATAAGCTGTGGATCTTTTGTGCATGATCATATGAGTTTTAGTAAGCTCAGCAATAACAGCATTCAGAAAATGAGATCCTCTGTCACTTACTAACTCCACAGGACAACCAAACCGAGTCATGATATTATGATAAAGAAACCTTGCCACACTAGCAGCTGTATTGTCTTTCAATGCTACAGCCTCCACCCATTTAGTACAATAAACAGTAGCCACCAATATGTACTTGCATCCTCTGCTAGTAGTTGGCTTCACTGGTCCCACAAAATCTAGACCCCATTTCTGAAAAGGTTCTAGAGGCAAAATAGGATGATCATTCATTCTCTCTGTAGAATCAGGTTGACCCATCTTTTGACACACCACACAACTCTTAGCATAGTTGTGAGCATCTTTCAACACAGTGGGCCACCATAATCCTGCTTGTAAAATTTTATTTCCTGTAATATCTCCAGAAAAATGTCCTCCAGCAGCCCCAAAATGTGCTTCCTGTAAAACAGCTGATTTTTCAAAATCAGGAACACATCTTCTAATGACCTGATCAATTCCTTTCTTATATAAAGCTCCAGCAATAACTAAGAAAGGTCTACTTTTTAGTGCAAATTTTCTTCTCTGATCTGTAGAAAAGTTTGATGGCATTGTACCATCCATCAAAAACATTAACATCTGATCATACCAATAATCAGAATTGACAGTTTGAACATCAAACAACTCAGCATCAGGCAGATCATCAATAACACATGTAGGCTTTTCACCTGTTTCAATCCGACTTAAATAATCTGCAATAGCAGGCTCCTTGCCTGGTGTATGAATAATAACAAAATCAAATTCTTGCAATAATAACATCCATCTGGCCAATCTTCCTGTAAGCAATGGTTTTTTGATTAAGTAAAGCAAAGCCTGATGATCTACATGAAAGATCACCCTGTTGCACAACAAGTAATGCCATAATTTGGTCAAAGCATACACCATGCCCAAAGCTTCCCTTTCAGTCACTGCATAGTTTCTTTCAGCAGAGGTTAACACACGAGAAACATAATATACAGGTCTGAACCATCCCCCGACAGCTTCCTGCATCAATACAACTCCAACAGCCACATCTGAAGCATCCACAAAAACATGGAAAGGTAAATTCCAATCAGGAGCCTGTAGAATAGGAGTAACTAATATCATCTTCTTCAATAGTTGGAAGGATCTTCACTGAACATCATACCATACAAAAGGTACATGTTTCTTTGTAAAATGAGTAAGAGGCATGCATACATTGGCTAAATACCTGATATACCTGCTATGCCACTTAACCTGTCCAACAAATCTACCCAACTCCTTAACATTTGTAGGAGCCTTTGCTGCCTGAATTACTTCAACCTTCTTATCATCAATGGACATCCCCTGATGAGATGCCACATGACCCAATAGAATACCACTCTTTACTGCAATCACACATTTGTAAGGATTCAGACACATTCTGAACATCCTACACCTTTCAAAGCATAACCTTAAATGGTGCAAATGTAAGTCCTTTTTTCCAAACACTGAAAAATCATCCACAAACACCCTCATGAAATCCTGCAAATAGGGCTCAAAAGTCTTATAAGCTGTATAATTGAAAGATGGTGGACCATTCTTTAGCCCAAAATTCATGACAGTAGAAGCATAAGCCCCCCATTCTGTTATAAACGCTGTTTTGTGCCTATCTTTCTCAGCCACCTTAATCTGATTATACCCAGAAAACCCATCCAAAAAACTATACATTTCCTGTCCAGCTACTGCATCCAAAATAGCATCACAAAAAGGCATAGGGAAAGGATCAGTAATAGTTGCTGCATTTAATTTCCTGTAGTCCACACAAACCCTGATTTTCCCATTCTTCTTGGGAACCACAATAATAGGAGACAACCATGTGACTTCATGGATAGGTTGTATAAACCCAGCAGCTAATAACCTGTCAATTTCCTGTTTTACTTGAGCTGCAAAATTAGGGTTCATTATGTACCTTTGTTGAACAATAGGTACTGCATCCTCCTTGAGATTAATATGATGTTGATGTAGATTAGGATCAATCCCTTTAAGATCATAATAATCCCAAGCAAATAAATCCTTAAACTCCTCTAATAATTGCAACAAATCCTGTAAAAATTGACCATCCACATGTACACTAACCTTCACCATTTTAGGATCTTCTTCAGTGCCCAAATTAAGCTCCTTCAACTCATCATGTTCAACTCTCTTGGATTGCACAAACCTTTTATTGTACAACTTCTCCACCATATCTTTAGCCTCCTGTTCTTCCTGTAGACTTACCTCCTTAGATGTAGAAGCCACGCTCTTATCCATCATCCTTAATACCTCAGCTCCCTGAATTTCTTGACCTGAAACAGGTGCTTCTTCCCAGACTCTGATTCTTCATCCTTTTGCAAAATACCCTGAACATCCACCTCAAACACCGGTACAATTGTAGGGTTAGCCTATAAGAATGCTTCTTCCTCATCATCCTCAACCTCATCTGCTAAGTTAATCGATTGGGCAAACATGGGTCTCTCCTTGCCTGAAATTTGCTTCCTCCCAAGCATAGGAATAGTAAGAACCTGTTTACCTTTGGTAAGAACAACCTGATTCTCCCCCCAATCCTGTTTCACCTTGGCTAATCTAAACCAAGGTCTGCCAAGCAACATCTCATAGGAACTATGCCCTTCTTTCATCCTGAGTACCACAAAGTTTACCAGAAATTGCATACCTGATATTAACACAGAAGTTTGTCTTAAAATTCCAACTGGTTGCACCATTGTTTGATCAGCCATTTCAACCTGGAAAGGTGATGGTTCTAATTTTCCCAAATTCATAGCAAGATACACAGATTCAGGTAATATGTTTACTCCAGATCCTCCATCGAGCAATACCTCTTCAAACAATCTTCCTTGAAAAGTCACCTGAATTATTGTTACTACAAAATCAACATCAGAAGGATGAATAGAGTGAACACC
This sequence comes from Adiantum capillus-veneris, assembly GCF_014529385.1. Taxonomy (NCBI): domain Eukaryota; kingdom Viridiplantae; phylum Streptophyta; class Polypodiopsida; order Polypodiales; family Pteridaceae; genus Adiantum; species Adiantum capillus-veneris. Next base: position 155,911,917 of record NC_140935.1, read on the forward strand.
TTGTTCAACAATGGTTTGTGAGGAAAAATCAGCTCCCCTTCCCAACAATTTATTCAACAATCTTTCCGTGAAAGCTGGAACCAAACACAGCATCTGATCTAAGGACAGTTGCAAAGGAGAGTTGATCAGTGATTCAAACCAATCCCTTGCTTCACCTAAAACCTGCACCTCCTCCCTGTTAAGAGATGAAGATTCTGCTAACTCGGAAACTCCATTATCCAAAACCTGATGTCTTTGCTCCTTTTCCACCTGTTGGTGCACCCTATATCTAATCTCTTTTTGTTGTTTGCAGTCAATACGACCCTTGGCCTTGGACCTAGTTACTGCCAAACCTCAATTCCCTCAAAGTCCAAATCAGAATACTTGTTACCTGCATCCTCATCAGGTATTTCCTCAATAATAACAGAGAAAGCTTGTCCATGTACAGGTGCTGTAAAAATTGGAATGTCAATAATGATAACATTAGCCTGAGCCTAAGGCGGATTCTGAGGAGCTGGGGGTGGTCTTGCCTGCTGATTGTCCTGATTATAAATTACAACAGGTATCCCCCTTTCTTCTCTGTGTTAGACCCATAATGCGCATCGGATTCCTACAAAATGATTAGGATCTCCACAATACACACAAGTCCTGACTCCTTGTTGTCTCCTCTTATTATTATCTTGATTTCTGCCTGGCTGTCTGGGAGGTCCTTGAAATGGTGGTCTTCCCCTGAAAGGAGCTACCTGATTTATAGCAGCCATAGCCCTTCCCCTACCCACATTGGGAGGTGGTTTATTTCTCTGCTTTGGACTATACCAACATTGAGCAGTGGTATGCCCATCCTTTTCACAAATTTCACAAAATCTCTTCTCACTTGGAGCAAGAATAGAATAACCTATACCCTTCAATTTTTGCACCAATTCATCTTCATTATCCTTTTTATTACCACTTCTTGGAGACCCCTTTTTCTTTCTCACTTTACTTTTGCTACTATCACTATCAATTGAAACTTTAGACAGTGAATCCGACTGTGAGTGTTCTGTTGATGTAGAATCACCACTAGAATCAGAACTCTTCCTGCTTCTGGACTTAGTCATGCCCAATCTTTTCTCAACTCTGGAGGCAGCTACCACCAAATTCTCAAAGCCACCTACAATATCAATACTTGCCACAGCATTCTTCAAACTTGTCCTTAACCCTTTGAGAAAGTAGCCTGCCAACATTTCATTAGTGGTCCTCTCATTACCTTGAAGCCTCTCAACCAGAATCCTGAATTTTTGGGCAAAATCTTCCACCAACATGGAACCCTGTTTAATTCTTCTAAGTTTACTCAGAACATCAGTAGTAGTTTTCTTCTTTCGAAATCTTTGCAAGAAAGCAACTTTCAACTCATCATAAGTTGTAAAATGAGCAACACCATATTGGTTAAACCAACTCATAGCCTTACCTTCCAACGTAGCTGCAAACTGCTGTAATTTGATATTATCAGGGAAGATACCCTGATATCCACTAGCCTACCATCTGGTTTCAAACTGAGCGACATGGCAATCTGCATCCTCCTTGGACCTGCCCTTGAACTTTTTTGATTTGATATGTGGATTAGGGGGTGGTTGAGCCATCTGAATAGGTTGTTGCTGCCTCCTAGGTCTTTGCCCAGGAGCTAACAACAGTGGGTCAAATCTTAGTTGAGTCTACTTCTATTTGGTCTTCTTGCCAAGAGTAGCGCCCCCAAGAATTGCCTTACTGAGCTTTCCTCTGATGCTCCTTCACTAACCTGTCCTTGATTCAGCAATGAAACTTTAGGTGGTGCAGTAGATGCATTATCATTGCTTAAAGAATCATAATGAAATGGATCTATATATTCCGGCTTGAGTTTGAGCATGGGTATAGTACACTCTTGACCTTCTCCTACCCCTCTCGGACATGCATCATCTCTGAATAATACACACAGCACAGTACGACCCTTAGAAACAGAATTACAGCCTCAATGCGAGATCTGCAAACAGCGGGATCGCCAATGTGTTGTTGGATAATCACACATACAATAAATAATCACCAAGAGATTGGATTCATATAAATTCAGAGCTAAGCAGTACTGTGTGTGTAACAAAAGTAGGAGATATTAGAGAGATGATGAGAAAGCAAGAACTCAGACAAATATCAGAAGTTGTATATCAAGAAGATGCCCAATACAAGCTCTCCAAAAACAAGACTCGGTACAATCCCGTCCTTCCAAATTTCCCCAACACACAATATAAAGCCGCAGCCTGAATTCAAATATAACTTTCTGATTCTTGGCATACAGTAATAATATCCCATCAGGCTTACAATATCTGACTAGCTACTAACAATCAGACAATACATCCAATATCCGACTGCATATCCGACTACATATCCGACTTGGTATTTACCCTTCAACACATATCCACAACATATTTGGCCACAACTCTTCTCACCATATTCATAGCCGCTCAGCCATATCAGCAGTCATACCTAGAAGTAGCAACTATATTCGGCTACATGGGCAGCCATAAGGTACCATGCATAAACTATTCGCCACATTTCATACCTTTCATAACCATATTTGGCCACAACCATCTTAACCGTATTTGGCCACAAGAGTAGCATTTACAATGATCTATCACACTACGATCAACAAGTATATATTGTACATGAGTAAGATAGGTAATCTTAATACCAAAACCCTAGAGGCACTACATCAAAAATATAACCGCAGTAGCTGCCCAACAAAGCAATCCCAGGTCGCATGACATAAACCGCAGAGGTAAGCCAATACCTACCTAAAATAGGGTCATCTACTAGTTTGTAAGAGAATCATCAGACATTACACACAAAAAGATGTTAGTGAGTGTGTACCATTCTCTACCTAGCTGGAGTCCATAAAACCATATAAAAGATAGTAAGTATGAATGTTCAAATCCCTTTAACCATAAACCCATAATAGTGAGACATTCCAGAGTCCCCTAGTTGTTCCATATGCCCAAAGGGTGTAATCAATACCCATTACATAAGATGCAGTAAACACCATGTTTGTCCATATAAGCAACCATAAGGTACCATGTGCAACCATACTTGGCAATCATATACACAACCATACTCGGCCATAACCCTTCTTAACATATTCACAACCACTCGGCCATATGAGCAGCCATATCTAGATGTAGCGCCCATATTCGGCCACTGGACAACCATAACGTACTAGGCACAACATATTTGGCCACATTTCATACCCTTCACAACCATACTCATAATCATATTCGGCCACTTACCATTTTAACCATACGACCGTAGCCACATGAGTATTTTGCCAGTGAACTGTCACACAACGATCAACAAGTATAGATCGTATCTGAGTAAGATAGATAAGCTTAATACCAAACCCCTAGAAGCACTACATCAAGAAATGTAACTGCAGTAGCTACCCCAACAAACATTTCCAGGCCATTTGACTTTTATCGCAAAAATAATCCAATACCTACCATAAAATAGGGTTATAGAACCATCAGACATTACTTTTTCTAAGGAAACACAAGGCCATCATTAACTTGCCTTGAGAAAGATCTTTCAATGTATTTTATTGTGAATATACATCCCTATGACAGTTTAGTAGACAAAGTTTAAAATTTTCCATTGAACTTGAAAAAGATCAAAAAAACAGAGCCGTGGATACCTAAGGGTCATATGAAGTTGCCAACTATTTTCATGAAGGTCATACATCAACTTAGTATAGTGAAGAACATGCATGAGTTCTACTACAATATCCAAATGTTAATCACACCACAACCAAGCATCTCGGACAGTAGTCCATATTGATCTCAAAGTCACTAGAGATTGAGTCGGAGTAGCTAGCTCCACAATAGCTTGCTTGTTTTTGCCTTTTTCCATAGAGCCAACAACACACACCCCCTTCTGGGCTAAATCCTCACAATCTCAAGGTACAGATACCTTTCACTAGTACACACACATACCACAGATGTACACCAGTACCAATGCTAAGTGAGCATGGAAGATCACCTTTTGTAGGCTTCGAAGCCAGTAGCTAGAGGGGGAAAATCATCAGTGCCGCCTCGTACAAAGAGGGAGAGAGAGAGAGAGAGAGAGAGAGAGAGAGAGAGAGAGAGAGAGAGAGAGAGAGAGAGAGAGAGAGAGAGAGAGAGAGAGAGAGAATGAGAGCGCAAGAGATGCGTTGTATGGTAGATGCCATCATGGGGGCCATCACATCATCAAGCTTAGAGGACACATATGCAGAGTCAAACCAGCTCGCCCAAACCCTTCCTTAACTCACTAGGTGTTAGGTAATATATTAAGAATCCACCAACAACTTTCCTATTTAAGAGTTTCACTTCTTAAATACAGATCCCTCTTTTTTATAAGAGATTTCCTACGCCAATACAAGATATTGAAACTAAACCCTGGTTAATTATACTGAACCAATGGCGACAAGCCCCTCCAGTATACCAAACGGAGTTAATCCTCGTTTTAACAGCAGCATGTGTGTGTGTGTGTGTGTGTGTGTGTGTTTGTGTGTGTGTGTGTGTGTGTGTGTGTGTGTGTGTGTGTGTGTGTGTGTGTGTGTGTGTGTGTGTGTGTGTGTGTGTGTGTGTGTGTGTGTGTGTGTGTGTGTGTGTGTGTGTGTGTGTGTGTGTGTGTGTGTCGCCCTCCCCTATCCCTAGGAGAATATCCACATGTTGGGAAGTAGGGCCCACCATGTGGAACCTTACCCCCAACAAATTTTGCACAACTATGTGACAAAAACTTCTAAGTGACCAGTATGAAATGTTCCAAGAGGTATTAGAATACCATTTGGTAAAGTGGTGCCAATTGGGCTTAGATATAAGCATCATCTCTCTTAAGAAAAATTATCTACTCAAGTATATTTTGTCAAGTACTGACTAAGAGAAAATTTATTACCATTGTACACTATAGTTAAATTGAACTATGTCCAAAAAAATAATTTCCAGTGTAGATGTCGTCCAACATCCTAAACCATGTCAGGCTGCTATCTTCAGAGGTAATCAATGCTAAAAAATAACTTCCATATATTTATATATGCATATTAAGTACAGTAAAAAAGGTTAGATTCCACATCCTGGTGGTTATACATATTGCTAACCATATTATAGACCTAAAGGTCCCAATCTATATTTCTAAATTAGGTAGGATAAAATATACAAGACGGATAGACCACCTTTGGGAAACTTTCTGGTCTATGGTGAGAAACTATATGATATATGTGCTTCACCAAATTAGGAGTCGTGTCCCCAACCCATCCTCTCGAATTAGGTAGGTCAAGTCAAGATATATATATTTGGTCTAGGCCCATTGTATGGTGTAAGCCCGATCAAAGGCTAGCTAGAAATAAGTACATTGTGTGTGTTTAAGAATGATTACCTAACGGTGGTTTGATTTCACAAACTATTGAATGATATGATGGGACCAGAGACCAGATGGTATGTACACAAAAATAAAAAAATATGCCTTTATAGTAGACAAGAAGTAACCTTTAGACGTGACAAAGATAAGACTATGATTTACATTTAGATTTGACAGTATGACACAAATTGTATTATTTGTGAATATATAAAATTATCAAAGATAATTATACAATGGCTATCTATCACCTACTTAAAACCTTTTTTAACTTATATCTACCATCCATGAAGAGTTAAATACACCAAGTATCCACTCTCAAAGAAAATGTTATGAGGCTGTCATAGTGGGTTCTGGAGACCATTACCCCTCCTTATCAAGTATAAGCTGTCTTTCTTATTTAAAAATTCAATTTTAGGCTTGAGATTAGAAGGCCATCACCACTTCTAATCCAAGTGTTATCTTTATAATAGGTTGTAAAAGTAAGTAGCTACACCATCTTTTAGAGGAAATTATATATATTAATTAGATTAAGTTCTGATCAAAAGGCCATCGCCCCTTTTGATCCAAGTATTTTACCCATTTTTATCCCATGAAGCCTTTTTGTCAAGCCAGTTTCAGGCTTTAAGATGTTCTTGTTTTGAATGACATCTAAGGTCAAAAATCTCCTACTCATAAAGTATCAGTAGCTCAACATTGTCAAGAACCAAAACCCACATAGCTTAAGGGTAATATCCTATTACTAACAAATTGGAAATAACTCGACACAGCAAAAACCAAAAATCAGAATAAAGCAACAGTTTGCATGTATCTCAAGCTGGAAAAGTTTTTGTCCAAAAATTTCTCAGGGGTACATGGATCGCGATCCATGTCCACCACTTTTGGATCTGAATTTTGGTGTGTTGATAGCTTGTGATGTTTGTAGCTTGCCCCACAAAGAATTTCTGGACTTGGATCAGTTTTGCCCAACCCAAACTGAGTTCTACAGTCTACTGTGATGACAGTTTTGACAATGTTTTGTTTTCTGCTCTTTTGACCACTTTTTGTAATTTTTTTGCATATAGTCCTTTTAGGAAAGTTGTTCCAAATGATACCAGCTGCCTCCTGTTCAAATCTTAGCCAATTTTTTTGATGAGGTCCATGGATCACGATCCATGTTCCATCAGATCTAAACAGCAAATTTTGCTTGTTGATTACCTGTAGTGTCAGTAATCTATTCCACCACTTGTTTTTGAATTTGGACAAATTTTTCCTAGTCAAAAGTGAGTATTTCTATTTGTCCTACGATTTTTGGCTATCTGACAAAATTTTGGTGTTTTGATCAACTATTTTCAATTTTTTGTTATGGCCCCTTTTCGCAAAGTTTTTTGACTAGTTATCAAGGATGTACTTGTCAAATATCAGCCCCAAATGTCAAAAGGTACATGGATCACGATCCATGTTTGACATCATTTTTTCATGAATTTTGTTATGTTGGTTCTCTATTTCCCTGTAGAAGCCAAATATCAGCCCTTTTTGAATTTGGATCCCAAAAAGTTGAAAAATCCCAAATTTTGTGTCTACACAGCGTGTTTTACTGTTTTTGCCCTATCAGCCAATTCTGATGTGATTTTTGAGTTTTTCTTTCAAGAAAACTTGATTAGAGCAATATCCCAATCACTTTTTCCCAAAAATGGTCTTTGGGGTACATGGATTGCGTGTTCCTACACAAAATTTGGCCAAACTTTTTAGATTGCTTCTAGAGAGTATGTTGATGCCCTTGATCCACAAAATTTTTGAATTTGGATCACTTTTGAGGTCTCTACCATCAAATTTTCACAATTTCAGAGTTATGGTTGTTTTCGTCTAAATATGATTTTCATCCTTTTTTTTCTCAATCTTTTAGTCCAAATTTGATGATGCTAGTTTCTACTTACCCTACTCCTAAGTATTCAAATGAAACATGAAACAAAAACAAACACAACAGTACAAAATGAAGTTGAAACGAAAAATGGAATAGCACTCTGAAAGTAATGAGAAAATCGAAGAATGAAACGATTTTGGCTATCTCATTCACAACCCTCTTTACCTCTTGAGAATAGACCTAGCAAGTCCTCGACTTATAGACTCTATCAAGCACCCAACCCTATGTCTAGCTGCTTCACTAATAAGGTGTAAATGGGATGGAGAGACAAATCTTCGCAAAAGAACACTAGGTCACTTACCATCTAAGGATCCTATCCTGGCAATGACGCCAATGTTAGCGGGTCGTTGTGATGAACGTCTGTAGCATAGCGATCTGGAACTAACATAATGTCAATACTCAAGAAGTGACTCGGATGGGGCACGAAGACTCTTTGAGATCGTCAATCTCAAGAAGTGAACCTAACAAGATAACGCAACAACTCTACAAGCAAATCAATCACTCAACGATCAAGGAAATTTACCTATGTCCTTTCTCACAGCTCTAGGTCATCACACCATTTTTGGCACTCAAATGGACTTGAAATGCAATGAAACTTTAGGAGGAGGTCTAGGACACCTAGGGGCAATATTCTACCAAGTCTGGTCACAATTTGACAAGGTACCAAAATTACGATCCATCTTGAAAAAGGTCCTAAAAACTACAACAGATCAGTCAAGAAAGGTCACCCTATGGTCTAGGAACACTCTCCTAAAGTCAAAACGACTATAAACAGTGATTTAAGCACTCAAACGCATAGTCGTGAACCTCAACAAAATTGACAATTCTTACACTTGAATGAAAGAGCAAAGAGAGAGGAACACAATGCATATTTTGTAATTGAAAATGGATTACCCAATTATTAATTACAATGATTATAAGTTGAAGCTACTTTGTAGCTTGAGCACACGTACAGTAGAGCTCTTTCTTCTCCTAAAGATAAGTCCTCTTTTTACATTAAGGTTATTGACATTTATACCTAGGGCATTCTAAATGGCTAGTGGTTGGCTCACATGGACCTTTACAATTGTCAAGACAGAATTACAACTCAGGTAATTGACCTGCTACTATAGAATCAGGATTTACATAGAGTATCACTACACTAGCTCGGCAAAATAATAGAGTATAGATGTGGTGTTTGGCTACGTGTTCAGCCAGGTGGGCGCCCGTTCGGTTTGTCGCATAACAAGGGGTCTAGCTTGGGGGGTATACTCTCCCACGCACACACGCACGCACGCGCACACACACACACACACACACACACACACACATACACACACGTACACTCTCATTGTGTGAGGTGCAAAGTGCAAGAGCTCCATCTCCTTCTCCAAGCTTGTTGAGAAGTTGAGAGCCTTCCCCAACACTCTTGGCTATGGAATGCAAATCCAACCAAGACCCATGTTCCAATGCTTAATCTTGCCATCTTCTTCATCTTCATTACTATGCTATTATGATATGCTAAGCAAGAAGAGTGATGATAAGTGAGGAACTATTTCTTTCTCTTATGAATGTTTCTTCTTCCTCTTCGCTACCCTCATTCCCTGTTAGCTCTCTCCACCTTTTGAAGGTGTTTGAGGCCTTGGGACTGAGGACGGGGATGGTTAATTCTTTTACAAAGATTATGTTATGCTCGTTATGCATGAAGCTTTCCATCTTCATTTCATCACCTAGGTCAGAAGGAGCACAAAGATTGTATTGTACCAAGTCTCTCTTGATGGAAGAATCTATAATACAAAAGCCTATTGGAGGGGGGACCTGGAGGGGGGATCGACTCCACATAAATCCGGTCCTCAATCGTTGTCAAGTTCTCTAAACTCTCTTTCTCTCTCTTGCAAAAGTATTGTTCATGCCAAGTTGATTAAGTAATATGGTTATGTTGGTACCACTAAGTAAGTTCACCCTCTATGTTCTCAAAGTAGTCTCATGAAAATGCTCACTCTGATTCTCTTAATTCCACTATTCTCTAAGTTCATAGGCCGTCTCATTCTATTGGTATCAGAGCTATTAGTTTCTCTTTTCTTGCTTAAGAAGAGAGGTCCTTAAGTTGTCCATGAAAGGTTGGGCATGTTCATTGCAATAGGGTAAGTGGGCCAAGGATCTATTACCTTGGTTGAGAAGGAATTAGTTTGAGGTACACCGTTGGGAACTATAGTCTTAATAATGGAGCCTCTCAAGGCTTTCCTTTGGCTTTAACCATTATTGAGCTACGAGCAAGCTCAACAAGAACCATAATCAACCGAGCAACGTTAGACCCTCTCCACTAGTCTTTGTAATCAACAATATCTAAATCATGGGTGTGGCTGCTTGAGAACTAATTTTCAAAGGTAAAGAAGAGTAACGACTAAGGTTTTTGAGGGTACCAAAGGACAAAGTAGTTCTATACATAAGTTTAATTAGCATGGCTGACAATAACCAAGAGAGTAGAATGAACATTGGTAACTTTGATTTTGCAGATGAAGGTGCTAATGATGATGCCCCCATGTTTGTCAATGATCTTGTTACTAGGTTGCATCAAGCTATGGGCAACCTTGCTTTGCAAGCCGAAGTCACCCAACAACTTTGTGCTTATGAGATTTCGCTTCCTCTCCAAGAGGAGAGAGAGCCTAGGAGGCCTCTTGGTGAGACTCCCAAAAGAAGACTTTCTCCCATAAGAGAGGAGGAATCCAAAGAACGAGAAATAAACGAATCCTTAAGTTCCTTTGAAGATGTGGCTCCACGAAGACAGCGGTCTAGACGATCGCCAACTCCTCCCAAGAGGAAACGATCAACCCACAGTCCTTCTCCTCATCACTTCAAAAGGGAAGAGAGGAAACAAAGGAAGAAAAGGGCAAGAAAGAGGTCACCCTATTCTCCTTCTTCTTCACCTTCCTCCTCTTCCAACGAAAGCAAAAACTATTCTCCTAGAGAATACAAGAGGAGAGGACATCGAAAATCTTACCCTACATGGCAAAGGTCTCAAGAAATTCAAACATGGAGGAAAGAGTATCTATTTTCTTACCTATGATGGAACCTTTGGTGCTATTGACAAAGTATTAGCCTTCATCTAGCAATTTGATGCAGCCTTTAAAGATGAGGGATTCACATAGTCCTCCAAGCTACACCATGTAGCTATGCACTTTCAAAAATCTTATCATCAATGGTGGGCTAGACTTTGTGGCAACGGTGAAGCCCCATAACATACGGAAAACTCTACGAGTTTCCATCATGAAGCAATTCCTTGCAAGCGATGCAAAGGACAAAGTGCTTATTGAATGGCGGAGTTTGAGGCTTCACTTCCATGAGTCTCTCCACAAATATGTGGATAAGTTTTGGGATTTACATCTCAAGGCTATTGTCTTTCAAAAGATAGACTTTGCCCGAGAAAAAGTAGCAATTCTGTACAAGATTACTTGAAGAGATGGCCGAGTACATTTACTCCCAACGGCCTGGTTCTATCACCAAAGTAATCCACCACACTATGGTTGCTTCGCGCATCAATTTTCAACAAGGGGCTAAAAGGAATATTAAGCCCATGGAAAGCAAAGAAAAAAGTGATGCAAAGGGGAAAAGCAATGCCCAAAATTCTTCCCAAGGCAATTCCAACAACAACAACAACAATCGGTCCAAGGAGAAAGGACTTTAAAAGGGTAATAATTTAGTTAATTTAATTAATTGTGTATGCATTTATCAAGTCCTATCTCTCAAAGGGGAAAGGGGGACACTTGTCCCAAGGCTAGCATGCTTGCTTGATATGCACTCTGCATGTGATTGGCTAGGCTTGAAGGGGTCCAATGAGCTTCCACCATGAGCTAGAAGAGGGGGTCAACCAAAGCAAGGAGGGGGCTAGCTTGGGGGTTATACTCTCCCACACATACACACTCTCATTGTGTGAGGTGCAAAGTGCAAGAGCTCCATCTCCTTCTCCAAGCTTGTTGAGAAGTTGAGAGCCTACACCAACACTCTTGGATATGGAATGCAAATCCAACCAATTTCGACTGACCCTACTGCCCAACCGGACCCACTGGTCGTCTTCAACACCACTCTCCCTTACCACTCCCTCAACAACATTTTCTATGTGGCTGGCCTTTCCACACTTGGCATCTCTACGTTAACGGCAGCTACTCTTGGAGGCACACATTTCCAACTTAAGAAATGCACCAGATTTTTAGCCGGTTTTTCTAGACGCACTATCACTTTAGAGATGCCCGGGGATACCATCGGGCTAGCCACTGCATCTACATCATTCCCTAATACTGTCCGCACCTATCATGGTCCTCACTAGTACTCCCTAGTCGAGGATGTAGTGTCCACCACCAATGATCTGTTGTCACCTTCACATACCAACTTCGCTGAAAACAAAAATAAGTCAACATTCTCTCTTAGTGCTTTTTGTTTAGAGCATACTTAGAGCCCGATAGCAACCCCAAACCTCAATGAGCACACAACATTGTGATGCATTTTGTTGCCTAGTCACACTCACTCCTTTCCCATTTCACAAGCTCATTTTAGATCACCTGCATGACCGAGCAAAGCGTTATAGGCAGTAAATCAACAGTCATCAGCATTTTTGCTGCGACTCCACTCCCTTACTTCTTTGGTACATAGAAAAAGTTGAGTCTACATCTAGGTTTAGGCACATTGCACATGCATCTCCCCTTTCACATACAACCTCGGCATCGATTAGAGAACCTCTGATATTGGCTTCATCTTCCCCCAAAAAGGGCAAACAAAAAGCTGCTTTGCCCCCCATCACATGCCGAGTACATGACTTTGGGCAAAGGTTCTTTGAGACTCGCCAACTTCTCTCTTAGAGTCCTCCCCTTCTCCAAGTCACAACACACACCGTCACTTTAACTTGCAACATCCACCTCTCACATCACACATCCATCTTTCTCCACTCACGCCTCTCCATCACCCACCCACATTGATATTTATCACGACACCTTTCCAACTCACTCATCAACACCACTTTCTAGCACTACACCGGCTACCTTTTCACAGGGCATCTCTCGCTATTTTTCATGCACTCCATGCACACTCTCACCCATCTTCACCATTGCAAACCGTCACCCTACACTCCCTAAAGAGATAGCTCATGACGGGCCATTTTAAACACCTCCTATTGCTACGCTATCAATTGCAGTCTCCACCTTGGCCTCTCAGTCCACTGGCTTGCAAGCCTGCCTTGAGCATAGCAAGGTTCTCTCCGACTCTCATGCCATTAGCATCTCTCATGCAGTTTTACGGGAGCATATAGGCACCTTGTTGTCTCTACACTCACTATTGCAGTAGATCCACTATTCTCCGACCTCACCAGGCTTCTACCATTGTTTCACAGGACGCTCACGTGGCTTCTTTACAGGAAGATCTTCATCGCTTAGCTGAGCGCTATATCACCTTGCTTCGTCGAGTGACTACGATAGAGTGTGCTTTGGCTACCTTTATGAAGCTTGCCTCAATGACATCCTTGGAGCTAGCGGTTTCTTTAGTCATGACTTTCACCTCAGGTACGCCATCTCTCCCCACACATCCACCTTCCCCATCTTACTCACCCCTAACTTCCCCACCTGTAGCTTGGTACTGCACTTTACCTCTTCACACACCACACTTTCCGCCCCCGCTACACACCGCACTTCCCCTTCTTAGAACACTTTCACAGCCATCACACTCACTTCTTCCCCTACTCTCCCGCGCGCATGCACACTCACTCTCTTTACCATCTGCACCATCTCCATCTCCTGCACCAGTTTCTTTCACTCCATATCACCACCAGCAACTATGGATAATGTGCAAGAGCTTGGACAGGTCTCTCTCGCCTGTGTCTCTACCAAGAGCTACGGTCTCCTCACCATCGACAACACAGGTTAGCACGGTTGCAACATGCATGCACTAGTTAGTCTTGTGGGGTTTCGGCAGGCGGCCTCACTTCCCCTCTCTCATCAGCTCCCGTACCCCCTCCTCTTTAGGCAACATCTTCCTCCATTTCTACACTACCACCCACTCTTACAGATTCCATCCCTACCTCTCTACCACCTATACCACCTAGCCAGCTATGACCTCAACAACTTCTCCTTTACAGTTCCACCCATTATAGGCTCACTATACACCATACCCATACCCATATCCATACATGGGCCTAGCACACCCCTGAGAGGGCATCTGTATCAAAGCTACAGGGATACACATGGCTCAACTTGCATGTCGACCTTGGTGGACGTGCTCTAGAGGATACCATCTTGGAGTTGGACCATACTTGGTCCGGGCATCAGGGCACTCTTGGAGCACCTATCGACGGGCGCCCAATGTGGACACATCGTCGGCTTGGGTGGGGCTCAGAACACCTTGTCCAGAGAGGTAGCCTTCACCATGTAGAGAGTGGCCAGTCCATGGCCATCCATTTTAGAGCATTTAGGAGCTACCAAACATCACTTCTTTAGTAGCTGGGACGATAGTGGACCAAGAGGCACGCTAGGCCGTCCAGTGGCCAACCAGGCGACTAGTGCTGCGAATCACCAATGGCTTTACTAGGACACGACTAGTAGATATTTGTAGTTGTCAGGGGTTGCCTTGGCTAGATATTTCCAGTAGCAACAGATATGTGGTGGCCGTGCAATGGCCTTGTTTTGTAAATATATACAACACCATGTGGAAAGCCCCGAGAGATAGTTTTTGAGAGTCTAGCCAGAGTTCCAGTTAGAGTCCATTGTGTGTCACTTTGGAGCCTGGAGCACTTCACCTTGGTTGTTAGCAGTTGGGCATGTGAGTCCTATAGAATGTAGCCAGTTTCTTTGTGGTTTTTAATCCTCTGGCACCACTGCACACTCCATTGCACCTCAGCCTCTATATCCCCATTCTACCTTGTTGATAGTCATGGATTGGGTAGAGTTGGATACAACCAGACAATCTTTGTACGGTTTTTTTGTCTATGTACAAGGTGTTGCCTTTGAGGTCTTGTGGTTGTCTTGTCTATTATTAAGTTTTTGTCTCTGTTGACTATCTTTTCATTTGGTTGTTCTTTCATTTTTTTGAGTTGAGCTATCTTGTGAGTCTGCATGCACACTTGCTCCAGAGCACCATAAGTTTTTCCATGGCATGCTATTTCCAAATGCCATGTATTCAAAATGTCGATCAATGATCGTAGGTCTTGAGTAGAGCTGGTAAATAGAATGCGACAAGATGGGAATGGGGACTTGCAAAGGAGCTAGGTTTTCTTTGATCAAGTGCAAAGAGTGGTGGGGTGGACAACAATGGCAGCACATGTCTACGATCCTGTGTAAGCCCTTTGCAAACACGCTTCAACTCCCTATTATTTCCTTAATGGCATTGATTAATCATTTGTCTACATAGGATTCAAGAGATCCAAACAATTTCCATCTGTGAGATGAAAGAAGAAGACACGCAAGGGAACCCTTTGAAGCCCATGCAGTCTCTTGTAGCAACTTTTCTCATGATGGGTCTCAACAAAATTCCATCCAAAAGTTTTATTTGCATGGACTAAGGCTCTTACCATGGTAGGGTGCCCAAAATAAGGCACCCACTTAACTCAATGCTTGAAGAAATATGAACAAGCTCACCATGGCCATGGTGGAGGCTATAGAGAGCTTCAAGAGGGGAAATATTTGCTTGTGCCATGTTGTATGGACCCCGAGGGCCTAGGAGTAGCATGAAAAGAAAATTTCCGCTCTCTCCCTTGCACACATATTCAGTCTTACTCATGCAAACTTCTGTGCAAGCTTGCCCTTGACCTTTCTGTGTGCAAGATGCCTTGCCCATGCTACAAGTCACAGACATTGGAGAAGAAGTAAATCCGTGCAATACCTCATCATGCATGTCATGCTAATTCCTCCACAACCTTCCTCCCCAAGACTCTAATTGCTGCCCCCCTTGGTCATACCTGTGTTCTGATAGGCCAACATGTATACTAACTGTTAGTGCTTTCGAAAGCACACAAAGCTTTTGATATGGTTCTTGTCCATGATGCATGCTCTTACAATCCATGCCTTATACATATATCTAATAGAGGTAGTGCAAGGCCTCCAGGCTATTTGGATTGAAGGCAAAGTGAGGAATTCCCTCGAGGTAATGTCTCTTGAGTGCCATAAAGCTCTAAGCTGTTTTTTCTAGTCAAGGAAAAGCAAGGATTTTTTTTGAGATGTAATGTTTTGAGCTTCATTGTTTTGAAATAACTAGCAAGTCTTTCTTAAGCTCTAGACAATGAGAATTTCATGTCCAACAAGAATATGCTTGGAAATCTATGGTTTTTTCCACCAAATGCAACTTGATAGCTTCACTCCAAATGTGGCCAAGTATCCTCCAATTTTGAACGCATGTGGCCTATGTTGGACATTGTCATGAGTAATTTAGTTTGTAACGTGATTGTTATTCAAGGGTTTCTGGGAAAAAACATCATGCTTGGTATGATTTGGCCATCCTTTATGCCAATGGATCTTGAATTTTACATTTGACAAAGATGTTTTGCATAGCCTTGTCCTGAAGGATCAAGACCTTGCAAAGAAAGGTGAGCTTCTGGAAATAGTTTGGTTTTTATCTTCAAGAAATCCCCACAAGAGTATTTCCAAATGATACTCTTCTTGCCTTGTAGTGGCATGGACTAGGAGATTAAGAGGCCAAGGCAAAATGTAGAGAGACATCATGCTCTGTAATGGGATGAGGACACAATTGATAAAACTTTTGTAAAGTTATGGATTTCCGATGGAGAGAGTTACATACAACCTATACAACCGTGAAGAATTCAAGTGGATTTACCCTACATCCATTATCTCCATGCAATGTGCAAACCGCTCTAAGTGTAGAGCTCTTTGTGAGAGCATCTATATTGTTGTCATCCATATGAACCTTGACTAGCTCAATGCACTTGCTAGCCAATATGTCGCGTGTCACATGATAACGAACTCCTATGTGTTTTGACTTGGAGTGAAAGACAAGGCTGTTTGCTATTGCAATCACACTCTGACTATCACAATGCAAGATTTAAGTGTGAGTAATGCCAAGATATTCTAGTAAGTGAGCCAACCAAACAACTTCCTTGTTGCTAGCATTAGAAAATCCCACTTACTCTGCCTCTATCATAGGGTGGAAGATGATGTATGGTTTTGGAGACACGATATCCATGACACTACTGATCTAGCAAAAAAGAAAACATCACGAGAGGTGGATCTTCTACTATCCACACAACTCGCATCATCCGCATTTGTGTAACCCACAATGGATGCATCACTATTCCCAAAGTGTAAGTACTTGTCTCCTACACCGTTTAGATATCTCAAGATGTGCTTCACTGCTCCTCAATGATTTTTTCCAGGATTTGCCATAAATTTTCTACCCATTTCCATTGAAACAATAATTTTTGATCTTGTGGCTACCATGGCATACATAAGACTACAAACTCTTAAAGAATATGGCACCCTATCCATTCTTTACTTCTCAACATCAGATTTGAAAGCATCATTCTTGCTAAGTTTTTCATATGCTTGCATTGGGGTATTCAATGAGCCTTCCCCCTTGTATATTAAAATGTTTCAAAATTTTGTGGATATCAGTTTCATGAGACAAGTATAATATTCCATGTTTCCTACCCCTCTTGATACGCATACCAAGAATGTGACTTGCATCTCCCAAATCCTTCAAAGCAAACTGTGCTGAGTGACTTTTTCAAGATGGAAATCTCGTCGTCTTCGGACTTCTCGACAATGAGCATATCATTGACATAAAGTATCAAGCGGATAAGTGAACCATCATTCACAACCATCATCATTTTGGCTCCTTTCATAACCCTGGGACTACATGTACTTGTCAAACTTTATGTACCATTGCCTTGAGCTTTGTTTAGGCCATACAATGCCATATGCAATCTACACACCAACTCTATCCTCTTATGCTTTTTCGATTTGACTTCAAAACCCTTTGGCTATTTCATGTAGATGTTGTCTTCAAGATTCCCATGAAGGAAAGCCGTCTTCACATCCATTTGGACAAGCTCCATGTCCTTAGTGGCTACAAATTCAAGCACAAGATACAATGTAGTCATCTTGACCACTGGAGAAAAAATCTCATCAAAATCCTCACCTTTCTTTTGCTTGAAACCCTTAGCAACCAACCTAATTTGAACTTAGGCTTGGGATCCTCTGTTGTGTACTTTTTCTTTTACATCCATTTGTAAGGCAAGGATTGTTTTCCAGTTGGCAACTATATCAATTCCCAAGTTTCATTAGCCACAATCGAGTTGTACTTAGATTGCATTGTCTGCTTCCACTTCACACTATCTTGCATCTCAATAGCCTCTTGATAGCAGGTAGGCTCCCCGCAGTTAGTGACTTATAAATAGTCTAGTCTTGGGTGGAACTACTTAAGGGCATGAGATACATGTGTAGATCTTGTCACTACTTGACTACTGGACTTTTCTCTCTCACGGAGCATCACTAGCTCTCTTTGGAGCACTACTAGTGATAGGTACATCACTAGTAGACTAAGTTGTTTGTGTAGCTGGAATTGATCATGCATCCTTGAATCTCACTTTGCGATACTCAACCTCTCTCACATGTTGTTTGTGCATCTTTGATTCATGAAGGATTACTTATGAGTTGCAAATAACTCTCTGAGATTCTAAGTGTCAGAGATGAGAACCCATCTCTCCATCTGCACCATAGCCAATAAAGATGCATTTGTGTGACTTGGGGTGTAACATCTTTCTAGGCAATTTGGGTACAAGTGAGAATGCCTCATAGCCAAAAAAAACACATAATTAATCACAGTTAAGCTTCTTGCGTGTCCACATCTCCTAAAAAGTATTGTAGTTCAATGATGTACTAGGCGACCTATTGATTATATATGCACCGATGTCATAATAGCCTCTCCACAAAAATTTTGAGGTAAAATTTCCATCGAAGTGAAACTCTCTTGAATAGTCCTATTCATGTGCTTAGAAACTCCATTTTGATCTAGTGTGTATGGTATAATAAACTGCTGCCTAATGGGCTCATTTTCTACAAAAGTTTTTAAACTTAGTGGAGACATGCTCTCCCCCGTTGTCTGTGCACAAAGCCTTATACTTTTTGCCTGATTGGTTCTCAACCATAGCTAGGAAATATGGAAGACACTAAAGACTTTGTCTTTCCTCTTCAAGAGGTAGACCCACAAAATTTGATTAGAGTCATCTATGAAAGTCGGGAAATATAATTGCTCCCCTAAGATCTTATGCGGTATAGGCCCACATAGATCACTGTGAATCAAATCTAGAGGATTCCCTAACTTTCAATCTAATGGCAAAGTCGTAAGCCTAGTCTATTTCACGTATATGCAATGCTCACTCAAAATAGTTTAACATAGGGATATAGCCAAAACACTGCAATTGCTTCATTCCCTTTTGACTCATATGACCAAGCTAGCTATGCCACCCCTTAGTAGAAGGAAACTTAGCTACATAGATAGAATTCCCTTTCACATGAATATAATGAGCCATACATTTGGCCTTTAAGTATGACCAAGTTACCTTTTCTGATAATCCAAGAACCATTGCTAAACATTGTAGTGTATCCAAGATCATCAAGTTATCCTACTGAACGAAGCTTTTAGTTAGCTTTTGCACATGTTTAATGTTCACCTCGCAACTTGAACTCGGTACCATTGCACATACACAACTTCACATATGCAATGCCACATATTTCAAGATGATGAGAATCACCTAGCTTAAGTGAACCATGTGTAGAATCATAATTGGCGAACCACTTGTGAAAAGTAACATGAAAATTGGTACCTGAGTCAATAATCCAATTATATGCATAGCATTTATCAAGAGCTAACAACACATTTGGACTCAAATTAGAAGTGAAAACTAGTACATTTGACGGCTGTGGCATGTCAAGAACAACATCAACAGGTGGAGACTCGATGAAATTGAGCTCCTCTATCTTCACACTACTCTTTGCAGGTGCATGACTTATGACAATGGCTTTGCCTTTATCTCTTTGCACAAACGGTTGTCCTTTTTCATGTGTCCTTTCTTGTGAAAATGGTAGCATTCAATGTTTTTTGTTATCACATTGACAACTTTTGCTAGGTGCATTCTTGCAATCTTGAGAATGGCCACAAATATGACTATGAAGTCTTTGCCTTTGATTATTCCTCTGGTTACTTCCACTTTCCTTAAATGCATCACCATTCATGCCCACTAGTGTCAAGAGACTGATGTCAAATCTCTTTCGTGAGCAAAGCACCGATAACATCTTTAAAAACAAGCTTGCTCTTAAGGGAAGAGTTACTAGTGGAAATGTTAAATGTGTCCCAAGATGTAGGCAAAGAACATAGTAAGAAAATGGCTTTCATTTTATCATCAAGTTAAGCCAAAATGGGTGATTTTGGATTTTTAAAAATAACTGGTTGCTTTTTAGGAGGTCATTTGATGAATCCATAGGATGATCATCTCATAGCAAGTCTATAGATTTTTAATGGAAATGAGTTACTACTAGCTTAGAAAGTGATATATTTCTTGCTTTTGATTTACATTTGATAATAAATACAAGAATTACATAAATAAAGGAAATATAAGACTATTTGGCAAACATTTTTGAAAAAACACTCATTGCCATGCCCATCAAAAGGGTGATGGCCTTTTGATGGAAATCAAAATCTGCTTAAAACTTTTTGAACTATTACTTCAAAATAAAAAATTTGCACTTAAAACATTATATATAACCTTTTTGAGGAAGTCATTGCCTCTCTAGGACTCCACATTATCTAACTTTTTGAAAAGAACACATCTTTCTTTATTACCAAAATTCTTGTAACCTAAATAAGACACTAGCTGTTCTAATGATTTTTAAGTTTGGCATGGATAGCAAATGATAGGTTCTTTGACACCTATAACACGTATCCAAAGCTAATAAATCTATTGTCTTGTTTATATGGATGCAAGTAAGAATCATATCCTTGTTTAAAAAGCTTTAGTTTAATTTGTAGTCCCGACCTAGAAGATGGACATAGTTCATCTATATACTCACTTCTTGTCTAAATGATGTATATGATAATTGGAATGCATCCTCATTCTCACTAAATTGCATGAAAATGATTCAACCACAAAATATTTTTATGCAAATAACTCCCTATTGTGTAGAGCCAGATGTCTTTTGAATATGGTGTTCTTTTGTGTACAAGTATCATATTTAATACAACACACGCACACACACACACACAGATGCCACTGGCATCTGTAGCTTAATAATGGCATACCCTTTTCTTGAAAAACCACAGTACTAAGTATGAATGGACGTGTTCCAATAAAGAGCACTCCATTGTTGACATGTTTAATCTATAGCTCTCCTAGTGGACCAAACCCCTTCTTGCACTAAACATGCTTAAATAATGCTCTTTGTTTGAACAAGTACTTTCTCCCCCTAGTTTCTTTGGGTACCCTAAAGTGCTACCCCTCTCATATCTCTTGAAAAAACCCCTTGATAGGATCTTATGACTCTATACGCCTCGGTCTCAACTTAATGCTTACCTTGAGTTTATACCTTGTATATTCTCAATTGAGTGCTCTCAAATCTAGGGCTGTTATATCACTATGGTTTTGGGTTATTTGTATGTTTAGTAGGGTCTCACACTAACCATGGACCCTTAGATGAGAAACTAGCCTGGGGTGTTGGACTTTACCCTGTTACTTGTTCTAATCAAAGCCCTGGGAGCTTACCTTAATATTAACTAGTTAATTGGGGTGGGGCTCTTGGAGTGGTAACATGTACTACCACCAAGTGCTTTAAATAGGAAGTACTAAAGGTAATTATCATATTTACTCCCATTTGAGCTACATTGGCTCCAACTTGTCTATGTTTCTCTATCCCTCTCCTTTTGCACATATCGAGCTAGACCCACTTTATCGTCTAGAACTATCATGGTGTGTGGGTTTTCTCGCTATGCCAATGCTAATTCAATACTCACAATGATTATCACCCCTCTTTCTTCCCTCCTTCTCTCTCTATGCTCCCATGTACCAACATTGGGCTGCGCGTGATTGACACATACTCAACGGATACACTTGGATTCTCTTACGGGATTTTGCACTAACCTAGAGGATCCTCTTTCTGGAAAGGACTAGTGCCATGCTAGTCTCGATTCTACTGAGATGCTCTCCACTAGATGAATTCTTCCTATTTAAACAAAGGTGAGGGTTCTTGCCCTCACTTAGCCTTGATATGCTTCGTGTTTGTCTAGGAAATTTAGTTGAGGATAATTTGTTTACTGCACTGGTTCTGCAAAACTAATGTTGGGTGATGTGGTATCCCCTCCTAAAGTGTCAAATTTTGGAGATGGTTGAGACAATTTTGCAGAGACAATTGTGAACAAAAATCCCCAAAGAATTTTTTTTTAAAAGTTCAAAAAGTGGGTCAAAGGGCAAAAACAGTTCAAGGTGAAAACCCTAAAATAGACTTGTGAATTGATAAAAAAGACAAGTCCAAATCATTAAAAAACCATATAGCAGGGATCAGGAGACCAAGGACAAGTTGTGTGCCAAATTTCAATGCAATCTGACACATAGGTACATGGATCGCGACCCATGTTCCTCTGTCATCGCAGACTGACACCAAACTTGGACCATAGCTAGAGTACATCACAAGGAGTCTAGCGGTCTTTTCAAAACTGAATTTGGATATGAAAAACTAGACCAAATGCCTAGAACTACCAAGTATTCTCACCAGGTGCCAAAATTGACCTAATTTTTAATCTAGAGGTCAATTTTCAAAAAAAATTGATGACATAGGGCCTACTAGTCATGCTGATTCTGATGGTACCAAGAAAAGTCATTTTGGGCTCCAAAAATGGATCGCGATCCATGTACCTGTAGTAACAACTTAACATGAAACTTTCCAGATCAATAGTGCATACATAAGGAAACATATCCCCAATCCTGGTTGTGAAAAAAATTGAGCAAATTTGTGTCAAAAGGGAGCAAAACATGTGAAATACTAAAAATCGCAGTGAAAACCTAGTGTTGGCTATTTGACCTATCAAACCAAGTCCAAATCCAAAAAGATTTGAGATTTAGCTTGTGGACATAGTCAGGAACAAACTCCTAAGAGATCAATTCGAGATGTGGTTGAACATGGATCGTGATCCATGTACCTCAACCTCAAAATTTGATGAAAATTGGTATAGAGCTTGCACATGACCTTGTCTACATACTGCTAAAATTTTGGAAAATTTGGAGAGAAAAATTTGACAGAGGATCATGGATCGCGATCCATGTACCTCAGCATAGTGGGGGTATATGACTTAGTGATCTTGTAGACGTACTCGAGAAGTTCCCAAAGCTCAAGTTTGAGCTCAAAATACCTTCTGGAGACCAAGATACAAGCCAAAATTCCTAATTTCTGGTCCTGAGATTGTCTTGAGTGTTGTTTCAAGTGCAGTTCACTAAAATTTCTCTAACTTGTGATAGACAACTCCAAATTGAGTCAGGTATAGCCATGAAGAAAGCTTGCAGACAATAGTTTTGGTTTGAAGGCTGAATTTTACCAAGTTTCCTAATTCCAAACTTTTAGGGTACCCAAAACTAGTTTCCAGAGACCAAAAAGTCACAAATTCCTAACTTTTGAGAGGCCTCACCAAGGCCAAAAAGCGGATAAGTTGCACTAAGACAAAGTGGGCTTGTCAAGGGTTATCTTGAGAGTTTTGACTGAACCTCAAACATGAAAAATCATCCACCACCAAGGTTCTCTACTCCACTCAGAGACATGAAAAATGTTGCAATGCCGACAACAATGGGATTCGGAGAATACCTAGAGGAGAGGTATCCTCTAATCGACAAACTGAATGTGAGATTCATCAAAGCCAATGAATCCTTGAAGGTGCTTATTACAGACTATGCTTATGAGGTCATATATAGATTCACAAACGGGGATCCATATATCTTCTACAAGTGTGTAGAGCCTTATGCTAGAGAGTTGACCACCCATAAGAACCTCTATGCATTTACGTATACAGATGCCAACGGAGTGTAAGTTTTGATGGTAAATAAGTATGGACGTGAGTACAAACTTGTCGATCCAATTGACCTAGAGACATATACATACAAGGGTACTCCGATCTCTACTTACTTTCAGCCAATAATGATGCCAGAGCACATACCTCAGAGGATTCCACGGGGATTTTCTCCAAGACTAGACTAGAGGACGAGAGACGTCTTTCCAAGAGACCAAAAAATTGGTTAATTTGGTGACTGAACCACAAAGATTAAGACCATATAAAATGGCTCAATGTGTCAAAACAAAGTACAATGGGTCAGGGGATCCATATGCTCATGTCTCACTCTTCAAACAAGTTTTGAAAGCCGAACAAATTGCACATTTCCATACTCAGTATGAGGGATTTGGCTTGACAGTGTGGAAGGATCAGCCTTGACTTGGTTCCAAGGAATAAATAGAGATGATTTTTCCAACATAGCACAACTCTTACAAGAATTTGTAGAGGAGTTCTTGAAAAGGGGGATCAAACACAACACGATTTCACAGATCTATGCTTTCAAACAGAGAAAGAACAAGAGAGTGAAGGAAGCTTTGCTTCGCTTTAAACAATACATAGATAGATATCCTATCAGAGAGCTACCACAAGATGAGAGATTATCAGTTCTCTTCATAGAGGGCTTGAGTAATGAAACTCTAAAAAAGGACCTACATTTGAAAGGATGCATGGCACTTGATCAAGTCAATAGAGAAGCTCTATATCTAGTTGACAAATGCAAGGCCTACAAAGAGGTGAATGAAGATATAGATAACACAACTAGTAGTGCCTCTTCTTCGAAGAGTGAACCCACCAGAAATCAAGATGTTCAAAATCCTACGGTGCCAAGCTTTGACCAAGTGGTCGAGGAGTTGATGAGAAGAATAAACCGAGGCTACAAACAAAAATTTGACTGTATGACAATCTCAATTGAGGATATGTAATACTTGTGGAGGGGATCATCCCACTCCATGGTGTAACACTCAACCAAAGCCACAATGTGTGCTAAGGCAACAACCACCTCTTCTGAATGATGATAGAGTAGTAGTCAACTACACTCAACCAACGTATGTGCCACAACCCATGAAAAACCAATACTCCATGGATGCAATTACGCTCATGTTCATAGCCAATGATTTTTACCAAGCACTGAGCAAACTTTATCGAGCGAAGAAAAAACCGAGCGATATCTAGAGGAGAGAGAGAGAGAGAGAGAGAGAGAGAGAGAGAGAGAGAGAGAGAGAGAAGGAATTATTTGTTGCCATTCTCAAGTCATCAACAATAATTTAGTGAACATTGATATCATTGTTGAACAACAAATTAATTATAACATTTGGTTTCATTAAGTACAAAACATGATACTTTAGCATGAATCGCACTCATCGTCGATGAAGGCATGTCTTTTATTTGGCTTATCGGAGGTTTGAACATTGTATCGTGGATCTCGCACCATCCTTTTAGCCTCAGCCTCAATGTACACTGGCAAGGCACTTCAATGAAGCAAAAATTGAACACATCAAACCAAATAAATGGACTTTGAATAGTGCAAAAAATGATTTTGCAAAATCGTTTAAAACCGTATCAATAGCCACCTAACTATTGTCAAATATTGCCATGAGCATACATAGTTTAAAAAGAAAAATTTAAGTAAGGAGAGGCCAAAAAATAACATTTCCATGACCAAAAGAAATGGAATGCTCACAAATGATCAAATGGGTTCTCAGCGGGAGGTCTATTCTCCTTATCCACCACATCTGCAGAAGTTGAGGCCTCATGTCTGTCTTGCCCTCTGGATTGGGGATGAAGTAGAGATGACACATATGTCGAGATCAAAGCATCATCACTATCCAATGCTGCACAAGCACGTTCTGAAGAGAGACATGCTTTGAGAACAGGAGCAGTCCCACAACCAAACTCCAAACAAAGGCCCTTCGGCCTACATAAGAGCTCAACAAGACTAGCAATGAAGTAAGAGCTATGTTGCATGCATCCTCGCCATGCAAGTCCAGAATCCATGACTGCGTAAGCGAACTCTGGCAAGTAGTGTCGCATGATGGTATCTGTAGGAGTCATGCACATTGCACGAAACAATGACATACTCTCATCAAGGTAAACCGGAGGTGGTGCACCTTGCCTATGAATGAAGAATAGCATTGAACTATCACACTGCAAAGAAACATGACAAACACTTAGAATGTTATAGTTTAATCATTACATACACTAGGCACAAAAGAAAAAAAAATCAACCTCTTGATGATCTCCACCCACATCCACAAATCCATAAGATGAATGATGAATAGCAATCACTCGACGATGAATAACCATGTTAGATGCTCTACTCATCTTCTCAATCCAATGAAGAGTATCACCTACCATATAGAAATCTGATTTTCAACAAATGCAAATAAAGCAACAATAAGGTTTGCTTAGTATAGAAGATATTGATACCTGCAATAGATCCCAAAACAACAAGCCATCCAGAATCTGCCAATGTATTGCGTCAAATGAATGGCGGCTCTCACATGCTCCTCAGTGCAAGTATCCCATGGAGGTTGTGAGGGTGTAGAATGTAGGACACCTCCAAAAGGCAAGTCAAGAAACACAAAATTAGCAGCCCATGGAACGAGCCTACCATCTCTCATGTATCCACCAGCATCTGTAGACCGGACTCTGACCATATGCTCGTGTAGGGGCATCCATATCAATGACTGCACACCAGAACGAAACTCACGTGCAATGGTAATATAATCCCCTGGTATAGCTAAACATCTATGATCTTTCGGTGCTTGTAGAACAGACTACTCTCTAGGGAAAACAAATCGCATCGAATGATGCAAGCTCTGTGTGCCAATAGCATCTGCCAGTTATAAAAAATGAGATCACCAAACCATGGGTGCATTTTCATAACATAGTGCAATAAAAAAACAATTACAAGATTAGCAATCCTTTGTGAGTTAAGCAAACTATATTATTTATGGACGCACCTCTCATGTCAAGCTCCTCCTCTACCTCGTGTTGCTTCCCCTTATGTTTTGGTAGAGACGCTATCAAGGAACACAACCAAGCGAAGATATTGGTAAGCCATAACAAAGAGATCAATAAAAGTACATGCTCACACATGTCATAAGATTAGTTAACCTTTTCTTTTATGCTCACACCTGTCATTTCTGTTGCAACGATTGTCTCGTGTTGCTTCCCTGTATCTTTAGGGAGCGAAGCTGTCAAGAATACATTAATCATGCTCAATAGCCATGCACAAAAATCAACAAAGACTGTGTTATATCTCACAAACATAGACAAAGTCATTAAAGAGACTCACATGCATGAACGGATCTATTATCATGTATGGTCTCGCTCCTTGCATTTGCATCAGATGTGTCAACAGCTGTAGAGGGATTTGAAGTCCTCTGTGCATTGTAGATCTCTCTCTCACGACCCAACACATAATTTTGATCCATGTCTATCCACCAAGTACAGTCATCTAGCTCCCATTGTGATCGATTATGCATAGTGGGAGGATACATGCTATCCTCACTATCAACACGGACCCAAGATCGAGCAAGCAAAGGAATGACTAGAATGTGTTGTTTCTCCAACAAATGATAGAAGTATCTAACAAAAAATATATAGCAAACTTTTAGATTATCACGATGAAACTCACAAAATACAAAACAAAGTTACATTTTAGTGACGACTACCTATATAGCAGTCTTTGTGAAGCCATTCGATAGTAGTCGATCTTCTTAAGAGCTTGTAGCTCAGCATCACTATTTCTGCCCTCCAAAGACACCTCTAATGGAAACATGAATTTACGAGCCTCTACTACCATCTCTCCATAGTAGAGCTCCAATGTAGCTGCTGGAGGAATTGTGATTCCATCCGGCACATCCACATAGTCAAGCAAAAGTATCTCAGCACCATCAAGCACTCTTTGTATAGCACCCTCTCTTTTCAACCAACTATAACAATCAAGTGATATAATTTAAAAAAAGATAAATTATAAAAGAAACAACTAAAGATAGAAACCCAAACTCATGTTACCTACCTACGGAATCTATGGTCACCTCGAGTCAATCCGTAAGCCGCTCGTGTAATCTTGCTAGACTCCAGCAATGATAACCATAAGATCTTATTTTTCATTTTTGCATCGTGAAGAGCAATTAAATTAAGCTTCTCTAATGTCGCCCAACTCTCTTGGCCCCATTTCAAACTCATTACTTTATCAAACCACTCTTTACCATGTCGAGGATCAACAATATTCAAAATCTGTTACATAACTTCCATTGAAAAAAGCACTTAAAGACAAACTACAAATTAGTCAAAAGAACCATACCTTTCCAACACGATCCCCATATTTGATGTACAAGTCTCCGATTATTTGTTTCTCTTCTTGTTTCAGATCTTGTGGCGATAGAGCATCTTTCTTACTCTCTATCTTACTTTGGAGCTCCTTTGTTATTTGAACCTTTCAATAAGTATTCAATAAAAACATTAAAATCACAAAGCAATTATACTTAAATTCGAGAATGTAGTACACTTACATCAAATAACAAACGAGCAAGATATCTCCGTGTAAGAGGATGCCAAGGTTCATCCCCTTTTGTTCCTCTTTTCCGTAGAGTGTCAATGAGTTTCTGATCTGCTTCTGGTAGTGCACGGAGATAATCTTCATGATCGGCCGCACTAATATTTGAGCAATTGACAAGTTCATATCTCAAATGAGAGGTAACCAAAGCATGTGTGTTCATGCTATAGAAATGAATAATTCGTTTTTAAAGAAGTGCCAAAATAATATAAATACATCAAACAATGCACTTGATTTAGCATTTTACTTACAAGTTCATTCTTTGAAGACTAGTCAACAATGCAATCTCTGACACCTTTGTAGTATCAATTATTGTACATAAAACTCTACAATGCCTCTCTTTGTTAGTAGAGTACATTTCATTAATGGCTTCTCGCCAAGCAACTGTCCGATGATTCCCTTCCCACACATAGAACATTTTTTGAGCAAGGGATTCAAATTGTGGATGTGCAACTACCTCTTCTTCAAACTCTATATTGACTTGTTTCCATATTGGATCCCATCCATCAATAATAGAATCTTACAAAAGAAAGACATACGTTTACTTATGATCA
This sequence comes from Adiantum capillus-veneris, assembly GCF_014529385.1. Lineage (NCBI taxonomy): Eukaryota > Viridiplantae > Streptophyta > Polypodiopsida > Polypodiales > Pteridaceae > Adiantum > Adiantum capillus-veneris. The sequence goes on from NC_140935.1 coordinate 155,940,361, forward strand.
TCAAAAGAAATGAAGAAAGCTAAAAATAAGAAAGCATACCTGTGACTAGAGTTTCTTCCATTTGACATGTAGACAATGAAACTATAAATGCACCCTTCTCTTTGATGTAGCCTTCTCTAGCAAATGCAGACCTCAAGCCACTTACATCTGGCCTTAAACCATGAACTTTAGCATGAGGTATAAGCCTGCAAAGAGGTATGGGAGGACATTCAAAGCAACTAAAAACTCTTGTTTTACTTAGAATGTCCTCTCCTTGATCCAAGTGCAATGTGCTATCATCCTCATCTGCAACACTTGGACGTATTTCAGGTCTCATTCTAAATGGCACTATTTGCATAGCAGCTTCAACATTAGCTATCTCTTGGTCCACTTCATGTAAAGAACCCAAACCAATATCATGACTATCGCTCTCATCTGGCAACTCCGTCTCAGCCACTGAGCTAACTTGATCACTACAAACAGGCTTTGAAATTGATGCACTCCTGCCACGTCTTCTTGAACCTCCCCTAGCAGTGGAGGGGCTACATCAAAACAAAAACAATACCTTCAAAAATAACACTAATAAACTTACTATTGAACAGACCTAATAATAAAGACATTTGTACATTTCATTTAAAAATTCATGTTTGATAACTAAAGGTCATACAAACTTATGCAAACTCTATACATTGAGACACCGCTCTAAACTATCCCGCGTCGACGCGGGACTAGTTATGCCACTATCCCGTTGAAGAAAAGTATTGCATGCTTGACATAAAAAATTCCATTGTTCTAATACCAACCTAGCCGGACACAGTCCTAGAACATCCCGCGTCGACGCGGGACGGGTTATGCCATGATCCCGGTAGACAAAAACCCATAAAGTAGAGCCTATGCGGATCATCAAGCAATGTGAAACCATACTGTTAGGGCTCCCCTCACTAATATGCGCTAAAAGGATCAGCAAGGCAGTGTGCTAAGGACCCTTGTGGATACACAAAATAATGCAATGAGATAAAATAATACACAGAAATTCATATGACAGTGCCCAAGATAACACCACAGCCAGTGGAGGTGAAATGCGTGACCATCAAGCTGGACATCAACCTTTCCCAGAACCTTAAACCGGGACTCTACCCTAAACAGTCCCGCGTCGACGCGGTATCAGTTAGGGCAGTGTCCCAAAACATTTCAAGTAAGTAATAATATACGCAGTATTGACATACAAGAAAAAAAGAAACCCACGGCCAATGGTTTAGTTTTCTAATAGAAAACCAGACTTCTTCGACCCCACTGTTGAAGGCATTTTCAACACCAAGACTCCGCTTCATAATAAAATCCTCTACAACAAACTGCAACAAGTCTTTCAAAGATCATGATGCTGGCGGAAAGTTGCCCTACCTGGTTGTTGTCAAAATGAAGGGTTTGGACAGAAGTATGGTCATGATGAAGGAGGGCAGGCAGACCAGTGGCACATGAGGGTAAAGGTGCCAGTATGGACAGGACACAGAACATGGACGAGTAAGAAACGACCGCTGGGACTGATTGGGGGACCTCAGAATTAAAGCTGTCATCCAAAGCATGGAACTTTTTTACCAGTGTCAGCTATATCTAAAGTGTGTTAAGCTGGCCTTTTTTTTCAATGTAAGTTTAAAGAAAAAGAATTGCCCTTTTCTGCAAATGACTTAAGGGATTGAACCTTTGATTTATAAGTATACGCATTTCATGGGTTAATCTTGGATTTTGTTGTACTGCATTACCCTTTGCACTACCAGAAAAATGAACAAAAGGTAAGAGTGTCTTAGGGAAACAACATATCATAACATGAAGGGAAAACACCCAGCACCGCAAGCTCAACAATAATTATGCCAACCAAAAGCTCAAAATAGACAGTATCTTGGAAAAACCTACATCAATGAATCATTCATAACCCCAAGAATGTACTGGCATCAGAAATTCAGTAGCAAATGAAGGGGGAAAGTGCTTGCCATATGGTACCCACAAGAATACAAGTAGGCATATTGCGAAGCACAATACGAAAGGCGTTTTGAAAGAATGAATGTCCTCCAGTTTTAGAGGACTAGTGCAAATTTTTTAATAATTGGCATGTGCGACAGAGCATAATTAGTGGCAATAAGAGGAATGATCTCATAGTTTCTATTTTACAAATCTGCATTTTCTCTTGGAAGCATGCAGATCATGTATCCCAAGCTTGCTCAATAAGTACCGATTTGACAAGCTTTCATTGACCCATGAGGAACTGAACATGCACATCATATATTATTGTGGACGCCTGTTGAATTTTGGAGGTAAAAAGGCACTCTCTGCAAGATCGATTGCCCTACCCAAACCAGCAGCTTTTGTAATGCATTCCTTGTACTCATCCTCCGGATTACTATTAGCCACTGTACCTAGAGCTCTAGTTAAAATACCTAGAGGCATACTACATATTAAGTAGGAGAAGACGTTGGCAGACATTGACGTCAAGGAGGATATTCAGAGCCAGACAAGATCAAAGAGCTAAACAAGCGAACTATATTGAGAGTTCGCAGTCGAGAGAAACAACAGAGTCCAGCATGAAACTCTGCAGGAATCAAGATTTTACTTAAGAGCGCAGGGAGCAGTAGCTAACCATAGAAATAATTAACCATAGCAGTAGCTAACCATAGAAAGAATTCAAGAATACAAATGATATTAATCTTGGGGTTATGCAACCACATTCAACCATTGGACAGAGTGAAAATCCTTGCATTTCAACACAAAACCCTTTTTATTGACTAATCCAACATTTCCCGTACAAAACATCCAGCAACAATTTCATCGCTGCCAAGACAACCAAACACGACTTAATTTTACTGTTGAAATAAACAGTTTTACTGTTGATGGTCATTTTCGCAGGGCGCAAGGCTGCTTGCAGATTTCGTCATACATAGATACTCTTAAGCCCAGATTTCGTCATAAACGGGACTCTTAAGAGAATAAGCTTGAAAAATAAAATGGGACTCTACCCTGAACATTCCCGCGCCGACGCGGTACCAGTTAGGGTAGTGTCCCAGAGATTCTACCTTGTGGGGGGACGGCGTTTAGGCGCCATCGACTTCCGTGCACGGCTCGCAGGGCGCAAGGCTGCTTGCAGACGATGACCACGAGCAGAGCAGAGCACATGCTTTTAGAAAATCCCTCTAATTCGTGGAAATTCTCAAAATACCCCTCAAATTTCAAAAATTCCCAAAATACCTTTGTATCTATTTTGGTTAGATTGTTCAAGATTTTTTACCTTTTTTATAATTGAGATCCGATTTTGCATGTTTAACATGTATTTTGCCACAAATTACCTCGCAAAAAAATGCAATATTTCTAAAGATAATGAAGCAATTCATCTCCAAAGCCTACATAATTGACTCAAATTCTAGGTTTAGCATCTTATATTGATAAACAGTGAGTCTTCTTATAAAACGCTACAAATTTTTTAATCTTTGGAGAAATTTAATTTCACAACCAGTGGTATTTTGGGATTTTTTTGAAAAATTTGAAGTGCATTTTGGAAATTTATGACAAAATATTGGGGGTGTTTTGGGAATTTTTGAAATTTGAGGGGTATTTTGGGAATTTCCCCAAAAAAAAATTTGCGCTCCAAAATAAAGTAAAATAATGCAATAAAACAAATTCTGTATGAATACATCGAGGGACATTTACAATAAAAATACGTTAATGCTTTCAATACGTTTAAACTTCAAGACAAATCAGTACAAGTTGAGCATACATGTGTAGGCAAATCAGTAATCGTTTAGCATAGGGTGTTTTTATCTAATGTTGATGCCGACATATCTCCTCGTGCAGAGTGGAATAGAATAACAAAAAAACAACACTTTTTACCCTAAGTTTTGGCCTTTTCACACTTAATATCAAGACGTGCGTGGCATAGGTGATTTAATATAGACATTTTGCCTTTTCCAAGAGATTGTTGTCTACAACAAACGCACTCTGTTACTCTCCAGGTTGACTGTTGTTCAATCCATGCAATGGCTCGTCATATCACTATCTTCGGTCCCAAACATAAGCAGAAGCTTGTGCTAATGTTTGAAAGTAGGCATTGCACTATCACTGTTGAAGCTTTAACAGAACATTTTGGGTTGGAGAACAAAAATTTCTCTTTGCGTCCACTTACACTACAGGGTGAGCAGGTTAGAATTGAACCTGCACGTAATGATTCAAATGAGTTGTTTTACCATTTGGATCACGAATATTCACAGTTTTACAAGGTACTTTGTAACTAACAGCCATCAATGTCAAATGCTGGCTCAAAAGATTCTCCAATCAATGTTGAAGATGGCACTGCATGCATCAGAAGTGTACTTGATGTTATCCGCTCTCTTCCTCTGCAAACCAATCTATATATTGCACTCTCCTCTGCCACAAGTGTCACTAAAGGTTTTGGAAATGCCTACTTATTATGATGGGTATGTTGCTTATGAACTTCCTCCTCAAAATGACAACTCTACTATGTATGGGATGGAACATAGATTTGATGGGCATGTTTGGACAGAATATGTTACCTGCAGTAATGATATATTCAATGGGACTGTTCGTTTTAGTCAGTGTGGAGGGCATTTGAGATGCTCCAATATAGAATGTCCATACTATCAGGGAAGGAGACAATTTAATGAGTCTCAATGGCGAGGAAAATTAGCGCGTGCTCCTAGTAAAGGCCACTTGGATGTGGGTAATGGAAAGCTTATATGCTTTCATTGCCGTCAAATGCCAGAGTGCATTGACACTTGCCCTGCAGTTATATATTATTGTATTCCATCTGAAAAGACTGGAGTTACTAGATGTGTATTGCATTTAGGTTTTCATAAACACCCTGTTGTGCAGAGGGGAAGAGCAGAATTGCAGACCAGTCAATATCTGATGCCTTAATGCATCGAGCTGCCTTTGATACTCTAACAACTGCCAAACAGCTTGAAAGAAAAACTACACAAGTCCTAATTATGGACAAGCTTGTTTCTCAAGTAGTTGGTGGTGACTCACCAATGACAGATGGAGAGTTCTCTTGTTTTCTAGATTCCGTAACCCCATTGTCAGACAAGCGGCGTGTTCAAAGAACCTTAGAGTCAGCTAAACGGACAAAAGGAATTACACCTCTTGGCTTGGAGTCTATTTTGACTTTAAAGTCAAAATCAAGATATCCCTTCCTCCATAGTGTTCTTTTTCCAGGTCAACTTGGACTTGGACAACAACCTCATATATTTAAAATGTCTACTATGGGACCAAGGAGTGGTGTTGATTTGGTGAACCGTATGCGCCTTGGTGGAAATTTGCAAGATATGTGGGTGCATTTTGATCATGTTCATCGTGTGGAGGGCTGGCCTACTATGTCGGCGCATGTTTACGACCCATATGTAAGAGAGCTATTAACATTGGCAATATGTGAATTTACTGTGAAAAACAAGCATGCAGAGATAGAGTTTTGGAAAATGCTTAATAAGGTTGTAGTTGATCATGGTTTTGATAAGCCTAAATTTCGAGGTTTTATGGCACATGAGGCAAATGCAAATTGGATTGCAGTTCGTACTGTCTATTTTGGTGGAGCCAAAAAAAAGATGCCTGAGAAAGAAAGATCATGTGTTTTTCATTGGGAGCAAAGCATGGTTAAGCACACTGTCAAGTGTATACGTTCCTCTTATCAAGAGGAGCATAAAATATTGTGTCGAAAATGGTTACATGCACCTTCAGAACATGCAGCACAAGTATGCAAGGATGAACTCAAACAGTTTTGGAAAATGGGCCATGCTATTTTGGATGAGATTCCAGCATTGGAAACATGGTTGTCATGGTGGGATGTTAGAGTGCCACATTGGGGAGACAGATTTGTTGCTCAAGATGAGACAGGTGCTTTTGTCCCTAGAACAAATCTTTCTGAGGCAAAACATGCAAGTATGCGTGCTTCAATTGGTTATAAGAATAACATTGGTCTGTATGAAGTCACTTGTGCAGATATGTCACTAGCAGTTCTTCAAAGTGTGCGCTACAATGCCTACTTGAAGGGCATGCATTCATCCGTAGGACCAATGATGGCAGACTTGGCAGCCAGATTTATGAGCAATCATTCAGCATCAACATCGAATAGAAAACTTCTTGATGTAGCTCAATCATCAATTTTAGAAATGCAAATACCAAGTCTAGAGATGAATAGAGCTCCAGTAAGGGAAAAGAGTGTGCAAAAATCACGCTCAATCTTTCTTGATGCCACTGAAACTCTTGAAGAAGACTCTCATAGGCCAAAATTTGTTACTGTCACTACTCCAATTTACAATGTACCACATAGCCAACAAAATACTTTCGCTACTCCTAGTCTTTGGCCAGAGAAAAAGGTGCCTCGGACTGTTTGGGCGATTAGGCGCACTGAGTCTCGCAGAAAAATAACGTGTTTTGGTGTTCTCCCTGGAGAGAAATTACGTTGTGGTAGGTTCATAAACAACAATTTAGATAATGTGAAAAATGGTGTGCCTGCCCCTTGCTTTTGGGGAAGGAGAAAATATCTAGCTGTGGGTGCCAAACCAGAAGGAATTATTGAGGGGTTTGTATGGTTTTGCAATGACAGTACCACTCATGCATGGAATATTGATGGGATGATAATTGGACCTCCTGGCCCAGCTCCGGGGATGTGGGTTGTGGAAGAGGGAACGTGTCTGCTTCCATGGGAGGTTGAGATGCTGCACAAAAATGGATTTGTGCTTCAGGGATATAAGACGACAGCACAACAGAACTGCATTATTGGTGGGCAATGTGGAACACAACCGAGCTCTTTGCGTGCTAGATTTAGAGATGGAAAGCATGTAAGGTGGAGGACAAAATTAACCAAAGACTTCAATGACAGGATAGCATTGGGCCAAAGCATGGAAGCACATCTAGTGAGAGAGGTTATATTGGTAACAAATGCATCGCATGTTTTTCATGTTAGCACTCCAGGCTCAGTTCAAAAGGGGGTTTCTTATGCGATGACCATTGCAGACTTTCCTCGATGTACTTGTGAGGATTTCCAAAAAAGAGACAGCATGCATCTCACGTACGTACCGTGCAAACACATGTACTTTGTGTATTTTCGAGTCCTTGGTTTGGATTCTGCAGCTCATGAGTTTGTGCATCAGGAAGAACTGACAAAAGTAGAGTTGTTCCAGGGATTGTGTGGGGCCAGAGTGCCAGCATAGCATCGACTTCTTTAGCTAAGGTTTGCAGTTCCTATGGATTGGCCATTTTTTTGGATTCCCTGCAATTGCCATTGTAGGATGAGCGCCTATTATACTTACATTGTTTTGATAGCTTGTGTTACTTAATCAATTTGGCATTTATATTGTTGCAACGATCACCTTCTATGGATTGACCGTTTTGTTGGACTGGTTGCACTTGACATTATGGTAGAGCTTTTTTGTGTTATAATTCTCCCTACTTTCGCTCGAAAAAATGCCACGCTTGGTTTTATTCGCTCGGTGTATGGTTTTCTCCATAGCCAATCAAGAGTATGGTTCGAAGAACATTCTCACCAGGCTAGAAGAACCATTGACTGGATCACCAGCTATGAAATAAGAAGGTCCATGCTATGAATGTGGAGGTGATCATTGAGCATGAAGTTTTCCAAACAAGGGTCCACAAATAGAATTATTTGTATTCTGTGACGATTGTGGGAGAGACCATCTACGCCAACACTGTGCTAAAAATCCAAACTACACGGAGAAAGCAACAATGAATGTTGTAGGCGTGCTGCCTTCTTCAAGCGGATCCGAGGTAGAACCCACCATTCCTTTAAATATGATGACTCAAGGTCAAGCTCAAGAAGCTACCAAAAATGCAGTCATTGAGGAGGAACCCACAACGCCGCCCCAAATAGAAATTGAAAACTTATCGGTGAGAATGAGAAGAAAATCATGGAAAGCCAAACGAGACAAAATGAAAGCAAAGAGGCTACATGAGAAAGCTGCTTTGGAAGTTGAACTAAATCAAACAAAAGAACAACTTAGACGAGAGCAAGAAAGCAAGAAAAACGTAAAGGGACCTAAAGAGTCAAAGACTAACTTGGGAGGTTCAGTCTTGGTCGACAAAATCTTTGAACCCTTAGATGCTATTTTGAAGTTATATGAAGCTAGGCTAAAACCCAATCAAACCCAAGAGCATAGATGGCTGACGTATCATCATCCAGGGTATGAAAAAGAGAGGTTGCAAATGTGCAAGGAGCTCATCCGGAAGGCCCAAGCTCTCATGGAACCACATGTTCCAGATGCTCCAAAAGCAGAGGTGCTAATCCGCAAAAAAAATGATTATAAAGAAAATTTCATAGCGAGCGAAACTTGCAAAAGGGATAGAGGAAAAGGAGGTGGGGAGTGGGGTAGTAAAAAATCTAGGAAATGGAGAGCCATGATATTGTAAACAGAGACCAGAAAGAGCCGGGAGTTGAGGCGCCTTTAGATACAAGGGACGTAGCCAATACCACAGATGGGGTGCGCTCACAAGCAGTGATGCCAATTTCGGAGGTAGAAGAACCGTGGCCACAATCCTTATGGGAATTGATTAGGAACCAAAAAGACGGTAGTGCCACCTTACAATCAACACCTATCCCTGAAATAACCATGGATCACAAATTTTTCCCAGGGTATATAAGATCTTTATATGGGGATGTCGGGTCTGTCCCATCTGAAGAAAGTAAACCACGCTCTCTACAGACTTTGCCATCTTTCATAGAAGAACTCAAAACAAAATCGGAGGTTAGAGTGGTACCTTCTCAGTGGAAAGTCACACAAAAAATGATGGATACCAAGAGCTTGCATACCGCATCTATGGGGCCAAATGGGCAAACACCTCAAAAAGATGGGGTTGAAAATTCCTTCACATGACCAACTTGCAGACAAAAACATGGATGACACCTCGCCTAAGAAATCACAGACAAAGCCATACCAGTAAATAAGGTGGGGACTACTGTGAAGGAGAAGAAGGAAACACCACCTTACCACTTGAGTAGAAAGGAGTAAAGATGGTTGCTATATTAGATAGTGGGGTAGGAATTGCCATTGCAACCAAAGAAATGTGGAAAATTTGAGAAAAGCCTGCTCTTAGGAAAACTCGATTGAAACTGCAATCAGCAGATGGATAGATGGAGAAACCGATTGGAATATTAGAACAAATCATTGTATCCTCTTGTGGCATTGAGTATGAGCACACCTTTGCCATAATGAATTTTGACATGAGCAACAACTTTGATATCATATTGGGCAGACCATTCATATGTCAGCTCAAAATGGTACAAGATTGGAGTTATGACTATATCTACTTGAGACACAAAGAGGTCACAACAAAAATCAATGTCAAAGATCATAGCTATAGAGATGTTGAATGGATCTCGGGAGAAGAAATGAACTTTACTATGGATCAAGAAGATGAGATACCGGCCAAGCTGCAAGACAAAGCACATATTTGGATGTACAGAGCTCTAGAGAGTGTAACTTTGAAGAAGGAGGATTGTATTCTCAATCAACTTACTATATTCTAAAACCTTTTCTTGAAGAAATGTTCAAACCATTTGGATGGTGGCAAATTCTTGCCACTCTTGATGTTTTAAGTAAATGAGGTGACCAACACTAAATTTTGTGATGCAGATGGCTATGATATAACTCCCTTTTTTATGATAACGGTGTTGAAGGAAGCTAACGAGGTTGTGTGAAAGCAAAAAATGTCAAACAGACGACTATGTCATTGAGCAGGAGGCAGAAGTGAAAATGAAGGAAGCGAATCGACAAAAGCTGTTTCAAAGAAGCGGACTCCAAAAAAAGTGCAAATGAAAGCAGATGAAGGAAAAAAGTTTCCAAGTTCAATGTCAAATGTTCAACAGAAACAAGATCAAAAGAAGAACAGGGACAAGGAAGAAGAAGATCGATTGTCTCCCACAATGATCAGATTCAACATTTACAAAGAAACAGGACTCAAAACCACACGTTCAACTCTGACAGAAGCAACAAAGAATCTAATATCTTATGATACGTGGATAATGATGGAAAAGCCGTCAATCACCGAGCAAGAGGAGATCATGTACACAAGTTCAAAAATGACAATTCCTAGCTTTTGCATGGCAGAATCCGTACTCAAATTGAACCGGGGAATATAAAGATACTTTCCACATAATCGACTCCGATCTTGACAGAAAGCCGGAGGAACATCTTCTTTCAACCACAAGAAAAATCTTCAGCAACACCATCAAAAACCCCTAAAGCACCTCAAGTTGATGCAAAAAAGGAGCAACCAAGCATAGCAGAAAAAGGCAAAGCTAAAGCAACCACTAAAGTTAATCAACCTTGCAAGACGATTTTAATTTCAACAAGCCTACATAAAAATTCTCACGAAGCCTTTGCATCAAGAGACAAACCATCTACAATGCAATGGAAACCAAAACAAAAAGTCTATCAACCAAAGTTTCCATCACAGAAAAGAATGAAGAAGAAGCCGAAGGGAATCAACTAGGTGTTAGTATCCAAAGAGCACATCAAAGTCAAAAGACCCAATTTGGATACATGAAACACAAGTTCAACAACAACAACATAAAATGACATGGTGGGTAGCATCAAATGAGTCAATCACTACTCAGGGCTACTTCCAAGGAAATGCTAATGTTTGGGACAAAAAGCCTAAAGTAACAGCTTGGACATACTCACATCAAAAAAGAAGTTCTACAAAGAGCAAGCCAAGCTATCAACGAAAAACAAATAATTCAACCACGAGAAAGAACTACCACAAAAGGGAATCACAAAATGCTTATCGCGAGCAACCAAGCTCCATTAAAAAATAAGCAAGTTAAAAACTAGCCTACAACAACAAGCAATGAAAAACTCAGCAAGCGAGATATCCACAACAACCACACGTAGCTCACATAGTGCTTCAACATTGGCTACCTATTGTGGAAAACTCAAATTGCAGTGGACCTTGAAAGCAAATCCATCATAAAGTCCACGCCACAAAGAGGATTATTTCTAAAAGCTCAAACACATCAACATCCATCTTTACAGCGATAACTAAGATTAGCAACAAAGAGGCGAATAGACAACAAGAAGAAAAGTTGTCTCAAAAATCAAAGCTCAAATCACGTATCAACAACATGGCAGCTATGCATCACTCAAGGAAGGGGGGAGCGTCATCAACGCCAACGCACTTCCCAAGATGAAGACCAACCTTGAAGACAAAGCTGAAGACAACCCTATGACAAGACTGCACAAGGTCATGTCAAGGGACGACACGATTTAGGAAGGGGGAATGTTACGAGACAAACCGAACGAGCGCCCACCTGGCCGGACACGTAGACGAATACCACATTTGTACTCTATTATCTTGCCGAGCTAGTATAGTGATACTCTATGTAAATCCTAATTCTAGAGTAGCAGGTCAATTACCTGAGTTGTAATTCTGTCATGACAATTGTAAAGGTCCATGTGAGCCAGCCACTGGCCATTTATAATTTATAATGCCCTAGGTATAAATATCAATAACCTTAATGTGAAAAGAGGGCTTATCTTTAGGAGAAGAAAGAGCTCTATTGTACATGCACTTTGAAGCTATGAAGCAAATCCAACTTGTAATTATCGCAACTAATGATTGGGTATTCCATTTTCAATTCCAAAATATGCATTGTGTTCCTATCTCTTTGCTCTTTCATTCAAGTGTAATCATTGTTAATTTTGATGAGGTTCGCGATTATGCGTCTGCGAGTCTTAATTGCAAATTTGAGTGCTTAAATCATTGTTTATAGTCGTTTTGACCATAGGAGAGTGTTCCTAGACCATAGGACGACCTTTCTAGACTAATCTGTTGTAATCTTTAGGATCTTTTTCATGATGGTCATGATTTTGGTACGTTGTTAGATTGTGATCAGACTTGGTAGGATAGTGCCCCTAGGTGTCCTAGACCTCCTCCTAAATTTTCGTTGCATTTCGAGTCCATTCAAGTGCCAAAATGGCGTGATGACCTAGAGCTGTGAGAAGTCATGGACATTTGTAGCATAACGATCTGGCACTAATATAATGTAAATACTCACGGAAGTGACTCAGATGGGGCATGGAGACTCTTTGAGATCATCAATCTCAAGAAGTGAACCTAGCAAGATAACGCAACAACTCTACAAGCAGATCAATCACTCAATGATCAAGGAAATACGCCTATGTCCTTTCTCACAACTCTAGGTCATCACGCCATTTTGGCACTCGAACTGACTCAAAATGCAACAAAACTTTAGGAGGAGGTCTAGGACGCCTAGGGGCACTATCCTCCAAGTCTGGTCACAATCTGACAAGGTACCAAAATCACGATCCATCATGAAAAAGTTCCTGAAAACTGCAACAGATCAGTCCAAGAAAGGTCGCCCTATGGTCTAGGAACACACTCCTATGGTCAAAATGACTATAAACAGTGATTTAAGCACTCAAATTTGCAATTAAGACTCACAAACGCATAGTCGCGAACCTCATCAAAATTGACAATGCTTACACTTGAATGAAAGAGCAAAAAAAGAGGAACAGAATGCGCATTTTGGAATTGAAAATGGATTACCCAATCATTAGTTGTTGACGATTACAAGTTAGATCTGCTTCGTAGCTTGAGCGCACGTACAATAGAGCTCTTTCTTCTCCTAAAGATAAGCCCTCCTTTCGCATTAAGATTATTGACATTTATACCTAGGGCATTCTAAATGGCCAGTGGCTAGCTCACATGGACCTTTACAATTGTCATGACAGAATTACAACTCAGGTAATTGACCTGCTACTCTAACATTAATAGAGTACAAATGTGGTGTTCGGCTACGTGTTCGGCCAGGTGGGCGCCCGTTCGCTTTGTCCTGTAACACCCCTCCTTGCTTTAGTCAACCCCCTCTTTTAGCTCATGGTGAGAGGTCATTGGACCCCTTCAAGCCTAGCCAATCATATGCAGAGTGCATATCAAGCAAGCATGCTAGCCTTGGGACAAGCGTCCCCCTTTCCCCTTTGAGAGGGAGGACTTGATAAATGCATATACAATTAATTAAATTAACTAAATTATCATTGGACCCCTTGAGAGGACTACCAATAGGCTTTAGGCACCTTATGAGGGCAACATGGAGAGGAACTTGACATGTGTCCATGTTGCTTCATTAGGCAAGGCTTGACTTGTGTGAGGGTGTGTGTGTTCTCTCTCTAGCTCCTACAATGAGCCCCCCCCCCCCCCCCTTGAGTAGGGATCTTGTTGAATTTTTTGGAACGCCTTGAGCCCCTCAAACTTGGGGAAGGTTCTCACCTCAAGCTCAGCCCTAGCACGACAAGCACATCAAGCACCTTAGTTAGCAAGCGTGACAAGCACCTCTCAAGCTTGGACCGGGTTTCCACCTCATGCACAACCCTAGCTTGCCTAAGGGCTTGCCTAAGGTCAAAGGACTTTTAACACTAACCTTTGGAGGTCTTTAATGAAGCTAACCCTAAGGTCTTTAAGCTCCATTGTGTAGCCTTGCTCTTTGACAGACCCTCTCTCATTTGGACCCCTTTAACCTTGGCCTCGTGTTGAGATAGATCCATAAGCACATGTCTATATTCTAACCCTTGTTCCTGTTTATTTTCCCACATTAAATGATCAATTTAATATAATAAAATCATTTGGATTGGTTAGATATTAGATTCTATGACACAACATGCAGCTGTAACGACACACATCTTTTAAGCAAGGGATGTAGGTTTAGTTATTGTGCAACCATGATTAGGTACAATGTAACATCCATCAAATTGTTAGATTAGGAGGTTTTATGGATCTTATCAAGCTAAGTAGAGATATTCCACAAAAGGTTCTCATTCTTTTAAAAAGAGCAACACTAGTTTCAAAATTTACTACGCATCTGGAGAGTAAGTATACTCGTAGAATTAGGCACATGGTGTCAACTTTTTGTTATGTGTCACATGCAAGTCCAAATGCTCATCTATTGATTTGGAATAAGTAAGCATTCTAGTTTCTGAAGGAATATCTTGAGAAGAAAGAGAAATATGATGTGCTTAATTAAGAAGTCCATGTTGGAGGTAGGCCCTACTCTTAGTTTGAGATCCAAGTAAATGTTCCTTTTGGCCAAAGGAACAATCTCTTAAGAGGATGTTTGATTCAGCCATTTTGCTTCGAGTAGATAGCTCCACCCATGAGTGCCAAATTTGGCAATTCTCACGCAATTCAGCTGACCTAGATAGGAGAACATTGATATTTTTATGAAGAGTTGTTTCTTGATGTTTTCAAGGACAAAAAAATTCATTCAAGGGGGGAGTAATGTCACGAAAAGGGTTGGACAAAAAGGGGGAAAATAATATTACGACAAGGAAAACAGTGATATTCTTACGAAGAGTTGTTTCATTGATGTTTTCGAGGACAAAAAAATTCGTCTAGGGGGGGCATTGTTGGAGGCTCGCCATAGCATAGGCAATCTCCCACAAAATCTATCAATCCAGAGAGAGAGAGAGAGCATGACCCGGCTAGGGCTTGGAGGCATCACACAAAGAATGTGCGAGAGCGTCATCGGATGCAAAGATTGAGAGAATTCAAGAGCGTACATCCTCCAATGCAAATAGAAATCATCCCAAATCAACTAATGTTAATCGCACATCAAGCATCAATTTCAAGCAATCATCTACACACATCAAGCAACGAAGTGAAACACACTAATCTTGGAATCTCTCAAGCACAACTCTAATTACATGCATTGACGATTAAGCACACAAGATCGCATTCAAGTCGGCCACCCCAACCATGCCCATCATGGTGTCCAAATCAAGTCACACATAATCAAATTAAGCTCAAGGCTTCTTAAACCTACACACACACACAAGCACACCATTAGAGGACAATCTAATCCCCCAATCACGAGTACACCCACTCCGCTTAATCGAGAGAGTTAGATAAGGACTCCACTAATTGGAGAAGCTTAGCATAAGTAAGAGTTAGATTAGAGAAGATCAACACTTCAAAACAATGAAGGAAAGTAGAGAAACATGATTGACAACATAATGAAGACTAGATTAATTAAGAGAGGATTACACTAATTACATGTGATTAGCACTAGCCTTCTAAGCATGGACATTAAGCTCAAAGGCTAGGCCATCAAGACCTCCTCTAGGGAGAGAGTTCTCAAAAGGACCACTCAAGAATGACCTCTCATTAAGCATAGGGCTCTTTTATAGTTTTGGGCCTCAAACCCTTCAACTATGGGATAAAGTGAACTCTCTAGCCTAGACTCATACAACTTTGGAACTCCTAAATGAGCCCAATCCCTATACAACGAAAAGTAAATACTGTGCACTATGGCACATCCACAACTTGGTGCATAAATGGTGTAGCCTGTGTTAGCCGCTGCTAACATTCCCCCCTTCCTAATTTGGCGCACGCCCTCGTGTGCCGGTGAAGCAAGACACGGTGACATGGTAGAAAGCAAGTCCTTGGAAGAAATGTTAAGCTGCAAAACATAAGAACAAGTAATGAGAACAAAGACTACCAACAATGAAATAAAACATAAAGCACAAATGAACAATCATGCAAAGTGATTTTTTGCTTCTAAAAGATGGGTCAATCATAGTCAAAAACTAGACAACATAAAGCAAAAAAAAAAACTCAAACTATTGTGAAGATTAAACCACTTGAAATTTCAGTTTTATGCATGAAACACAAGTGATCAATTATGACCCTAAGCTAATGCAAGTTCATAAACCTACTAGCCTAAAAACTATGTGAACAATCTTAATAAATCATTCAAGTCTATCATGTCTATGGGCTATAAAAAAGCTCCTAATCTATTAGTACATTGTCAAAAAATTTTGAAGCTCATGGAAGTTTTGATTTAGTCATTCATTGTAAAATTAAAGCACAATCACAAGGCTACCACCCCAAGGCAAGTTTAGGTGCGACTCTCAGCTCCTTGAACCCTCAAGAAGGTGTTCCAAAAGCCTACTAGCTTACCAAGGCGACGGCTAACCCCTATCAACCCAGGGCATCGGTTTAGGGCCTTGACCAAGCGAGCCAAGGTGATTCCCCTCGCCTACCAAGTGCCAATAAGGCGATAGGCCTCACATAGACACAAAATAACATAGAATTTTTATTTTCATGTGCCTTAGTAGCATTTTTGCTACTTTTTTGGACACTTCTTTGCTTCATGGTTCATTTTTTAGCACATTTTTATTGCTTCCTTTATGAGATGTTTATGGCAATTGGACTAAAAAGATTAAAGCCTAATCATAGCTCTAGGTCATGACAAAAATGAGTGGAATATTACGACTATCACTAAGAATCTAGGACTAGCAAGAAATGAACCTACATTAACCTAAGGGCAAGGCCAATTACCTATGATTAACATACATAAAACCTAATTTTTTGTGAGTTAATTTTCACAAAGTAGGGTGTTGAAACTTTACGATGCTTAGCTTTCTAACATGAAAAAACCATAGCTTAGAAGCAAAATTTCACTTAAACCAAGCAATAGAATGGAGAGATGAACAAAGAGCCAAATCATGGAAGGATTACACCTATTCATGCTCTTTGAGCATCCTTGAGCAAGCATCCCCTTTGTGTAGAGAAGTCTCTTGATCGTTTTTATTTGCAAAAGAAGACTTTTGAAGCTAAGTGAAAACACAAGCTACAAAAGCCAATTATTGAAAGCCAAAAGCACACAAAAAACATTAATGAAAACCTAAAGCTAGGGTCTTGCATACCCAAATTTGCCAAAGGGAAAAAACCCAAGGGAAAAAAATGCCTTTGGTTATGCACATGATGCTCTAATGTAGCAAATTTATGCATACACAACAACTATGAGAGAGATAAAATGCTTCTACATAAGCAAATAGTGCAATTTTTATCATCTCTCATTCACGATTCAAAGTTGACTAGTTTCTAACTCTTTTGAAGTATGGAATTTAAAACAAGCCAAGAGCTAAAACATAATGCAACTTTGATGAAATGAAGTGACTCTTGAAAAGTCGAATTTTACAATTTAAAGCTTTCCAAAAAGTTGGCTAACAACTAGCTCACATGAAATTTTACACTTTTGAGTGCAATTTATGAGCTAGAGATGACTGCAACTCGATGAAATGAAAATGAAAGGCTCTTACTAGCCAAATTTGTACTTTAAAAGCTCAAAAAGTTGACTAAACACTAGCTCAAATGAAAAAATTAACTTTTGTGACAAGGCTATGAGCTAGCATTACAACTTTAATCCCAACATTTGGAATGGCTCTAATTAGCCACATTTTGCAATATTTTTCAATGATGACCCCTTCTTGGATCATTTGAACACACACTTCGTCCACATTCCTTCAAAAAAGACTCAAAGCATTAGTGCTCTTTAGCTTTTGATCATCCAATACAAGCACTAAAACTTGCACAAAGCCAAGTTCAAATTTTTACTCACACTCTTGTCCATCAAAACAAGCTCAATGTTAGTGTTATGCAAGGATTTTGCATTTGAATCAAACACTAAAAATGTACAATCAATGCCAAGCCCAAACTTTCATGCACACCTTCGATGATCACATCCAACTAGCACTCATATGGCATGCATAGCAAGGGAAAAAGAGAGCATAAAATGAAAACAATTGAAGCTCCCTCGAGGCATCAAAACCTTGTGTTGTATCTTTGGCCATCATCCCTTCAAAAAAGATTATTGATTAGTGCTATACATTCATATGGTCACACAATACAAGCACTAAAAGAATTCAAGAACAACCATAAGCCCAAAATTTTATTGCCCTCTCATGGTCGCCTCCTCAACTCGTTTTTAGTACTTGCAATGATTTTTGCATTCAAGTCGAGCACTAGAATGTATCAAGCAATGCCAAGCTCAAATTTTGACACATAATTTTCACCAATCATCCCTTCAATGTCTACTGTAGCTCTCTATAATATAGACATATGCATGCCCAAAAGATTTATCCATTTTTTGCAATGAAAATCGTGAAAAATCGAGCACTCAACCCTCCACAAGCCAAATAGATATGTCCAACAAAGTTTGTCGATGCATGGAAATGATCACACCATCTTGGTACATACTCAATGCCCGCATTCTAGCTCTTAAACTAGCAAATTTTTTTCATACAAATCATAAAAAGAAGAACATGTGATTGTCCAATGAAGGAGTACAAGGCGGATAGCTCAGTCTCTCACAAATGATAGCGGTAAAAACTCCACAATGTGCAGACTAATGATCCCTTCAATGTAAGATTGGGCGAACCAAAATTTTGACGTCTGGATAGGCTCGCGACCATTTATCTTGATATTTCGAACTTACCAAGGTGGGAATCACTTCTTGATGATGGTAATCCTTTTATTTTTTTTTTATTTTTTTTCATTTTTTTTTTTCATCTTTAGCTTGCTGGAGTCGAAAATCTGCCCGAGTCCCGTCTATGGCGGACTGAGGAGCAGAGGAGGAGTTCGGTTGTGAGTATTGTGCCAATGTGTTGGTATGCATAGATGTTGAGTGCTTGTGATGACGACAGCTGGTGCATGACGGCCTGAGTCGGCTGCAGAGGCGCGCAAAAAGTGCAGCCGAGAGCAGTTCTGCCGGACAAGCCGCACGGCAAGACAGGTCGGGCAGGTCGGGCTGAGCCGTGGATGAGAGCAGAGAGAATCTGGGATTCTTGCAAGTGGACCAGCTGGCTGCAATTGCGAGCCCGTTCAACTCGTCCAAGGCGGCAGAGTTTGGCCACTACCTGCATGTGCACCACGCCAGTTTTATTTGAATTGAAAGCAGACGAGGCTGCTGCGTGTGTGTGTGTGTGTGTGTGTGTGTGTCTTCTGAGAACCATAACTGGCCGTCGGGTGGGGTCGGCTCCGCGTCGGCAGCGTGTGTGATGTGGACGGTGTGCGCCAAAGTCGGCAAAGCACATGGGCACGAGCAGGTGGCGGGCTGTGGAGCCGCTGCAAGACAGAGAGATTGCTAGTGTGTGTGTGTGTGTGTGTGATGGCCTGCGCTGCTGAGGTAAGCAGTGTGTGTGCTTGTTTGGCAGTAGCGAGTCAAGGCTGCTCCACGGAATCAGCGGGGTCAGCGGCTTTGAGTGTGTGTTTGGCTGATCGTGCGCGCCAATGGGCATCATGAGGGTCGTGCGTCTTGTAGCGAGCCAATGCGGCAGAGAGAACTCGGGGCCGGGTCCTCGCCTTTTGAGGATTGTGTGTGTGAGTGTGTGTGTGTGAGAGAGTAGCGGCCTGGCAGTTGGCGGGCTTGAGGCTCCAAGTAGATAAAGCCAAAGTTGATATGCCAAAAATAAAAACATGAAGGGCATGTTCACACGGGTGTGAGAGAGAGAGAGAGACATTCTCTGTCTGTCACAAGATCGGCCGCTTAAGCATTGAGTACATACAATCTTAAAAAATGATCAATTATCATTTGCAATGAATATACAAGGCCATTCCAATGTGTATCGATACTTAGCATTTACGTTTATGTCGGTTTTCACTTCTACGATCACATCTCAAAATTTTCCCAAATTTAACAACATGCACATGATACCCAATCTCACATTTGGTTTGCTTCACTCACTTGCTTGCTTGGACACATGATTCTAATTCGGATTTATGTCCATACAAACAATCAAGTTTCAAGTTCAAATCAATGCAAAATGCTAGTCATTTGAGCACACACTTAAGCAATACCATCACATTTGTTCTCTCATTGACCATTTTAAAACTGACCGTAATCACTGCAATATGAATTGCTCATTTCCACTATCCTCGGTCACTTTAATCCAATTGGCACAAAACATTGGTCAATTTAAGCCGGTTTTTAATCATTGCAATTTTAATTGCTCATATCCAATAGCCTTAATCGCTCAACCCGATTTATCTTCGTCATTCATACGTGATTGTGGAAAACTACAAGTACACCATATCTAATCAATTTAGCATATGTGGTAATGGCATTGTACCTCAATCATCCCCAATTACGCACAAATTGAGTCATTCACATCAAAATCTCAAATTGATCAATTATGTACACACCAATCTTTAGGTCTAATAATCATCATAATTGGTACTTGCTACCAATTATTCATCCCCATTTTAGGCATAATTGGCCATTAATTAAACACACACACCTAAATTTAGGCCATCGATTTGTGCAAAAATTTCATTAAACACTCATTGCATTTCATTAATTGCACACTTGATCACACATACATGAGTATATACATGCTAAATTAACTCAATTTTAATAAAAATTTGATCCAATTTTAACTCAATTTAGCATTGCACACACACAAAAATTAGGTGCACAAATCCAATTTTTGCTCAATTAGCAACGAAATTAAGCCAATTCCTAATGCTTGCACACACATTTCTTGCAAAATCATCAATCTACAAGCATTTAGGTGTTCAATTTGACCATAAATCTTCTCATCAAAGTTATTTAAAATGGGCACACACATTCAAATCTTGCCCAAATTTTGGCAATTAGGCCTACTCCATGACCGAAATAGCCTCACATACGCATCAATTTAGTGATTTGCACGCACAATTTATACAAAACTACCATTCCTCAAGCATCTAGGCATCCAATTTTATTCCAATTTCATCAAATTAGGCATAAATTCCATCAATTAGGCACACACACCTAATTTTAGCAATGATTTAGCAACTCAATGGGATCAACTTAATTAATCAAAAATTAAACGGAGTAGGTCAATCCACTTACAATTGATTGCATCCAAGCTAATCCTTGCTCCACGCGACGATTCCATCATGCACACACATGTGTGCAACTCCGATTCGATCCAAAATTGATCAAAAAATTGACCAAAATCAACACTCAATCACATGATTAGCCATAGATTAGAGCAATTAAGAGTGATGATCTTCCTCAATTAAGGGGATTTAGCATACATTCCAAATCAAAATTAGTGGTTAGGTTAGCACAATTAGCATAAAATTAGCATGGAATTAGTACAATTAGCACGAAATTAGCATGAATGGGATGCAAAATTAGTGAAGGTTAGTGAAAAATTAGCAAAATCAAAAGAGAATTTAGGGGTTTTTGGGGTGAAATGACTCTATACACATCTAATTAAACCTAATTACACTACACACAAATCAAATCCTACCTAATTACAAGAAATCGAGAATCAAATTACTCTTATCTTTTGCAACCTCAACTCCACTAGCGTAGGCAACCCGTCCCCGGCAACGGCGCCAATGTTGGAGGCTCGCCATAGCATAGGCAATCTCCCATAAAATCTATCAATCCGGAGAGAGAGAGCATGACCCGGCTAGGGCTTGGAGGCATCACACAAAGAATGTGCGAGAGCGTCATCGGATGCAAAGATTGAGAGGATTCAAGAGCGTGCATCCTCCAATGCAAATAGAAATCATCCCAAATCAACTAATGCTAATCGTACATCAAGCATCAATTTCAAGTAATCATCTACACACATCAAGCAACGAAGTGAAACACACTAATCTTGGAATCTCTCAAGCACAACTCTAATTACATGCATTGAAGATTAAGCACACAAGATCACATTCAAGTCGGCCACCCCAACCATGCCCATCATGGTGTCCAAATCAAGTCACACATAATCAAATTAAGCTCAAGGCTTCTTAAACCTACACACACACAAGCATACCATTAGAGGACAACTCTAATCCCTCAATCACGAGTACACCCACTCCGCTTAATCGAGAGAGTTAGATAAGGTCTCCACTAATCGGAGAAGCTTAGCATAAGTAAGAGTTAGATTAGAGAAGATCAACACTTCAAAACAATGAAGGAAAGTAGAGAAACATGATTGACAACATAAAGAAGACTAAATTAATTAAGAGAGGATTACACTAATTACATGTGATTAGCACTAGCCTTCTAAGCATGGGCATTAAGCTCAAAGGCTAGGCCATCAAGACCTCCTCTAGGGAGAGAGTTCTCAAAAGGACCACTCAAGAATGACCTCTCATTAAGAATAGGGCTCTTTTATAGTTTTGGGCCTCAAACCCTTCAACTATGGGATAAAGTGAGCTCTCTAGCCTAGACTCATACAACTTTGGAACTCCTAAATGAACCCAAGCCCTATACAATGAAAAGTAAATACTGTGCACTATGGCACATCCACAACTTGGTGCATAAATGGTGTAGCCTGTGTTAGCCGCTGCTAACAGGCATGGACCCTAAGCAAGGCCGGCTAGGCATGAGAAGTTCTGGGGCTCCTAAAGATGGGCTAGATTGCCTATAAGAGGAGGTGGTTGGGTGAAGAATAACATGTTATTGTTCCATTGGTCCATTCAAGACCAAAGCATCACTAAACATGATGCTCTTCCTCAATAGTCATTGAGTAATAACCTCATATGAATAACTACATCAAGTGATGGAAGCTCATTAAAAACTTTAGCGAGATCTTTTGAAAATGAATCAAACTGCACGTACATGTCAACCAACAAAGCGTCAAGCAAGATTTCTCCTCTAAATAACCCCTTTCGGAGATCAACATGTATCTCAACGTTTTCTTTGTGCTTCCACATGTCTTTAATATCATAGAGATAAAGGTGAGTGAATGCGGGTGAATATGGAGGTTTTCAAGTACCTACATGTCTCCATGTATTGCTTCGCTATACATACATCTCCATGAGCGCATCCCTAGCACGATACCCTTATGCAACAACGTGCACTTGTACATGGCTTATCTATACAACTATGTCCATGGTTGCTCTAGGTCACACCCCAATCCACAACAACACATTCTTCTCTAGCTCTGCTTTTGGTTGCACTGCATGAACATTCCATACCACTCTGGTTCGTAGTAGTAAATAGGAGGTTCTCGCTCTAACAATGTTTCTTCTTACAAGAGAGGCTACTTTTAAAAACGCTACTTTCACACGTCCGTTCTCAATAACAATGTTTTTCTTGTCACCTTTCGAATTAACACATGGAAAAATGTGGTGGTAGCCTATGTCATGGATGCTTGTGATTCTCTCGTGCCGCGGGCTCTAAATGGCATGGGTGGTTGGATCTATGGTTAAGGTTAGGCTTTATGGGTGAGGCGACCTAAATTGCCAGATCAGTTGGTCGCCTAGGGGAGGCCACGTGGAAGTTGGCATAGTTCATCCTAGTTCACTTGAGTTCAACTTGAGTTTATCACATGCCATTTGGATAAATTACACAACCACTATTTTTGACCTGTCAAAGGAAGGACTTCGTGGGGGGAGTGAAAAATTGTCTGCTAAATTTCAAATAATGATGAGGTCTTCTCGCCATTCAAGATAATGATTTATTTGGTATGAGTTTGAGTGCTTTCTTTTGGTTCTCTTACATAAATCATGATAGGATATCTTTTAAGATTTGAAAAATTTCATTATGGCTCAAAATAATAATTAAGTTTAGTAGCTATTTATGAGTGGATTACCTTTGAAAAGAAAGTGCCAAAAACATTTCTTTTAAGATCTTATTAGATTTCTTTGAAAATTAGAGTGTCGAGAAAACTAATTCTCATTCATTGATCATGAGTTCTCTCTTCTTTGTTGTTATGGGTGTTTTGGGAGGGGGGGGGGGGGAATGTGTGCCCAAGCATAGTGGTAAGACATTTGCCTTGTAAACAGAGAGTTCACGAGGTAAAACCTTGCTAAACCCATATCTTTTTGCCCAAATGGATCAAACGGTCCACAATCAACAACGATCTAAGACCATAGATCCCCTTCAAAATATAAGGTGTCAAATAGTGTTGTGAGGGCACTGTGAGCGTGGGTGTGTGTATGAGAGAGAGAGAGAGAGAGAGAGAGAGAGAGAGAGAGTTTTTCTATAACATTTTCTTTCTTAAAAAGAAGGTAAAATTACCAAAATACCCCTCTAATTTGTGGAAATTCCCGAAATACCCCTCGAATTTCAAAAATTCCCAAGATACCCCCTGTATTTTGTCATAAATTCCCAAAACGCCCTTCAAATTCTCCAAAATTCCCAAAATACCCCTGATTGTGAGATTAAATTTCTCTAAAGATAAAAAAATTTGTAGCTTTTCACAAGAAGAATAGTTGTCTATCAATATTTTTCAATGTAATTGCCCTTGGTAATTTGCAGATCTCAATTGTCAAAAAGGGAGAAAGACTAGAAAATCTTGAACAATCCAACCAAAATAGATTTGAGGGGTATTTTGGGAATTTCCACAAATTTAGAGGGGTATTTTGGTAATTTTCCCTAAAGAAAATTTACTGCCGAGCGTCCCTCTTTGCCTTCAAGAACGTCAAATGCCGCGCAGAGGACCATGCACGGGGCTTGGAAGCTCAACATTCTTAGACGGTAATGTTGATTTTTTTCGGCGACAGAGAGAGAGAGAGAAGGAGAGGGAGAGAGAGAGAGATGGTATATATCGAATTTTTCCGGCTGGAGAGAGAGAGAGAGAGAGAGAGAGAGAGAGAGAGAGAGAGAGAGAGAGAGAGAGAGAGAGAGAGAGAGAATTTTTTCCCTGTTACAGATTGTTTGAGCTTACAAGCACATCCATTGCTGCGAGAGGGACAAAAACCAGGTTTGAGGCCAATGGAAACAATTATAGGTCTCGATTGATGCGCACAAATGGGAGATTGGGATGCCTAACTCATGTACCTGGATTGTCCGTTGGCCTTTGCAGTGTTCGAGGAACAGGTTCATTGTTAGCTGATGGCTTGTATGAACTATTTCCACATGGGCATGCATTTAGTGTGGCTTTCACAACTTCCAAAGTTATCAACAGTCGGCCGTTATGTCATTTTGAGTCAATGCTAGAACCTAGATACGATCATGTTGGTTTCATTCCAGCAGCAAAAGACAAATCTATTGCAGATTCTGAGACTGGCCAAAATGTCTACATGGCTAGTCGTCAATTTCCTATGATTGATTGCAGTATTGGTAATAACTCCAAGGCCAAGATACTGGTTCAAAGCTCAAAGGAAGAATCCAATCATCACAATGAGACTTCACAGTATTTAGAGATCAATGACAACAGGAGTACAGTATTGACACAGCAGCAAAATCGCCTTTCATTTGAAAATTTTCAACATCAAAGCACTGGTAGTGATTTTTATGAAGAAGTAAAAATAACTGATGATGCGGGTGAGCCCCTTATGCCTCGGAGTTTGCTAGATCTGGCGGTTGAGGATTTTATGCATAAAGAGAACAAGCAAGGCCATTTACTCTGGCAAAGTTTCAAGAAAGCTGCAGCTATGAGACCCGTGTCTACTTTTGAATCTGTGCTGGCTACCTGGTGCGGAGAACGAACTATAGCTTCACGGCCTGCTTTAATTTACTGTGTGTTAGTTTTTAGGAGCTGGAAGAAAAACAAGCGAGCTTTAAAGGTGTGTGGTGGTTGTTTTTGTTACTATTGCCATGACTCTTTGCTTTGTATTGGGAAAGAATGATATCTTCGATATTCTCTTTGGCCTAGCTATTGTGAATCTTGTGGAAAAATTACTTTTTGAAGTTCTGTACCTTGTGTTAGAGTTTTGGTGGGTCGCCTCCTTGGTTTACCTGGCCTTATGAGGTTAGTCTCTCTTGGGTGGTCTTGGCCAGACATGTTCTGGCCTGTGTATCAGTAGGCACCCTATTGATGGGCAATGACACTTCATTTTCTCCATTTTTTGGGTCGTGGGGCATATATCGGGGAGGCGGGCAACCATGCATCATTCCTATGTATGGAGGGGGGTGACTCCATGATTTACTCTGGCGACCAAAAGAGGCTCAAGAGAGCCAAAAAGCCATCAGTAGTATCGGCGAGAAAGGAACTTGGTGCCATGGATGATAGGCAGCTGCTCAATGTTGGGCGAAAGCTGACCAACTAGCACCATTTGCAATCATGGAACTGAGAAGGCAGAAAAGCGGGGAAAAAATCAATGATGAAGGTGAGAGATAAGCAACAATTGATATCACGAGGAAATCTCTTGAGGAAGTCAATACCCAGGGGCAAAACAAAGAAATTAAAAGCAAGAAAAAATGAAAACGAAGAGAAAACATGAAAATAAAGCACACACCCTGCCCCAACCTCAAAAGCAAGCCTTGAAAGGACAAAACAATCCACACAAAATCCAAGCTCCACTCACCCACGTGACACACACACCCCCGTAAGCAGGGAAACAACGTAGATGCAAACGAGAGTAAAAATAACAAAAGCCAAGAAAACAAAAAACCAAAAGTAGAAAAATTAAAGCAGATGAAAAAAAGTTTAGAGGGCGATCACCATCGAAAGCTGACAAAACCACAACGATGACAAAGTGGCACAATCAAAGGCATCAACCAAAATTGGTCGCACTAGCGACAGTGGGCACGGTTGTAGCATTGATAGAGGTAGCGGATAATGCAACTAGCGTCACCGTGAAACGCGTTTCAGTAAGCTTGAATTGCGAAATGGGTGAAACGTTTCACCTTGCAGGTGAAATACCTGAGGGTGAAAACACCTGGAAAAGAATTTCTCTCCAAACTTGGCCATAAAAAATATGTTCTCTCTTTTAATGTTTATGGTTTTTAAGGTTGAAAAATGGAACATAGCATGTGCCTTTTGTCTACTACAAGCAACAATATGTTTAACATTGAGTGAGTATTCAGACAAGACCTTGTTGGTGCTCTCTCTTTTTTGCACATCTCATACACATTCAATATACATAGAGGGTGAATAAGTACTTTCTCTCATCACTTGTAGGTTATGATTGAAATAGATGCTTCTTCTTTTCTCTCTCTCTCTCTCTCTCTCTTCACGTGTGACATGGAGATTGTATCAAGCTGTAACATTAAGATTTGAATCCAACAATTCATTTACAATACACACATGTGATGTTTGACATATCATACAATTAGCATTCAATATATACACATACATGTATAATGGATAGTAGCGTTTCAGCTAGGCGTTTCACTAAGGCCTTCATGAGGCTGATTTGTTTCGGGGTGAAACACCCTGGTCAACCATGAAATGTTTCGGGGCTGAAACGTGGTGACAATGGCAAAGTGGATGGCTGTCACGTGACACATGCAACCCTATGTGTCCGTGGACAAGCTACAGCATGACCAAGGTTCAGTCAGTCAAGTCAGTCTGAAATAGGAAGTGATCTGGCACTTTTGTGAGTCTGTTCGCAACCGTGTCGAGACACTTAG
This sequence comes from Adiantum capillus-veneris, assembly GCF_014529385.1. Classification (NCBI taxonomy): domain Eukaryota; kingdom Viridiplantae; phylum Streptophyta; class Polypodiopsida; order Polypodiales; family Pteridaceae; genus Adiantum; species Adiantum capillus-veneris. The sequence goes on from NC_140935.1 coordinate 155,967,446, forward strand.
ATTAGATGCATATCCTCTGGTTGCACATCATCAGTTTACAGTCTGAACCCATCAGGAGCATTTTTCCTATTTTTGATATTTTTCACTTATTTTTAAGTGACTTTTGTTGGAAGCTAGGTAGGGCAAATTTACTAAGTTTGTATATATAGAAACCTAGCACTAGCACTTTCTGGCAGAAGAGGCGGCAGGAGCTCCGATTCAACATGCACCTTCTCAGCAGGACTCTTCAAGATCCGCCTTGGCATTTTTGCATTGCAGAGCAGCCTCAGCGATCACAAGACACAGCAGATCAGCCCTAGCGATAGCAGATTCCCCGGTGACATCAGATCAGCCCTAGCGTTAGCAGTTTCCACCGCAAGACCCATTTTCAACCCTAGCGTTTTTTGGTTTGCAGATCAACCTCAGCGTTTTTGCAGATCTTCGCGAGAAGGCCTTAGTTAGCATCAGCGTTTTCAGTTTTCAGCAGTCAGTACCCGCAGTAGAACCTCCGAACCTCGCAGATCTCACCTTCCCGCAGCAGTTCCTTGCTGCACAGTCAGATTCATCAAAGTTCGCAGTTTCAGCCCGGAAAACGCAGATTTCAGCATCTGCGTTTTCAGCGCGTCGTCGTCGCATCGTTGCCATCGACATAGAGTCAGAATTCAGCAGATAAAGATTTGCGGATTTCAGCCATTAGCATTTTCAGTTTGCAGCCCATCTTGTCGTCGTCCTCATCGTTGGCAAGTCCAAGCATTGTAGAGATTTGTGTAGTCATAAGTAGACCGTTCTCGCCATAGAGAGTGGGGCCTTCGGAGGAGGGTTTGACAACATACGGTGTCGTATTCTCTTCTCTCTCTATCTCTCAGTCTCATGTGCCTTCCTTTACAGTGTTCACCACTTTGTTCGTGTCCATTGCACTCTCTCACTAAAGGAACGGAAGGCTCTCCCTTCCGTAAGTAAAAGGAACCCTCGAGCACAGTTTGGAGCACTCATCTTGAGCAAAGTTCAACATTCACTTCCGCTGCACCTTACATTGGTATCAGAGCTTTGACAGTGTTCTGTATCACTCAAGGAAAGAACCACAAGAACCACATAAGTTTTTTTTGCTTGTTGCGGCCGCACGTAACCCAAGTCTTCTTGGGCGTGTCGATTCCTAATCGTGTTTTTGAAGAGTGACAGGAAACCCAAGAAAGAAGGGTTTGTCCAGCCTCCCCTTGTGCCTCTTTTCACTCATTGAGAGCGGGCCGTGCACTTAGCGGCCGGCCAATCGACGTGAGGTGGGAAAAAGAAACCTTGGTGTGAGCGCAAGGCCGCCAAGGGGTGCGCCTATGGAAAAGAGCAAGAACTCGGGTGAAGAGAAGATCCTTCTCTAACAAGATTGCAAGCTAAAGAAGAACTCAAGAACCTCAAGACCCTCAAGAACCGCAAGAACTCAAGACCCCCAAGAACCCAAGAACCACAAGAACCTAAGTTCCGCGTGAACTTAAGAACCCAAGACTTCAGTGGATGGTCATCACTCGAAGCGGAAGGATACTTCGCTTGGAGGTGGTGAGCATGAGGGTGGCGAAGAAGAATTTGCCCCACCAGAAGGTTTTTCCGACCCTCCCCCTTTCCCATCTACGCCAAGGATTGCACTAACTTCTATGGAGGCTTTCGACAAGATGATGATGGATAGGAAGTTAGAACGCAGGCAAGAATAGCAGAACGAAAAGCAAAATTTTATTGCGAGAACAAAGCAAGAAAAGGGATGAACGACCGACACATGCAAGAGATGTTGCGACTCTTTTCTCAAGTGCAGGCACAGATGCAAGAGATTCGGAAAAAGGAGACTCTCTCAGTCTCTTCTTCTTCAAAGCATGACACGCATGAAGATTTGCATGATTATTTAAATGATAATGATAAGCATGATGATTTTTCACGAGCATGATGATTTGCATGATCAAGATGTGATTTCTCACAAGCATGATGAATTGTATGATCAAGAGGTGATTGTTCACAAGGATGATGTGTTAGTTCATACTTTCTCTAGTGAAGCTAACCTCATTGCAGAGACGATCAATCACAAAGAACCGATCTTGGCTCTCAAGCCTAGGTCCAAAGAACCCCCGTAGGAAGTATTATGTGTTTGAATGATTAGTCAGCACGCATTGTTCGAGTGTTTCATTCGTGATCGTTTCCTGTATTTTAGTCGGCGTTTTTATGTGATCCCTTTTCCTAGGCATGACATATTGTACGTTGAGCACGTTTCACTCATGAATGAGCACGGATGTATGCGGATTTCTCATGGAAAGATGAAATGTTTGCACAAGAACGCATGAGCACAAAGCATGGGCATTTCCGTTGTGATTTGCCACAGTTGATTGATTTAGATCAGAAAGACAAGATTCGATCTCATTGTTTGCGTGTGTGTGGTGAACGGTTTGGCACTGTCTATTTGTTCATCTACATTGCATGCACAATTCTTGAGGAAGACGAGATTTTTTCAAGTCACTTTACATGGAATGGGTATGTTAATGTTTTTGTGTTGGAAGTGGTTTCAGGAATTTTCAGCCATGGGGATTCTTGAAGAAGGTAGATGCATGATTGTAGCCATCTCATCCTTTTGGAACTCTTGATGCACCGACAACAATATTCAATCATCTCATCTAGATAGAAAGCTTGATACACTAGAATCACATACTTGAGTCACTTAGCCATCACATTTAGAATCACATACTTGAGTCACTTAGCCATCACATTCAGATCTCAACGATCTCGAACAGATGTCTAGATGGAATTGGTTACTCTTCGACAGCTCGGTGGTCTCTTGGCAGTGCATTTGCCACGAGCTGCTTGGTGCGAGGAGCAGCCATACCTGTGAATGCCCCTGTTGGTGTAGGCAAGGTGGTGCCATATGTAATGTACGGTACGTATCTGTACGTACTGTACGTCGTTCCATATGGATAAATTTTTTGTGTACGTAAAAATACATACCTTTGTAAAAAACAAGTGAAAAGAGATTAGTTGGTTTTGACATGATGGTTCTTGCTTGAAGGAAAAGAGAGAGAGAGAGAGGATGATGAGAGAGAGAGAGAGAGAGAGAGAGAGAGAGAGAGAGAGAGAGAGAGAGAGAGAGATCAATTACCCTTATGTGAACCTGCACACACATTGCACAGTAAGTCGCACACTGCCACACTTTGTTGCGTTGCAGAAAATCCTTCAAAACGGCCACTCGCAAAATAGACGCCCCCAATTTAACGTACGTACGGAAAAACTACGCTGCCCTAAGTACAAAAATGAAATCGCTATGCTCCTGCTCGCATCCGGACGCCCAATTGACCCATTTTTTTTAAAAATTAAATTGCCGTTCAGTACGATCAGTCCGCGTACTGTACGATCAGTACGGCCGTACTGTACGATAAGGATCCGTACGTACGGACTGGTACAACCTTGGGTGTAGGCGTCGCCCTTTGCGATAGTCTCTCGTGGATTGACCAATTTTGATATCCGTCGCCGCTTGGACTTCTTCGACCACGACTTTACATGCTTTCTCAGCGACTCTTCTCCCGAACTTGAATCGGCTTGCTTCAGAGTCTATGTATTGTTTCTAGAAGCTAGAGGGGCATAGGCCATGGACAGTGGACACAACGGTTGGTTTTTCCTTACCATTGTGTGACAGGTATCAGATTGAGTGGACTATGAATACAATGCTGGACTGTGAAACCGGCCTGTTCTATCCAAAAAGGGCGGTAGACTTTAAACTTAAACCTTATTTGCTTTCACCCATTTAATTTGTCGTCCACTTTACCTGTACTTTCAAGACACAACAAAGGGGAGAGGGATACAGGCTGCTAGATTGCACCTGTATGAATAGACCGACACCAGATTGGCCCCTAACTTAGGCGCCACTTTCGGTATTTTTTTATTCTTTAAAAGAGGGAAAAAACGCTGTGGTTCCCTACAAGCTGCCCCGCACAAGCTTGGCTGAATTTCAACTGTTTTGGCCTGATTTCGGCAGCATAACTGTACTAGGACCCTTCACAGTCAGTATTCCCACGCATTGATTGACTTTCCCGACGCATACGGGCACTTTGCAAAAACCTGCCGAGAATCTGCAGCATGCTGAATTCTCTGTTTTCAGCCCCGAAAATGCGCCAGATCACCTGTACAGCGGTCCCCTCGTGTCCCCGAACCTCCTGGGGGTATTAGGGACCGTTTAGGGCCAAAACCCTAAACCTGCAAAAATACACAGCAGGCTGTAATTTACTGTTTCGGGCTCCGTTTCGCGTGCCGGTCGCATCCGTAGCAAGTCCTCGAGCTCCCGCACTTGTAGGGCTACTTGCCCTTTGAATCAGACGAGATTTCTGGCGTGAAACCTCTCTGAATTCACCTGTACCTACGGGGGATTAGCCGCTAGCTAATCCAGTACCTGTGCAAGAGGCTCTTGCCTCGGCAATCGCGCATGAACCCACACAATTGTAAATTGGTCAAATGAAAAGCCCACTAGAGGGGCATAACATACTGCCATAGAGGAGAGAGAGGGCAGTGCGTAGCATGCAGGGCATCACTCCTGGCACCGCACTGTACATAGGAGGGAAAGCAAGCACTCCATAGCTCTTAAACTGTGACAGAAGCTGAAAATGAGCCTCTCCCAGCTTAAAAATCAGCGCCACTTCTTGTTGCATGAGGAAAGTGCACCAGAAGGTGCCACTTGGCACATTTACAAGCATTTTCCCGTTTCGGGGTTGCCGCCTAAAAATCTCCCAACCGGTTGCCCAGTTGACTTCACGACAGAGTAAGAAAATGTTCCCCTTGTCATTCCGGAGGTAATGACACAAACACATTTTCAGGTCCCAAAATAGCAGTTCCCTAAATTTTAGGAGATGCTGCCATTGTATCTTTCTAGGTCATCTGACCCCCTTTGTACACTGCAGCCACACCCAAAACTGAAATGTAGCCTCTGTAGCAAAGGATTCCACTTTGGCTAGTCAATGACCCCACTTTGGCTAACCATAGTCCTTGTCCAACCTTAGTGCTCTCTTGCCCTCAGGCCTGGACTCCCTCTGGACAGTTCCACACTAGCTATGCAATGCAGGGCAGTTAGATTTCCCGAGGGGTGTTTCCAAAAAGTGAAAGTCAATAGATAATAAGAAAGAAATCAACAAAAAGGATAGATAGTAGTCACACACTGGTGACATACCCCCCTCTTGAAATCTCAAACGTCCTCGTTTGCATCTATGTCGTACATGCTTCCAGTCAACACTGATGTAACTCAACGTTGGATCCCGTAACACTTTCAAGCATACCCAAACCGACAGTTTAAGAATGCAGTTACACATGTACTCTTTAATAGAAGCAATTACTGTATCCTTGACAAACTGACAAGAAATACTCACTTCTATAGCACTAAGCACACTTTTGGACATTCCATAAGAGCAATTGTCAAACTGACAATCTGTACAGCTCTAACATTCATGTAACAGGTATTTCATTTGAGCTCACTTTAAATACCATGTACATCATTTGTTTCAGAAGCCATTGTCACACTGACAATCCATGTAGCTTTGAAACTCAAGGGGTCAAGGTAGGTTGCAAACGGAAGGCTTCGAGGTAAAGTGATAACACAGTTGGTGACTCTGCAAGTTCACCTTCTTCCATCCACTTAGCATCCATGGGTGGATAGTTTCTGAACTTTACCAAGTAACGCCTAGCAACCTTGCCTTTCACTTTCCTTTCTTTGTGTGCCAAAATCTGTTCGGGGACCAAGATCTCGTCAAGTTCCTCGACTTTCGGCTGATCTTCAACTGGCATATCCTCTGGCACATCACCCACATAGGGTCTGAGAAGACTCACATGAAACGCATTGTGAATCTTCCAACTAGGCAATTTCAGCCTATATGCAACACCACTGATTATGTCGCATACTTGAAAAGGCCCATAGTAACGCATGCTGAGCTTTGGAAACTGTCTTTCCTTGCCCTTCATCTTCTTTAACCTTGCCTTTTCAAAGCGTAAAAGCACCCAATCACCAAGTGAATATACCACTTCACGTCGGTGACGATCAGCTGCTTTCTTTTGCTTTGCCTGAGTCTTTTCCAAGGCCACTTTGACCTTCTTGTACATTTCATCCATGTCCTGAACATACTTATCTGCTTCAAATATCTTGTCCTTTGTATGCAGTATGGGAGGAACTTTCTTGCCACCTTCAACTATCTCAAAGGGTGCCTTGCCAGTTGATGAATGCACTGTATTATTGTATGCATACTCCACCAATGGCAAATATTGCTCCCACTTTCCTTTATGCTCTGACACATAGCACTTCAGCAGATCTAGGACAATAGAATTTGCCTCTTCTGACTGCCCATCTGTTTGAGGATGAAATGACGAAGAGAATTTGAGCGTGGTGTCCGTATTCTCAAACAAGCCTCTCCACAACAAACTTGTCATGCGTGGATCACGGTCGCTAACAATCGACTGTGGCATGCCATGTTACTTGAAAATATTGCTCATAAACAAGCGTGCCATCTGATCTGGCTTTATCTTCTTCCTGACAGGAATGAAATGAGCCTGTGTGCTGAATCTGCAAATAATGGTCCAAATACCATCGTTTCCTGTCTGCATTCTCGGAAGATCAAAGATAAAATCCATAGCAATACTTTCCCATGGTTTATCATGAATAGGTAGTGGTTGCAATAACCCTGGTGCCTTTTGCCTGTCAAACTTGACCTTCTGGCAAATTAGGCATTCTCGCACAAAGGCATCCACATCTCTTCTCAATGTAGGCCAGTATAAGAATGTCTCAACCGCTTTAACTGTAGCATCGATACCACGATGCCCTGCATACGGTGGGACATGACTCTCTTCTATAACTTTGGGTCGCAATGGCTTTGTGACACACAATCTGCCATGCATCATCATGAACCCATCTCTGAGAAGATAGTGTTCATGACGTTGTCCATCCATTAGCTGCTCGAAGACCCTTGCAAAATCTTCATCATTTGCATACTGTTCCCTCATATCATCAAGTTCATGATGATAAGGAATTGACACAGATGAAATTTGTGGCTTCCTTGACAAGGCATCAGCCACAACGTTCTTCTTGCCTTCCACATGCACAATCTGAAAATGGAACATGGACAAGATATTTGCCCATCGCATATGCTTCTCAGATAACTTTTTCTTTGTCAAGAAGTATCGCAAGGTCTGATGGTCCGTTTGGACAACGAAATCTGCACCTAGCAGGTAGTGTTTCCAACTTAAGAGCGCATGAATCACAGCCAATAATTCTTTCTCATAGACCTGCATGGTCATTTTTGGTCCTTGCAAAATTCTGCTCTCATAGGCTACTACCCTGCCATCTTGCATTAGTACTGCACCAATGCTACTACCACAAGCGTCACACTGGACCACAAATGACTTCCTAAGATCTGGCAACACAATGACTGGATCTGAAGTCTTCTTTTCCTATAAGAGATTAAAAGCTGAAATCTCTTTCTGTGTCCATCTAAAGGTGACTGCCTTCTTTTGAAGAGCATGTAAAGGTGAAGCAATCTCAGCGAAATTTCGGATAAACCTTCTATAATAGGAGCATAGTCCCAAGAAACTTCGGACATCGTGCACCGTCTTCAAATGTGGCCATGACTTGATCGCTTCAACTTTTGCAGGATCCATTCTGACACCATCCTTTGAGACAATGTGTCCCAGAAAGTGGATCTCTTCCAGAAAAAAATCACTTTTCTTTGCATTGATAAGCAACCTATGACTGCGTAGCTCTTTGAACACAATGGCCAAGTGATGCCTATGCTCCTCTTCATTCTTTGAGTAGACTATCATGTCATCAAAGAATGTACCAACAAACTGCTGGTGTGGACGGAAAATTCTGTCCATCATCCTATTGAATGTAGTAGGAGCATTTGTGAGACCAAAGGGCATCACTAAAAATTCGTAAAGGCCAAACGTCGTTCTAAAAGCAGTCTTGTGCACATCCTCTGATCTAATGCGGATCTGATGGTACCCACTCTTTAGATCTTTCCTGCTAAACATAGCTGCTCCTTCTAATTTGTCCATAATATCATCAATTCTAGGTATAGAGAACCTATTCTTGATGGTATTCTTGTTCAGTGCACGGTAGTCGATGCACATACGCCATGAGCAATCCTTTTTTGCACCAACAACACTGGAGAACAGAATGGAGATGAACTGGGCTGAATCAGCCCCTTTTCTAACAGCTCCTATACCTGGCCCATTATCTCTTTTTGTTGAGCCGCACTAACCCTGTACGAAGGCTTATTTGGTGGGCTACTACTTGGCACCAAATCTATCGCATGGTCCTCGGGTCTCTCTGGCGGTAATTGAGACGGTAATGAATCGGAAAAACAGTCACTATACTGTTGTAAAAACATTGACCTTTCTTTATCTAGCACAGATAAATTTGATTCATCACAATCTGACACTTCACGTGCAAAAACCAAGTACGCAGAAAGATGCTTTTTCATTACAGAAGTAATAGTAGAAGCTGATACAGTGGGAATAGACTCCTCTTTAAGCTTTACATTCAAAATGTGAGTCTTTCCCCTGCCCTGTACAGTGATCTTTTTGTTGTAGGCATCCATGATTCCTTGTACACGAAATAACCAAGGAATACCTAGCAACACATCACATCCGTCCAGTGGCATGATGTAAAATTCTTCAGCATCTACATAGGACTGGATATGTAGGCGCAACTTTCCAATGATGGTGTCACGGCCTCTGTATGGCTAGGACATGCCAAACCTGCCTCAGCTGTATACCCCATCTCTTCAGGTCTGATTCCCAACTTTGGAGCCAATTCTGGGGAATGAAGTTGGCTTTGGCACCTGGATCAAAGAAGATAAGCATTGTTTGATCCCTGACCTTTCCCAATGCTCTGCAAAGTTCACTTGCATTTGAATTTGGCTTATCGCCCACCATATCTGGCACTAGACCAGCCATGGGCTTCTTTCCTTTCTTGTCCTCCTTGTCTTCAGAATCAGCTGGCCTTTTCTTTGTAGGACAATTGTAAGCAATGTGGCCAAGCTGCTCACAAATGAAGCATTTGTTCTCTGACCTCAGGACCTTCTTTTGCTCTTCCGACTTGCGAGGAAAACATCTTTTCCATTTCTTCGCTGGTCCTTGTTCTGATTCAGCCGAAGCTTTGCCTTTCCCTGCGTTGGCTGGCTCGTGAGTCCCTTTTGGAGCCTCATTGGAAATGTGCTTCTTCGCTGAATTTTTCTTGCCTGATCCTTCCTTGACGCCAGTATTGAATTCACAATCTTCTCCCTTGAGTAAACCATTGCCAGTGTTTGCTTCCTCAATGAGCTGCGTCAAAGTAGTGACTTTGGTCTTCGTACAATACTTTCTCAATCCTTTGGGTAGGCCACAACAGTATTTTTCAATCTGTTCTGTCAATAGCACAAACCTATAGGAATTTACTGGAAGTAGAGCTTTCCAAAACTTCCGATTGTAATCATCCAGATTCTTGCAAGTAGCAGCATTAAGCTGGTGCCATTCTGTCATGACATCTACTTCAAAGTGATCAGATAACCATGCTGCTGCAAAAATTTGCTTGAAGTAAATCCATGTGGACGGAGCTTGCCCTGGAAGCAATAAAGTTGTCCACCATTGTCCCGCATTCCCTGTCAAGAAAGTGGCTGCCTTGCGGACCTTTGAAGCCTCTGTAAAGTTTCCCCCTGCATAGGCCTTGTCAAACTGCTGGAGGAATAAGAGAGCCTTCTTTCTAGCATCAAACCCTGTAAAGGTCGTGAATGTCAGCCCTTTGCCACCTTCTTTGTACGGAGTTGGCCTTTCTAGCGGCATTAAATTGTCATAGGGAAGTGACTGAAACATGGGAACACTGTTGGGGTTCATTTGTGTTCCCTGACCGCAATTAAGTTGACCTGGAAATGCCATATTTGGCTGCTGATTTGTAATTCCAGCCATACCAAAATTTGCCTGTGGTTTCCCAAATTGGCCCTGAGTGCTTTGAAACCCTGGTAGCATGCCCATAACACCATACATGGGGTTAGGCATCATCGTTTGAGCGCCCCCAAACACTGTTCTTGACGTGTAAAACTGATTTCCAGGTGCATGACCAGCCATGCTCTGGAATACCGATCCACCTCCAAAATAGCTAGGGTGAAACCGGCTTGTTCAATCCAAAAAGGGCGGTAGACTTTACTTCAAACCTTGATTTAGCTTTCACCCATTATTAGTCGTCTATTATACTTGCGCTATAGTGACACAAGAGAGGGGAATGGGATACAGATGCTAGAATGCACCTGTATGAGAAGACCGACACCAGATTGGCCCCTAACTTAGGCGCCCCTTTCGGTATTTCTTTATTCTTCCAAAGAGGGAATCTTTGGAAGAAACGCTGTGGATCCCTACAAGCTGCCCTGCACAAACTTGGCTGAATTTCAACTGTTCCGGCCCGATTTTGGCAGCATAACTGTACTAGGACCCTTCACAGTCAGTATTCCCACGCATTGAGTGACTTTCCCGACGCATACGGACACTTTGCAAGACCTGGCGAGAATCTGCAGCACGCTGAATTCTCTGTTTTCAGCCCTGAAAATGCGCCAGATCACCTGTACAGCGGTCCCCTTGCGTCCCCGAACCTCCTAGGTGTATTAGGGTCCGTTTAGGGCCAAAACCCTAAACCTGCAAAAATACACAGCAGGCTGTAATTTACTGTTTCGGGCTCCGTTTCGCGTGCCGGTCGCATCCGTAGCAAGACCTCGAGCTCCCGCACTTGTAGGGCTCCTTGCCCTTTGAATCGGACGAGATTTCTGGCGTGAAACCTCTCCGAATTCACCTGTACCTGCAGGGGATTAGCCGCTAGCTAATCCAATACCTGTGCAAGAGGCTCTTGCCTCGGCAATCGCGCATGAACCCACACAACTGTAAATTGGTCAAATGAAAAGCCCACTAGAGGGGCATAACATACTGCCAAAGGGGGGAGAGAGGGCAATGCGTAGCGTGCAGGGCATCACTCCTGGCACCGCACTGTACATAGGAGGGAAAGCAAGCACTCCATAGCTCTTAACCTGTGACAGAAGCTGAAAATGAGCCTCTCCCAGCTTAAAAATCAGCGCCACTTCTTGTTGCATGAGGAAAGTGCACCAGAAGGTGCCACGTGGCACATTTACAAGCATTTTCCCGTTTCGGGGTTGCCGCCTAGAAATCTCCCAACCGGTTGCCCAGTTGACTTCACGGCAGAGTAAGAAAATGTTCCCCTTGTCATTCTGGAGGTAATGACGCAAACACATTTTCAGGTCCCAAAATAGCAGTTCCCTAAATTTTAGGAGATGCTGCCATTGTATCTTTCTAGGTCATCTGACCCCCTTTGTACACTGCAACCACACCCAAAACTGAAATGTAGCCTCTGTAGCAAAGGATTCCACTTTGGCTAGTCAATGACCTCACTTTGGCTAACCATAGTCCTTGTCCAACCTTAGTGCTCTCTTGCCCTCAAGCTTGGACTCCCTCTGGACAGTTCCACACTAGCTATGCAATGCAGGGCAGTTAGATTTCCCGAGGGGTGTTTCCAAAAAGTGAAAGTCAATAGATAATAGGAAAGAAATCAACAAAAAGGATAGATAGTAGTCACACACTGGTGACATACCCCCCTCTTGAAATCTCAAACGTCCTCGTTTGCATCTATGTCGTACATGCTTCCAGTCAACACTGATGTAACTCAACGTTGGATCCCGTAACACTTTCAAGCATATCCAAACCGACAGTTTAAGAATGCAGTTACACATGTACTCTTTAATAGAAGCAATTACTGTATCCTTGACAAACTGACAAGAAATACTCACTTCTATAGTACTAAGCACACTTTTGGACATTCCATAAGAGCAATTGCCAAACTGACAATCTGTACAGCTCTAACATTCATGTAACAGGTATTTCATTTGAGCTCACTTTAAATACCATGTACATCATTTGTTTCAGAAGCCATTGTCACACTGACAATCCATGTAGCTTTGAAACTCAAGGGGTCAAGGTAGGTTGCAAACGGAGGGCTTCAAGGTAAAGTGACAACACAGTTGGTGACTCTGCAAGTTCACCTTCTTCCATCCACTTAGCATCCATCGGTGGATAGTTTTTGAACTTTACCAAGTAACGCCTAGCAACCTTGCCTTTCACTTTCCTTTCTTTGTGTGCCAAAATCTGTTCGGGGACCAAGATCTCGTCAAGTTCCTTGACTTTCGGCTGATCTTCAACTGGCATATCCTCTGGCACATCACCCACATAGGGTCTGAGAAGACTCACATGAAACGCATTGTGAATCTTCCAACTAGGCAATTTCAGCCTATATGCAACATCACTGATTATGTCGCATACTTGAAAAGGCCCATAGTAACTCATGCTGAGCTTTGGAAACTGTCTTTCCTTGCCCTTCATCTTCTTTAACCTTGCCTTTTCAAAGCGTAAAAGCACCCAATCACCAAGTGAATATACCACTTCACGTCGGTGACGATCAGCTGCTTTCTTTTGCTTTGCCTGAGTCTTTTCCAAGGCCACTTTGACCTTCTTGTACATTTCATCCATGTCCTGAACATACTTATCTGCTTCAAATATCTTGTCCCTATTCTTGATGGTATTCTTGTTCAGTGCACGGTAGTCGATGCACATACGCCATGAGCCATCCTTTTTTTGCACCAACAACACTGGAGAACAGAATGGAGATGAACTGGGCTGAATCAGCCCCTTTTCTAACAGCTCCTATACTTGGCCCATTATCTCTTTTTGTTGAGCCGCACTAACCCTGTACGAAGGCTTATTTGGTGGGCTACTGCTTGGCACCAAATCTATCGCATGGTCCTCGGGTCTCTCTGGCGGTAATTGAGACGGTAATGAATCGGAAAAACAGTCACTATACTGTTGTAAAAACATTGACCTTTCTTTATCTAGCACAGATAAATTTGATTCATCACAATCTGATACTTCACGTGCAAAAACCAAGTACGCAGAAAGATGCTTTTTCATTACAGAAGTAATAGTAGAAGCTGATACAGTGGGAATAGACTCCTCTTTAAGCTTTACATTCAAAATGTGAGTCTTTCCCCTGCCCTGTACAGTGATCTTTTTGTTGTAGGCATCCATGATTCCCTGTACACGAAATAACCAAGGAATACCTAGCAACACATCACATCCGTCCAGTGGCATGATGTAAAATTCTTCAGCATCTACATAGGACTGGATATGTAGGCGCAACTTTTCAATGATGGTGTCACAGTCTCTGTATGGCTAGGACATGCCAAACCTGCCTCAGCTGTATACCCCATCTCTTCAGGTCTGATTCCTAACTTTGGAGCCAATTCTGGGGAAATGAAGTTGGCTTTGGCACCTGGATCAAAGAAGATAAGCATTGTTTGATCCTTGACCTTTCCCAGTGCTCTGCAAAGTTCACTTGCATTTGAATTTGGCTTATCGCCCACCATATCTGGCACTAGACCAGCCATGGGCTTCTTTCCTTTCTTGTCCTCCTTGTCTTCAGAATCAGCTGGCCTTTTCTTTGTAGGACAATTGTAAGCAATGTGGCCAAGCTGCTCACAAATGAAGCATTTGTTCTCTGACCTCAGGACCTTCTTTTGCTCTTCCGACTTGCGAGGAAAACGTCTTTTCCATTTCTTCGCTGGTCCTTGTTCTGATTCAGCCGAAGCTTTGCCTTTCTCTGCGTTGGCTGGCTCCTGAGTCCCTTTTGGAGCGTTATTGGGAATGTGCTTCTTCGCTGAATTTTTCTTGGCTGATCCTTCCTTGACGCCAGTATTGAATTCACAATCTTCTCCTTTGAGTAAACCATTGCCAGTGTTTGCTTCCTCGATGAGCTGCGTCAAAGTAGTGACTTTGGTCTTCGTAATACTTTCTCAATCCTTTGGGTAGGCCACAACAGTATTTTTCAATCTGTTCTGTCAATGGCACAAACCTATAGGAATTTACTGGAAGTAGAGCTTTCCAAAACTTCCGATTGTAATCATCCAGATTCTTGCAAGTAGCAGCTTTAAGCTGGTGCCATTCTATCATGACATCTACTTCAAAGTCATCAGATAACCATGCTGCTGCAAAAATTTGCTTGAAGTAAATCGATGTGGACGGAGCTTGCCCTGGAAGCAATAAAGTTGTCCACCATTGTCCCGCATTCCCTGTCAAGAAAGTGGCTGCCTTGCGGACCTTTGAAGCCTCTGTAAAGTTTCCCCCTGCATAGGCCTTGTCAAACTGCTGGAGGAATGAGAGAGCCTTCTTTCTGTCATCAAACCTTGTAAAGGTCGTGAATGTCAGCCCTTTGTCACCTTCTTTGTACGGAGTTGGCCTTTCTAGCGGCGTTAAATTGTCATAGGGAAGTGACTGAAACATGGGAACACTGTTGGGGTTCATTTGTGTTCCCTGACCGCAATTAAGTTGACCTGGAAATACCATATTTGGCTGCTGATTTGTAATTCCAGCCATACCAAAATTTGCCTGTGGTTTCCCAAATTGGCCCTGAGTGCTTTGAAACCCTGGTAGCATGCCCATAACACCATACATGGGGTTAGGCATCATCGTTTGAGCGCCCCCAAACACTGTTCTTGACGTGTAAAACTGATTTCCAGGTGCATGACCAGCCATGCTCTGGAATACCGATCCACCTCCAAAATAGCCAGGGTGAAACCGGCTTGTTCAATCCAAAAAGGGCGGTAGACTTTACTTCAAACCTTGATTTAGCTTTCACCCATTATTAGTCGTCTATTATACTTGCGCTATAGTGACACAAGAGAGGGGAATGGGATACAGATGCTAGAATGCACCTGTATGAGAAGACCGACACCAGATTGGCCCCTAACTTAGGCGCCCCTTTCGGTATTTCTTTATTCTTCCAAAGAGGGAATCTTTGGAAGAAACGCTGTGGATCCCTACAAGCTGCCCCGCACAAACTTGGCTGAATTTCAACTGTTCCGGCCCGATTTTGGCAGCATAACTGTACTAGGACCCTTCACAGTCAGTATTCCCACGCATTGAGTGACTTTCCCGACGCATACGGACACTTTGCAAGACCTGGCGAGAATCTGCAGCACGCTGAATTCTCTGTTTTCAGCCCTGAAAATGCGCCAGATCACCTGTACAACGGTCCCCTTGCGTCCCCGAACTTCCTGGGGGTATTAGGGTCCGTTTAGGGCCAAAACCCTAAACCTGCAAAAATACACAGCAGGCTGTAATTTACTGTTTCGGGCTCCGTTTCGCGTGCCGGTCGCATCCGTAGCAAGACCTCGAGCTCCCGCACCTGTAGGGCTCCTTGCCCTTTGAATCGGACGAGATTTCTGGCATGAAACCTCTCCGAATTCACCTGTACCTGCAGGGGATTAGCCGCTAGCTAATCCAATACCTGTGCAAGAGGCTCTTGCCTCGGCAATCGCGCATGAACCCACACAACTGTAAATTGGTCAAATGAAAAGCCCACTAGAGGGGCATAACATACTGCCAAAGGGGGGAGAGAGGGCAATGCGTAGCGTGCAGGGCATCACTCCTGGCACCGCACTGTACATAGGAGGGAAAGCAAGCACTCCATAGCTCTTAACCTGTGACAGAAGCTGAAAATGAGCCTCTCCCAGCTTAAAAATCAGCGCCACTTCTTGTTGCATGAGGAAAGTGCACCAGAAGGTGCCACTTGGCACATTTACAAGCATTTTCCCGTTTCGGGGTTGCCGCCTAGAAATCTCCCAACCGGTTGCCCAGTTGACTTCACGGCAGAGTAAGAAAATGTTCCCCTTGTCATTCTGGAGGTAATGACGCAAACACATTTTCAGGTCCCAAAATAGCAGTTCCCTAAATTTTAGGAGATGCTGCCATTGTATCTTTCTAGGTCATCTGACCCCCTTTGTACACTGCAACCACACCCAAAACTGAAATGTAGCTGTGGGAATAAACGCTGTGGATCCCTACAAGCTGCCCCACACAAACTTGGCTGAATTTCAACTGTTCTGGCCCGATTTTGGCAGCATAACTGTACTAGGACCCTTCACAGTCAGTATTCCCACTCATTGAGTGACTTTCCCGACGCATACGGGCACTTTGCAAGACCTGGCGAGAATCTGCAGCACGCTGAATTCTCTGTTTTCAGCCCTGAAAATGCGCCAGATCACCTGTACAGCGGTCCCCTTGCGTTCCCGAACCTCCTGGGGGTATTAGGGTCCATTTAGGGCCAAAACCCTAAACCTGCAAAAATACACAGCAGGCTGTAATTTACTGTTTCGGGCTCCGTTTCGCGTGCCGGTCGCATCCGTAGCAAGACCTCGAGCTCCCGCACCTGTAGGGCTCCCTGCCCTTTGAATCGGACGAGATTTCTGGCGTGAAACCTCTCCGAATTCACCTGTACCTGCGGGGGACTAGCCGCTAGCTAATCCAATACCTGTGCAAGAGGCTCTTGCCTCGGCAATCGCGCATGAACCCACACAACTGTAAATTGGTCAAATGAAAAGCCCACTAGAGGGGCATAACATACTGCCAAAGGGGGGAGAGAGGGCAATGCGTAGCGTGCAGGGCATCACTCCTGGCACCGCACTGTACATAGGAGGGAAAGCAAGCACTCCATAGCTCTTAACCTGTGACAGAAGCTGAAAATGAGCCTCTCCCAGCTTAAAAATCAGCGCCACTTCTTGTTGCAAGAGGCTCTTGCCTCGGCAATCGCGCATGAACCCACACAACTGTACATTGGTCAAATGAAGAGCCCACTAGAGGGGCGAAACATACTGCCTAAGGGGAGAGAGAGGGCAATGCGTAGCGTGCAGGCATCACTCCTGGCACCGCACTGTGCATAGGAGGGAAAGCAAGCACTCCATAGCTCTTAACCTGTGACAAAAGCTGAAAACGGAGCCCTCCTCTCAATTCAGCGCCACTTCTTGTTGCATGAGGAAAGTGCACCAAACTGTGCCACTTGGCATATTTACAACCATTTTCCCGTTTCGGGGTTGCTGCCTAAAAATCTCCCAACCGGTTGCCCAATTGACTTCACGGCAGAGTAAGAAAATGTTCCCCTTGTCATTCCGTAGGTAATGACGCAAACACATTTTCAGGTCCCAAAATAGCAATTCCCTAAATTTTAGGAGATGCTGCCAATTTATCTTTCTAGGTCATCTGACCCTCTTTGTACACTGCGGCCATATCCAGAACTGAAATGTAGCCTCTGTAGCAAAGGATTTCACTTTGGCTAGTCAATGACCCCACTTGGCTAACCATAGTTCTTGTCCAACCTTAGTACTCTCTTGCCCTCAGGCCTGGACTCCCTCTGGACAGTTCCACACTAGCTATGCAATGCAGGGTAGTTAGATTTCCCGAGGGGTGTTTCGAAAAAGTGAAAGTAAATAGATAATAAGAAAGAAATCAACAAAAAGGATAGATAGTAGTCACACGCTGGTGACATACCCCCCTCTTGAAATCTCAAACGTCCTCGTTTGCATCTATGTCGTACATGCTCCTAGTCAACACTGATGTATTCAACACCTGTCGACACATGTACGACACATACATGCTCATTGTCAACCCTGGTGTATTCAACACCTTGTCGACACATGTATTGCATGCGTGTGAACCCTGTCCCAATGACATAGTGGTAGCTTCGCACTCTACCATTGCTTTGAGTCACTAACTTTCCAATGACAAAATGGTAGCTGCACATTTTGCCACTGTCTTATAGTACACGTTAGATCCCGTAACACTTTCGAGCATACCCAAACCGACAGTTTAAGAATGCAGTTACACATGTACTCTTTAATAGAAGCAACTACTGTATCCTTGACAAACTGACAAGAAATACTCACTTCTATAGCACTAACCAAACTTTTGGACATTCCATAAGAGCAATTGCCAAACTGACAATGTGTACAGCTCTAACATTCATGTAAGAGGTATTTCATTTGAGCTCACTTTAAATACCATGTACATCATTTGTTTCAGAAGCCATTGTCACACTGACAATCCATGTAGCTTTGAAACTCAAGGGATCAAGGTAGGTTGCAAATCGAAGGCTTCCAGGTAAATTGATAACACAGTTGGTGACTCTGCAAGTTCACCTTCTTCCATCCACTTAGCATCCATGGGTGGATAGTTTCTGAACTTTACCAAGTAACGCCTAGCAACCTTGCCTTTCACTTTCCTTTCTTTCTGTGCCAAAATCTGTTCGGGGACCAAGATCTCGTCAAGTTCCTCGACTTTCGGCTGATCTTCAACTGGCATATCCTCTGGCACATCACCCACATAGGGTCTGAGAAGACTCACATGAAACGCATTGTGAATCTTCCAACTAGGCAATTTCAGCCTATATGCAACATCACTGATTATGTCGCATACTTGAAAAGGCCCATAGTAACGCATGCTGAGCTTTGGAAACAGTCTTTCCTTGCCCTTCATCTTCTTTAACCTTGCCTTTTCAAAGCGTAAAAGCACCCAATCACCAAGTGAATATACCACTTCACGTCGGTGACGATCAGCTGCTTTCTTTTGCTTTGCCTGAGTCTTTTCCAAGGCCACTTTGACCTTCTTGTACATTTCATCCATGTCCTGAACATACTTATCTGCTTCAAATATCTTGTCCTTTGTATGCAGTATGGGAGGAACTTTCTTGCCACCTTCAACTATCTCAAAGGGTGCCTTGCCAGTTGATGAATGCACTGTATTATTGTATGCATAATCCACCAATGGTAAATATTGCTCCCACTTTCCTTTATGCTCTGACACATAGCACTTCAGCAGATCTAGGACAATAGAATTTGCCTCTTCTGACTGCCCATCTGTTTGAGGATGAAATGACGAAGAGAATTTGAGCGTGGTGCCCATATTCTCAAACAAGCCTCTCCACAACAAACTTGTCATGCGTGGATCACGGTCGCTAACAATCGACTCTGGCATGCCATGATACTTGAAAATATTGCTCATAAAGAAGCGTGCCATCTGAACTGGTTTTATCTTCTTCCTGACAGGAATAAAATGAGCTTGTTTGCTGAATCTGCAAATGATGGTCCAAATACCATCGTTTCCTGTCTGCGTTCTCGGAAGATCAAAGATAAAATCCATAGCAACACTTTCCCATGGTTTATCTGGAATAGGTAGTGGTTGCAATAACCCTGGTGCCTTTTGCCTGTCAAACTTGACCTTTTGGCATATTAGGCATTCTCGCACAAAGGCATCCACATCTCTTCTCAATGTAGGCCAATAGAAGAACGTCTCAACCGCTTTAACTGTAGCATCGATGCCACGATGCCCTGCATACGGTGGGACATGACTCTTTTCCATAACTTTGCGTCGCAATGGCTTTGTGACACACAATCTGCCATGCATCATCATGAACCCATCTTTGAGAAGATAGTGTTCATGACGTTGTCCTCGCATTAGCTGCTCAAAGACCCTTGCAAAATCTTCATCATTTTCATACTGTTCTCTCATATCATCAAGTGCATGATGATAAGGAATTGACACAGCTGAAATTTGTGGCTTCCTTGACAAGGCATCAGCCACAACGTTCTTCTTGCCTTCCACATGCACAATCTGAAAATGGAACATGGACAAGATATTTGCCCATTGCATATGCTTCTCAGATAACTTTGTCTGTGTCAAGAAGTACCGCAAGGTCTGATGGTCCGTTTGGACAACGAAATCTGCACCTAGCAGGTAATGTTTCCAACTTAAGAGGGCATGAATCACAGCCAGTAACTCTTTCTCATAGACCTGCATGGTCATCTCTGGCCCTTGCAAAATTCTGCTCTCATAGGCTACTACCCTGCCATCTTGCATTAGCACTGCACCAATGCTACTGCCACAGGCGTCGCACTGGACCACAAATGACTTCCTAAGATCTGGCAACACAATGACTGGATCTGAAGTCATCTTTTCCTTTAAGAGATTAAAAGCTGAAATCTCTTTCTGTGTCCATCTAAAGGTGACTGTCTTCTTTTGAAGAGCATGTAAAGGTGAAGCAATCTCAGCGAAATTTCGGATAAACCGTCTGTAATAGGAGCATTGTCCCGAGAAACTTCGGACATCGTGCACCGTCTTCAAATTTGTCCATGACTTGATCGCTTCAACTTTTGCAGGATCCATTCCTACACCATCCTCTGAGACAATGTGTCCCAGAAAGTGGATCTGTTCCAGAAAAAAATCACTTTTCTTTGCATTGATGAGCAACCTATGACTGCGTAACTCTTTGAACACAATGGCCAAGTGATGCCTATGCTCCTCTTCATTCTTTGAGTAGACTATCATGTCATCAAAGAATGTACCAACAAAATGCTGGCGTGGACGGAAAATTCTGTCCATCATCCTATTGAACGTAGCAGGAGCATTTGTGAGACCAAAGGGCATCACTAAAAATTCGTAAAGGCCAAACGTCGTTCTAAAAGCAGTCTTGTGCACATCCTCTGATCTAATGCGGATCTGATGGTACCCACTCTTTAGATCTTTCCTGCTAAACATAGCTGCTCCTTCTAATTTGTCCATAATATCATCAATTCTAGGTATAGAGAACCTATTCTTGATGGTATTCTTGTTCAGTGCACGGTAGTCGATGCACATACGCCATGAGCAATCCTTTTTTGCACCAACAACACTGGAGAACAGAATGGAGATGAACTGGGCTGAATCAGCCCCTTTTCTAACAGCTCCTATACCTGGCCCATTATCTCTTTTTGTTGAGCCGCACTAACCCTGTACGAAGGCTTATTTGGTGGGCTACTACTTGGCACCAAATCTATCGCATGGTCCTCGGGTCTCTCTGGCGGTAATTGAGACGGTAATGAATCGGAAAAACAGTCACTATACTGTTGTAAAAACATTGACCTTTCTTTATCTAGCACAGATAAATTTGATTCATCACAATCTGACACTTCACGTGCAAAAACCAAGTACGCAGAAAGATGCTTTTTCATTACAGAAGTAATAGTAGAAGCTGATACAGTGGGAATAGACTCCTCTTTAAGCTTTACATCCAGAATGTGAGTCTTTCCCCTGCTCTGCACAATGATCTTTTTGTTGTAGGCATCCATGATTCCCTGTACACAAAACAACCAAGGAATACCTAGCAACACATCACATCCGTCCAGTGGCATGATGTAAAATTCTTCAGCATCTACATAGGACTGGGCATGTAGGCGCAATTTTC
Organism: Adiantum capillus-veneris; assembly: GCF_014529385.1. NCBI lineage: Eukaryota > Viridiplantae > Streptophyta > Polypodiopsida > Polypodiales > Pteridaceae > Adiantum > Adiantum capillus-veneris. The sequence goes on from NC_140935.1 coordinate 155,988,552, forward strand.
CGATGATGGGTGTCACAGCCTCTGTATGGCTAGGACATGCCAAACCTGCCTCTGCTGTATACCCCATCTCTTCAGGTCTGATTCCCAACTTTGAAGCCAATTCTGGGGAAATGAAGTTTGCTTTAGCACCTGGATCAAAGAAAATAAGCACTGTTTGATCCCTCACCTTTCCCCATGCTTTGCAAAGCTCACTTGCATTTGAATTTGGCTTGTCGCCCACCATATCTGGCACTAGACCAACCATGGGCTTCTTTCCTTTCTTGTCTTCCTTGTCATCAGAATCAGCTGGCCTTTTCTTTGTAGGACAATTGTAAGCAATGTGGCCAGGCTGCTCACATATAAAGCATTTGTTCTCTGTCCTCACGACCTTCTTTTGCTCTTCCGACTTGCGAGGAAAACGTCGTTTCCATTTCTTTGCTAGTCCCTTTTCTGATTCAGCCGTAGCTTTATCTTTCCCTGCGTTGGCTGACTCCTGAGTCCCTTTCGGAGCCTCATTGGGAACGTGCTTCTTGGCTGAATTTTTCTTGCCTGATCCTGCCTTGACGCCAGTGTTAAATTCACAATCTTCTCCCTTGACCAAACCATTGCCAGTGTTTGCTACCTCGATGAGATGCGTCAAAGTAGTGACTTTTGTCTTCGTACACTACTTTCTCAATCCTTTAGGTAGGCCACAACATTATTTTTCAATCTGTTCTGTCAATGGCACAAACCTATAGGAAGTTACTGGAAGTAGAGCTTTTCAAAACTTCCGATTGTAGTCATCCAGATTTCTGCAAGTGGCAGCATTAAGCTGGTGCCATTCTGTCATGACATCTGCTTCAAAGTCATCAGATAACCATGCTGCCGCAAAAATCTGCTTGAAGTAAATCCATGTGGACGGGGCTTGCCCTTGCAGCAATAAAGTTGTCCACCATTGTCCCGCATTCCCTGTTAAGAAAGTGGCTGCCTTGCGGACCTTTGAAGCCTCTGTAAAGTTTCCCCCTGCATAGGCCTTGTCAAACTGCTGGAGGAATGAGAGAGCCTTCTTTCTGTCATCAAACCCTGTAAAGGTCGTGAAAGTTACACCTTTGCCACCACCTTTGTATGTAGTTGGCCTCTCCAGCGGCGTTAAATTGTCATATGGAAGTGACTGAAACATGGGAACACTATTAGGGTTCATTCGTGTTCCGTGGCCGCTATTAACTTGACCTGGAAATGCCATATTTGGCTGCTGATTTGTAATTCCAGCCATACCAAAATTTGCTTGTGGCATCCCAAATTGGCCCTGAGTGCTCTGAAACCCTGGTAGCATGCCCGTGACACCATACATGGGGTTAGGTTTTGCAGGTTTAGGGTTTTGGTCCTAAACGGACCCTAATACCCCCAGGAAGTTCGGGAACGCAAGGGGACCGCTGTACAGGTGATCTGGCGCATTTTCAGGGCTGAAAACAGAGAATTCTGCGTGCTGCAGATTCTCGCCAGGTCTTGCAAAGTGCCCGTATGCGTCGGGAAAATCACTCAATGCGTGGGAATACTGACTGTGAAGGGTCCTAGTACAGTTATGCTGCCGAAATCGGGCCGGAACATTTGAAATTCAGCCAAGTTTGTGTGGGGCAGCTTGTAGGGATCCACAGCGTTTATTCCCTCTTTGGAAGAATAAAGAAATACCGAAAGGGGCGCCTAAGTTAGGGGCCAATCTGGTGTCGGTCTTCTCATACAGGTGCATTCTAGCATCTGTATCCCATTCCCCTCTCTTGTGTCACTATAGCGCAGGTATAATAGACGACTAATAATGGGTGAAAGCTAAATCAAGGTTTGAAGTAAAGTCTACCTCCCTTTTTGGATTGAACAGGCCGGTTTCACGGTTCCGTCGACGGGATTAAATCACTTTTTCCCATAGAAGTGAGCCTTGGTCAGTTTTGGGCTTGAAGACACAGGGGATCATAGACCAGACACAGGGAATTGCAATTATGGTTGACAGACCAGATGATGTGACTGAAGAGGTTTCCTCTTCACAGGGTCAACAGACACATGAAGTGGGTGAGTCCTCAAGACCACCATAGACGGATGATGATATATTCAGGACCCAGTTGGCTACTGCTGTGGCTATGTTCACACAAGTAATGCAGAACCCAAGGTTTTTAGCCTTTCTGCAACCTCCTGTTCCGTCTCAGCAAGTTGGGTCACTGAATCATATTCAAAAGCATGTTAAGGCTCGAGCACAGGTGATTCATACCGCACAATCAATGGAAACACCTGTACACTTGACGGAGAACATGCAGTCTCCACAACCTATGCCTAAGGTGCAAGAACAGGTGGCTGAGATGCCAGTCTTTCAAGCTGTACCAGTTCAGCCCACCACCTTTCAGCAGCCTATAGCTGGTTCTAATGGGCAGGGAAGCAACCTACAGGCTATGCAACAGGTCTTCCCACCACCTTCAGTACACCCTGGCTATTTTGGAGGTGGATCGGTATTCCTGTAGGGCTCCTTGCCCTTTGAATCGGACGAGATTTCTGGCGTGAAACCTCTCCGAATTCACCTGTACCTGCGGGGGATTAGCCGCTAGCTAATCTAGTACCTGTGCAAGAGGCTCTTGCCTCGGCAATCGCGCATGAACCCACACAACTGTACATTGGTCAAATGAAGAGCCCACTAGAGGGGCATAACATACTGCCAAAGGGGAGAGAGAGGGCAATGCGTAGCGTGCAGGGCATCACTCCTGGCACCGCACTGTGCATAGGAGGGAAAGCAAGCACTCCATAGCTCTTAACCTGTGACAAAAGCTGAAAACTGAGCCCTCCTTCTCTAAATTCAGCGCCACTTCTTGTTGCATGAGGAGAGTGCACCAAACTGTGCCACTTGGCATATTTACAAGCATTTTCCCGTTTCGGGGTTGCCGCCTAAAAATCTCCCAACCGGTTGCCCAGTTGACTTCACGGCAGAGTAAGAAAATGTTCCCCTTGTCATTCCGGAGGTAATGACGCAAACACATTTTCAGGTCCCAAAATAGCAGTTCCCTAAATTTTAGGAGATGCTGCCATTGTATCTTTCTAGGTCATTTGACCCCCTTTGTACACTGCAGCCACACCCAGAACAGAAATGTAGCCTCTGTAGCAAAGGATTCCACTTTGGCTAGTCAATGACCCAACTTTGGCTAACCATAGTCCTTGTCCAACCTTAGTGCTCTCTTACCCTCAGGCCTGGACTCCCTCTGGACAGTTCCACACTAGCTATGCAATGCAGGGTAGTTAGATTTCCCGAGGGGTGTTTCCAAAAAGTGAAAGTAAATAGATAATAAGAAAGAAATCAACAAAAAGGATAGATAGTAGTCACACGCTGGTGACAGACGGGCTCCAAGTTCAGCTCTTGAATTTTCTCGCCACACGGGAGACTTGGGGGTGAGAGACTCGATACAGGCTCTATGGCCGTTGGCCAAGCTCTCTGTGGTAACAACACCTGATACAACAAGATGTAGACACATTGTGGTATACTTTTTTGCAGACACTTTGAGTGCACCTTGCTATGTGTATGTTCATGAAGACGCTTGGACAAAGGAGGAAGCTCTACGGACTGCATGCCTTGCTTGGGTATGGTTCCGATAGACACTTCAGACACGGCTTTCTCGAGGTCGCACAGATGCAGATTACTCCCTATCAAAGCCTGTTGAAGATTGTGAGATTCACTGCGATGGCAACATGGACTTTCTCTCACTAAACCCATGAGGATAGTCTCATGGAACTTGCAGGGGTTAGGTGGACCCCGGTTTTTACATTAGAGAGGTCTGCTCAGAAAGGAGCTTTAGAGATGCTTGATGGGGCATGGGTGGAGCGATTGATATGCTTTGCTCTAGGAGCATCACTTGTGTGAGGGCCGTATCAGGCCCCGTTGACAAATTTTGCATGGTCGCTATGAGACCTTTTGGTCAGCTGCTTTTGGGACTTATGGAATTCAGGGAGGTGTATGTATGACTATTGTGGATTCATGGCAGCATGCCATCGTGGGCAGAGGCATCAATGTGTGAAATACATTGCTGCCTTGTGGGTTTTGTGAACATTTACGCGCCCAACCATGCGAGTGCACGGGCTCAGTTTTGGTCATATTTCGTGGAGTTTTTACCTCATGCAATGCAGTGGTGCATTGGGGGGGATTTCAACATGCTTGAGGACCTCTTGGACAGGATTGGGGATAGCCATGTTACTGTACATGGGACCGAGTAGACAACCTCTCTTTTTCCTGATCTGACAGCAGAATAAGTGGAGTGAATCTATTCAGGATAGATCGCTTCTATGCTAGTGATCACTTTTGTGACTTGGGTGGTTCAATATGCATTTTGGCACGGATTACTTTCTCTATAACAATGTCAGACTCTGTAAATAATTAATTTATTTACGAGAAAATAGTTATCTAATTAGTTGTGTGCACATGAGAATAGAACTAGTAGTTCTAGGGCCTCAAGTGCGCCCAAACTTGGGCCTGAGCACCTTAGGGAGACCCTAGCAGAAAATACCGTGAAGCCCTAGTGATTGGAAAATCGGGCCTTCACAAAGGGGTAGATAGTAGCCTCAGATTTCAAGCCAGAAAATTACGCGCGTCAATGCGAGCACATGAATGAGATGGGGTTCATAGAGCAGTAATCCTAAGGCTTGGGTTATTTTTAAGGCCTTAGGATAAGTCAGTTAAAATTAAGGCCTTGGGATAAGTCAGTTAAAATATTTTAAATTGTTTGTGCTGGACCAAATGGCCGGACAAGTGCGAATAGGTAATGCTAGAGCAGTGCCGATACGGCATTGTGCTGGGGAGCAACTAATGTTTTCATTATAGCATCCATGTGTGCAGTTGAGTTAATTTGCACATTTCATTAATAGCTTAGGAACTTTTAAATGTGAAAGTTGAATGCTTTTTAAGTTATTAAGTGTGTGTGCCACTTACCAATGCAAAGTGTGTAAGGTGCAGCGGAATGAATGTTGTATTTTCTCAAGATTAGTGATCTTTATTGCTCAAGGTTCCTTTTATTTCGTAGGGAAGGAGAGAGCCTTCCGTCTTGTAGAGTGCTGTGATCACGAACAAGTGAGTGGATATTGTGCGTGCAAGTGAATGAGACTGAGAGAAGGAGAGAGAAGAGATACGACACCCGAGAGGTTGTAAAACCCTCCTCCGAAGGCCCCACTCTCGTCGGCGAGAGTGGTCTACTTTGATTGCACAAAGGTGTACAATGCGTATGCAATGGAGTGATGCAATGGGACTATGCCGATGACGACGACGACTTAGGCTGAACCCTGTGATCTTCTATATGCTGAATTTCTTGGACTGTTTCGGGGCTGAAATGGACCGTTCTACTGCTGTCTTAACGGCTGAAAATGATCGGCTTGGTCGGGTCATGTTGAAGATGAAAACACTGATGTTGCTGGCACCATAAGGCTGCGTTTTAGGTTACTGTTGTAGGCTGAAATCGCTGGATCAGCAGGTCTATTCAAGGCTGAAAAACGCTGGAATGGGCAGAAGAAAAACGCTGATCTGCTGTAGATACCTAGCGTTAGTAAAAACGCTGAGCAGGGCAGGTTGTTGGTGAGCAAAAACGCTGCAGGGGCTGAAGTGCTAAAGGAAAAATGCCAGGCAATGGGGGTTGATGGCGATGATCTGTTGTGAAGGAAAACGCCAGGGGATGGGAGAGGATGGCAATGGTCTAATGCTGAGGGGGGGGGGGTACTGCTGAGAAGTTGCCTGTTGAGCAGGAAGCTCCTGCTGCAATGGGGGTTGATGGCGATGATCTGCTGTGAAGGAAAACGCCAGGGGATGGGAGAGGATGGCGATGGTCTAATGTCGAGGGGGGGGGGGGGGGGGGGGGGGGGGGGGGGGGGGTACTGCTGAGAAGTTGCCTGTTGAGCGGGAAGCTCCTGCTGCCTCTTCTCCCAGAAAGTGCTAACTTGGGTTTGCTTATATATTAACTTAGCAAAATTGCCCTACCTACTTTTGTTGGAAAGTCACTTAAAAATAATAAGTGAAAATAACCAAAAATAGGAAAATAGGCTAAATGCACTGAAAAATTCCCCTAACTGATGCTAATGGATTCTAATGGGAATTCCGATGATCATGCTGTGTGCAACCGGAGGATATGCATCTATGCTAAGTGACTGGCCATGCACGGTCTAATAGACTCACAAAAGTGCCAGTTCACTGCTAATCTAAATTGACTTGACTGACGGGAACCCTGCTATGGTGTAGCTTGTCCACGGACACATAGGGTTGGGATGTGTCACGTGACATCCCTTCCTTTTCAAAGTGAGGTACTGGTACCGAACTGTATGGCGTCGAGGGAGATCGCCAACAGCATTCGGAATCCTGGAAGGGACTCTTCGCCGGCCCACTCTGATGTGTGGGTCGTGCGGTACTTGAACTTCATAAAGGTCTGCAACGCTTGCTTCTTTGGGCCGCGCCGAAAGCGACACAAAGTCGTTTGAATCTCCTTTCTTGCTTCAACTTCGTCTAGAGATTTGCTTCTTTCGTCTTCAAGAATCTCCATGGCTGAAAATTCCTGAAACAATCTCCAACACAAAACCATGAACATACCCATTCCATGTAAAGTGAAGGGAAAAAATCTTGTCTTCTCTAAAGACTGTATGCAATGTAGATAAACATAGAGACGGAGTGACAACCCGTTCATCAAACACATGCAAACAATGAGATCGAATCTTTTCTGTTTGATCGAAATCAATCAACTGTGGCAAATCACAATGGAAATGCCGATGCTTGGTGCTCATACAATCATGTGCTCTTTCGGAAACTGTGTCATGCCAAGGAAGAGACATGGAATGCGACTTCCTTACATACAAACTTTTTAGCTTTTCATGAACAATCCGCATACATTCGTGCTCATCCATGAGAGAAACGTGCTCAACATACAATATGTCATGCCTAGGAAAAGGGATCACATAACGATGTTGACTAAAATACAGGAAACCGTCACGAATGAAACACTCGAACAATGCGTGCGTATCAATCATACGAACACAATAATACTTCGTGTGAGGGTTCTTTGGACCAAGGTGCGAGAGCAAAGATCGCTTCTTCGAGATCTATCGAATCGTCTTGTGGGGGATCTGTGGACCTCGACTCAAAAGCCAAAATCGATTCTTGGTGATTGATCGAATCTACAATGAGGTTAGCTTTGCTAGAAAAAGCATCTACTAACACATCATCCTTGTGAACAATCACATAATCTTCATGCAATTCATCATGCTTGTCTTTTTCATCCAAATCATCATGCAAATCATTATCCATCAAATCATCATGCTTCTCATAATCATGCAAATCTTGTGTGTCATGCTGTGGAGAAAAAGAGACTGAGAGAGTCTCCTTATCTCGAATCCTTTCAATCTTGTCCTGCATATTAGCAATGAGAGATGGAGAAGGAACAATGTCCATTCCATGAATAACAGTAGGAGAATCACTTTTGGCATTGAGAGTTAAAAGTGTTAGCCTCCCAATCAACGAGAGGGTTCAGTTCACGAAACCATTTCATGCCTAAAATCATATCACATCTTGAGAGAGGAGAAACAACAAATCTTCTAGTGAAGGCAGTCTGCTGAATTGCAAACAACACATCAAGGAATTCCTCTATGATGAGAGCGTCCATACCGGAACGAAAGCCAGAGACCTCGATAGGAGATTTCGGACTAACCTCGAGGCGGGCTCTCTCAACAAGAGAGGAACTGATCACATCATGCATAGTACCTGGGTCAAACAATATGACAAAACGGTGCCCTGACGTACGACCATAACATTTAATGAGAGAATCATCAATGGGAGGGTCCTGAGAAACTTTGGGCACTATCGTGTTATCATTCATTGCATTGACAGATGTAGTGGGTGCTGTGGGTTCTTTAGATTCATTCGATTTAAGCTTAGGACATGTTCTTTTTATGTGACCTTTAATGTGACAATGAAAACAACGACCTTCTTTAGAATAAGTGCTTTGTTCTTCCGAAGTGATGTATCCTCCTACAATTCCTTGTGCTACCTTTTCATATGGAGTAAGCTTAGGTTTAGCAGTTGTGTTAGCCTTACCCTTAGATTCATTGGAATAATTATTTGATGAGAGACTGTTGGAAGATTGGTTAGAAGAGTTACCATTCTTACCGTTCTGAGGGTTCTAAGAAGTCTGCGAGGTACTTGTGGAAGTCTTGTTCTCCTTAGGCTTTCCATTGTTGTGCTTCATCTCCTGTGCGAGAGCAATCGCTACCGCCTTGTTGAGATCGATTGAATCGAATACCTCGACATCGTACTTGATATACTCGTCCAATCCAAAGAGAAAAGCCTCCTTGCGCTCATCATCCGACATGCGTAATTGGGTACCTAGCTGCAAAACACAATTAGAAAAAGACATAACCAGCATACCATTTTGCTTGAGAGCTCGCCAATCGTCCTTCAATCGTGCAAGGTATTGAGGTGGCATAAACCGCGCCTTGAGCTTGTCTTGGAAATTAGCCCAACTAAAAGAGAAGGGCGTGAAATCGTCGGCTGCCTCTAGGTGCGCGGCTAGCTGTGCCTCTTGCCATGCGTGGTACCAATTGATGGCATCACCGGCAAGATACATAGTTGCCGTCAATACTTTGCTATTTCTTGTCTTCTTAGTTGTCGCAAAATAAGCATTAAATTGATGCAACCAAGAATGAATCATTGTAGCATCCATCTTACCATCATACTTACTGAAAGTCAACTTTTCTGTAACTGGATGGTTGAAATCCGTGTCGTGGCTTGCGCCACTTGACGAACTCCCACGATCTTTGGGTGGTTCGGTCTTCGAGGCTAGCAATTGGGAAATAAATTCTTGATTGCGAATCTCCCTTTGAGCTTCACGCTCGACGTCCTTTTCTGCTTTTCGTTCATCGCGCTCGCGTTCGAGAGCAAGTCGATTTTCTTCTTGTTGTGCGGCAAGTCTTGCGTTTCTTTCATCGCGCTCACGTTCCTGAGCAAGTCGGTTTTCTTCTTGTTTTGCGGCAAGTCTTGCGTTTCTTTCATCGTGCTCACGTTCTTGAGCAAGGCGACTTGCTTCTTGTCTATCCATCATGGCCATCATCTGCTTGACCATTGCCTCCATAGCACTTGGTGGCGTAGATGGCGAAGGGGGAGGGTTAAAGAAATCATCTCCGGGTGGGGAAGAGTCTTCGTCGCCTCTCTCATGCTCATCACCTGTATGCGAAGTATCCATTCCGCTTCGGGTGACGACCATGCACTATGATCTTGGGTTCTTAAGCTCGCGAGGAACTTGGGTTCTTGAGGGTCTTGAGGTTCTTGAGGTCCTTGATTCGTGAGAATCTTGGGTTCTTGAGGTTCTTGAGTCTTGAGGGTCTTGGGTTCTTGGGGTTCTTGAGGTTTTGTTTCGCTTGCAAATCGCGTTGGAGAAGGATCTTCTCTTCACCCGAGTTCTACTCCTTTTTGCGGGCGCACCCCATGGTGGCCTTGCGCTCACACCAAGGTTGCTTTTTCCCACCTCATGTCGATTGGCCGGCCGCTAAGTGCACGGTCCGCTCTCAATGAGTGAAAAGAGACACAAGGGGAGGCTAGACAAGCCCTTCTTTCTTGGGATTCCTGTCACTCTTCAACAAAATACGATTAGGAATCGCCACGCCCAAGTTCGTGCGATCGCAACAACCAAAAAAAAATTCTTGTGGTTCTTTCCTTGAGTATGCAGAACACTTCCAAAGCTCTGATACCAATGTAAGGTGCAGCGGAATGAATGTTGTATTTTCTCAAGATTAGTGATCTTTATTGCTCAAGGTTTCTTTTATTTCTTAGGGAAGGAGAGAGCCTTCCGTCTTGTAGAGTGCTGTGATCACGAACAAGTGAGTGGATATTGTGTGTGCAAGTGAATGAGACTGAGAGAAGGAGAGAGAAGAGATACGACATCCGAGAGGTTGTAAAACCCTCCTCTGAAGGCCCCACTCTCGTCGGCGAGAGTGGTCTACTTTGATTGCACAAAGGTGTACAATGCGTATGCAATGGAGTGATGCAATGGGACTATGCCGCCGCCGACGACGGTGATGACGACGACGACTTAAGCTGAAACCTGTGATCTTCTATATGCTGAATTTCTTGGACTGTTTCGGGGCTGAAATGGACTGTTCTACTGCTGTCTTAACGGCTGAAAATGATCGGCTTGGTCGGGGTCCATGTTGAAGATGAAAACGCTGATGTTGCTGGCACCATAAGGCTGCGTTTTAGGTTACTGTTGTAGGCTGAAATCGCTGGATCAGCAGGTCTATTCAAGGCTGAAAAACGCTGGAATGGGCAGCAAGAAAAACGCTGATCTGCTGTAGATACCTAGCGTTAGTAAAAACGCTGAGCAGGGCAGGTTTTTGGTGAGCAAAAACACTGCAGGGGCTGAAGTGCTAAGGGAAAACGCCAAGCAATGGGGGTTGATGGCGATGATTTGCTGTGAAGGAAAACGCCAGGGGATGGGAGAGGATGGCGATGGTCTAATGCTGAGGGGGGGGGGGTACTGCTGAGAAGTTGCCTGTTGAGCGGGAAGCTCCTGTTGCCTCTTCTGCCAGAAAGTGCTAACTTGGGTTTGCTTATATATTAACTTAGCAAAATTGCCCTACCTACTTTTGTTGGAAAGTCACTTAAAAATAATAAGTGAAAATAACCAAAACTAGGAAAATAGGCTAAATGCATTGAAAAATTCCCCTAACTGATGCTAATGGATTCTGATGGGAATTCCGATGATCATGCTGTGTGCAACCGGAGGATATGCATCTATTCTAAGTGACTGGGCATGCACGGTCTACGAATAGACTCACAAAAGTGCCAGTTCATTGCTAATCTAAATTGACTTGATTGATGGGAATCCTGGTATGGTGTAGCTTGTCCACGGACACATAGGGTTGGGATGTGTCACGTGACAAAGTGACTCTCTCACTCTCACTCTCACCCTCCTTCTCCTAGCGCCCCTCTCTCTGGCTGGCTTTATAAGATCATCCTCTCCCCCTCTTCTCAGTTTGGCAGTGCTCCTACCCCTCCTATTGTGAGCGTGCTCTATGCATTGAAGCCCTCCATGGAAGCTTGAGAGCAGCCCCTTCGACATATGTGGTGGCCTTGTGCTCCCATTGTCTAGAAGAAGGGTTCTCATAGCCACAACCAGCTTTTGGTGAAGATTTGTGGTGAGAAGTTGCAACAGGCACTCTCTCCATAGAGTGCGGTGGCTGTAAGTTCTCTGTTTTCAGCCCCTAATCACCTCGATTAGGACTGTTTTCAGCGGAGCACTAATAGAATTTCCCTCCTCTTTATCCTCTTTACATACCCTAAGTCTACGCAAGTTTTGAGGCGATTCCATCGCGAAGGCTGCCTCAATTTCGGTGTAGGAGTGCACACAGGTAAGAATTTCAGGTTATATGCAGAAAATTACAGCAAGCATGTTTTTGCGCATTTTGCTTGTTTTTCTCTTGAGTTTGATGCATGAATGATTGCGCATGAAGGGCCACACATAGCGGAGATGAGAGCTTATGACAAGCTTTTTGGAAGATAGACTCTCCTGATGAGAGCTTCCAACAAAGTTTGCAGAAGAGGGAAGGTCCTCTTAGCAGAAAGAGAGTGGAAAGGCTCTCTCAATCAATAGTCAAAACAGAACAAAGAAAGAAATAGAGGACGGGTGTTTGCCCGTTCTTGTGCTTGTAAAGATTCTCCCTTAGTAATAAAGATAATCTCTTTATGGGGGGGGACCAACCCATCTTTTGGTCCCCAATGAAGTGCCAAGCTCTCCCTCTCTCTCTCTCTCTCTCTCTCTCTCTCTCTCTCTCTCTCTCTCCAATTCTCTTGAGTATTTGAAGTGCAATTAAAGTCAGTTTACGCTTTCGTATTTTTGTGACAGTGGTCAGAGAAAGGTCATCTCTCTCTTTCTTAAGAGATTGACGATTCTTGGCAGACTGGAGAAATGGAAGGACGTGAGATAGAGTTCACTATCCTTCAACAGCAGATGGTAGAGTTGCAAAAATCTCTCTCCCATCCAGAAGTCCAGAAGATTCTCCATACCCTTGAGAAAGGGAAGGAGAAAGTGCCGATGGGGTCGGGAAAAATCCCGCAGAACCCAAAGACCCAAGAACCAAAGAAATATCCTTTAATTGGATCCTCCTGATTCTCCTTAGTTTTCTTTCATGAAGGATCTGGATGACATAGTCGCTCTAGAGGACATGTTTCTTGACGATCCGCCGTAGCAGGAAGTGCAGTCAAGGGAAAGGACTCCTGTCCACAAGGAGTCAAGCATAGAATGAAGGAGCATCATAAGAAGAAGCACCTCAAGCAGAAAACATTAAAGTCAGGTGACAAAGATGTAAAATTTGACACCTACAACGGACAGCGTGATAATGACAAAGCTTTGGCTTTCATCCGCCAATTTGAAGTTGCATTTGCAGAAGGGAACTTTAAAGAAAGGTCCAAGCTTCGCCATGTCCGTATGTACCTGAAAGGCACCGCCAACAGTTGGTGGCTGACCCTGTTCTAAAAAAACGCAAACCCCAAGATTGGACTGCTTTCAAGAAGGAGTTCTATGCACAATTCCTTCCTCAAGACTACAAGGAAGAAGTAAAGAAAGAATGGGATCGACTCTCATAATCAGAGAACGAAACTGTTCTACGCTATGTGGATAGGTTTTGGGACGTTCTCTTGAAAGTCACCCCATTCAAGAAGATCAAAGATTCGGAGAAGATGTGCAAGTTTGAAGCAGGATTGCATGAAGCTTTGCAAAAGGCTATGAAGCTTTACCCTCGAGGTAACTTGCAGATACTTATGGAATCAGCTCGCATAGCTGATGGTATACATGACAAGGGTACTCCCAGGAAGATGGAGCAAAGCACCTATCGTGCCAAGCAAAAGGCTCTCCATGAATAACCTACTTCTACTTCTTCTTCTCAAAAGAAGAAAAGAACCGCCTCCAATGCGAAAGCAAAGCCAAATCAGCCCAAGAAAGGGAAATACCTCTCTCTTGCTGAATTGAGAACCTACATCAGCGAAGGAAGATGCTTCAAGTGTGGACAAATTGGACATATGAAGGGTGATTGCCCTACCAAAACCCCGCATCCACCTTCTTCCAATGCAGTCCGAGATGTATAGGGGAATACAACCAAGGTGTTGGGGTTAAGGCCTATGTGCCTTGATCGGTCGTCTAGGTCATGGGCGCCCGCCCACTGTTACCCTATACTTATAGTGAGTATACTGTATAGGGGGAGCTGTCACTTCACAGTCTCCCCACCCATATCGTGTGTGTGTCTTCTTCTCTCTCTCTGACTCTCCGTCTGTGGTGCTTCCCGATCCCCTTCAATTGGTTTCAGAGCTATGGTGACCGCGGAGAGCACGACGGCTTTGAGAGCTTCGAGGCGATAGCTCGCTCGCTCTCGACGGTGGAGAGATTAAGAAAGCTTGGAAGCTTTGTGAGAATGCAATGGGAGCTTGTGAGCTCAGTTGAGAGTGATGTATGCTCTTGTGGAAGCTCAGAAAGGAGTGTGGAAGACTGTGTGTAAGTGAAGGTGCTGCCCTAAAAACTGTGTGCGCAGCAGCACTGTTTTTAGATTCGTTTTTCTCCTTGTAAAATGCAGATCTGAGAATTCTGCCGAATATCCCATCCGTTTCGACGTGGTCTACAACTTTGCAGAAGAAACTTTTTGCAAATTCCTCACCGTTTTGCTGATATTCAGCTCAGACTGACTGTATACAGAAATTCCAGATTCTGTTGTCGCATTGTGTGCGAGTTTGATGCACTTTTGGAAGCACGGGAGATGCTTGAAGTTGAGTGCATAAATTCTGAGCTGAAGATGCAATTGCAACTTGTGTTAAGCTTGTGGTTTGAGGGTTTTTTTTTTGGTAGACTTGGGCAACGAAGTACGGAGGCGTTTACACACCACCGAGGCGGTCTCTTGAGAGACACAGTTTTTTGGAGCACACAGGTGGAGCTTCTTTCACTGGTTTTCACAGGATACTTTGGCAGTGATTTTGTGCTTGGATTCATGGTCTTTGTGGATGGTTTGCGTATGGTTATGGCGTATGGTTGATGCCCATTATACATGCATTTTGGCGAACACTTTCAAGTGCTGGTGAGCTCTCTTGAGAGCATTGTTTTCGCATTGATCAAGTTTCCGGATTGCAAATCTTTTGGCGCTTGCTTATGCGCGGCCACTTCGTTGATGTACGTTGAGTGCGGATTGCCATTGTATGTGAAAATGTGGAGCCATTTTGGCATTTCTACTCATTGGCATTGAGTAATGTTATGGTTTATGGTAGAGATTGTACTTGAGTTTTTTGCTCAGTTTTCAGGGGAAATTCTGTCGGATTTTTCCTAGATTCTCGCCATAGTTTGTGATTGAGTGTTTACTCTCACTTTGACAGGTTTTGTCAGTTTGGACATAGTTTTGTGTTTTTGTATCCACTCTCGCAAGAGTGAGGAGTTGTGTATCTTTCTTTGCTTGAGACAGTGGTTTGCTCTCGGGTGGGAGAGTCTTGTGATCTCAAGCATTGTTTGCCATAGTTTTGCAGAGCTTATGCATGTATATTGAGTGTAGTTTGATGCGCATTGATTGCTCATTGTATTGAGCTTGCAGGACAATGGTTATTTTGTGTTGATAGCCATTGTGCGTCGAAACTTTGGTGAAATTTTCCCAGGAGTTTTATGCGTATCATTTATGCGATCTAGGTAGAGATTGCGGATTGTACTCAGCATTTGCGTGCGGTGTTCTCTGCAGGTGGGAGACTTGTGCGTGTGTATGCATCGATACCGCATAGTGTGGGCTTGGTGATTAGCTCACAGATTGCAGTGTGATACTAGAGCAGGCGACGCTTGTATTGACATTGCGGGAGCTCTATTTTGGAGTGTGTCTCACAGGTTTTACATCGTGTTTCTGGCCATATTTGTAGACAATTTCCAGGTGTTGTTGGTGAGGTGGTTTTGCTTTCTAGTTTGCTACATTGTGCTCATGGCAGAGACAGGTGATCGCTCAGATTATGATCTCTCCAAAATGTGTATGGTTGATGGGTCAAACTTTGCAGCATGGAGAAAGTGTATGCTTGATGCATTGACACAGTGAGGGTTGCATCGACCATTGAGTGGTGATGCAGGTAGACCTTCAAACATGTTTGACGATCAGTGGTGGCGGGAGCTAGAGGAGATAGCACTATCTACACTCTCTTTGCACCTTGCGGAATCTGTATATGCTCTTGTTATGTATGAGACTACTTCGAGAGCACTTTGGCGCAGATTACATGATATGTATGATAGATCTGAGTCATCAAGGACTCGTGTGAGACATGTACATTCACGAGTACGCCGACAGGTGATATGTTGGTATTGTGGTCATTCTGGACACGTTAGACGGCGCTGTTTTCGTCGTATGCGACATCGTAGGAGACATGGCAGTCTCAGAGATGTATGTAGTGATGCCATGGACTCAGTTGCTTTGACAGTTGAGGCAGATGTAGTGTCGGAGTATACCAGTGACGGGGATGTCACTTTTACCTCGAGCTATGCACGAGATGCTATACATGTGGATAGTGCACTCCCTTCGCAGTGGTTGCTAGACGCAGATGCTATGTTTCATGTCACGCCGCATCGTAAACGGTTTTGTAGCTATTCTAGCGGGATGCTTGGCAGTGTACGTTTGACCGATGGATCGGTGCATGCGATAGCAGGTGCAGGAGATGTGAGACTGTCATTACCGAGTGGTGCATCTTACTTGTTACGACATGTGCGCTATGTACCAGATTTGACAGTGAGTTTGATCTCGATTGGTCAGCTTAGAGATTGTGGATGTCAGATTTCGCTACGAGAGCGAGATTTTGTGATGCATTTGGGTTCGCTAGTGATTGCAAGAGGTGCCAGGAGTGGTACAGGTTACCCATTGCATGTGGATCACGGGAGAGACGGTGTTGTCTGTGTGATTATGCAGCCAGGTAGAGAGCGAGAGAGCAGGCGAGTCTCTTTTGCTTGTGGGCTGCAGGATGCTTTGCATGGAGTGCAGAGCAGTGACCTTGTTGTGCAAGTTGCGTCTACGGATGCACAGGTAGAGCAGGACAGCTCTAGTGAGTCACAGCAAGATGAGTCATTAGAGGTGATGACAGAGATGACTCACATGGATGTTGAGATGTCGGCTATTGTCGAGTCATTTCTTGATATGCTTATACCAGAGCTTGATGCAGATTCAGGACAGATGGATACTCTTGGTACACATGTGATATGTGGTGGGCACGAGGAGTCACTCCAGAGCTCGGAGTCAGAGTGCCATGGTCTCTATGACAGGGGACAGGATTGCCATGAGTTGACTTCTGAGTTGGAGGTGGCAGAGATTGCCAGGGTTGCATCAATGTTCGTGTCCTCATGTACGAGATGCTGATCTCGAGGCCCGACATAGCAACTGCAGTGGGAGCATTTGCAGCAGGGTTGATTAGTTGTTCGATGACTGATCTCGGCATAGAGCATAGGGGAGGTTTGCAGGTATTGGACCGATACTTGCAGGAGTGCATGAGCTCTTGTAGACTATTTGCAGAGCTTGGAGCTAGCTCTGTGTGGCTTCCGCAGCGGGATGTTTGTCTATCAGTAGAGCCGGATGCACTAGCTCATCAAGAGTCAGTGGGCATAGGTTGAGAGAATATCTCACCTTCTATTAGTTGTACACTAGTAGATCTTGCTTAAAGGCACATTGGCCTATAAGTGGGAGGTTGTTGGGGTTAAGGCCTATGTGCCTTGATCGGTCGCGCAGGTCATGGGCGCCCGCCCACTGTTACCCTATACTTATAGTGAGTATACTGTATAGGGGGAGCTGCCAGTTCACAGTCTCCCCACCCATATCGTATGTGCGTCTCCTTCTCTCTCTCTGACTCTCCGTCTGTGGTGCTCCCCGATCCCCTTCACAAGGATGGGAAAGAAAGAGCTCTTCTCAAAGCATGGGGTAGCATCAACAACCAACGGGCTCTTATTTTGTTTAATCTTGGCAGTACAAACAATTTCATCTCCACAAAGCTAGCTGATGACCTAAATCTACAGCCCAACCGTTTTGGAGTTTCTATTCAAGCAGTATCTGCTTTCAAAGGACAAAACTCCAGTTCTACTCCAATCATAGGGAAGCTGAATTTATAGGTCGACAACTACAAAGATCAAGAGTCTTTCTTACTAGCTTCATTGGAAGGGTGTGATGTCATCTTTGGAATGCCTTGGCACTACAAGATGCATCCCATTCTTGACTATGCTCAGAAAACTTTATCCTTTGATCATAAAGAAAAGCAATATATTGTACTTGCGGACACTCACTTGGGCTTTCTAACTTGCATTTCTAAACGCGGGTTGAAAAGGCCTCATGAATGAAGACCATGATCGAATCAAGAATAGTACTAAGGGAACCCTTCCAAGTTGCATGTCAAAATGCAAGTTGGAAAGGCCAAGTGACCATACCATTTTCCAAACACCAAGAGCAGTCGTGCTCTTGAACTTTGACCATTGTTTCTCCATGAAAAGGCTTAATAATTCTCATCGCCAATCACATTGCAATCAAGAAAGTAATTAAAAATTGTGTTTCAGCATACTTAATTTTTGCAAGAGAGAGAGATGTGTCTTCTTCACAACTTTTTTCCTCTTTAGAGAAAAAAAGAATTAAGTTACTAGAAAGGTTTGAAGATTGTTTTGCAGATGAACTTCCCAATGAACTCCCACCTTCTCGTCCTGAGGATCATACAATTGATTTCATCCCATGAAGTTCTCCTCCAAATCAGCCCCCTTATAGAGTCAGTTTAATGCAGCAAGAGGAGATCCTCAAGCAGATTAACAAACTCTTGGAGAAGGACTTAATAAGGCCTAGTACTTCTCCATATTGTTCACCTGTCTTGTTAGTACAGAAAAAGGATGACACATTCCGTCTGTGCATAGACTATAAATCTTTAAACAAGATCACAATCGAGAATCGATTCCCAATCCCTCGTATTGATGACATTCTTGATAAGCTACAAGGAGCAAGTGTCTTTAGTCGTATAGACTTGAAGAGCAGGTATCATCTAGCTCCTCAGGATGTGCATAAGACTTCATTTAGAACAACCTTCGGGTTGTATGAATTCTTAGTGATGCCTTTTGGACTCATTAATGCACCAGCCACATTCAACAGAATGATGGATAGAATCTTCTATATAAAATAGAATATTTACAGGAGTTTTCTTCGATGACATCTTAATCTTCGTAGAGACAGAAGAAGAACGCTATAAACATCTTGCATTAGTGTTTGAAGAATTACGGAAACACAAATTATTTTGTGAATGCTAAGAAGAGTGAGTTCTCTCTAAAAGAAATTTAATACTTGGGCCATATAGTATCTCACAACCAAGGCGAATGGACCCTGATAAAATTCAAGCAGTTGTAGAATGGCCTACACCAACTACAGTACATGACGTACGAAGTTTTCTCGGTTTCTGTTCCTATTATCGGTGTTTCATTTGAGCCTTTACCGCCATAGCGGGTCCTCTCCATGATCTGACAAAGACGCGGATTCCCTTCTATTGGGGACGTGGACAAAAAGAGGCTTTTGAAAAGCTTAAGTATCTACGCAGTCACGAACCTGTTCTCACCGGCCCTGATCTTCGCAAACTTTTCAAGGTGTACTGCGATGCAGCTAAAGATTGTGTAGGAGCAGTTTTGAACCAAGAGGGTCACGCCATAGCCTACGAAAGTCGGCGCCTTAGAGATGCAGAGTTGCATGCTTCCATTTATGAGAAAGAGCTAATGGCAGTAGTTCATGCTCTTTCCATTTGGAAACATTATTTTTTAGGAGCATAATCAAGACAGATCATCAGAGTCTTCGCTACATTCTCACACAGAGAAAGTTATCAGAAAAACAAATGAGATGGGCCAACTTTCTTTTAATGTTCCATTTTTAGATTTTACACACTTCTGGGACAAAGAATATAGTTGCAAATGCTCTCTCCAACCGTCCAAAGATCAATGCAATGCCAACTATTTATCATGAGGAATTAGAATCTCTTAGTGAGATGTATCCTCAAGATCCAGACTTCGCTACAATTTGGGCAGGCATCCAAAGATCAATGCAATGACAACTATTTATCATGAGGAACTAGAATCTCTCAGTGAGATGTATCCTCAAGATCCAGACTTCGCTACAATTTGTGCAGATCTTCAAGTTGGTCACTTAAGGCCACCTTATTCCATTCGGGATAATACACTCTATCATCAACAAGCGATATGCATAGCTCAGCCCTCAAGACAGAAGGTGATGGATGAAGCACACAATTCCCCCTATGCCGGGCATCGGGGAATTGCTGCTATCACTAGTGCCCTTGATAGATATTTCTTCTGGCCAACACTTTGGGCGGACATTGAAAAATATGTATGCGAGTGTTTAGTATGCCAAAAAGTGAAATATGACAGACATAAAGTTTATGGAAATCTTCAGCCACTCCCTGTGCCTAACACGCCATGGGAAAGTATTGCCATGGATCTTATTATGGATCTTCCTAGATCCAAGAATGGAAATGATGCAATCTGGACTATAGCAGACAGATTCAGTAAGCAAGCACATTTCCTTTCGGTTAAGAAGATAATCAAAGCTGATTACATGGCTAGAATATTTCTCGCTCAAATTTTTAAACATCATGGATTGCCAAAGACTATGGTCAGCGATATAGATCCTCAAATGACTAGTCTATTTTGGCAAGCATTGTTCGAGAATTTGGAAACTAAGCTTGATTTTTCATCAGCTTATCATCCTCAAACAGATGGTCGAAGTGAAATTGCTAATGTCACTGTTTTAGACCTTATCAAGTGCTATGTTTCGGAAAGACAATCCGAATGGGAACAGTCTTACCCTTAGTTGAGTTTGTGTATAATAATACCATACATTCCTCAATTGGTAAAGCTCCCTTCGAAACTGTTTATGGGAAGCCACTTTTGCTTCCTATTATGGTTATCAAAGAAAACATCTTTGCCGCAAACGAATTGTACGCGATATTGATACCGCCTACAAGCAAGTAAAGCAAGCGAATCTTCGTACTCAAGAGCAGCAGACGAGAAAAGCGGACAAGCATAGAAGAAATCTCAATCTTGAAAAAGGACAATACGTCCTACTTAAGAAAGCGGGTCGGAAAAGGGAAGGTTGTTAAACTTTTCCATAGATTTTACGTGTAAGGATTCTAGTTGCTAATCCTTAATTAAGTACTTAAACTCATGATTAAGACTTAAGAAACTTGAACTGAACTCAGAAACAAGACTCAGAAGACTCTGTGTTGATTAATTGAATGTGTGATACAAGGGCTCCTTATATAGGAGACGAAGAGACACAAATGAAAAGACACGTCTCCCGTTGGAGAGACATGACTTTAGATGTAAAGACACATCTTTTCGGCGAAGAGCTGCAACCATTGGGTGAGGAGTCGCACCCGTAGAGCGAAGGGGTGTGACCAGTCTTTGAAGGAGTGTGGCTTCTGGTGAAGAGACACATCTCTTGGGCGAAGGGGTGTCACCATCCAAGCGTAGGGGTCCTCCATGGCATGGCACTTTGCGTATCTGCACCTAGGAGTGTATGTAATACTGCAACATAGTCACAATCGTGACATTCCCTCCCATTTAAAATGAGAGCCCGTGTCGAAGAAATGACTTTTGATGTTGATAGAACTCCGGAGAAGCATTGAATCTTCGAAAATCTTCAATCTTTGAGTTTTTGGAAACCTTTGTTTTGAACCTTTGCTTCTTGCGAAACCTTTTTGCTTTTACTGCTAAATCCCATGTCGTTGCATTATTCAAAGACTTTTTAGAGGAATCTAGCATTATCAGGTTGACTGCAACAAGAGATTGATCTTCAAAATTCTTCATGCAATGTAAGATTTTTGGTTTAAAATTTTCTAGTAACTGCAAAATATTTGGGGAAGAGGAAATCTTCTCAAGGTACTCTTCAGATTGGGTAACTTCAACTTTATGAATCAATGGATAGGATTTTGGCTTGAGACTGTAATCATCTTCCAATAATGAATCCCAAAATTCTTCAGAATCATCTTCAAAAACTATCACTCCATGACTTGCAATTGGCATATCATCATCCAGCAAAGAATCAAAGAAAGCATAGTCGTCTTCAAACTCAGAATCTGCAACTATGTCCTCATCTTTGTTTGGTAACGAAGTATCGCTTGGAAAAACTTCTTGCTTGAAATCATCTTTGTCTTCAGCAAGTGATTCAGGAGAAGTTAATGAATTCAAAAGTTCATCAATTAGAATTTCTGCATCTGCATCGGAGGTTATATTTGCTTCATAATCCTCTGTATCATGTCGTTTGACTAGTACACGTGAGGCTTGAATCACTCGTTCCGCATGATAAAGCCCGTGTAAAACCAGTTTATCTTTGAACAAATTGATAGTATGTTCTCGAAAGCCAATTGCTGGATCATATTGGAATAACCAATGCTGACCAAGAATCATGTCGTAGTAAGATAAAGGCATTACCTCGAAATCTAGTTGATCTGCATAATCTTGAAAACGAAAACTGCAATTGTCGAACTGTCTGATCACAAGTTAAAATTGATCCATCTGCTAATTCCACATCATAAAAGTAAGATGTCTTCTGAGTTGGCAAGCCAAGCTGTTGAACTATTTGAGTGTTGACGAAATGATTCGAACATCCGCTGTCCACCAAAACATTGATGGAACGATCGTTGTTAGTTCCAAGAAGGCTCAGAACTTGCTTTGAAAGAGGCTCTAAAATTGAAGAATTGCACTGAGCATGCTTCATAAGAATAGTCGTATCCTCTGAGACACGAATCGTATTGACCACTGATTTTCCTTTATCCTTAGCAGAATCTGGTTGTTCAGCATTGATGATGTTTCCATGTTGGAATTTCTTATCAAACTAGATGGATTTGGTTTCTTTGGTCATTGATCTATGGTCACCACCGCAAATTGTACATAAACCATCCTTCTTTGAAATCGAAAAAGCATTTGACGAAGAGCCTTGCTGAGTATTGGAATGCTGATCTTGAGAAAAATCACGTCCTTTACCACGATCAAGTGGAGGAACATTTGAAGAAGATCTGCTTTGAGATTGTCGATCTTGAGAATAGAACCTTGAAGTTGATTAAGGTTGCGTTGTTTGCTGTCTGAATTGAGACTAATATTGCTGACTTTGGGTATAGTTGTCTCTGCGATCGCGCTTTGAAAAGCGAGCGCTATTTGAAGATTTGTCGCTGGGAGAAAATTTCGTGTAGGGTGTCGATTATCGCTAAGACGCTCCACATAGGCAAATGCAGCATCCAAGGTGGTAGGGTTGTATTTGTGCACATCGTCCTTCAGGTTGGGTTCGAGTCGTCGATAAAGCTCTAAAGTTTATCAGAGGGACTAAGGGTCTCTATCTTCAGAGTTAGCCTTTGGAACTCTGTGACGTACGTGGCCAAGGAACTTGTCTGGCTCAAGCGGCGAAGAGAGGACCGGACATGAAAATCCGCATTGGTAGGCTCGAACGCCTTGCGAATAGCACGCCAGAATTTATTCCAAGAAGGTGTGTGTTTACCATCAGCAACCCGTCGTTGCCACCAAAGAAATGTTGTGTCCTTGAGCAGAGAACTAGCAAGTGCAACTTTTTTACTCTCGACCAAGTCCGTGTTGGACAAGTAGACCTCCATTTTGAATAGCCATTGGTCCAGCACGCGCTTGTCGCGGCGACCAGTGTATGGTTCCGGCAGTTTAATATCAAGCTTCTTCTTGTGCAGCATTAAATTTTTTGTAAAGTAATTGAAGTTCGCGATTATCTATCTCTTCAGTTGGATCTGGTTCGTTTGGTTCGTCCACTGAAGCTTCGGAAGAGGTGTGGAAGATGCTGCATTAGTTGTTCGAGCAGTCATAGGACGAGTCTGAGAAGTATTTTGCGTCTGCGTCTCATCCAAGCGAGTGTGAAGTGATGCGAGGCTTGTGGAAAGTGTGGCCACCTGCTCCTTAATAAGAATAAGTGCATCGTTAGATTGACCACCTCCATCCTGAGAATTCGGCATGGTTACGTCTTAAAGGGAACTCTCAAACAGATGCAGGTTCTGGTTCGGGAACTTTTGGGACGGGTGCTCCGAGTGAAAATTCTGTTCTGAACGGGTTCGGCTCTGGGGTTGGGTAATAATCTCGAATTAACTACCACTTCGGGTGCAAAGTGTTTTTTTTTTAAAGACTCAGAGAACAGTGTTCAGAATTCGTCGCCGGCTATGATGGCAAAAAGGCTCGCACACACAAAGTGCACACAAGGCCAACGCGGGAGAGTGGAAGAGAGGGTGACGTCGGCTGCATGTTGATCTGGTGGGTTTTCTCTTTGTTTTTGTTTTTTTTTGAGTTAGTTTATTTGGGGGTTTATATGATCAAGTGAGTGAGTTCACATGGGCTTTTTTTTAAAATTGTGTAAATTTTGGGGATTGGCCAGCCATTCAATCATTCAAATTGAGGTTAATTTTAATACCATATCACTTATTGGCTGCCATCGTAAACACTGCCCAACGGAAAAAAAAATAAAGGCCAGCAAAAGAAGGCAACGCAGGAAGATTTTGCCGCTTAGGAATTGCTGCCGCTTGGTGAAAGGGTGCGCTTTGGGAAAGGATGTGCTTTGGGAAAGCATGCGATGCTATAAGTCTTCAGCAAAAGGGTACACGCAACCAGTGTTTCAGAATTTCAGCCCAGCACTTGCAGCATAATCAGCCCAATGTTCGCTGCATACTCTAGGAAAGGGGTGCATGGAAGGGGTAGCCAACGAAGAGACATGTGTCGAAGAGTCACTTGCGTATGCCGAAGGGCATGGCGAGGGGATGTGTGGCTGAAGGGGTGCAATGAAAAGGTAAGTCACCCAGAAATTGCTTGCTGTGTTTGCTGTACGAACTGAGATAAGCCTATATTCAGGCCAAATTTAGGAAGAGGTACCTCGAAAAGGCACATGTGATGGTGTTCCAGGTAAAGGTATATTCACAGCAAAATTCCCCAAGAGGTGCACCCCGTTCACTCTGGAGCCCTCACACGCTCTAAGACCGCTTCACACGCATCACTGGTATTTTGTAGTTATTATTAGTCAATAAACAGATACCAGTGTTACCTCGTTCCGGCGGGAGAGAAATTGGATTCCATCTTTCTTCTGCTTCCATGCAACTCCGGGAAGGGGGTAGAGTGTAGCTGCAGGGGTGAGAGGCTCACAACCTTTGAAGTTCGGGTCTCGGGAATTTTTTTTTTCTCTGATACCACTGTAAGGATTCTAGTTGCTTAAGTACTTAAGACTTAAGAAACTTGAACTGAACTCAGAAACAAGACTCAGAAGACTGTGTGTTGATTGTTGAATGTGTGATACAAGGGCTCCTTATATAGGAGACGAAGAGACACAAATGAAAAGACACGTCTCCTGGTTTCGAGTGTACAGACATTAGGTTGAGTGCTCGCATTATGTCCGGCATGTGTGAACCAACCATGCGTGTGAACACACCCTTAGTTGAAGGGAGGTTAAGAAGTCCTATAAATAGGATTGAGGTCTTATTTGTGACACATCTTGTGTGATCACCACACTTGGACTCTAGGCCCTTGGCAGGTCTACCCACCCACCTGCTTGGTGTGGGCTTGGTGATATGGGACACCAGCCCTTGTGGTAGAGGCTAGCCCGTTGGCTGCAAGCATCTGGGCTTGGGGGTGAGCCCGTATCGGCTCTACGGTTGGGAGGTGAGTTTGATGTCCGCTCTGTATGCTTGTCTTTGTGTGAGTATGGCTTGTGTCATGTCATGTGTGCAAGATGGATCCGGCGAGGGACTAACATCATAGGTGCCAAAAGGCACTGCCCCAGACGGGGCTCTCATATCTCTCCACCTTCCCATGCCTATATAGGCCATTAGCAGAGCTATTTGACCCACACCTCTAGCCCTATGGCCTAAATAAATAGGTGGAAATCTGATAAATGTGGGAAAATGGGGTACAACAAGCCCTAGGGTACTGAGTAAGCTTGTAGCTTCCTGGAGAAAAAACTACCTAGGCCTATTGAAGACAAGACACACATGGAGAACCACTCTCAAGGACCAATACAAGGTTGCACATGACCAGAATAGGCAAATGTCGACCTCACTCGGTCGGGCACAATCACAAAACAACCCTCAGTTCCTATCTCCCGACCGTGGCAGATACTAGGACGGACTCAATGGGTCTAGAGAGATGCCAAACTCTTTACCCCCTGCTCCCCTCCGAGCTCCTGGAAAGGAAGACATGCAAGAAGTTAAAGTGAGCAATGTGGAAATGTATTATGAGGGTTTTGTGGACAATGAATTTTGCAACAATCTCCTGTCGGATAGTTTTTGGCAAGGAGTTGGAGTGAGCAATCTGCAATTGTAATGTGAGGGTTTTGTAGACGACAATTTTTGCAACAATCTTCGAGGTCAAATAGTTTTAGAAGTATACCGTCCCACCGTTGTTTGCGAAAGCTGTGTGCAAAGTAAAAAGTTTTATACATGGGTGAACCCATGCTCTGCCAAGAATCTGCTCTACCAAACTGACTTACTCGTCATTGTTACGATAATTCCACACTGTGTGCACTTGTAAAAGATTTCGTTGCTGATTTCTTTAAGAGATAGCATCAAACTGAGGGTAATGGCATAAACTATTGGCCTCTAAATCATTTTCTCATGTCACAAAAGTGATGATGTGGCATGCCCACACTCGACCTTGAAAAGAAAAGTTGTTCAATACCCGACTTGCTGGGCCCAAGTCGTATTGTACTTGCTCGTGATTCGAGGCTAAAAATGTGGCTCAATTCCCGGATTTGTATGGATTTACTGATGTGGTACTTTTTGGAGCTTTTTTGGACACCATTGTGAAAGGAGATGATTTTAAGTTGATTTTTGTGCTTTTGGCACATGCAAGACCCCTCTTCGAAGGGGAACTCCGCCTCTTCAGAGTCGACTCATCTTCAAGCGTCAAGTGTGAAGTTTTGGTTCCAGTTGTTTAGAAGTCTGTATCAATTGTTTTTCTCGTTGGCACGTGGTGCTGGCTGGTTACAATGGTATCAGAGATCAACAGTTTGCTTTTTAGCAAGCAAACTGGTCCTACTTTCAGACTTGCAATTGGAATTAGGGATTTTGAAATAATACAAGGCCCCTTGTAAACGGGTGACATGACTTGCTCCAAGCATCCACAAGGCAGCCTACCACAATCAAAGACTTGTAAGGAGGGTGGTCTCTCAGTCAAGTTCTTTTTATTTATTGGAGCTAAAGGCACAAAGAAAGCCTTGCATTTTCTACAATAGTTTGACAACGTCCACTCTCTCATACATTACACGAGGAATCTAAAATTTCTCGTGCAACATTTCTCAAAGACGATGCTTTGCAGCGGAGGAGTTCTTTGTCTACCAAAGCTCATTGTTTAAGAGAAATTTTGTCCGTAGTTATCTTACATCTCTCTTTGAAGTTATTGATGGTCCCCAACGACACTTTAGAGTATTACAATTAGAGATTTTGGGATGTGTATTTGCCAATGTCATTCTTTAAAAATTTGACTCTAGAAGGCTAGTGTGAGAGATGCATTGTTGGATTGCCTTCATTGCTTTACGAATATTACGGAGCATACAACAGGTGGCTATAAGCTAACTGAGAGACACCATGTTTGAGAATATTGTTTGCAATTATTTGAACTTGTCCTACCTTGGACCTTTTTGAACCTTGTCTGAATATTGTCTAAACTAGTTTGATATTGAGTAAACTTGCTTGTATCCGTATGGTATTTGTCTGAACCTACTTGACTTGTTTGGACTAGATGGAAATCGAGAATCTATAAGATGCACCCTGAGCGGTTTAGACCGAGTATAAGGGTTGGACTGTGTCTAGGGTTATTTGTATGTGGACAAGAGTCCAGAACCTGTACCTTAGACTTGGCGTAACGCTTGGAGAGTCCAGAACCCAGTATAATGGTTGCTGAGACCTGGTTTAAATGTTGAACACGTACAAAACCTGTTCTTGCCAACTGTCAACATTGCGTGCAAATGTGTCACCCAAAGAATCTCAACAAATGTGGTGTTGTACACCAAGAATCTTGCCCATAAGATGCAACAAAGTAGCAATAGGAACATTGCCAAAATGAGCGTGCCAAAGAATAGTGTCATCATTGTGGAAAGTGCTTTGGAGTTAGCGAACGACCAATGCAAATGTGACTCCTGAAGTGGCAAGCTAGAAGAGAAAGACTATTTACAATACAGGCCTCCTCGATAACCATTAGCCACAACAGAGAGGTCCCTCCTATTGATCACTTCAATGAATTCATCATTAAAATAAACTCCAAGACCATTAGGAGTTGCTTTGGAGATGGGAGAACAAGTTGGTTGATAGCTTAGGTACATGAAACACATCATTTGAGACTGCATTATCAATAGAGACAACAATCATAGGCACAATAACTAATGAAGAGATAGTCTGATAGCTCTCCATGCCATGAGAAGTGTGAGACATGTGATTGTGACGGTGATGTGAGAGGATTCCCCTTTATCACCTATCCACTCACTCTTTGCCACGGCCTTAATGGTTTCCTTGGATTTGGCTTTATTTTCAGCAGTGAACTTCTTGGGAGATCTCGTCAAGACGACCATTCTTTCCACAAAATGGGCATTAACGGGGTCCTTCGGAACCTTTGTTGGGTGTGGAACCTATATTATTCTGAGCAATGAGAGCATTGTTTCACTTGTTTGTTCTCTTATTAAAGTGCTTTGTCATTTAAGAGAGATGATTTACATAAGAAAGAAAGGGCAACTTGAAGAGTAATGGTGTCACAGAAGGTCTAGAGATGAAGGAAGCTTAGGGAGGAGCTTGTGGACTGGATTGGTCCACTGGGAACCACACCCTTCCAGCTGCCACTTTTTCTGTGAGAACTCTCTGATCTTCTGAATATTGTTGTTGCTCTCTGAAATGGTAAGCTCATCCAATTCCTTTTCAAGTTTTGCAAGCTTGGTGGGAGAGAGAGTTTGGTTTCTTAAGGTCAAGGTTCAAGTTTATCCTCCCTTTGTATATGCCACCAACATGAACTTAATGTGACTGATCTCAAAGAATTAAGAGAGCAGGAAGTTGGATAGGGGGCTATTTAGATTCAAAATGTTCTGTAGCAAAGATTTAGAGCCCCTCTGGGTCCCTATGGTAATTTATAATTCTTCTCAGGGTTTTAATTCGGTTCTAATGGTTATTTTAACTTGATTGCAGCTATTGGACTGGATCCAGACGGAGAAGCCTTTCGAGATGGTAGACATTGATCATGCCATTTACATGGATCTCATTTGCAAGACTGAAGGCTGCAAGAAAGGATCAAAATATCTTCAACAAATTCCCAAGACATTGCAAAGCAGTATGATTTACAGTGCTCTTCTTGCAGCATATATTGAGCACGACATGGAAGATAGTGCTAAACAGCTTCTTTTGCAAGCAAGGTCGTTAGATGTGACAGAGCAGACATTCTTATTCAATCAGCTGCTTCTCTTCTACAAAGGGAAGGGCAGAATAACTGATGTTTCTCGTTTGCTAAAAGAAATGGAGGACCTTGGTGTGGATGCAAATTTGAGTACTTACAATATTGTATTAGATCTGAGGGCAAGAAAAGGTGATCTTTCTGGTATGCAGAATTTGTGGAATCATCTAGAAAAGGCGACAGACATTAAGCCTGATGCTGCATCATATGCTATACTTGCGAAGGGCTATATGATTCTGGGCTTGTTTGACAAAGCTGAGCGTGCAGTCAAGCAGATCGAAAGAAGTCCTTGCCCAAATAAACGTGCGGTATACAGATGGCTTCTCAAACTGTACGGTCAGTTAAAAAGAGAAGATCATTTAGAGAGGGTTTGGGACATGCTAAAGAATATCTCCAAGTCCTTAGTTGATGACTATTCAATCATGGTTGAGTCACTTGGGAAGGCAGGTGCGGTTAACCGGGCAGAAGAGCTGTTCAAAGAGGGTGTAAGTAAGTTGGGTATCAAGCGTCTCCATCAGTATCACACACTTATTTCTGTGTATTTGAACCACGGTAAGATCCAGAAGGCAGAGTCTTTGGTGACTGAATTGACAAAGCATGCTTTCAACCCTGGATCTGCCACTTATCACCAGCTTATTGAGCTGTATGCCAAAAGCGGGGATGAGAAGAGAGCCATGGAGACCCTTAGAAAAGCACAGGATGCCAGTAAAGTGTTTTCATGGCAAAAGCCATGGTATGCCTCCTATCTGACCATGCTAGAGATGTTTGGGAAGAAAGGTGATGTCGAGCACGCGGAGCTAATAGTGAAAGAGTTAAAAGATACAGGATATCCCTGTACTTTCAAGATGTACAGTGCTCTGCTCAAGGCCTATGTGAAGGCAAAGGTAATGCCGAAGGGCTTTCTTGATAGAATGCGCGCTAATGGGACAGTTCCGAATTCCTCTATCAGGGAGGACTTGGAAAAGATCATGGATAACAGGAGGGAGTTATATGAGGTATATGGAGCCAAGCGTTATCTACATTGATGGTGTCATTGGGGCTCAAGTTCACCTACATGCAAGTATGCCGCCTCCTTGGTCAGGTTTGGTGTATCAGAAGTACTTGTACAATGGAGCCACTTCATATAGATCATTCTATATCCTTCAGTTTCATTGAAGAGAGCATATTCAGCTTTCTCATGCTTGGCTCAAATCCTGAAGAAATTTGGTTTAGCATTCATGAATTTCCATGTCAGAGGTATATATTGTACATTTGCAACAGTTTTTGAGGGAGGTAAAGGTACAATGTTAACAGGAACTGAAAGCTGGAAATGCCAAATGGAGCACGAGCAAAGTCTTTTAGTAAGCAATGCATAAGAAATTCACAAGAGAGAACAAGCTGCAAAGGCTTGTTCTCAGTGCCGGGGAGGTACTTAAAGGCGTACATCGTGTTGAAAATTTCACATCGAGAGACTCCAAAGGCTGAGGATGGCCATAGCAGTTGCACCACCAAGGGTCGAATTTCCTTGGACTTTCAAAGACCAGGGTATTGGTGATGGACCTCCTCCCCACTGACATTCTTAGCGTGCCTACATAAGATGGTGTTTAATAGCGTGGTTCTTTGATGAAGCTTCTTGTTCACTTCCCTGTGCTTTTAATTGAAGAACTTCCAGCCCATAATTCTATTGTACAATTGGTTCATGACTAATCCCTTTTGCCCAAGCCTTGGATGAATGTATGCAATTCATGTAAAACTTTTTTGTGTGGGATGAATTTAGTTGAAGCTTAAATTTTTTCCAATGAATACGATGGTACTTTAGTGCACTAGGAGTCTTGTTCGTATTGCACATGGCCTTAGGAACAATCTCTGTGCAAAACAATGTGACATGTTTTTCTTAGCCATGTATGCTCAAGAAAATTCTCTTTTGCCTATTTTTGAGCTCTGCTATGCAGTGTATGGCTGCAAGAAAGCTCCTTTTGACATCTCAGAGAATAATGTAATGCATTGGAAAAGTACTAACCCCCCATTTGACATTAGTCAAATGGGGGGTTAGTCATTTCATATGCTCTTCTTGCCTCCTCCTCAACAAAGAAGAAGGCGAAAGCTCACGTCGGTATTTTAAAACAAAAAGCTAAAAAGGAGGTCATATGAGGCCCTTAAATAAAAGGTCCCACTACACCCCCAAAAAAAAAGGCATTTAAAAATTTGTACGACTTTTCCCTTCTCCTTTGAGGCATGTTTTAAAATACGCAAAAATTAGCATGTGAGCATGCTAATCATATCTCTCAAGCAATCCCTTTTCATGGAAGTTCTAGGTTGTAGCACGGATAATGTGTCGTGCTCTCTACAGTGGGTGCTCCTCAGTGCAATGTGCGTGACAATCTCACTCAAACAGACTGAAAACAAAGGAACAAATAGACAACAATTGAGCTCACAGAGACACAACAGTAGACCAGAACATATGACTCAACTATCTCAAAGAACTGATATAGACTCTGGCGTGGCAGCACACTCAGCTCCAGCCTAGGACTCACAGGTACAATGGGGGGTGTCGAGGCTCAGATGTGCCGGGATGGTGAATAAGTGCTCTGTGTATGGACTCTCTGCTCTCAACGACGATGCTGGACCATATTTGAAGAAGATGATGATCCTGACCCAACAGCTACTACTCACATGTACAATCATAAAGAGCCACCAACGGCTCATAAATGTCCAGTCAGCTAAGTCTATCTCCAAACTGAGTGGTGGTGGTGACCTGGCCACGATGTCCACTAGACCACCGTCGGTACCCTGCCACGTGTCACTCCCCAGCCCAGAGGGTCCGTCCAATGTGAACCAGACCAACTGTAACCAACTGGCCAATTGTCTGTCCTGTGAAGTGACACTGTAGCCCTGCTACAGTGTGCCCGCCACAAGACCGCTCACCGTCTCGGTGAGAGGAATATTGAAAAAACGGTGAAGGAAAACCACTAGGTATTGCATCCGTACATCTATCTTTAAGCAGGTGTTAGGCCCATGACCTTACATACCTCAAAAGTGGAGTTAAAAACACTGCACTGCTTGCAATTATCTTAAGCCTCTAACTAAGCAGGAACCCAATATGTATGATTGCATAGCCTAAGAATCTCAATTGGCAAAAAAATGAGGCTCTACAGCAAAGAGATAAGCTCAGTTTGATTCCAGCGCATCTTTATCTTCCTTAACCATAGTAATAGGAAAATGACCTGGTCCATGCTTGCAGTTGCAGATGAACCTTGCCACACTTTTTGCAACAACCTCTTCTCGAAAAGAGGGATGACCATAAGCCTGAGTAACACCGCAGTTAAGGTTAAGCTCCATCGTAATGGCAGAACGAAAAGCATTAATAGCATTGTGATGGCAACCAGGTGAATGCTTGAAATCCCTAAGGAAACAACCAAAAAGGCTCTTAAGCTTGTTGTTGTGATAGGATTACACAAAATTGCTCTCCCCCTTTGTGTCTCTGTCCATCTCTCGTGACGAAGGAAACAAAGCTAGAGGGCTGCTTGATAATCTAATTGCAGGAGGTCTCCATTTCCTCGCAGGAGAGAGAGAAGAGGATAGACAGTGGGGGCTGGGGGGGAACTTGCTGAGGCTGAGAGGGGTGGGGAGGGCTAGATAGAGTGGTGGAAGGGGGTGGGTAGGGGCGAGGGGGGGCTGGTTAGGGGCGAGGGGAAGGGAGGCGGTGGGTAGGGGCGAGGGCAAGGGAGGGGGTGGGTAGGGGCGAGGGTAAGAGAGGGTAGGGGCGAGAGAGGGTGGGTAGGGGCGAGTGTGTGTGTGTGAGGGGGTGGGTAGGGGCGAGGGTAAGAGAGAGGGTGGGTAGGGGCGAGGGGGGCTGGGTAGGGGCGAGGGAATGTGAGGGGGAGGGTAGGGGCGAGGGGAGCTCGTTAGGGGCGAGGGGAAGGGAGGGGTGGGTAGGGGCGAGGGGAGCTCGTTAGGGGCGAGGGGAAGGGCGGGGTGGGTAGGGGCGAGGGGGGTTGGGTAGGGGTGAAGGAATGTGAGGGGGCTGGTTAGGGGCGAGGGGAAGGGAGGGGTGGGTAGGGGCGAGGGCATGTGAGGGGGAGGGTAGGGGCGAGGGGAAAATGGTAGGGGGAGGAGGGGGTGTGAGGGGAAGGGTAGGGTGTAGGGGATAGGGGATAGGGGGTAGATGGGGCGAGAGAGTGTGAGGGGGTGGCCGATAGCAATTATCAATCTCCAATGCCAGATATGACCAGAAGAGTTCGTGTTCCATTGCAGACGAATTTGGTCCACTGGCTGAAAGTTGAGATGCTACAGAGCGCGGCAGTTGATGGAGAGCATGAGGAGGTACCATGAGCAAGACAACTATCATGAGCAGGGAATTCATCCAGCAGGACGTGCTGTGTGAAGGGAGTTCGCTAGACCCAGAGGAGAGCTTTATTTTGGTCGGAGAAGCAGACACCACTGGGGTTGATGTTTGAGGGGGGGTGAACTCCTGTGGAGGAGATTTCTTACTGCTTCTATGCTTCTTCATAGGCTCAGGTGGCTCATTAGGTTTAGTTATTGTGGAAACATTTGAAGAGGGTGTACCTTCAGGCAAAGAGTGAATAGAGACTCCATAACAAGGCATAGATTTGGTAGCCTCCAACCACTCCAGTAGATCTTCGTCTGACCCTTCAGGTGTAGTAGGTTGTTCTTTTTCAGGATTGGTTTACATTGACAAAGAAAATTGTTGCACCACTGGATCCATACCTCCTTCTAAGAGAATGGGTTGCATCGGAGAGCCAGAAGTATGTATCCACATTGCGTCTTTTCCCCAATCATGAAGTGCTTTAGTGTGTTCCAGCCATGGTCTTCCAATGAGCAAGGGAAATCCGCCCTCAACCTGGGGAAGACGAACCACAACAAAATCCAAGTTAAAAGTAAAGTCTAGTACTTGCAGAGTCACATTGTCCACTATGCCCACTAGGTAGACTGTCCGTTGGTTGGCCAATGTAACTGTGAAGGGAGCAGGGCAAGTAGGCTGTAGACCTAGAGCTAACATAGTGAACTCGGGCATCAGGTTGATGCCAGATCCACCATTTACTATCACTCCTGAGAATTGTTGACCCAAAACGGACATTGTCAGGCGAGGGCTTCTATAATCAGTGAGTGGAGCAGTGGGATTGGATATCATATAGGACTCTGATGGTCGCACTGGGAGGTGCCCGCCACTAGGACCTGATCCAAGATAAAGTGATTGAATAACAGCAAGGGTGTCACTTCTAAAATTTGCATCTAGTCGCAGCATGTCATAGAGGGACACTTGTTGGAAGGTGTTCTTCAAGACTGTCTCCTTCAAGACTGTCTCTGCTGTAAGCTTTTCCTGTTCTACCAGTGGTTTCTTGGGTACCTTGATCTTTTGTAGATCGGAAACTGCTCCAAGAAAGCATCATCAATATCGGAGAGCAAAGATTTGGATTCTTTCATGGCACTGGGGGATGGCTTGTTAACAGCTCTGCAGGCAGGGTAACCACTGGTGTGAGACTGTGTGGGGGAGTTGAACTTGCTGGAATGCTAAGACCGAGAGCGGCTCTCTGGGCCCGGGTGAGGACGCCCAATGGCTCCTCTGCCAACTGCGGCGGCTTATTTTGAGGGGTAACCATGTGGGTAGAAGGGGGCGGCTGAGAAACGGTGCTCACTGCTATCAAATTGAGCTTGGGAAAGGCAAACTCATTCTGGCTTTGACTTGAGTTCGAAGCCGTGGATGCACAAAGTTTAGGGCAATCCTTACTGTAGTGATCCTTCGTTTCAGGGCAATGGCGGCAAGGAGGGGACCCTTCTGGCAGGGGGCATTTGCTTTGGTAATGCCCATATTCCCCGCATCTGTAGCACAAAATGGGCCGATTCAAAGGGCGAGTCGAAGGGCGAGGTGGTCCTTGCTCTTGGTGCATTGAGTTGGAGGTGGAGGCATAGAAGCTTTGAGGTGATGAGGGAGCATGGGTATGATAAAAGCTCTGAGAGGGAAAAGTGCTCTACATACCTTGCATACGAGGGGCTGTCAGCAAAGGTGGCATATGGTGTGGATGGCCACAGGGAGAAACCATGTTGGATGTAGGTGCTAGCCCTTGCTGAAGAGTAGGACCAAGACTTTTCTGTCTTTGTCGCAATCCCTTGAGGTAATAACAGTCCTTGTCCTCATGTCCAGATTTTTCACAGAAGTGGCAGTAAACCCGAAGGGGGCATTCCTGTGGAGGGTGCCCTGGAGAGCGGCATGAGCTACACCAAACCGTAGCCTTAGTCTCTTGCTAACACTTGAGCTCTTCTAGCTCGCGCTTGATCTATTCCAATGCCTCATGATGTGGAGGCTTCTCTTGTCTAAGAGAGAAGGATCTCTCCTCTTGAAGAGCTCGCTGTAACTTTAGGGCTTCCAGTTCCCTGCTTAAAGAAGTTAATGGATCAATAGGACTTTCTGAAAACACAGAGGGGTTCTCTATGTGAGGGGAGTTGTTAAACAGCTTCCTAGCCCCCTCTATCCTAGTAGCAGCTGCGATGAACTCCTCCAGAGTGGTGTCGGGTCGGAGACGCTCTCGGAGTTTTTGCTGAGAAGTTTTGGGAAGCGCCTTCTCCACCCACTTCTTAACCATGAATTCACCGGTTTGCTGGGGAAGCTTGGAAACTAGAGACTTGGTTTTAGTCATAAGCTCTGCAAAAGTCTCCTCTGGCTGGAGCACAATGTTGGCCAACTCATCCAACACCTTCTCTTGGTAGTCACCTGGCCTGAATGCCGCACAAAACTGTTGTCTTAAGGCTGCCCAAGTTGCAAAATGGTTCTCTGCAAACTGGCTGTACTATTTGTCTGCTAAGCCATCCAAGGTAGATGGAAAGAGTACCAAATAAGCATCCTCTCTATTAAGACCACAACCCCTACTGAGAGATACAAATCTCCTTGCATGGTCGTCAACATCTTCTGAAGAGAGTCCTTTGAAGGTAGGGAACTTGATATTCACCTTGGCCAAAACACTTGCCAAAGCCTCCATGGCCCCTTGCTGAGCTTGTTGCTCAATAGCCTGTTGTAGCAGAATAGGAGAGAGATTTACTGGAGAAGGTGATCTGGAAGATGTGGAACCTGATGAAGGAATGGGTGATGTATGTGGAGGTATAGGTGATGAGGTCGATGGACTTCTACCAGGTACCAAAGGTCGTCTTCTGTTATAGTACTTCAGAGGGCTCAGTAGTGCGCTTTGACGCTCGACTGACCGCCTTGTATGTGTCATGCAGTCACCACCAATCCAAGCAAGCTTTGGGCAAGAAAACCTTGAATTGACTGAAGACTGGTCTAGACTCTACTAGACCAGGCAAGTGACTAGACCAGGCTGGACCAAGGACGAGACCAAGCTGGAACAGGGACGAGGTCTAGACTCGGTCGAGGAGAACTAGACCAGGGACGAGGACGAGGACTGGTTGGACCAGACAAGGTAGGCGAAGCTAGATAGACTCAACTAGCTTCAAGATTTGTACCTCACAGAGTGAGATTTCAGTTGAGGTCCTAGCGTGATCGCCAAAATGAGAGCACCTGTAGCGCGGATAATGTGTCATGCTCTCTACAGTGGGTGCTCCTCAGTGCAATGTGCGTGACAATCTCACTCAAACAGACTGAAAACAAAGGAACAAATAGACAACAACTGAGCTCACAGAGACACAACAGCAGACCAAACATATGACTCGACTATCTCAAAGAATTGATACAGACTCTGGCGTGGCAGCACACTCAGCTCCAACCCAGGACTCACAGGTACAATGGGGGTGTCGAGGCTCAGATGTGCCGGGATGGTGAATAAGTGCTCTGTGTATAGACTCTCTGCTCTCAACGACGATGCTGGACCATATGTGAAGAAGATGATGATCCTGACCCAACAGCTACTACTCACATGTACAATCATAAAGAGCCACCAACGGCTCATAAATGTCCAGTCAACTAAGTCTATCTCCAAACTGAGTGGTGGTGGTGACCTGGCCACGATGTCCACTAGACCACTGTCGATACCCTGCCACGTGTCACTCCCCAGCCCAGAGGGTCCGTCCAGTGTGAACCAGACCAAGTGCAACCAACTGTCCAACTGTCTGTCGTGTGAAGTGACACTGTAGCCCTGCTACATAGGTTTACGTCCTAAGGGAGCTAATATTTTTTGTGTGATCTTTTTTCTCTAGACTTGGGAATCTGCCATCCTATACTTGGCTCTCTTGTTTATCTGATAGTGATTTCTCACTTAGCTAGTGTAATCCCATGCCTCTCTATGATATTGGATTGTGCTTACAAGTTCAACTTTTGCGAAGATCGACAAATGGTACTACAAATGATTATGGTCTTACCCATTTAGCATGGACCTTGATCAAGATTGGTAATTGTTTTGTTTCGAATAGGCATTGATGCTCTTCTTATTATATTACAAAAGTGGTCAATCTCATTGTGTGATTTTCTACTCATCCTTTAAATGCATGGTTGCGAGTCAATTACTCATGTAGGAAGGCTAACTCATTGCATTGTTATTGTAAGAATTAGTTCTTCTCAGAACTTGTTATTGTTGACTAGATAGATCTACAAACAGTCACATAACAAAAGGTTGTGCTATGGTTTTTTTCCAAGTGGATTATCACCTTGTCATTTAGTGTTCCATTGAAGGTGTGCTACTGCACTCTGCAAAAGATTGTGGCACTTTGCATCTTCATGGCAAAAGCATTTTGTGTACCTCAAGGTACTCATCCTCGTACGAGGGACCATTCCTGCTCATCATAAAGATTCACGGTGTGTCCTACAAGTTTGATATGCCCTTGAACATCACATTTCTTGCCAATGGACATTCACAACTTGGAAGGATTACAATTGGTATGTATCACTTGTGCTTGATCAATGTGGGTGGGGCGGTCCCTTTGTACTTCTTACTCTGAGTATTTGATCAAGTGGAAGCATCATCTCGAGTCATCCATGACTTGGTAGTTGGTAAGATGGATTTAGAGTTGGTTTTCAAGTTTCATTAGCAACATAAATTGTCGAGGACATGAATTAATCATAAGGGGGGAAGTGTTATGTCCCTAGACAAGATTTAGAAATTTTCTCATGTAGGAAAACGGAGTCTTTCTCAATGTTTTTCATACAATGCATAACATCATGAGCTTCTGCTTGAGAGGCATCACATACCTAGCTAGATACGATTGGGGGCAGGGACCGCCGGCCCGCGGTGGGGGGCCGGTGGTCCCCTACCCCCAATTGTACCTAGCTAGGTATGCGGCGCCTCCCTCACAGAAGCTCATGATGTCGAGGTAAGTCACAATGTGGGAAATATTGTGAGAATTTTTCCACCAAAACTTCTTGTGTAAGGATGCACTATACCCAAGCGATGAGTGTTCAATTAGTCCTTGAGGTTGGATGTCGGTTGGTGTAGTAGGATGGATGCTACGGCATCTGGATCTGCTCTCTGAAAGACATAACAATGTGAGCAATTGGTAAGTCCTTTTCACTTTGCTTATTGTGTCTCCATCATACATGCTACAAAGCATTTGTGTAAATGCTAATAGTTTCTTGAGCTCGCACTCTCCTCCCAAGACTTTATAAGCGTCCTTTAATGAGTAGGCCTAATAGTATATGTGTATGCATGTATGTACATATCTACTATTGGCCAACCACTTTTCTGTGTTCTTTGAAAGGACACAATCGTACGAACCAATGCTAGAAAAAACCTGGGGTCCAATGTATTTTAACCGGCTGAAATCCTAAAATCCCGATTAGATTTTGAGCTTGCCTTGAAGAAAACCGGTAAATTTTCACAAGTTTTAGTGTAATTACCGGCAAAAGCTTCAAATTTTGACCTAAAAATCGGGAGAATTTCAAGTTGCCCTTATTTTCTTCAGTTAGGAAAAATGTATTTTTCTAGCCCTGGTACGAACCTTTTGTTCTTACTTTTTTCTCTTCATATCCTGCCTCCTTGTGTCTCTTTTTGGTTACCTTCTTTTGATTCATAGTAGAGTAGCTTGAGTCAAGTCAATTCTTAAGTCAAACTAAGTGATCTTCATGTAAAGTCAAAGATGACTCTGTTTATTTTAGAGGTACCCTCTATGATCCTCATCAAAACTTGTTGACCTTTTAGACAAGGCTCACTCACTGCATAGTTATTAGTTACTTTTTGAAATAATTGTGTGCCTCATGCATAGTTATTTGTCTTATATGCAAGGCTTTTTGTAACTATGAGGATTTTGGCATAGTTGCATCGGTAACATCCTTCTCTTTTTTATTTGCAATCTCATGCTTCCCATCAACTATTTTTAAGGAATTGTGGCCACACACCCACACCCTTATGCCATAGGGGTTGAACCATAGTGGGCGTGCTTAAAGCTCCTCATCTTTATTGTTAGGCTAGTGGCCTTGACATCAGTAACATCTTACAGATAGCTATGCTTTGCGTGAACACATCCTTAGTCTGTACAACTCACATCCAAGTCCAACTGTTCTGAATTACAAGGAACCACACGACTACGCTTATGTACAAGCCATAAGTAAGGGCATTGTACAACTGTTCTTCAATCAAAATCTTGTCTCTCCACACATTCTTTTATCCAAATTACAATGCATAAGGAAGGTTCTACCATGAATGTCTAAACTTTGAACATAGTGCATCTACAAGTATTTAAACTTGTAGCCATAGTGTTTAAAGATGAATACATTGATAGAAAGCACTGAGGTGCATCGTGGCTAGACATTGTTATTACATGTGTAGAGTTTTAGAATACATAAGTCCAAAAGTAGCACGTGAACTACCTCACACATGTTTAGCTACTCGTTCTTTGCTTAAGAGAGGTAAAGTCGATAACTTTGCACCTATGTTGCTAAAGTTTGATGGGAATGCGATCGTGCTAGCTACGGTGGATGAAAGAGAAACATTGTGCACAAAACTGAGTGTGTGTTGGCTAGATTATCACTCAAGAGAATTAGGTTCCAAGATCAATTAACTTCGACTCATAAAGACGATCTTGAGTATTTGCTAAGCCATCACAAGCTCACCATAAACAAGGGAGATGTAATGCAAAATAGACTTGTGTTTATTCATTCATGAAATGAGCTTTAAGTAGCTCTACAACCTTCCACCACCGCATGTGGGATAAATCCACTCTTTTCTCCTTGACTCATTTTACCCTACAAAACACCAAAAATTATGGTTTTGTCTTGCTTGTGCTTGATAGCCATCTTTTCCTCCAAACTGATTCATGAGGGAAATTTTTTCAAAATAAAAAAAATATCACTCCAAAAAGAGTTTTCAAAGCGAGCTTTTTTTTTCTCCCCCCCCCCCCCCCCCCCCCCTCCTCTCCCTCTCTCTCTCACACTCACTCCCCTTCTGTCTCTCGCTACTTCTTCCTATCACTATCTCTCTCTATCTTCCACTCCTTCAATCTCTCTCTCTCTCTCTCTCTCTCTCTCTCTCTCTCTCTCTCTCTCTCTCTCTCTACCTTCACAATGAAGACTTTGGTAGATACTTTTAGCGGTCTCTTAGTCCCACTCTTGGTAAATCCTGGGTCTCTTTCTTTTAATTTTTTTAATGATACCTTATGCACAAATAAGTAGACCTCTCCCAAATTCATACATCTCTCTCTCTCTCTCTCTCTCTCTCTCTCTCTCTCTCTCTCTCTCTCTCTCTCTCTCTCTC
Source organism: Adiantum capillus-veneris (assembly GCF_014529385.1). Taxonomy (NCBI): domain Eukaryota; kingdom Viridiplantae; phylum Streptophyta; class Polypodiopsida; order Polypodiales; family Pteridaceae; genus Adiantum; species Adiantum capillus-veneris. The sequence continues at coordinate 156,028,618 of NC_140935.1, forward strand.
TCTCAGATGTATAGATCCAATCCCTACCTTAGAGACACATCCTTGTATACCTAAATCTATGGATCTATACATCTCTGTGAGAGAGAGAGAGGGAGAGAGGTTATATTTCAAGTCCCAACCCATCCCTTTCATCCTTGTCCTCAAGTTCCAAAAGCCGCTCCAACATAAGTCAACGTCATAAGGGAATGGAAGGAATTTAATAGGTTCCATGGCACAGGGCCAAAAAATTGGTTTCCAAGTTCCATCCAAAAGGAAAACAAAAAGACACACTTTTGAGAGAGAGAGAGAGAGAGAGAGAGAGAGAGAGAGAGAGAGAGAGAGAGAGAGATTTTATTATCATCCTCGGAGGTCAAATATGACCTATGTGACCAAAGTTACATGTGATGTAGTATGTATGTGGCTGATGAGTGATTCTGGATGCTTCAAAATTGTGGTAATGAGAGTTGCAATGCAGTGCCCACATTGTGGCTGGTAGAGAAAAGTGGATAGGTCTAAGTTATGGTCGAAATAGTGAGGGAAGCAAGTTTAGATGTGACCAAAAATTGAGCACTCTAGTAGTGTGTGGTACTCAAACTCTTGAACTTAGAGAGAGAGAGAGAGAGAGAGAGAGAGAGAGAGAGAGAGAGAGAGAGAGAGAGAGAGAGAGAGAGGAAGAAGAAGAGAAGAGGAGAGTTTTAACATCATAGGAAACTATCCCAAGAGACCTTAAAGATCTAGCCAACGAGGAGTTGAACTCAAGACCTGTTATTCAAGAGAGAAGGGAGAGAGGGGGAGAGAGACATAGATGTTATTGCCTCTCATCCCAACTCCCGACAGAGACAATAAGAAACCTCTTACACAAGATTCATTCACAAAATCCCTTATCAAACAACGTTCAATACATACACGAGAATCAAGAATCTGTCAGGTGATTGAATTCGAACTGAAAACTGAATACGCAGGATAACAGGAATTCGACATTGCACAAATCTTCAATCCTCTTCTTCTTCTTCTTCTTCATTCCACACGTCCGAAACGTTACAACCATCAGGGAATAACCCGTTTTTTGATTTGAAGAGGTTTTGTCCCTTTCACACTACAAATACTGACTACTTCTTGAGAAACTACAAACACTAAACTGGAATTATAAAACTACACCCATTTTGGGTTTAACACCTGGCACAGTCCGGTGGTAGAAAGTTTTTCCCAACAAAAACTTTTGACTTGTTTCCCACAAATCCCTTGTTCAAAAAAAAACTCGGTGCTAATAACTATATAGAGTGCAAAGTGAAGTTCCTGGAACTCACAAACTACACACTACATAATCACTAAACACCGCCCATTGTCCCCGCGAAGGATTACATTGATATCCCAATTTGTGGACCACCTCACCATCAAGAGTGATTTACAAATGCACCATTTATTGGCAACGTGCCAAGACAGGGAACCCATCAAGTAAATCATCATCCATGAGAGCTCATACAAAACAAACTTGTAGAACCAAAGTTCTATGATCAAGCTTTTACGCCATGAATATTCAGTAAAATTAGCCGAATTCAGGTTTAGGATCCTCTGCATCCCTGAAATCTGTCTGACTCAAAATTGCATTCCTACAAACTGCATCTCTTTGCAAATCTAAAATTCATTAAACATATCCTCAAAAAATCTTCTCAAGAAAACAAATTGATTCTAAGAACCATAGAAAGCTGACCTACATGCTTCACAAACATCTCCTCTTCACTATCCATCATGCTCGGCAAATCAAACTCAAAACAGTTCCCTCTTTGCAACTCAACCATTCTATTCATCAAAGTCTGCAACTTTTGCAAGAAAAACATCCAAAACGTCAAATCCCTTTGAACTCCACAAGCATTTTGTAGAATCAAGCTCAAAACCTTCATCTCTTGATCATCGTTTTGGAAAATTTGATCCAAACAATATGAGACTGCCAAAAGTGAATCATCAAAATCAACGTCTTTGCAAAATCTGATTTGCATGCTCAAAATAAAAAAAATCTAAAAAATTCATGTAAGGTTGAGCTTCATCTACTTCAGATATTTCACGATTTGGAGCATCTACAACTTTGAGCTTGGTAACCATCATTGCATAATTCAGAAACATCTCCACACTCAATGTTAACCACCAATTTGCCGCAAATAGTCATGTAGATAAATCAGGTTTTAGTTCAAAATGAGATATGAATGGTTTGATATGAAAAACACCTTGCAAACCATCAAACATTGCTTCTTCACAATCTCCAACACTTCTGGAAAAAAATTAGAATCAACTGTGGACTCCACATTATCCAAAACAAGCTTTCCATGATCTTCTTGAATCATGTCAAGAAAAAAATAGCCAAATTGATCTTTGCTTCTTGCATCCGACTTCAAATCCCTTTTACAAAGCATCAAACTCTCCTCTTCTTCAAGTAGTTTTAGGTCTTCAGTCCCATTTTCAAATTCAGGTACACATTCAAGAACAAATTCAGTTTTCTTTTCTGTTCAAATTCAAGTTTAGGTTTGGGTGTAGTTTTAGGTTCAAGTGCAGATTCAGGTTCAGGTTCAGGTTCAATTTTGGATTCCTCAAAAAGACTGAAGAAATATTCAAGATAGGATGCAAACTTTGGAACCATTAGACACTTCCTCTTAAGCATCTCCAATATCTTTGCATATAGATGAAACACCTTGAGCCCGATTCAAGATCAGTATGCCGGAAAAACTGATTTGCCTCAAAGTCTCCATTCAGGTGGTATTGAATCTGATTTACTTCTTCATCAAACTGAAAAGATTCAAGGGATAAAAATAACAATTTGGACTCTTCCTCATATATAAAAAACAATGGCCAACTGGCTTGCTCACATTTGCATCCAAAAACATGAAAAACTCCAATGTTTGGCTGAGAAATACTCCAAACACTGATACCTCCCTCCTTTTAGGTCCATTGTCAAACTTCTCACAGTCCATTAGCACTCTAAAAATCTCGATATTAGATTTCTCTTCTTCAAGTTGAATGATTTGACTTTCAGGCAACATTTTGTGATCTCCAATTTGAGAGATTTTAACCTCCAATCCATTAAACTTATCTACCAACTGATTAGGAGAGTCACCTTGCTTCAAACCCTGAAAACTTTTAGATTTTCTTCCCTGAATTTCTTTTTAGATATCCAAAGAAATAATTTGCAAATGGATCAAATCCTAAAAATATACTGCAGAGCACGATAACTTTGCTTGAAGAACCATGACAAGAAAATAATCCTTCCAAGAACCACAGCTAATCGCATTCAACATGAACACATAGAACCAATGAGCGTTAATAAGATCATCCTCATCTCCTTCATTATCAAAATCACATAGAAAACTTGAAGCATCCTCATGGAAAACTGCATCATTCTTACCAAGAACTTGCATGTGGCTTGCATAATCATCAGCCAAAACCATCTCCTCAACATATTGAACACCATTCTCAACATTGACATCCAAACCTTGACCACATAAAGAATACAAATCTTTAAGAATATTATCAGGAAACTGGACTTCTTTGCAAAAGTTTGCACATCCAACCTCTGTAATGATTGAATTTGGGCAAGAACCAACATCATAACAATCATTTAAGATAACATCATCATGCAAAATATCATCTATAATAGCAAGATTTGAAGAAGACTCCATATTGTTGATTTGAGTAAGTTGAAGATGCAAATCCTCAATTTGATTATTTTTGTTCAAAACACGAACATCATTAACTTCACAGCAATAAAAAATATGCAAATCAGCTTCAGATAAACCCTGAGAAAACTTCATCATCAGTGATGCATTCTCTTCTTGAAGTTGATTGATTTTAGAAACCGCTTCATTTGCCGCAACCATTTCAGTAAATTCAGGTACATAACTTCTTTGAAAATCATTAATCTCTGGATCAGGGACTTGCATTGTGGAACTCAATAAATTAGGGACCTTCAATATCAAAACTTGCAATCCAGGGGCCTAAAATTCAAGATCCTTGTCTTCATAACTTGCATAACTCATATCCACTCTTGGAAATTGGTTTTTAATCTTCAAGACTCCAAAAAACACTTCTCCATCAACACAAACATCTTCCTGAGTGTCACTTGCAAGATACTCCTCATCAAGATACATCAAAAACTAATTCATCACATCATCCTCATCATCAACACACCTTATGCCTTCATATATCTTCATATCTTTCACTTCATTACACTATAATCTGATCTTTCCCTGATTATCAACCTCTTCACGATTGATGTCCAAGGTTGGTATATGGGTTTGTATGGGATATTGGTAGCTTCTCTAGCTCACCCCCACTTGCATTCCCTTCTTCTCAATCACCAATTCTTCTTTCGGGTAACTTTCAATCTCTTCTTGCAAAGAGGTGAGTCTCTTTGATGTGAGGTTTGGGGATAATTGGCAATCCTCTTGACTCTCTTGGCTCTTGAGTTGCTCCTGACTTCCTCCTTCTTCCTCCATCATCTTTTAAACTTCATCTCCCTTTCTTTAAACAATATCTCCTTCTTCAAACAACTCCTTTTCTTCAGTAATTTGTATATCTACAACTTTGATCCCATATTAATCAAGAACATCAAAATCAGGTTGAAAGACTTTAGGTGCTGAAAAATCATATTCAGGCTTTGAAATTTCAGGTTTTGAAACTGCAGGTACCTGAAAAACTGTTGGTAAATGAAAACTGACAACTTGAGGATGTTTTATGTTGGAAACAATAAAAGGTTGTTGAAAACACCATTGAGAATCATCATCACTGAGATAATCATCAAACTCATCTTCATACTGATCTGAAATACATTCACACGCTTCTTGTAACCTTGATATTCGCTTAACAGTTGAGCATGACTTTCTCTTCTTATCGACACGACTATTATGCCACTTGTGTGCATTATCAAGAACATTAGAAAACCAATCTAAATCCTCTTGAGCATCGCACATGCCCTGATGACATGATGCATCCTAAAAACATTGCATAATCCGATACAACTCCCTGTACAACTTTGGCATGCAATACAGACACAAACCTCCTCTTTTGGACAAGGCATTCACATGTACGGACATTTCTTCGCATAGTGTCCATGTTTTTGACAAAGAGAGTACTTCTTCTTCTTCTTTTTGTTCTTTTCCGCCATAAATAAATATTAAAGCGATAGCGAACGACAATGATTGCATACTGAGATAACCTTCAAAAGATTGCATAAAGTTGTGTACTCCATAACCTTCATACTGAAGAGGTTGAAGGAGTACGAGCGGAAGTGCGACGCGAGAGAGAGTGTGAGAAGAAGAGCACGATGATATGGTGAACTCGCTCTACTGTAATGTGTAGAGCATAGTGAGTTCTTATTAGGTTTTAACAAAAGAATATGTGTACATACCTGGTGGCCCGCCCACTTACCTAGGCGACCACATTGGGCTTTATACCCCAACAACCTCCCACTTAAAGTCCAATGTGGTACTTTAAGTGTGAGAGAAGCTACTATACAAGCTAATGTACAAGAGATGTAGAATAGTGATGTACTACCCTACACCTAACTGCTTGCAAAAATGCGCAAAGCTCTCTGAGGGAAGTCCTTTTGTAAGTAGATCGGCAGGATTTTCTGTGGTGTGAACTTTGACAAGCTGAAGTTGCTTATCCTCGAGCATTTCCCTGATGAAATGATACTTCACATCCACATGCTTTGTCTTTGAGTGATAAACTGGATTGCGAGCCAATTGTATAGCACTTTGACTATCACAATATAACACATGCATCTCTTCTTTGATTCCCAAATCTGTTATTAGTCGATTAAGCCAAATTGATTCTTTGCATGCCTCTGATGCTGCAACATATTCAGCCTCTGTAGTAGACTGAGTAACACAATCTTGTAATCTAGAACGCCATGATACTGCTCCACCAGCCAATGTAAAAACATACCCTGACGTAGACCTTCGGTTGTCTAAGTCACCTGCATAATCTGAGTCTGTAAAACCCTTTACACTTAGATCCTGACTCCCATAGCATATACACATACTCTTTGTAGCTTTCAGGTATCTCAATATTCCTTTCACTGCCTCCCAATGTTTCTTGCCTGGGTTTGACATGTATCGACTTACTACTCCCACTGCAAATGCAATGTCTAGGTGAGTAGCAATCATTGCATGCATCAAACTACCCACTGCAGATGCATATGGAATCTTATCCATTTCAGTCTGTTCTTCCTCAGACACAGGATAATCTTGTTTGCTAAGTTTCACATATGGTGGCAATGGAACACTCAATGCCTTTCCCTTCTCCATATTGAAACATTGCAAAACCTTGTCAATATACTCTGTTTGAGATAACCAAATCAACTTCTTTGATCTGTCTCTCTCAATGCGCATACCAAGTATATGACTTGCCTCACCCATGTCTTTCATGTCAAACGATTTTGCCATCTTTGACTTCAAAGCTGAAATTTCTTCCAAGTGCTTGCCAACAATCAACATGTCATCCACATACAAAATAAGGATTAACCAACTGCCATCCTTAGCCTTCTTTGTATATAGACAGCGATCGAACTCACTACGTTTGTAGCCTTGAGAAAGCATAAACTTGTGGAACTTATGGTACCATGCCCTCAGTGATTGTTTTAAGCCATAAAGACTCTTTAACAACTGGCATACCAAATCTTCCTTGCCTTTCTCAACAAACCCTTCTGGCTGCTGCATGTAAATTTCCACATCTAAATCACCATGCAAGAACGCTATCTTGACATCCATTTGGTGCAACACCAAACCTAATATGGCAACCAATGCAAGAAAGCATCTCAATGTAGTCATCTTGACCACCGGAGAGAAGACTTCATCAAAGTCAATACCTTGTTCTTGCTTAAAGCCCTTGGCAACAAGCCTTGCTTTGTACTTTGGCTGACTATCATGAGTTGTGATCTTATACCTGTAAACCCATTTACAAGGTAGAGCCTTTTTTCCCTGTGGTAATTTAACTAGCTTCCATGTCTGGTTTTTATGCAGAGCTGTCATCTCTGACTGCATGGCCAATTGCCAATTCCCGGAGTCCTTCATTTGCACTGCTTCCTTGTAACATGAAGGCTCATTGCAATCAGTTAACATGACATAGTTCTTAGATGGAACACACCGATCAGGAGGTCGTGAGATCCGTCCCAATTTACGCAAAATAGGTGGCTAAGGCTCAGCCACAACCTGTGGTTCCACTCTATCCTGTCCTTGCTCCTCTTGAGCACTGACATTTTGTCTTGCACGTGCAGGTCCATCTTCTTGGAAGACAACTCTTCTAATCTCCTCAACCCTCTCTGGTTTAGAATGATATTTGGCGTCATTAAAGTGAACATCATTGCTGCGGATAACCTTTCTAGATTCGGGATCCCAAAGTCTATACCCCATCTCATCAGAATTACCATAGCCTAGAAAGATGCACTTTCTACTCTTTGGCTCAAGTTTGTTCCTAAATTCCTTTGGAACATGAGTATATGCCTCACAGCCAAAGACTCTGAGATGCTTGTATGAGGGCATTTTGCCTGACCATACCATCTCTGCCACTGAATCCTTCTGCAAAACCTTGCTAGGAGATCTATTTATAAGATGAACAGCTGTTGATACAGCTTCATCCCAAAACCCATTTGGCAGTTGTGCATTAGACAACATACTTGTATGGTCCTATTCATCCTCTCAGCAACACCATTTTGAGGAGGATTGTAAGGAGCAGTAAGTTCACGTTTTATACCTTTTGACTCACAAAAGTCCTGAAAGGCCTTTGAAACGTACTCTCCACCATTGTCAGTGCGTAAGCATTTCAGCTTCTTACCACTCTGATTCTCCACAAGTGTCACAAACGTTTTGAAAACACTAAACGCTTCATCCTTGTGCTTGAGAAAGTAAACCCATACTTTCCTCGAGTAATCATCTATAAATGTCATAAAGTAAGAAGCTCCCCCTAGAGATAGGTTAGGCATAGGTCCACACAAATCACTATGAACAAGTGCCAACTGTGTATCTCTTCTACTGCTTCTATGCTTATGTGGTTGCTGTGTTTGCTTACCATACAGACAATGTTCACAGAATTCAAAATCATTAAATGACAAGCCAGACAAATAACCAGAACGAGACAATATTTCCATTCCCTTCTTGGACATATGTCCTAACCAGCTATGCCACAAAGAAACGTTCGACTGCTCGGTTACATTGATTACATTTTTAGAGACATTTGATACATAAATCATGTAAAGTCCTCCGGACTTTACTCCATGTGCTACTGTCATAGAACCCTTGGATATCTTCCACATGTTCTGTCCAAAAGCGGTGACGTAGCCAGCATTATCAAGTAAACTTGTGCTGATCAAGCTCTTTGTAATTGCGGGAACATGTCTCACATTTTTCAGCGTGAAAGAAGAACCATTCTGAAACTTCAATTGAACATCTCCAACACCTAAGATCTCACATGTCTGCCCATTGTCTAGCCGAACATGATCTTTAGTGGTCACATAAGAGGTAAACCACTCCTTGTTTGGAGACACATGAAGTGATGCCCCTGAGTCTATAATCTAGTCACTCAGTGCATTTCCATCAGATGTTGTAAGAAGAGTTGAGTCCATTGTATTCTTCAAGAAGTAGATGTCTCCTGACACTAGACTGTCATCCTCTGCAACAGTGTTTGTCACATTTATTTCTTGAATCTTCACTGAGGACTTGTTCTTCTCACCATGGTCTTCAGCTTTCTCTTTGCCTTTTTTTGCTTTCCATTCTCTGCAGTCTCTTTTCATGTGACCCTTCTTGCCACAATGGTAGCATTCTATGTCACTCTTGCCTTTAGCACTACGAGACTTGCTACGAGACTGATTCCTCTTTCCACCTTTGTACTTTTCTTTGGTCCTTCCCCTGACAACTAAGGTTGTTCCTTTGCCTTTGTCCATTGTCTTTCTATTGGTTTCTTCAGTAAGCAGACTGCCTTCTACACCTGCTATGGTCAAACCATCTGGAGGTGCAGAATTACTCAAAGCTGTGCGAAAAATGTCCCAACTTTCTGGCAATGTGATCAGCACGAACATAGCTCTAACAGGCTCATCAAACTTGACACCTTGAGCTGACAACTGACTGTAGATGGTGTTGAATTCATTCAGATGATTGGACATAGGTGTCCCTGCTTTCATCTTCAAGTAGCCAAGCTTCTTAAGCCAGTATACCTGTGAAGCTGCACTCTGCTTCTCATAAAGATCACTCAGCTTTGTCCATGCTTCATAAGCCGACATCTCGTCTGCTACATTGAAGTAAACACTTTCTGCCAAAGTCAGCATAATGGTAGAAAGTGTCAATTCATCCATTTCGCTCCATTCATCTTCGTCCATATCTTCTGGTTTTATCCCCTTGAGCTTTATAGGTTTTATCTGCGTCTTTTGTACCAACACATGCCAAATCTCCTTCTTCCACAATGGGAAATTGGTTCCATCCAGCTTCTTGATATTGTAAAGAGCAGTGTCCTGTGATCGAGCCATACGCTTCATAGTAGTTTACTTTCCTGGGAAAAATTCGGCAGAGTTTCCCTTGTAAACTGACTTCTGAACCAATATCAACCTATCAAATGAACCAAGAAAGCTTCAGATTCTGCACAAATTTCGGCAGAGTCTCCTTTGTAAAATGGCTATGGTGTACTCAAAAAACAGACCAAAAACAGCTCAAAAAACCACTGTCTCTCTAACACTGTAAGCTGTGGGTAAACCTATCCTGCACCTGTACTGTCTCTCACTGTCTTGTCACTATCCTGTAAGCATAGACTGCGACAATGCCTCAATGGCAGTAAAGCAAAGATGCAATCCCAACTGTCTAACTCACAGTCAATACATCCTAGCTGCCTATCTAAGGGTGCTCGAGGGATCGCTCCAAGACCTGTATCACCGAAAGGATCTCAACATTTGAGAATCCCCCATCTCAATAAAACCTCACTCGACCCTCAACAAAGGCTGCAGTAAATCTGACAGTACATAGACTTCCCACAAAGTCATACATCCACAAATTTCCCACTGTATGTTGTAACCGCTGCGGCGGTTGTTTGCTGCGTGACTCACAGCCAGAAAACCCTCAACATATATACATCATCTCTGACAATACATCCCATGTGGAAGTACCTGCAATGTCAGGATGAAATCTGGAATATCAAGTAGCAAACACAAGCTACTTGATGAACTAGTGGATGTCGCCTACAGTTTGTGTGTAGGTGCGCCCGTGTCGTATGTGACATGTCTCCAAGAACTGTGAGCCGTCCTTCGATGTGTAGACAGCCACAAATCAGCACTCTGGGAGTGCCGATATCCTCAGCACCTGCAGTCGTAGGCCGAAACCCCAAATTTGCAGAGTCGGATTTGCACCCGCCAAGACCACGTAGTGGAAATGGCCTGCGCAGAACTTTGTCGAAGCCGACCGGTGGCCGAGATGACCTCAGAATGAAATTTCGAGAACACCGAGCCCTTCGGCCCTCACCCACTAGATTTGGGGCTGTGTCTTCGCCTGTCAAATCTCACTCCAATCTAAGCAGGAGACTCTAGCTTCCTACAATGCTGCCCCGAGCCTCGATTTGAGCTCTGATACCAGTTGAAGGAGTACGAGCAGAAGTGCGACACGAGAGAGAGTGCGAGAAGAAGAGTACGATGATATGGTGAACTCGCTCTACTGTAATGTGTAGAGCATAGTGAGTTCTTATTAGGTTTTAACAAAAGAATATGTGTACATACCTGGCGGCCCGCCCACTTACCTAGGCCCCCATGAGGAATATTACCATACCAAATAGTGAATTACAACCCAACAAACAGTTCGGAAAACAGTCCATTTCAAAGCCATAAGTCACCTAGATTGTGTCGGAGCCGCCAGCTCCACTATAGCCTGCTTATCCTTGTTTTTTGCCGTAGATCCGACACTTAACACTACCCCTTTGCAGGTAAAACCCTCACAGTCCTAATGTATAGATAAGTACTCACACACACACACACCACCAATGCTAAGTGAGCATGTAAAGCTCACCTTTTTATAGGGTTTGGACCAGGTGGCCACCTTCCTTCATAGCCGTATGGCGGGCCCGACTTCAAGAGGGGGACGGTGCAATAACGCCACCTGGTACAGAGAGAGAGAGAGAGAGAGAGAGAGAGAGAGAGAGAGAGAGAGAGAGAGAGAGAGAGAGAGAGAGAGAGCTTATAGCGCTGAATCGCAGACCCGCCAGGAGGGAGCCACCACTTATTAAGCAGAAGAAGACAACATTTACAGAGCCGGGTAACCCGCCTATAACCCATTTATCAACTAAGGGTTAGGTACCATTAAGGTATCACCTAAAAAAATCTTTTTAACCTAGTGATTCAAGCCACTTATTTACCAAAGGTACCCTAGGTCAACAGTCCCAGCAAATTATACCCATGCTATAACTAGCCATGTGTGTGTGCGCGCGCACGTGCGTGCATCCTCGTGCACATGCAGTGCAGTTAGAGAGAGAGAGAGAGAGAGAGAGAGAGAGAGAGAGAGAGAGAGAGAGAGAGAGAGAGAGAGAGAGAGAGAGAGAGAGAGAGAGAGAGAGAGAGAGAGAGAGAGAGAAAGAGAGATCTTGCGATGAGAAGCGGAGGCACCGAGCATGCAGGTCATGGTTGTTGAGGAAGAAGGATGTTGACGACAGAGAAGGCCGTGCATGGAGTGAGCTCTGCAGGTCGGGGTTGCCTAGGAGAAATCTCTATAGGTCGAGGTTCTCAAGCTATGCCAGAGTCCCTGCTATGTTGCTTCACGCACACACACAATACTGAGTAGAAAGCAACACTTAACACACTCACCTGCGTTTGCGATTAAGATAGTGCCCTGCTCGTCTCTCTCTCTCTCTCTCTCTCTCTCTCTCTCTCTCTCTCTCTCTCTCTCTCTCGTCGTGGCTTAAAGCCAAGTTAGGCAATGAGGAGTTAAAGCCAACTTGTGAAAATTCTTTGCTAGTTGTAAGAAATACGAAATACAATAAGGATTTAGTAGCAAGGAGAGTAGAGAGAGATATGATGCAAAGTAGATTAGTGGCACATCAAAAGCTTTAAATTAGCACATTATTACAAAGTGATGGTGTCATCCACCCATGCGCTCTCAAGGTAGAGCTTAGATGTCAATTGAGACAACTAGAGCAAGTAGGAAAACAAGGGACTAACAATCCTTCAACAAGGATGTGTTGTGCGTCAAGTGTGCACACCATTCTACCAAATTACTCATGAGAAGGCCTCCTTATATAGATGTAAGAGAGCCTCTAAATGACCATGTGCAGCCGCCCTTAGATAGCGAAGTCCAAGTAGGACTCTCACATGCGCCCATGTGTAACTGCTTTTGGGTAGACAAGTCCTCCTAGAATTCGGCCACCAGCCAAGGAAATCCGACCACCGGCCAAAGACAACGGACAACCGGCCACCTGCTCGAGGCCCCCAAAGTTGGCCCTGAATTTGCTTCGTACCATCCACGATTACAAATAGGATCTCATTAGCGTTCAAAGCTGGAATTCACCAAATATATGTGCACCATTGGCTTCTCCTCATATGGGGGCCTTAAAAATTGTGCAACATATATTGTGGTGGCAAAACTGAGAGAGGTGGGCATTGCAAGTATAACAACGCTAGTTTGCGGCCCTGCCAACTTGCTAAAAATCCATGCTCTCTCTCTCTCTCTCTATTTCACTCTATCTGCCTCCCTCTCTCTCTTCTTTTTTGTCTCTCTAGTTTTTTCTTTTTTCATAGTCTCTCTCTCTCTCTCTCTCTCTCTCTCTCTCTCTCTCTCATTTTGTTTTGTTTTTCAATTTATAAATATTTTGTCATGTTTCTCTCAGCAACAGTGATGGAGATCCATAAGACCCAATATTGATCCCATCGACGAAGGAGGTTGCAACAACGGATCATATATATATTGGCGAGACATGGGAGACCACATGTACAGACCTTCAGATAATCAAAATGCGATAGACCTCAAGAGTCGCAGCTTACTTGTTGTGCTTTCTCTACAAATGTAGATACTTATCAATGCAAAGTTCTATGCAATCACTCTTGTGATGCTTACCATGTGCATGTTGGTTCTAGAACCTAGTCTTCTCTAAGCTCCTCTTCTTATGTCTTAGCTTCTAGCACAGGTGTGACTACAAGCTATCAAATGTGAGCAATCAACAAGTGGTTGAGTTTGGGCATGAATCTCTTGAAGGCAATGAGGAGATAGTGTTGAGGCTCAAGGAAACAAGTCACAACAATGAATGGTGTTGGAGCAAGGATCGCGTATTGCTTGAGGATTCAGGAGACAATACCTACCGGTACTTAAAACTAGGTTTGTGTTTGAACCACTTAAGTGGCTCGAGCCACAATAGTGGCTTGGCACCTCATTCTATAAAATTGTCTCTACGACGATCTATTTTTTTAATAAACCTTGATCATAGGATACCATTGAGATCCTATGACATAGAGGAAAACTTTAGTATACCATTTATCCCAAAAAAAGTGGAAAATTAAAATGTTTTAATTTTCTAAAAATAGTAAGAAGCCACAAAATTGGCTTGTAAATTTGACTTCTCTCTCTCTCTCTCTCTCTCTCTCTCACTCATCTCAATGCATTTGTGGACTCTGCATGGCCTTGCGTGAGAGACAAACACTTTCTATGTACACTTGTTTCTCTCTTTGTGCCACCCACTACCCATCTCTCCTACTTATAGATATAGCATGCGTGTTGAAGGGCCAATATATGCCAAGAAAATCTCAAACCGCATCTTGGTTCCTCCCTTGCACAAACTCCTAGGTCATGTAGTCCCTCCCTTTGTTGCAATAGGCATTAACAAAGACACTGTCCTCTTTCTTCCTCTCAAAGGGCCTCACCTCGCTAAATTGCCTCTCTTCTCTTCCTTTTTTCAAAGAGCCTCACCTCACAAAAGTCCCTCCAACTTGCACATGCTTGTGCATGCTTCTTGAAGAGCAAGGAGAGAGCAGAAGAGAGAGAAGAGGATGAGATAATGCAAAAGTGGAGCACAAAAATAAGAGAGTTTATCATTAAGTTTTAAGGCCTTTTATAGGCTTTACAATATGTTCACACACTCTTGATTCTCCAAGCTTGGGTTGACCCTAACAATCACCCCCTTCAGCCAAGCTTGGCATCATCATCATCATCATCATCATACGCCCCCTTGAACAAAGTTCTTCACTCGCATGACACAATGAGTTTTTGGTATACTCACCAACCATGAGTTTTAGGTTTTCTCACAATTGTGTGCCACTATCAAGCTACCATCATGCGGGGTTTTTGGTTTCAGCCCAAACTTCGAGTTTAGGTTTACCTGTTAACCTCATGAGAGTTATGCACAGAACAAGGTTGGGCTTGGTGGTAGTCATAACAAACTCTGAGACATTAGACTTCTTATGTAGTTGACTGTTGCGTGAACAAGCTCTTAACGGGAGGCTAAACTCCTCTATCTATTAAAAAAACGTTGACTGTAAAAAATAAAAAAAAATCTACAGCTTGTAGCAACGTCATGAATGACGTGTGTCTGCATCGTCAACACTTACTACATGTGCGTGCAAATTCGTTGAAGATTTGGCCTTCTCTCAATATGCTACTTGAGCAAAGCTTTTTGCTGCTCGCAACCTCCTTGCGACTAACTTTGCTCGCTCAATCTGCCTACCAACCGTTCTTCTCCACCACAGGCTTGTGCCTGCTTTCTCTCTCTTGCCATCCTCGAGCCTCATCTATTTGCAATTTTCAATCTATTTGCACACAAGGTTTCTCAGGTGTTTGGCGAAGCTGATTGCTTTGCGGGACTAATTTATTTTGCTCAATTGTCTCCGTCTGACAAGCCGGCCACTGGCCCATGTCCACTCTCCAATCCGCCCTTGGTTCACCCTTTTGATAGTTTGCCCAGTCTCACACAAAAATGTGCAGAATGCTACTCTAGCTTGCAACGCCAGTAGAATCCTTGATTTCACCGGTGCACCTGATTCTCTGCTGCACAGAATCCTTGCACGCTTCTAAGTTGGAGAACCTACACACGCTAGGTGGGAGAGAGGAAGCCGATTCCAAGCACCAAAAGTCTGATACCAGATGATGAGCACGAAGCAGAAAAGAATTGCTCTCTCAAAGGCATGCCAAGGAGAGCTAGCAGAAGAGGATGAGATAATGCAAAAGTGGAGCACAAAAATAAGAGAGTAGTTTTTAGGCCTTTTATAAGCTTTACAATATGTTCACACGCTCTTGGTTGTCCAAGCTTGGGTTGACCCTAACACTTCTTGTGGTACATGTTGGCTAGAGAGAGTGCTCTCAAGATGTGTGTGTGTGTGTGTGTGTGAGAGAGAGAGAGAGAGAGAGAGAGTGAGTGAGAGAGAGAGAGGTGAACATATGGTGATGCTTTGGGGAGGGGGAGGGGGGGGGGAGGGAGGGGGGGAGGGGATGAGGAATAGACATAGCTAAGGTATAAATACCAATATTCTAAGAATTTTCAAACGATAAAAGAATACCTAGTATTTATCCTAGCATGCTAGCTTCTCTAAAGTATGGAACAACGAAAGGTACACCAGAGGCAAGCGAATATCATTGGAGCAAGAAAATTAAGGGGTATCAAGTGATAGGTTGGTACATATTTCTCTTGCATGATGACAGGTGAAGTGTATGATGGCCCTTCCTCTCCGAAGGCCAATTAAGGGAACTCTCCTTCCCTAGGAAGGACAAGGGCACCCTTCAATTTCCAGGCCTAGTCCTCGCCCTTCTCTTATCAAAACTTCTCCTCGATCTATTATTCATGATGGAGATTTCATTCATAGTCGTCTTCATCATTGGACTACTAGGTCACTGTTTTGTTTGTAGGAAAGGACATTTGCTAGCTCCAATCTCTTTTGCTGCTCTACTGAAGTTTTCACCACTAGTAGTATACTTGCCGAAGAGCCCCACAAGAACTCAAACAACATTGTAGAGAGGGGCAAGAATCATCGTAGAATTTTTGAAGTTCCTTGAAGAAGTGAACAGATGGAGAAAAGGTCAAAAGAAGAGAAGCAAAGAGATTCACGTAGAAGATTGAGAAAAATCAAAGCTCCTCAAGGATGACATGTCTATAGAGGTAGGGATTCCATCTTCTTCTGACATTGTCTGCATTTGGCTCCTCCATCTTGTGAAGAGCCTAATCGTCTTCTTCACAAGGTTTGTCATGCAATAGCAACGAATTGGATGATATTTCCCTTCCTCATTGGAAATAAAGCCTCTGAAAAGAAGTCAAAGGAGGTTTGGACGATCCTAGTCATATGGAGCATTGCATTCTAGTCTTAATGGTAAAAAAGTCTCAACAAGAGTATCGAACCTATTTTCATGGAGTCTCAAACAAGATTTTCATGGAAGTTTTGATTTGGCTACTTGTACATCGATACTCTGTAAAAGGCTCTTTGTGACAAGTGGTGTAAGTTTGCTAAATATAGGTGTTACTACAATGGCAAC
The DNA here is from genome assembly GCF_014529385.1 of Adiantum capillus-veneris. Classification (NCBI taxonomy): domain Eukaryota; kingdom Viridiplantae; phylum Streptophyta; class Polypodiopsida; order Polypodiales; family Pteridaceae; genus Adiantum; species Adiantum capillus-veneris. The sequence continues at coordinate 156,045,054 of NC_140935.1, forward strand.
ATCCACCATGGCTCATTTTGGTCCACCATTGTATGGACGTGCAGACCAAAATCAAATAGCCGATCACAACAACGGTGCAATCCCATTACAAACATTGTGAAAGGTTGCTTCTTGGTGTTTAACCTAGTCAACTATCTTTCTTACGGGACCAACATGAGGGAAATTTTTTGACTTAGACCTTCTAGCATATACACCTTTATCTTTCTTAAAAGATAAAGGTCCACCATTGGTCCACCATTGTATGGACGTGCAGACCAAAATCAAATAGCCGATCACAACAACGTTGCAATCCCATTACAAACATTGTGAAAGGTTGCTTCTTGGTGTTTAACCTAGTCAACTATCTTTCTTACGGGACCAACATGAGGGAAATTTTTTGACTTAGACCTAGCATATACACCTTTATCTTTCTTAAAAGATCCAAGAGAAGAAAAAATTTCCTTATGCTTGACACCAATGTGTGCTCGCAAAACATTCCATACCAAGTTGTTAACAGCATGGATGGGCAAAAGGGCAATGTGGAATATTCAAAATCTAATTCTCCACATAAATGAATAGTGCAAGAGCCAAAACCACGAGTGCGTGGACTTGTGGTCATCACAAGTGACCCATGTTATTGACCTTTATCAAATTCTGCAATAAGGAGAGTTGCACCACACCACACCACACTAACACACGTGTAATATAATTGTACACACACACACACACATATTAACTAATTAATTTATCTATTTATGAAAAATACTTATTTATTTGCAATCAACACATTGCATACATGCATCGTAGAAGTACGTTTGTGCAGTGATGCACATATACAGATATTACATGACATTGTGCATGTAAGTTCAAAATCACACAATGCCAGAGAAGATGATACAATATAACTCAAGAATGCATGGCCCATTGCAATGTGTGCAAACCAATCCATTCCAACACCGTAACATTCGCAAGAGAAGCTATTGCATCATAGCTAGAACAATGTGCAGCCCATTGCAAGGTTGCCCCCATCTTCCCCCTATTTGGAAAATTCCATTATATGTCCCTTTAAGAGTCTCTTGCACATTGATAAACCAGTCACATAAATATGACATATATTTGAGAAATTTGTGCTTGACAGAGAGAGAGCACGAAAACATATTCACATGTCTACATCAAATTGATTGAATAAGTAGCAAGAACTTTGTAAGATTACAAGAGCAACAAATCAAGACCACTCATTAAATGTCCCACCTCTATCATCACAAAATGCATGTAGGGCATCCACACATCCTATCTACATAATCAGAGAGCTAATCCATGTAGAGACCAAATAAAGTAGGCGGGAGAGGACATCCCCACTTCAAGCCAATCATGCAAGCGTTCTTCGTTTTTCTATCGTACTAAACGTAAGAAGATGGTTCTAGCTTGTTTAGGTGATGTAGAGAAAGGAATACCGTGCTGATGCATCGAATACATTTGCCAAGGCTCAATAACCTCCTCCAAAGGTGCATGTGGATTCAAGGTCACACTTCCATCCCAAACAACATCTCAATATGATGTAGAGGCATCCAGCGTAAACAAATATCTAATGTTCCCCTGATTAAAGGCTGCCTATTACGTCCAAGCAGCCTTTGACATAACCTAGCATGATCTACTACCAGCAAACTAGATCTTCCAGATATGTGGAAGTCTCTAACATGTGAAATAAGAGAAGCGGATCCCATCCAGTACTCACCTCCCTTTGAATTCCCGCACGTGAGCGCATTTGATACTAGCTGCAAAAGAATAAAAAGATTAATGTAGAAGATATGAGCCCAGGAGACACGCCTTTTGTGCCCCTCTTGGGCTTGCAAATATTCAGTAGCATAGACCTGCGGCTTGCAAAAGAAAAAACAGATTAATGTAGAAGATATGGGTTTGAAAGACCAGCTTAGGATTTAGGAGATATAATAGAGTATGATGCCTATTTTTTTATACTAGCTGCAGGTCTATGCTACTGAATATTTGCAAGCCCAAGGAGGTGCACAAAAGGCATGCCTCCTGGGCAGTACAACTAAGAAACAACTGAAAGCTGGATGTAAGCCTAGAGGGCTATCATGGGGGTATGTATGAGGGGAAAGTGATTAAGTTTTAACGGTGTGGACTCTGTAACGGTTTGTCCTAATGAGTGTAATACAACCACCGTGGAGCATATGATAGCAGTGGATTATGGCCAATGTGAAAGGATGCACTTGGAAGGCCAAATCATCAATGCACAGATTTCAAATTACTTCTGATATCTAGAAAATAAGATTGAAGTAAAGACTCTAGAGGTAAAGACTATATGAGGAGCGTGTCCTCATTGAAGCATACAAAAGAAAATAACTCTACCAATAGGGACTCCCTGTGCAAAGTTTTCAGATGGGACGTACAATCATGAAAAAACAAGACTATCTAAACTCATGCAACGTCATAGTGGGAGTCTAGTATGGAATAAACTATCTCCTTGGATATGCTCGTAGCTAGACAAACTCACCTGAGGTGATGGGCCTGAGATACGGAATCTGTTTGTAATGGAGAATAGGTATACTGTTTCAAAAGATTTCTATCTCCCTTAATTGTAAAACCATGTTGTGAGGCGTTCATTGTTGAAAGAAGTTCCTTTTCTAGCATTTTTGTCGCGCAATCATCCCTGTCAATGAGAGAGAACCACACAGATCCTATCACAAGGACGTGGCAACTGCTAACCTCAGTTATTGGTTTCTTTCCAATGATTTTTGTTTAATTTTTGAGACCCTCTTTTTGAAGTTGCAAATGGTCGTACATTGTATGGCCAATGTGAACAGTAGTTTCACCCGCAAACGGGAAGTTGGTCGGCACTGGAACTCGTAAAGTAAAAGGATGTCTAGGCTCAGTTCAAGATCATGTAGGTCCCCCCGTCGCACTTAGCAAGTCGGTGGATCCTAGGAAGTGAACTCAATAAAGGCATAAAGTCAAGGTGGGATCACCAACAGAAAGTATCCGATAGTTGGGTCACATTGCACTTTTGGATGCGGTCCCAATGAGGATAGATGGTCAAATGACCAGTGGGAGCCCAACGGAAGCATCTCCTAAAAATTAGGGAACTCCTATTTTGGGTCGTGAAATGTGTTCGCGTCATTACCTTCAGCATGACGAGGGGAACATTTTATTACTCTGCTGCAAAGTCAACTGATGCACCAGTTGAGAGATTTTTAAGCAGAAAGCCCAATGCGGAGAAATTGCATGTATGAGTGCCAAATGGCACTTTTTGGTCAATTTACCAAGTCTAGGAGAACAGAACTCGTAACTGACTTTTTGGAGCAGTAATGGAGGCTGATAGCTGTGCTTTTCAACCATTTCTCTCCATTTTTTAGCTTCCCATGACCTCACCTAGGTCCAAGGAGCTCATTGTCAGCATTGGAAGGCATCAGATGCGTGTTTTAAGGGCTGTTTTGCTGCGTTTTCAGCGATACGCAGGTTTTGGCAACCATGAAAATTCTTCCGCTTTTGCATCTATTTGTTCACAAACGCATTACGGGTCAAGGGCAGAAGAGGGGGCACTCGATTTACGCTGGGAGGATGCTTCATTGAGAACGTGTACAGGTTAAGAGCTATGGAGTGCTTTCTTTCCCTCTCATGTATAGTGTGGTGCTAGGAGTGATGCCCTGCACACTACACACTGCTCTCTCTCTCCCCTACGTGCAGTTATGTGATGCCCCACAAGAGGGCTCTTCATTTGACTGACGTACAGCTGTGTGGTTTCATGCTTTTGTGTTGAGGCAAAAGCCTCCTTGAGCAGGAACAGGGGTAGCTAACTGCTACTCAGAAGCAGGCACCGGTGAAGGTCATAACCTCACCGTACAAGTGCGTTTTCAGCGCTGTGTATGCGCTGTAAATTGACTGTTTTTCAGCCATACGAACGCCAGAACCATTGGGAATAGTGCCCCACTGGCAGAGGACAGTTAGGGGACTGTTTGGGGCTGAAAACAGGGCGAAAACTAGTAAATACAGCGTGCTGAATTTACTGTTTTTGGGCAGGAATCAGAGGGTTTATGCCAGTGGAAGTGAGTTCCAGCAGGGAAATTGGTTTCGCGCAAGTTTTGGGGCTGTTATGCTGCCAAAATTTGGCCTAACAGGTCGTATCTAGCTGGGATACAGGTAAAGGATTCCCGGGACTCTACTTTGTAACTTACCCTCTCAAAGTATAAAGAAATACCGAAAGGAGCGCCAATTTTGGGGCCTACAGGTTGTCGGCGTCTGCTTGAGGCATTCTAGCTTCCGAGCCTTGTGTGTACTTAAGTATTAATTTTCGTCGCAAGTTCCCTTTGCAAAGTGCTCTGTGTGTGTGTCTAAAGTAAAGAATTTCTGGTGAAAGCCAAGTTCCAACGCCTACTACCCTGCGGGCCGGTTTCAAGGTTCCATTGCCGGGATATAAATCACTTTTTCCTCAAGAAGTGAGCCTTGGTTGTTTTGGGTAAAGACACAGAGTACATGAACTTGGAATTACACTATGACTGACAGGATGAACGACACCAAGGAAGAGGGTTTCTCTTCACAGGACAGACAGGAAATTCCGCATGTTAGCCTTGCCAAAAAGTGGTCAAATTAGGGCTGATTTTTTGTTGCGTTTTTAGGGTTTGCAAGTATAAACCAAGATGAGATAGGGAGAGGTCTCACGGTGGTAGATTGGCCACTAGATCTCCTGCGAGAGTGATGTGGGTCTGCTAGGTGACACACTGCTTGCCGATTCTCTGAGAGGATTGCTTGGATTCTATGACGCATTGGTAAATCATCTTGAAATTTGAGCTTGCTTGGTCATGGGTGGTACGTTAGTGTTGTGGAATTATGCTCGTTTACAGAGGCAAGAGCCTTTTGCACACGTAAAAGTTAAGGGACAGGTTGCAAGATGCTATTTGGTGAAGTTCAAGAACTATCCACCTATGGATGCAAAGTGGATGGAAGAGCATGAACTGTCACAGTCACCAAATGTATTGCAGCTTTACCTTGAGGCCTTTGGGTTACAGCCTACGTATACCCCAACCCAATGTCTGCAAAGGAGGGGTAATGATAGAGCTAGCACATCAAATGTACTCATGGATTCGATGCAACAGTAGTGTACAGTTTGACAAAAGTATGAAGGTCTCATTAAGTCATTTGTACATATGTTCGACAGTCTTTCTTGCGGATACATGCGATGATAAAAGGGTGCTTACCACACAAGATCATCTATGGCATGTATTTATGGTATGCAATCGAGGACGTTTGCGATTTCAAGAGGGGCGTATGTCACGAGGACGTGGCAACTGCTAACCTTAGTTGTTGGTTTCTTTCCAATGATTTTTGTTTAATTTTTGAAGGTCGGACATTGTATGGCCAATGTGAACGGTAGTTTCACCCGCAGACGGGAAGTTGGTCGACACTGGAACTCGTAGAGTAAAAGGATGTCTAGGCTCAGTTCAAGATCATGTAGGTCCCCCTGTCGCACTTAGCAAGTCGGTGGATACTAGGAAGTGAACTCAATAAAGGCATAAAGTCAATGTGGGATCACCGACAGAAAGTATCCGACAGTTGGGCCACATTGCACTTTTGGATGCGGTCCCAATGAGGATAGATGGTCAAATGACCAGTGGGAGCCCAACGGAAGCATCTCTTAAAAATTAGGGAACTCCTATTTTGGGTCGTGAAATGTGTTCGCGTCATTACCTTCGGTATGACGAGGGAAACATTTTATTACTCTGCTGCAAAGTCAACTGATGCACCAGTTGAGAGATTTTTAAGCAGAAAGTGGGAAATTGCATGTATGAGTGCCAAATGGCACTTTTTGATCAATTTACCAAAGTCTATGAGAACAGAACTCGTAACTGACTTTATGGAGCACTTCTGGAGGCTGATAACTTTGATTTTCAGCCATTTCTCTCCATTTTTTAGCTTCCCATGACCTCACCTAGGTCCAAGGAGCTCATTTTCAGCATTGGAAGGCATCAGATGCGTGTTTTAAGGGCTGTTTTGCTGCGTTTTCAACGATACGCAGGTTTTGGCAGCCATGGAAATTCTTCCGCTTTTGCATCTATTTGTTCACAGACGCAATACAGGTCAAGGGCAGAAGAGGGGGCACTCGATTTACGCTGGGAGGATGCTTCATTGAGCACCAGTCTCACAGGTTAAGAGCTATGGAGTGCTTTCTTTCCCTCTCATGTACAGTGTGGTGCTAGGAGTGATGCCCTGCACACTACACACTGCTCTCTCTCTCCCCTACGTGCAGTTATGTGATGCCTCACAGGAAGACTCTTCATTTTATTGATGTACAACTGTGCGGTTTCATGCTTTTGTGCTGAGACAAGAGCTTCCTTGAGCAGGAACAGGGGTGGCTAACTGCTACTCCAGAGCAGGCACCGGTGAGGGTTATAACCTCACCGTACAGGTGCATTTTCAACGCTGTGTCTGCGCTGTAAATTGTCTGTTTTTCAGCCATACGGACGCCAGAACCATTGGGAATAGTGCCCCACTGGCAGAAGACACTTAGGGGAATGTTTGGGGCTGAAAACAAGGCAAAAACCAGTAAATACAGCGTGCTGAATTTACTATTTTTGGGCAGGAATCAGAGGGTTTATGCCAGTGGAAGTGAGTTCCAGCAGGGAAATTGGTTTCGCGCAAGTTTTGGGGCTGTTATGCTGCCGAAATTTGGCCTAACAGGTCGTATCTAGCTGGGATACAGGTAAAGGATTCCCAGGACTCTATTTTGTAATTTACCCTCTCAAAGTATAAAGAAATACCGAAAGGGGCGCCAATTTTGGGGCCTACAGGTTGTCCGCGTCTACTCGAGGCATTCTAGCTTCCGAGCCGTGTGTGTACTTAAGTGTTAATTTCCGTCGCAGGTTCCCTTTGCAAAGTGCTCTGTGTGTGTGTCTAAAGTAAAGAATTTTGGGTGAAAGCCAACGCCTACTGCCCCGCAGGCCGGTTTCAGATCCCTAAACAATCTCCTTGGATCTGCTCATAGTTGGATCAATCTCACCTTATAGTCCTCATGTATTGGGCCATGAGATCCCCCATAGTTGGGCCAATCTCACCTCACAGTCCTCATGTATTAGGCTATGAGATCCCCCATCTCTATAAGAGTCTCGCTAATCTCTTTCAAGAGTTTTCTATCCATAATTGAGGTGAAGGGAAGACCGATATATACCCATATATATACCAGATCATCAATGGACAATTGTCATATTACTTTTGATCACCTGAAAATTAAAATTAAAGGCTAAAACTAGACCAGAGCTTAAGCTGAACGAGGAAAATCACAAGAGAAACTCTAACACACGTTGAAATATATATGTAATTAAACAGCAAAGGTCCACCTATACATAAGTATAATATAGATAAATACAGGGGATGAAGACATTACCTTTACTTGCCTTTCACTTGTTATTGTGTGCTGAAAACATTTCAATAAAAAGGTTAGAATTCAAGAAAACAGTTCATACATTATATTCAACAGCTCAAACCTATTATAACTTACTGATCTCTCGCAAGTCGTGTCTCTGCAGGACTGTCGGGTTGTAGATATCCACTCGAACGAACCCCTCAAAACTCGATATCCACTGACGCTCCCCGTGTAGTACTCAACAAGGTGTGGATCAGGTAGCGCGTACATATAATCCACATCAAGAAAGTCGCGTATCTCCTGTGGACAGAGAATCGATAGTTAACAACGTGAGACACTATTTCATTCGAGATAAGAGGAAGGTATAATTTCAGAGTTTTGCTATTCTCGCATACGTGATGTGAGTCACAATATTTCATTATTTGAAAGAGACACATAACTTTTCCAAATCTTGACGGCACAATACCCTTTTCAACAATACGTTCATTGACAGTGGCTCTACCACAAGAGCTATATTAAAGAGCTATCAAGACAAGGCATTATTATGCAATGTTCCCAAACGTGTGTCTCAATTCATCTTGAGCTGGTTAGAAAATATTCGCTTGGAAATTGGAGGCACATGGATACTTAAGTTTCATGTATGTCACCCAGATTTCATGTCGAGGTGAGGACACCACGAATTTTTCAAGTAGTGCACCCCCCTCCACTGCCACGTAGAACCCCCCTCGGCCCTTGCTGTGCAGTGCGCTGAAAACAGCATGCTGCCTGGCTGCCCTGCCCCGCCTGCTTTCTCCCTGCCCCCTCCTCTGCTGGGTTGTGCCTGCTCTGTGTGAGCATTTCGGAGCGGTAGCCTCTTCTTCGACGTCCTCTCCCGTCCCCTTCTCTTCTTCAGTAGCAGACACAGAATGGCGGCCTCTGCTCCACCACACAGGGACTCCTTAGAAGCCCCCTTGCCCGACCCCGAGGAGCCGACCCTTCGGCTTGCTCTTTCACCGGACGAGCAAGCGAGCTTGATGACCGAGGTGGAACGCTTGCAAGCCTCCTCTGTTATCTGCAAGATTGTTGGCACTCGACCCAACCGAGACGAGGTTTGAGACTTACTTCAGGCCCCACTCCTCTCTGATGTGAGCAAGATCACCAGTGTCTAGATCCTTGGGAGAGGGTATTACCAGATAGAGTTCGAGTCCCCAGAGATGACGGCCAAGGTGATTTCGATGAGCCCGTTAGGTATCCGAGCAGCTCGAGCTTACTTCAGACGATGGCATCATGGTTTCGACCGTGCTACATATGTGCTTGAGGAGGAGGCCGACTTGCCTATCTAAGTCTGCTTCCAAGCATGAGGCAAGAGTAGCTCCCTCTTCTCCCCAGGATTGGTTTCATGTTTGGGATAGTTTTGGAGTCTCCGCGCACTGCAGGTTCAGTTGTGGCCAAGGCCGTAGGTCTACCTACTGTGTGGGTTCTTGTTCAAGACACACTCCCTCCCGAAGGTGATATTGTTGCCTAAGGTGAGCGGAGGTTGGATTAGACAAAGTGTGGAGTATTCGGGTCTCCCCAATCAATGCTTCATTTCAGACAAATGGGCCACTTAGCAAAGGCCTGTCCTCATAGGAGAACCTGACCCACAGCGCATGCGCAACTTACCAAGGTTGAGCATGCCCAACAAACAGCTACCTAGGACACACAGGCTGGTACCCCGAAAGAGGCCAACGATTAGATAGCCGACGGTTGGCAGCAAGCCCCCGCCGATGAGGACAGGCTCGCCACGTTGCTCGCCCTCGTGGTCGACCCCCTACAGCTCGGCAGCATTGGGTTCCGACACGGAAACATTTGGACCCCGTTCAGCAGGACCCCCCTGAGGAGGCTCCCTCCGCCTCACCACCACCCTTACATGCCCCCGTTCCCCCTCCCCGCCTCCACCTTCACCCCCACCTCCCGCCTCCTCCTCTCTCCCCGGTGGGGCCCTCAGTCTCATATGCCGACCCACCTCACACTCCTCAGACGCAAGGGTCTGGACACGCATCTGCAGCGAGACGATCTCTGAGTGGTGCCGCATGGCTCGAGAGGGACAACAGCCCCATCTGAGGCCGCCTCTTCTGGTTCATACCTCTCCTTTTGTAGCAGGCCCTCGGGGTTTGACCAGCTTTGATATTCGCAGATGATGAGACTTCTTCAGCTACAGCTTCACACATTTCCTAGGTGATCCTTCTCCCTACCTGGAGGAGGCTTCCTTTCGAGTCCATGTCCTCTTTTTAGTAGTTGGAGGCACTGAGGCTCTGGACAAGTGATAGATTTGGTACAAACACTTTGGCTTTTAGCAAAGTTCAGTGTGATGCCACCGGATGCAGCAGGTTGCAGGCACATTGTGGTGCATTTGTTTGCTGACACTCAGAGCTCCCCTTGTTTTTTTTTTTTACATGAGGATTCCTTGATAGAAGATATAACCCTACGGGCTGCACGCTCGATCTGGGCCTGGGTGGGACAGCCACTTCAGACGCGCTTGTCTAGATGTCGCTCGGATGCGAATTACTCCCCATCCAAACCAACCTCAAAGATAGCGAGGTTGGTTGTTGTTGCTAAATTGGCTTAATCTATCACAAAAAAATATTCTAAATGAATTATTGGATTTATAAGTGAGAGGATCTTTCTCACTTGGAACACCAGGAAAAATAATTCTAAATGAATTATTAGAATTTTAAGTGAGAGCGTTTTTCTCACTGGAGATGTAACAGACTTGGACACTCCAAGTCAAGAATCTACCACGACAACACAAATAACCACTTGAAAACATCACAGTTCACAATTTATCGACACTGGCCCGGCGGAGTTCCGTGCCTAGAGATATTGGCCCCAAAGACTAGCGCCCCTTTCGGTATTAATCTGTGTTTAAAGTACAAGAGTGCGGGCAAGCGCTCACACTCGGACTCTGCGTCCAGATGCTCAGAGTTATGAGGCCCTGCCTGCTTATTTAAAAATTACAAGGGATGCCAAAAGCAGAGCCCCAAAAGCTGAAAATCAAAAGCTTTGAGTATTTTTAAAAGCCTCATACAAATAAAGCAAAGGCTCTTTCTCTCTTTTTTCTCTTATGCTTTCATAAAAATAAAGCAAGAGTCTCTCTCTCTCTCTCTCTCTCTCTCTCTCTCTCTCTCTCTCCCCCATGCAATGCATAGCAAAAAGCAATGGCCCAAAGCTGAGCTTTTTCCGTACATCTTGCCATGTCAGCAGCCCAGTACAAACAACGCCGCAATTCACGAAAATCCGTACAGCAGGCCATGTCATCATTGCCGTACAGGGCAGCCACGTCATCATTGTGCACAAGATGATGTGGCCAGATTTCCTCACGCCAGGGCTGTCCATGCCAAAAAGGGTGCAAGGTGTGTGTGTACACTGGCTGCCACATCACCTGTTTGTGACATACCCCCCTCTTGAAAGCATTGTAATCGCCCTCGATTATGCCTGTAAAACAGACAGAATCCATAAAATGTCTTAGCAGACACTGATTGTTAGTACCGACGCACTAGGAACACACATCTAGCACATGTATCAATCGACGGTCACATCACACGACATCGCAAAACATCACTAGACATCACAGGAAATCACATGACATTCAACAATCATTCAGATCTTAAATCATGATTTATCGGCAATGCAGTTAGCAATTGCATCTAGATCCACTCAGGACCTCATAGATATCCGATTGACTAACCCCTATTGCAACCATGTCTATTCGAGATCATTCAAACCAAAATGTTGCAGTCATTTCGTCTATCAGTTCCTGCACTTAAAAACAAGTCAAGTTCATATTCTGGAATTCCATTTCATGAAGTCATACAGCAGAATACGGTCAGCTCTCAGTATCCCTGAAGCTAAAAGAGACATCGGTGACTCTAGTATTAAAAATCAAGGCATTTGTTGACAAAGGAGCGGAATAACTCCCCTCTTGTGCAACCCACTACACCAGATCTCCGGGCAAGCTGAATTCTGGGTTCCATTTGGAATAGACTATGCTAAACCAAAAGCTTCAAGGTAAAGTTTCACAATCTGAGGAGTATCTACTAGGTCCTCCTCCTCCATCCACTTCGCATCCAATGAAAGATAGTTCTTGAATTTAACGTCCTTATGTGCCAAAATCTACTCAGGAACAAGGATCTCCTCGTTTGCCTCTACTTCGGTTGCTCATCGGGCTCCCAATCTTCGGGCACATCACCTTTAAAAGAGTTCAAGAGACTCACATGAAATTTATTGTGAATCCTCCAAGTGTCAGGCAGGTTTAGTCGGAAGGAGACATCATTGATCTTTTCGGAGATCTGTAAAGGTCCGTAGTATCGCATACTAAGCTTTGGAAAAAGCCTCTCCTTTCCCTTCTTCTTTCTCAGGCGTCACTTCTCAAAACGTAAGAGCACCCAATCATCCTCCTTCAATTTCAAATTGCGACGATGGCGATCTGCTGCCTTTTTCTGTCTTTCTTGAGATTTTTGCAAAGCCTCGCGGACCTTGGCAATAGCCATGTCCAAGTCGCACGTGTACTCATCAGCTTCAAAAATCTTATCTTCGTGCTTAGGAAGGGTGGAACCTTCACAGCACCTTCAATAATCTCAAATGGCGCCTTCCCCGTCGAAGAGTGTATCGTCTGATTGTAGGCAAATTCCACCAAAAATAGATACTTTTCCCATTGAGTCTTCTGATCGGAGATATAAGACTTCAATAAGTCTAAAACTACTGAATTGGCAATCTTAGATTGCCCGTAAATCTGCGGGTGGAAAGATGACGAGAACTGCAACCGCGTGCCAATGTTCTCCCAAATTACCTTCCAAGGGTCCCTGTCAGAGACAATCGTCTCAGGCATGCCATGTAATCTGAAAATCTCAGCCACAAAGTCTTGCTAAGTGATCCAGCTTGACTGTTTTCTTTACTGGAATGAAACGAGCATGTTTGTTGAATCTGTCAATAACAGTCCAGATACCATCGTGACCATTCTGTGTTCTCGGGAGATAAAAAATGAAATCCATTGCAATACTTTCCCAGGGACGGGTGGGTATGGGCAAAGCTGTAACAATCCCTGTGCTTTATGCCTGTCAAACTTGACCTTCTGGCATACCAAGCACCTGCACACAAACTCGTTCACATCCTTCTTGAGTCTTGGCCAAAAGAAGTATCTCTCTACCCCTTTCATGGTGGTAGAGAGATATGCCGCGGTGACCGCTAAAAGGCGGACAGTGGCATTCAGTCATAACCTTTTCCCTCAACGACTGTGTATCGCACAACATGGTTTTTCTCATCAAGTAGCCATCCCGAATAGAATATCCTGCTACTGTCTCCCAATCCCGTATCCGTGTGAAAACGTCTGTAAAATCTATAACCGTGGCATACTGGTCGACCATATCCTCAAAGCTCCTATGGTGTATCGCGGAAATAGCCAGAACCAACGGCTTCCGAGACAAAGCATCTACCACCAAATTCTTTTGTCCCTGCACATGGACAATCTGAAAGTGAAACTGTGACAAGATGTTTGCCCACCGCATCTTCTTTTCCGATAGCTGCTTCTGTGACAAGAAGTAGCGTAAACTCTGATGGTCTGTAAAGACAGTAAAATCCGCTCCGAGTAGGTAGTGCGGCCACTGAGTAAGAGCATCGATAACCGCCAAAAGCTCTTTCTCATAAATCTGTGCTGTCAATTCCGGCCTTGAGAACAATCGGCTCTCGTAAGCAACGACATGGCCTTCTTGCATTAAGACCGCTCCCAGACTATGACCACAAGCATCACAATATACTTCAAATGACTTTTGCAAGTCCGGCAAAGTCAAAACTGGTCCCGTAGTCAATTTCTCTTTCAATGTCTAAAAGGCAGTCACCTCTGTGGGTCCCCACGAGAAAGTGACTCCTTTCTGTGTCAAGATATGCAAAGGGGAAGCAACCTCTGCAAACTTTCGAATGAACCGTCTATAGTACGAACACAATCCCAAGAAGCTTCTAACTTTATGGACATTCTTCAAATCGGGCCAATCACGGATAGTCTCTATCTTGGCCAGATCCATTTGCACTCTTGCTGCTGAGACAATGTGTCCCAAAAAGTGTATCTCTGGTAGGAAAAATTTACTTTTCTTCGCATTAATCACTAACTTGTGATCTCGTAATGCCTGAAAGACTTGAAGCAGATGATCTCTATATTCTGCCTCATCCGTAAAGAAAAAAATGATGTCGTCAAAGAAAGTGCCAACAAATAGCCTGTACTCTCGAAAAATCCTGTCCATCATCCGGTTAAATGTCGCAGGAGCATTGGTTAGGCCAAAAGGCATCACCAAAAACTCAAATAACCCAAAAGTCATCCGAAAGACTGTCTTGTAGACATCTCCCGGCGCGATTCGGATCTGATGATATCCACTTTTCAAGTTGATCCTGCTAAAGCATGAGGATCCCTGAAGTCGGTCAAGTATATCATCAATTCTAGAATTCGGAAATCTGTTCTTGATGGTGATTTTGTTGAGAGCTCTATAATCGATGCACATTCTCCAAGATCCGTCTTTCTTCAATACCAACAACGTTGGAGAGCAATACAATGAAGTACTAGGCTGGACAAGACCCTTTTCCAAGAGGTCTTTAACTTGGTTCATAATCTCTTTGTTCTGGGCTCGGCTCACACAGTAAGGTGGCCGGTCCGGTGACGTGTTTCCAGGTATCAGATCAATAGTATGATCTTCAGGATGAGCAGGTGGTAACTCGCCTGGCAGGCCCTCTGAGAAGCAATCGGCATGAGTTCTTTATCAAGTTCAGACATATTTTTCCTATCTTCATCACTCAACTCTTTCAAAAAGATCGAGTAAACAAATAGACTGGATTTCATTAACTTTGAAATGGCTGAAGCCGATACAATAGGTACAGACTCGCACTTAAGTTTTATATCGAGTACAATGGTTCTGCCCTTCTATGTGGTCAATGTCGCTTTCCTCGCCCGATAGTCGACCATGGCGTTGTTCTTGTGGTACCAGGGAATTCCCAAGAGGACATCACAACCTTCTAAAGGTATTATGTAAAAGTCCTCATGCCCCAAATACCCCTAACAATGCAACCAAAGTTTGCCAATGACAGGTGTCATGGCTACGTCCCTGCCGGGTGCCGCTAGAATAGCCTCCGCAAGTAGTCCCATCGGATCGGGAGTGATCTCGAGCCGCGCCGCCAATTCCGGTGAAATGAAGTTAACCTTGGCTCCTCCATCAAAGAAGATCAGGGCTTCTTGGTCTTTTACTTTGCCCCAAGCTCGGCAAAGTTCTGTACTCTCGTCCAACGTGCTGGGATCGATACCCATGCAATCTGGAACCAGTCTTGTTTTCATCTTGACTTTTCTTCCACGGTCCTCAGCTGCTCTCGAACTCTTAGGCCTTTCGTCCTCCTTGTCGTTCTGTTCTTTCTGTGCCTTTTTAGGGCACTTCACGGAGATATGTCCAGTTTCTCCGCATCCAAAGCACTTCCCTTTCCTGATGAAGCGAGCTCTCTCTTGAGGAGTGAGTTTGGGTCATGCATCTTTCTTTTCTTTTGTGCTCTTTCTCTTTCTACTTTCATTTTTCGAAGTCTATTCAGCTCTTTGTGTCATGATCTCATCGGTGGGGTAGGTCAAACTGCCAGAGTGGATGGCAAAACCCCGTTTCGCATGACTCATCAACTCCTGAATGGAAGCTGACTTTTGTTTCAAGCAGTGATCTCTCTGTAGGTAGACCAAAGGTAAACCGCTCAATCTGTTCCTTGAACGAGATCTTCTTAAATGAAGAGGCAGGTAGAAAAGAGTCCTTGAATCTCTCGCAATAAGTGTGCACTGTATCCTTCTTGGTCATCCGAAGATGGTTCCAAGCAGTTCGTATATCGCGTTCATACTCTCGAGTCAGCCAAGAAGAAATAAAAAGCCTCTTGAATTTCAGCCATTTAACTAGTGCAGTCTTGTTTAATAGAAGCGTCGACCACCAAGTTCGAGCATTCCCCTCGGAGTAAGAGGCAGCTCTCCGAATCTTAGAGTGCTCTTGAGTAACGCCCTCCCGCGAAAGCGATGTCAAATTGTTGTACAAAAGACAAAGCCTTTGAAGCATCTCTATAACCAGAAAACGTGTCAAATTTAATTGATTGTCCACCTTCCTTAAACTCTCGGACTTTCTTGCTTTTGTCTTCCAGAAAGTCATACTGGTTGGCTTTGTAAAAATTCTTCTTCTTTGCATAAAAGTTGCTGCCATCAGAGTCTGAACTGTTTGTAGACAAGTCCTCTATAGCACTATCACTCACGGGGCGAGATTTAGACTTCTTTGTCTTTTTCTTGCCCTTTCTGAAGCATTGCTTTTTGCTTCACTTTTTGCCTTTTCTGCGCTCGAGTCAGATGAGCTAGAAGAACTGTAAGAAGAAGAAGAAGAAGAAGAATTGGGTACTCCTTCAAATCGAACGCGCTTCTTTTGTTTATTTGCCTTTTCAAAAGTAGACCGATGACCCAAATAACCCAGGAAGTCAGTGCCCTTCTTCTCCTTCTTGCCGTGCTTTTCAGCTTTGTTCTGCACGTCAAAAAGCTGAGCAATTCTTGCATCAACCACCTCTTCTAATTCTTTCTCTGTATACTTCCTGGGGATAGGAGGTTTCTTGAGAGCAGGTTTGGGGGTTGGTTTTATGGTCTTCTGCCACTGCGTATGCACCTCAGCGAAAGAGATCTCGCTCATATATTTTGCAAATTTTGGATCCTTCGCAAAATCGAGCATCATCTTTGTTGCGTCGCTGTTCAATCATTGACGCTCCATCTCTTCATGCTCGGCGGGAGTAGGCCGAGGCGGGCCATACTCCTCGCGTGAATCTTCATTGTGATCCCCTCTCGCACCTCCGGATGCAAAGGGAGTCGATTGATTCTTGTCTGAAGCCATAGGTGCAGTGGAAAAAAATTAGGGATCGGATTTCTCGTAGAAGACAAATCGGTCGTGCTCTGATACCACTGTAACAGACTTGGACACTCCAAGTCGAGAATCTACCGCGACAACACAAATAACCACTTCAAAACAGTTCACAGTTCACAATTTATTCGACACTAGCCCGATGGAGTTCTGTGCCTAGAGATATTGGCCCCAAAGATTGGCACCCCTTTCGGTATTTCTTTTTGTATCAATCTGTACTCAAAGTACAAGAGTGTGGACAGGCGCTCACACTCAGACGCTGATACCTGATGCGTCACAAGGTGGGCAACAGGTGTACCAAAAAGGGGATATCCAGGAAATTCCGAACTGTGTTAGAATTGTGCACAAGGAAAAGCAAGCACTTGAATGAAGATGGGTTCGGAGAAAGCTTTGAGGAAAAACAAATGCTTTCTGAAAAAGCGGGATTGCTTTTTGAAGAAGCAGATGCTTTCCCGCAAGGAAGTCTATGTTTGCATTGCAATTGTGCATGTGATTGCATCCAGGGACGCCTTGGAAGTGTTGTGAAAGCACTGTTTTTAACTGATAAGGTTTTATTGAGTTTCTGGACAGATTCAGACCAATTTTAACAGGTGACCGGACGCCACTTAATAAGTGGGCAGCCTATGATTAAATAAAGCAACAAAAACCAGCCTACGATTTTCTCTCTTTTTCTGGCAAAAGACCCAAAAAAAAAAAAAAGTCCGCAATCTCTATGCGAGCAGCGTGTGCTCTGCTATCTTTGCCGTGGCCAAGGAGCTATAAAAGCATCACACGCCCTCTCCCGGAGAGAAGACCAGTTTTTGCAAGGAGAAGATGCTACTGCAGATTTCAGCCGCAAAGAAGACGTTGCCTGTAATGCCCATGGCTGCCGCAAGTGTATCAGATGTCGCCACGACCAAGTGCATGAGTTCCCTCATGAAGAAGTGCCTATGGAGCGTGTTTCCATCGTGACAAGCTGCTGTTTTTCTCTATTTTCAGCCCATACACGTTGTAGACGAGGCTGATTTACGAGAAGGAACACGAGAACACACCTCTTTTGTGTGTAGGATTGAAGAGAGGATTTTCTATGTACAGATCTCTTCCAAGGAATTGCTTTTCGAGAACCGAGTTGCGTTTTGAGCGTCAAGACTTTGAAGGTAACGATTTTCATGTTATGATCTCTAAGCATTTGTTTGCAGGTGTACTTCCTCTTAGTGAGGGAGTAGGAGCAGAGGAAGGCATGAGAACTAGAGTTAGATCAGCCCAAGGGTTCCGTACCCAAGTTTGAAAAGTAGATCCACGGATCCGAGAGTGGTAGACTCTCATGATGTGATCCGGAAGTTGAAATTCCCAAGGGAAGGACTTCGTGTCCAGGAAAGCAGAGTTATTCTGCAAGGAGAGGACTCTGGAAACCGAGTCGGAAGAGAGTTGCAAGGATGTTATACCCCGAGTCTAGAAGGTGAGATCGAAAGGCGAGAACCTTGATTCTCGAGGAGGAATAAGGAACGGAAGTTCCTTGGAATAGGGTTTTGCCCTAGGAATAGGAAGCTGAGGCTTTCGAGAACCATCAAGTCTCGGTAATACGTTCGGTTCAAGTGCTTGTATAGACTTCTCCTCAATAATAAAGATACTATTACGGGATGGGGGAGACCAGCCCATCTTCTAGTCCCCAGTACTGTGTCATACTTATGCAAAAAGCACTACCATGTCTTCCTTTACCGGGCAGGGGGAATTGGTTCATAAGGTACAGTCACGTGACACATCCCAACCCTATGTGTGCGTGGACAAGCTACACCATAGCAGGGTTCAGTCAGTCCATCCGTCTAGATTTAGCAATGATCTGGTACATTTGTGAGTCTATTCGTAGACCGTGCATGCCCAGGCACTTAGCATAGATGCATATCCTCCGGTTGCACACAACATGATCATCGGAATTCCCATCAGAATCCATTAGCATCAGTTAGGGGAATTTTCCAGTGCATTTAGCCTATTTTCCTATTTATTGGTATTTTCACTTATTATTTTTAAGTGACTTTCCAACAAAAGTAGGTAGGGCAATTTTGCTAAGTTAATATATAAGCAAACCCAAGTTAGCACTTTTTGGTAGAAGAGGCAGCAGGAGCTTCCCGCTCAACAGGCAACTTCTCAGCAGAACCCCCCCTTAGCATCAGACCCATTGCCATAAGGTCCCCTCCTCTTGGCGTTTTTGTCCAGAATCAGCCATCGCCAGATCAGCCCATTACCTAGCGTTTTTCTCCCCTTTCAGCATACCTCAGCCCAGCGTTTTTCATTGCAGAATCGCCATATCTTCAGCAGCGTTTTCCTTCACAAAAACGCTAGCAGACTTCAGCCCCCTTCCAGCGTTTTTCAGCCCAAACACTAAACGCTAGGGAATCTGCAGTTCAGCCTTGAAGAAACGCAGATTTTCAGCCTTATGCACAGTAGCAGATTTCACCCAAGTTGGTTGCAGATGTTCCCTCATTTTCAGCCATAAAAACGCAGCCAAAACAGTCATTTTCAGCCACCGAAACAATCCCCGAATTCAGCGATTAGAAGATCCCAGATTTCAGCCATCAAGTCGTCGTCGTCACCACCGTCGTCGTCATCGGCATAGTCCCATTGCATCAGTCCGCTTCGATCATTTAGGACGAACCGATCTTGGCTCTCGAGCCTTGGTCCAATGAACCCTCACAGAAAGTATTATGTGTTCGCATGATTGATACGCACGCATTGTTCGAGTGTTTCATTCGTGAAGGTTTCCTGTATATTAGCCAGCATCGTTATGTGATCCCTTTTCCTAGGCATGACATATTGTATGTTGAGCACGTTTCTCTCATGGATGACCACGAATGTATGCGGATTGTTCATAAAAAGCTGAAAAGTTTGTATGTCAGGAAGTCACATTCCATGTCTCTTCCTTGGCATGACACAGTTTCCAAAAGATCACATGAAAGTATGAGCACCAAGCATGGGCATTTCCATTGTGATTTGCCACAGTTGATTGATTTTGATCAACCAGAAAAGATTCGATCGCATTGTTTGCATGTGTTTGATGAACGGGTTGTCACTCCGTCTCTATGTTCATCTACATTGCATACACAGTCTTTAGAGAAGACAAGATTTTTTTCCTTCACTTTACATGGAATGGGTATGTTCATGGTTTTGTGTTGGAGATGGTTTCAGGAATTTTCAGGCATGGAGATTCTTGAAGACGAAAGAAGTAGGACCCTAGACGACGTTGAAGCATCGAAGGAGCCACAGCAGGTT
Source organism: Adiantum capillus-veneris (assembly GCF_014529385.1). Taxonomy (NCBI): domain Eukaryota; kingdom Viridiplantae; phylum Streptophyta; class Polypodiopsida; order Polypodiales; family Pteridaceae; genus Adiantum; species Adiantum capillus-veneris. Next base: position 156,064,566 of record NC_140935.1, read on the forward strand.
GAGTCACTTTCGGCGCGGCCCAAAGAAGCAAGCATTGCATACCTTTATGAAGTTCAAGTATCGCTCGGTCGACACAGCAGAGTGGGCCGGCGAAGAGTCCCTTCCAGGATTCCGGATGCTGTTGGCGATCTCCCTCGACGCCATACAGTTCGGTACCAGTACCTCACTTTGAAAAGGAGGGGATGTCACGTGACACATCCTAACCCTATGTGTCCGTGGAAAAGCTACACCACAACAGGGTTCAGTCAGTCCATCAGTCTAGATTTAGCAGTGTTCTGACACTTTTGTGAGTCTACTCGTAGCCGTGCATGCCCAGGCACTTAGCATAGATGCATATCCTCCGGTTGCACACAGCATGATCATCGGGATTCCCATCAGAATCCATTAGCATCAATTAGGGGAATTTTCCAGTGCATTTAGCCTATTTTCCTATTTATTGGTATTTTCACTATATTATTTTTAAGTGACTTTCCAACAAAAGTAGGTAGGGCAATTTTGCTAAGTTAATATATAAGCAAACCCAAGTTAGCACTTTCTGGCAGAAGAGGCAGCAGGAGCTTCCCGCTCAACAGGCAACTTCTCAGCAGAACCCTCCCTCAGCATCAAACCCATCGCCATAAGGTCCCCTCCTCTTGGCGTTTTTGTCCACAATCAGCCATCGCCAGATCAACCCATTACCTAGCGTTTTTCTCCCCTTTCAGCATACCTTAGCCCAGCGTTTTTCATTACAGAATCGCCATATCTTCAGCAGCGTTTTCCTTCACAAAAACGCTAGCAGACTTCAGCCCCCTTCCAACGTTTTTCAACCCAAACACTAAACGCTAGGGAGTCTGCAGTTCAGCCTTGAAGAAACGCAGATTTTCAGCCTTATGCACAGTAGCAGATTTCACCCAAGTTGGTTGCAGATGTTCCCCCATTTTCAGCCATAAAAACGCAGCCAAAACAGTCATTTTCAGCCACCGAAACAATCCCCGAATTCAGCGATTAGAAGATCCCAGATTTCAGCCATCAAGTCGTCGTCGTCACCACCATCGTCGTCATCGGCATAGTCCCATTGCATCAGTCCGCTTCGATCATTTAGGACGAACCGATCTTGGCTCTCGAGCCTTGGTCCAATGAACCCTCACAGAAAGTATTATGTGTTCGCATGATTGATACGCACGCATTGTTCGAGTGTTTCATTCGTGAAGGTTTCCTGTATATTAGCCAGCATCGTTATGTGATCCCTTTTCCTAGGCATGACATATTGTATGTTGAGCACGTTTCTTTCATGGATGACCACGAATGTATGCGGATTGTTCATAAAAAGCTGAAAAGTTTGTATGTCAGGAAGTCACATTCCATGTCTCTTCCTTGGCATGACACAGTTTCCAATAGATCACATGAAAGTATGAGCACCAAGCATGGGCATTTCCATTGTGATTTGCCACAGTTGATTGATTCCGATCAACCAGAAAAGATTCGATCGCATTGTTTGCAGGTGTTTGATGAACGGATTGTCACTCCGTCTCTATGTTCACCTACATTGCATACACAGTCTTTAGAGAAGACAAGATTTTTTTCCTTCACTTTACATGGAATGGGTATGTTCATGGTTTTGTGTTGGAGATGGTTTCAGGAATTTTCAGGCATGGAGATTCTTGAAGACGAAAGAAGCAGGACCCTAGACGAAGTTGAAGCATCGAAGGAGCCACAGAAGACTGAGTCACTTTCGGCGCGGCCCAAAGAAGCAAGCATTGCAGACCTTTATGAAGTTCAAGTATCGCTCGGCCGACACAGTAGAGTGGGCCGGCGAAGAGTCCCTTCCAGGATTCCGGATGCTGTTGGCGATCTCCCTTGACGCCATACAGTTCGGTACCAGTACCTCACTTTGAAAAGGAGGGGATGTCACGTGACACATCCCAACCCTATGTGTTCGTGGAAAAGCTACACCACAACAGGGTTCAATCAGTCCATCAGTCTAGATTTAGCAGTGATCTGGCACTTTTGTGAGTCTATTCGTAGACCGTGCATGCCCAGGCACTTAGCATAGATGCATATCCTCCGGTTGCACACAGCATGATCATCGGGATTCCCATCAGAATCCATTAGCATCGGTTAAGGGAATTTTCCAGTGCATTTAGCCTATTTTCCTATTTATTGGTATTTTCACTATATTACTTTTAAGTGACTTTCCAACAAAAGTAGGTACGGCAATTTTGCTAAGTTAATATATAAGCAAACCCAAGTTAGCACTTTCTGGCAGAAGAGGCAGCAGGAGCTTCCCGCTCAACAGGCAACTTCTCAGCAGAACCCCCCCTCAGCATCAGACCCATTGCCATAAGGTCCCCTCCTCTTGGCGTTTTTGTCCACAATCAGCCATCGCCACGTCAGCCCATTACCTAGCATTTTTCTCCCCTTTCAGCATACCTCAGCCCAGCGTTTTTCATTGTAGAATCGCCATGTCTTCAGCAGCGTTTTCCTTCACAAAAAACGCTAGCAGACTTCAGCCCCCTTCCAACGTTTTTCAGCCCAAACACTAAACGCTAGGGAATCTGCAGTTCAGCCTTGAAGAAACGCAGATTTTCAGCCTTATGCACAGTAGCAGATTCCACCCAAGTTGGTTGCAGATGTTCCCCCATTTTCAGCCATAAAAACGCAGCCAAAACAGTCATTTTCAGCCACCGAAACAATCCCCGAATTCAGCGATTAGAAGATCCCAGATTTCAGCCATCAAGTCGTCGTCGTCACCACCGTCGTCGTTGTCGGCATAGTCCCATTGCATCAGTCCGCTTCGATCATTCACGACGAACCGATCTTGGCTCTCGAGCCTTGGTCCAAAGAAACCTCATAGGAAGTATTATGTGTTCGCATGATTGATACGCACGCATTGTTCGAGTGTTTCATTCGTGAAGGTTTCCTGTATTTTAGTCAACATCGTTATGTGATCCCTTTTCCTAGGCATGCCATACTATATGTTGAACACGTTTCTCTCATGGATGAGCACGAATATATGCGGATTGTTCATGAAAAGCTAAAAAGTTTGTATGTCAGGAAGTCACATTCCATGTCTCTTCCTTGGCATGACACAGTTTCCGAAAGATCACATGAAAGTATGAGCACCAAGCATGGGCATTTCCATTGTGATTTGCCACAGTTGATTGATTTCGATCAACCAGAAAAGATTCGATCGCATTGTTTGCATGTGTTTGATGAACGGGTTGTCACTCCGTCTCTATGTTCATCTACATTGCATACACAGTCTTTAGAGAAGACAAGATTTTTTTCCTTCACTTTACATGGAATGGGTATGTTCATGGTTTTGTGTTGGAGATGGTTTCAGGAATTTTCAAGCATGGAGATTCTTGAAGACGAAAGAAGCAGGACCCTAGACGAAGTTGAAGCATCGAAGGAGCCACAGAAGACTGAGTCACTTTCGGCGCGGCCCAAAGAAGCAAGCATTGCAGACCTTTATGAAGTTCAAGTATCGCTCGGCCGACACAGCAGAGTGGGCCGGCGAAGAGTCCCTTCCAGGATTTCGGATGCTGTTGGTGATCTCCCTCGACACCATACAGTTCGGTACCAGTACCTCACTTTGAAAAGGAGGGGATGTCATGTGACACATCCCAACCCTATGTGTCCGTGGAAAAGCTACACCACAACAGGGTTCAGTCAGTCCATCAGTCTAGATTTAGCAGTGATCTGGCACTTTTGTGAGTCTATTCGTAGACCGTGCATGCCCAGGAACTTAGCATAGATGCATATCCTCCGGTTGCACACAGCATGATCATCGGGATTCCCATCAGAATCCATTAGCATCAGTTAGGGGAATTTTCCAGTGCATTTAGCCTATTTTCCTATTTATTGGTATTTTCACTATATTACTTTTAAGTGACTTTCCAACAAAAGTAGGTACGGCAATTTTGCTAAGTTAATATATAAGCAAACCCAAGTTAGCACTTTTTGGCAGAAGAGGCAGCAGGAGCTTCCCGCTCAACAGGCAACTTCTCAGCAGAACCCCCCCTCAGCATCAGACCCATGGCCATAAGGTCCCCTCCTCTTGGCGTTTTTGTCCACAATCAGCCATCGTCAGATCAGCCCATTACCTAGCGTTTTTCTCCCCTTTCAGCATACCTCAGCCTAGCGTTTTTCATTGCAGAATCGCCATATCTTCAGCAGCGTTTTCCTTCACAAAAACGCTAGCAGACTTCAGCCCCCTTCCAGCGTTTTTCAGCCCAAACACTAAACGCTAGGGAATCTGCAGTTCAGCCTTGAAGAAACGCAGATTTTCAGCCTTATGCACAGTAGCAGATTCCACCCATGTTGGTTGCAGATGTTCCCCCATTTTCAGCCATAAAAACGCTGCCAAAACAGTCATTTTCAGCCACCGAAACAATCCCCGAATTCAGCGATTAGTAGATCCCAGATTTCAGCCATCAAGTCGTCGTCGTCACCACCGTCGTCGTCATCGGCATAGTCCCATTGCATCAGTCCATTGCATTCGCATTGTACACCTTTGTGCAATCAAAGTAGACCACTCTCGCGGACGAGAGTGGGGCCTTCGGAGGAGGGTTTTACAATCTCTCGGTGTCGTATCTCTTCTCTCTCCTTCTCTCAGTCTCATTCACTTGCACGCACACTATCCACTCACTTTGTTTGTGATCATAGCACTCTCTACAAGACGGAAAGCTCTCTCTTTCCCTAAGAACTTAAAGGAACCTTGAGCAATAAAGATCACTAATCTTGAGAAAATACAACATTCATTCCGCTGCACCTTACAGGTACTCAAGCTTAGTGAAAGCTTTTCTTTGCTTGAAAGCTTAGAATGGTTCCTTCATAATTTCCTACCCGCAGTAGCAAGTAATCTGTTCGAGAATTACTAGATACCAAATCAATTATGGACCTTTCGGATGGTTAAGCAAACCAAGTCATCGTATAAAGGAATGTTTCAACTCAATACTACTCTCATAAACACTTGAGAGTGATTGTCCTGGTTAGACACTTTTGTATACCTCGTGCTCTGACTTAATTGAGTGTTCTGAGGTCTAATGACATTCATATCCTTCTCGAAAAGATGGGTTTTCTTGGCTATGGTTCTGGATTGATGTTCATGGATATTTTCTAGATTTTAAAAGATCTTGAGCATTCCGCTCCTTGAATTCTCTAGGTTCTTGAGCATCATGCTCTTGTCGCCTTCTCAGAGAATCCGAAATCTTGTGTCAACTTTTTGCAGAGAGAAAAAATTTTCCCATCTCTGCGAGCTTTTCCTGCAAGGCTCAGGATTCCGCCTGCTTACTTCTCTCTTGGCTTGTCATGGCTTCTTCTCGTATCTTCCCAGAGTCGTCCTCCTTTACAAAGAAAGAGAGGAGACCATGCTCTGATACCACTGTCACAAACGGGAGGGCATAGCAATATAAAATATACTCGAATGAACACTCTCTTTACGAGGGAAGGAACAAACGACGACTACGACCGGTGCTCGAGGAATCCAAGGATTGAAACCCTAGATTATTTGATGAGCGGATCTAGCTCTAAGATCAAGCCAAGGGATCGTCACGTTGAGCATCTTCGCTCTAAGGATCTTACCAAGGGAAGGTAACTTCCTAGGTTCACCAAAACTCTAACACAACTTAAGAATTATGTACACCTTTGGGTACATGGATAGCACACGAAGATGCACACCTATGCCAAGGTGGATCATCTACCAGTGAATTTTTTTCTGCTGAACGGAATGAGATGAACCAACTTCCTTTTCAAGAACTCGATTGGAGTTTGTTATACTCTCTTGAGCGGCTTTTTGCACGCAAGGATGATCTGACACGAGAATCTCTATTTGAGATGTGTTTGATTAAGGAATTTGAATTTCTCTACGAAAAAGAAGGTCGTTGATCATGGAGTACGCTATGTGCTTTTACCATTAGAGTAGCAACTTTTGGTTGCGGTATATGTTTCTCCATGAGTAGGTCAAGTAGCATTACACACTGTTGGGATTAATTCGAAAGGAATTCAACTGATCTCTGCCCCTAAAGCCATAAGTGCCGCGTAAGAAGGATTGGATTTCCTGTAGAAGAGAAATCAGCCGTAACTCCAAGTGTAACTCTTGTTCTCTGATACCACTGTAACAGACTTGGACACTCCAAGTCGAGATTCTACCGCGACACTACAAGAATACACTTCAAGACTGTTCACAGTTCACAATTGATTCGACATTAGGCCCGGCGGAGTTCCGTGCCTAGAGATATTGGCCCCAAAGACTGGCGCCCCCTTTCGGTATTTCTTTTTGTATTAATCTGTAACTCAAAGTACAAGCTAGTAGTCGGGACTCACTCTCAGACTCTGCGTCCAGATGCTCTGAGAAGTGAGAGCCCAAACTACTAATATATAGATTTACAAGGGATGCTAAAAGCAGAGCCCAAAAGCTTCAAAATCAAAAGCCTTTAAAAATTAAAGCAAAAGAGCTCTCTTTCTCTCTCTCTGATTCTCTTGCGTAGCAAAAAGCAGGGCCGATTTGCATAGCCAAAAGCTGGTCAAAGCCTACCGTAAAATCCGCCGCAATTCACTAGATGCCACGTCAGCAGTACGGACTTTCCGGTTCTGCACCGCATTTTGCGGGGCCTGCTGTCCATACAGAGCCTGCCACGTCACTGCCTGCATTTCCAAGAATTCCCATCGGGGAGGGTGTGTGTGTATGAGTGTCCCGGCTGCCACGTCACCAATTTGTGACAACATCCCTGAGAATCAAAGAGGGTTCTCTCTATTGTGAACCGGGTTTGAACGTACATTCAAAAAATGCCATGGCTAGAAACCTATTTGCCTGAGATTTTGCAAGTCGTCATTGATGCTTGAAAGGTGAATCATTTTTTATGATTTTGCAAGGAAGAGACACTAATGGGTGTCGGGAAAACACTGTTGGTGGTAATAACTCACAAGAGAAAAAGATTGGAAAGGAGTGCCGCCGTGCACAAGGGATCTTCGGATCAAAACAATTGGCCTACCCAAAGCAATGGCCCAGAACAAGAACCTTCTCTAAGGTGATCGCAGACTCTATTTGTGAAAGAAAGACATCGAGATTACTGCTCTATGATCTGGGCATTCCATGTGGGAAGACACAAGAGGTTTAATACCCTCAGGACTAATAGTGCAAGGTTATGCGCAAGCACACATACCTAGATTGATTTCTAGGAGGATTATTCTTCTCAAGATTGAGAAGGTGAAAGTGAGTTAACAGATTCTCGGACGAGGAAACTTCCGATCTGTTGGAAAGACGCGAATGACGAGTTCTTACATGGCTCGTAAGTTTGATGATTGGTGAAGGATATCCTTGAGGTACTAGAGGAAGGACATGAACCGGTAAGGTAAGTATTGAATTATTGAATTTCTGTTTAATGAAAGGACCAGCTCAACTCACTATTGAGCAAGATTTTGGATTTTTCCGGTTTCTCCCCAAGCAGTTCAGTTGGACCTCTACAGTTCATTACAATTGTTTATAAGTGAGAGGGATGTTGCTAAACTGGCTTTATCTGACACAAAAATAATTCTAAATGAATTATTGGATTTATAACTGAGAGGGTTTTTCTCACTTGCAACACCCGGAAAAATAATTCTAAATGAATTATTGTAATTTTAAGTGAGAGGGTTCTTCTCCTTGGAGACATCTGAGTACAGATATTTCTAGTGCGTCATTCAGAGTAATGACGAGAGCACTGTGAAAGGGAATATCTGTAAGGCCACCAGGAAGGGGTACTTCTGATGAGTCACATTGGATGGGTGACAAGGAGAATCGGTAAGAAATATTCGACCATCCAGGAATGGACATCTCTGATGCGTCATAAGATGGGTGACATAGAGCATCGCGAAGGAGATTGTACCGTAAGTTCGGTAGGAAAGGACTAGGTGATGGGTATTCCTGCTGCGTCACAAGATGGGTGACAGGTGCATCGGAAAGGGGATATCCATAGTCAAGAGGAAATTCTGAACCATGTTAGAATTGTGCACAAGGCAAAGCAAGCACTTGAATGAAGATGGGTTCAGGGGAAACTTTGAGGAAAAACAAATGCTTTCTGAGAAAGCGGGATTGCTTTTTGGGAAAGCAGATGCTTTCCCGCGAGGAAGTCTATGTTTGCATTGCAACTGTGCATGTGATTGCATCCAAGGACGCCTTGGAAGTGTTGTAAAAGCATTGTTTTTAGTTTATAAGGTTTTATTGAGTTTTTGGACAGATTCAGACCATTTTTAACAGGTGACTGGCCGTCCACTTAATAAGTGGCAGCCTATGAATAAATAAAGCAGCAAAAACCAAAAAGCGATTTTTCTCTCTTTTTCTGGCATAAGAGAAAAAAAAAACGGCCGCGATCTCTACACGAGCAGCCTGTGCTCTGCTATCTTTGTCGTGGCTAGGGAGCTATAAAAGCATCACACGCCCTCTCCCAGAAAGAAGACCAGTTTTTGCAAGGAGAAGATGCTGCTGCAGATTTCAGCCGCAAAGAAGACGTTGCCTCTACCAGATGTCGCCGGGACCAAGTGCGCGAGTTCCCTCGCGAAGAAGTGCCTACGAAGTGTGTTTACATCACGACAAGCTGCTGTTTTTCTTTGTTTTCAGCCCATAAACGACGTAGACAAGGCTGATTTACGAGAAGGAACCCGAGAACACACCTCTTTTGTGTGTAGGATTGGAAGAGAGGATTTTCTATGTAGAGATCTCTTCGGGGGAATTGCTTTTCGAGAACCGAGTTGCGTTTCGAGCGTCGAGACTTTGAAAGTAACGATTTTCATGTTATGATCTCTAAGCATTTGTTTGCATGTGTACTTCCTCTTAGTGAGGGAGTAGGAGCAGAGGAAGGCATGAGCCTCTGCAGGAAAAAGCGCTCTGAGGAACTAGAGCCAGATCAGCCCAAGGGTTTCGTATCCAAGTTTGGGAAGTAGATCCACAGATCCGAGAGTGGTAGACTCTCAAGATGTGATCCGGAAGTTGAAATTCCCAAGGGAAGGACTTCGTGTCCAGGAAAGCAGAATTATTCTGCAGGAAGAGGACTCTCGAAACCGAGTCGGAAGAGAGTTGCAGGGATGTTATACCCTGAGTCTCGAAGGTGAGATCCAGAGGCGACAACCTTGATTCTCGAGGATTTAAGATAAGGAACGGAAGTTCCTTGGAATAGGGTTTTGCCCTAGGAATAGGAAGTTGAGGCTTCCGGGAACCATCAAGTCTTATTCTAGAACGAACGTGGTAATACATTCGGTTCAAGTGCTTGTATAGACTTCTCCTCGGTAATAAAGATACTATTACAAGGGGGGGGAGGGGGGACCGAGCCCATCTTCTGGTCCCCAATATTGTGTCGATCTTTTTACTCTCTCTCTCTCTCTCTCTCTCTCTCTCTCTCTCTCTCTCTCTCTCTCTCTCTCTCTATCTATCTATCTATCTATCTATTTCTCTCTATATACTTTAACTTCAGTATTAAGTGATAAATTCTATTTATCCGAGTATATTTTATATTGCTACGCGCTCCCATTTGTGACAATTTTTATTGCAGCATCTATTTTTTCTCATTGACTCCTTGAGGACCGTCTCATGGAATGTGCAGAGATTGGGAGGGCCCCAGTTTCAGCGTCAGAGGGGTGGGTTGCGTCAGGAGCTTCAGCGATGCCTTGTGGGTGGTGAGATTAATATTCTTATGCTACAGGATCATCATCTGTGTGAGAGCCACATTAGACGATGTGGTCAGATTTTGCGTGGTCGCTATGAGACATTTTGGTCAGCTGCATTTGGACCTTGAGGTATCCAAGGAGGGGTATGTATGACTATTGCTATTCTTAGCAACAGGCCATTGTGGGCAGAGGTATTATTGCGCCAAGCAGAGCTCAGTGGATTACTATGCAGGTTCAGGGTTGCCTTATGGGTTTCCTGAACACATATGCGCCCAATGTGGCAAGTGTACGAGCAGAGTTTTGGTCTCACGTTGTTGAGTCTTTGCCGCATGCAAAGCATGGTGTGTTGGGGGAGACTTCAAAATGTTGGAGGACCCCTCTGACAGGATTGACGGTGGCCATACTACGGTGCACGGGGCTGAGTTGGCAGCTTGCAAGCGGCTATGTATGACTATGAGGGTATAATGTTTGGCAGCACTCGAGTTTTGTGAGACCCCCAGACAACTTGTCTTTCTCTCGCTCTCACCGTAGGGTAGGAGGAGTGAATCTATTTAGGATAGCTCGCTTCTGCGCCGGTGACCACATTTGTGACATGGGGGAATCTGTTTGCATCCTAGCATGGACTACTTTTCCCGACTACGTGCCAGTGATTCTCATGGAAATAGAGGAGGGGAGGTGCGATGCTACACATCCCCGAGAGGATCTTGCTGGATCCAGAGCTTAGAGAGCGAGTGGAGGCACTTTGGACAGAGAGTCTAAACATGCTGGACACCCCTGCTGGTAGAGTGGCCGGGACTAGCAGAGCTTAGTCGCTTCTTCCTTCAGTAGTCTGGAGGAGAACGTCTTCAACGGGGCATTGTTTCCTTACAAAGGATGCAGGAGCAGCATCCAGATAGTCCATGGTTAGAGGAGCAATTACAACGGGCTAGGCAGGAGTTGGCTAGCATTGATTAGCGGCGCCATGAGTTTGCCTTCCATCGACAGACATCTCAATGGACCCAGGTAGGTGACAGAGTTACTGGGGAGTTCTTTAAGACAGTGGGGCCACGCCATGCACACACCAAAGTTAGTCAGTTGAGAAGACTTGATGGGTTAGTTGCTTCAAAGCCTGAGGATATGCATGTAGTGTAAAGTGCAGTGGAATAAATGTTGTTTTTTCTCAAGATTAGTGATCTTTACTGCTCAAGGTTCCTTTTAGTTCTTAGGGAAAGAGAGAGCTTTCCGTCTTGTGGAGAGTGCTATGATCACGAACAAAGTGAGTGGATTGTGCGTGCAAGTGAATGAGACTGAGAGAAGGAGAGAGAAGAGATACGACATCGAGAGGTTGTAAAACCCTCCTCCGATGGCCTCACTCTCGTCGGCGAGAGTGGTCTACTTGATTGCACAAATGCGTACAATGCAAATGCAATGGACTGATGCAATGGGACTATGCCGATGACGACGACGATGAAGACAGTGGCGACTTAGGCTGAAATTTGGGATCTTCTTGGTGGCTGAAAATGGTTGTTTTCTCGCTGTGTTAGTGGCTGAAAATGACTGTTTTGGTCAGGGTCGAATAGGTGATGAAAAACGCTGCTGTCCTCTGCTTTTTGGCTGCGTTTTTGGGGCGAGATTCCTTGCTGAAAAACGCTGGGACAGCAGAGGGGTTCTGGCTGAAAATGGCAGGTTTTCAAATGCTTAAGAAACCCTTACCCGGCTATGATGACCTGCTGTAAATGGCTTGATGAAAAACGCTGCATTGGTTGAGTTTCCTCTGGCGTTAGTACTTGCAAAAACGCTGATCTGACCAAGGTGAAAAACGCTGGCCTTTTCTACTTGCTGGCGATCTCTTGCAAGGGAGGAAACGCTAGGGTAGCCAGAGAGATGGCGATGGCAGATATTGGAAATGCCAGGGAGGAAGAAGTGCTCTATGATGAAAACGCTGGCCTTGAGGGGTTGGCCTCGCCAAGGGAATGGAGAGGGTTCTTGCTGAGAGAGGGTGGGACACCTGTTGCTTGGGGAAGCCTGCTGTGTCTTTACTCATCTCCCAATTTGTGCTAACTTGGGTTTGCTTATAAATTAACTTACTCAATTTGCCCTACTGAGTACCCAACAAAAGTCACTTAATAAATAAGTGAAAAATGTCAAAAATAGGGAAAAATGGGATAAAGTCATCTGAAAAATCCCCAAACTATCTCTGATGGAAATGCTTATGCTTATGCAAGGTGCAACTAGAGGATATGCATCTACACTGAGTGACTGGGCATGCACGGTCTACGAATAGACTCACAAAAGTGCCAGATCACTCCTAATCTACCTTGACTGGACTTGACGGAAACCCTGCTATGGTGTAGCTTGTCCACGAACACATAGGGTTGGGATGTGTCACGTGACATCCCCTCCTTTTTAAAGTGAGGTACTGGTACCGAGCTGCATGGATTCCTTGTAGTGTGCCAACAACTCTGGATAATCCTTGAAGAACTCTTCGTCTACCCACACCGCTTCATGGGTTTCCCGATCTTTGAACTTCAAAAAATACTATCGTACTTGTTTCTTCAAACCATGGCGAAACCAATGCAACAAGACTTGCTCCGGCTCCATGACTTCTGCTTCATCAATGATCTCCGGTTCTTCTTCCGAAACGTCCTTTGGAGGTGTTCCCTGAACACTTTCAACCAAGAAACATGGAAAACGTTGTGCATTGACCATGAGTTAGGCAACTTTAATTTCATTGAAACCTCATTAATCTTTTTGATGACTGGAAATGGACCATACATACGAAAAGATAACTTAGGACATTTCTTTCCAACTTGTTTAAGACGTTGTTTCATAATCTGTAGATACACCCAATCTCCTTCCTTGATCGAGACCTCCTGACGATGCTTGTTAGCATATCGAGAATAAGATTCCTGAGCCTTGCTTAGCCGAAGCTTCACACTCTCAGAAATCTCATCCAATGATTGACTCTCAGCATTGGCATCAGGCATTTGACTGACCGATCGAGTCAACAATGACTGGAATCAGCGGGGCAAAAAGCTGCCTCATACGAAGTTCGACCAATAGCAGAAGAGAAGGAATCATTGAGAATAGCCTGTACCAATGGGAGATAGAGCTCCCATTGAGACTGCTGATCATGAACATAAGACTTCAACACATCAAAAGCTAACTGATTATAAATTTCCGTTTGACCATCTGACTGTGGATGAAAAGCGGATGAAAAATTCAACTTTGTGCCAAAATTTTCAAAGAGTGCACGCCAAAAGTTAGACGTAAACTTAACATCTCTATCTGAAACAATGGACTTTGGTAAACCACAGAGCGGGTACCAATGCTTTATGAATAATCGTGCAACATCTTGTGCAGTAACTGTGGCCTTACAAGGAATCAACATGCAGAATTTGCTGAAACAATCAACAATAGTTAAACATTGAGTGTTCCTTGAATGCTGACTTGGTGGTAAGTTAGTCACAAAATCCATAGAGATATCCTGAAAAGGTCCCTCGGGAATAGGCAGCAGAAGCAAGAGGCCTTGCTGCTTACCCCGAGGAGCTTTTACTTTTTGACATATAGTGCAATGTGTGACATAACTAAACACATCTTTTCGCATTTTAGGCCAATAGAAAAATCGTTCAATCTTTTCCAATGTGGTGTTCATACCCCTGTGACCATCGGATGTGAGAGAGTCATGTGCATCAAGCAATATGGCTGGCCTGAGAGAGGGCAACACACATAGACGCTGACGAAAAAATAACAATCCATCACGAATGAGATAGTTGCTGGGCCCTTGGGAAGCAAGAACCTGCAACCAATACTTACCAAACTCCGAATCTGCATACTGGTTCTTCATGCTGTCAAAAGACTCACCCTGTATAGAAAAAGTGGTTCTTGGCTCAAGAGCCAAAATCTGTCCTTTGCGACTCAACGCATCTGCAACAGGGTTAGCTGTTCCAGGCACATACTCAATCAAACCGCCAAATTGCTCAAAAAATTGTGACCTCCGCGCTTGGCGATCACTCCAATGTACACTAGGCATAGACTGTAGCCACTTGAGGGCTTGATGATCTGTGCGCACTGTAAACTCTCTACCATACAAAGAATGCTTCCAATGCTTAAGAGAGTGAATGACAGACAAAAGTTCTTTATCATAAACTGAATAATTCTTTTCCTCACTATTGAGCTTCCGGCTAAGGAAAGCTACTGGGTGACCATGCTGCTGGAGCACAGCGCCTATGGCGACATTGCTCGCATCCGTCCATACCTCAAAGGGGTCATCCCAAGAGGCAAGGATAAGACACGGTGGTTCTGTCACTGCAACCTTGAGAGCTGCGAAAGCCTCAATGGCTGCCTCGGACAAGTCTACGCGCTAACGGCGAGTCTTTACCCCTTTCAAAACATCAGTCATAGGTGCAGCAATGCGTGCAAAATTCTCTATGTGCGAACTATATGCTTTATATAAACCAAGAAAAGAACGCACATCATATGCAGTTTTGGGAAAATCCCAATTACGAACCTGTTCCACCTTCGCTGCAGTGTACAACTGACACTCATCCAAACGAGTTAGTACCCTTTCAACATCTCTTTCATGTTGTTCCCACGATGCAGAAAAAATGAGAATATCATCTAGAAAGATGTTCACACACATACACCTACCATGTCGCCGAAACGACCTATCATGAGACGATTGAATGTACCCACGGCTCCTGTCAATCCAAAAGGCATAACAATATACTCCAATTGTCCTCGCTCGGTGCGAAAGGCGATCTTGAAAATGTCGCCTTTGAATACCCGTACCTGATGGTATCCACTTTTGAGATCGACCTTGCTGAAAACCTTTGCCCCATTGAGCCTATCGAGGATATACTCAATGCGAGGCATCGAAAACTTGTTCTTGACGGTCATCTTGTCTAATGCCCTGTAATCAACACACAAACGAGACGAACCATCCTTCTTGCGAACGAACAAAATAGGGGCAGCAAAAGGACTTACACTAGGACGTATGAATCCTCTAGTCACCAACTCCGTGAGTTGTCGCTCTAACTCTTCCTCCTGTGACTTGATCAAACGGTAGGGAGCCTTACTGACAGGCTGCGCTCCCTCCATAAGCTCGATGCGATGGTCCTCCGGCCGCTCCGGTGGAAGACGAGGTGGAAGATCATCCTGCAAAAAGAGATGTTTAAATTTCGTAAACAACTCCGAATACCTACCTGGAGCCTGAATGCTCTGGGAAACCGGGGCAGCATATATGAATGCCGCTTGTGCTCCTCGTCGTAATTCACGCTTTACCTGCACATGCGAGATGAGAGGCAAAGAATGCAAGCCCTCCTCAGCACGAATGATGAGGGGGGAATCTGTTTTGGCATGCAAAGTGAGAGTGAGAGCCTCCCAATCAACGAGAGGATTCAGTTCACGAAACCACTTCATGCCTAAAATCATATCACATCAGAGGAGACACAAGAAATTTCCTACTAAAAGACGCTTGTTGAACGGTAAACATCACATCAAGGCACTCCTTCGTGATGAGAGAGTCCATACCAGGAGCGAAGCTAGAAACCTGGATAGGAGATTTCCGACTAACCTCTAGGCGGGCTCTCTCAACAAGAGGGGGACTAATCACATCATGCATACTGCCTGGATCAAACAATATGATAAAACGTTGTCCTTTTACATGACCGTAACACTTCATGAGAGATTCATCAATGTGTGTGTCAGAGTCATGAGAAGATGCAGGATGTGTTGTGACAGAGTTTGTGATAGTTACGGATGCCTTTGGTTCTTTAGGTGTGACTGTCTTAGGACAGTTTTTCTTAATGTGACCCTTAATGTGACATTGAAAACATCTACCTTCTTTAGCATAAATCACTTGTTCTTCAGTCGTTATGTATCCTCCTAGAATTCCTTGAGAAGCTTTTTCATCAGGGGTTAGCTTAGGTTTTGCAGGTGCTTTAGCTTTACCCTTAGATTCATTGTTAGAGTTCTTTTCCGAGGAATTAGAGAAAGAAGGGCTAGAAGAATTACCATTCTTACCGTTCTTACCATTCTGTGTGTTCTGAGGATTCTGCGGGGTTCCTTGAGAAGTCTTGTTTTCCTTAGGCTTTCCTTTGTTGTGTTTCATCTCGTGGGTGAGAGCAATGGCTACCGCTTTGTTGAGATCAGGTGGATCGAGTACCTCCACATCATACTTAATATACTCGTCCAATCCGTAAAGAAATGCCTCCTTGCGCTTCTTATCCGATTTGCGTAATTGAGTGCCAAGCTGCAAAACCCGATTAGAGAAAGACATAACCGGCGTACCGTTTTGCTTGAGAGCTCGCCAATCGTCCTTTAGTCGTGCAAGGTACTCAGGTGGCATAAACCGCACCTTGAGCTTGTCTTGGAAATCAGCCCAACTAAAAGAGAGGGACGTGAGATCGTCGGCTACCTCTAGGTGCGCGGCTAGCTGTGCCTCTTGCCAAGCCTGATACCAATTTATGGCATCACCGGCAAGGTACATAGCTGCCGTCAAAACTTTGTTGTTGCATGTTTTCTTAGTTGTCGCAAAATAAGCATTAAATTGATGCAACCAAGAATGAATAACAGTAGCATCCATCTTCCCGTCATACTTACTGAAAGTCAACTTCTCTATGACTGGATTGTGTGAATCCGCCTCGTGGCTTGCGCCACTTGACGAACTCCCACGATCTTTGGGTGATTCGGTCTTCGAGGCTAGGACTTTGGGAAATAAATTTTTGTTGACTAATCTCCCTTTGAGCTTCTCGCTCCACGTCCCTTTCTGCTTTGCGTTCAGCGCGTTCGCGTTCGAGGGCAAGCCGCTGGTCTTCTTGTTTTGTGGCAAGAGCATTGCGCTCACGTTCCTGAGCAAGGCGCTCACGTTCCTGAGCAAGTCGATGTTCTTCTTGTTGTGCAGCAAGTTTGTCGTTTCTTTCATCGCGCTCGCGGTCCTTGGCTTCTTGTGCACGGTCCTTTGCCGCTTGTTCATCTGCTTTGCTTGCGAGTTGTGCCAAGGCAACTCGATTCGTCTCTTGTTGTTGTGCCATCATGTCCAACATTGACTTGACCATCATCTCCATAGGAGTGAGGACAACTCGTGGCGTAGATGGCGAAGGGGGAGGGTTGGAAAAATCTCCTGGTGGGGAGAATCCTTCGTCGCCTCTCTCATGCTCATCACCAGAATGCAAAGTATCCATGCCGCTTCAGGTGACGACCATGCACTAGGATCTTTGGTTCTTAAGTTCACGAGGAACTTGGGTCTTGAGGTCTTGAGGTTCTTGAGGTTCTTGAGGGTTTCTTTCGCTTGCAAATCGCGTTGGAGAAGGATCTTCTCTTCACCGGAGTTCTACTCTTTTCTGCAAGCGCACCCCTTGGCGGCATTGCGCTCACACCAAGGTTGCTTTTGCCTACCTCACGTTGATTGGCCGGCCGCTAAGTGCACGGTCAGCTCTCAATGAGTGAAAAGAGACACAAGGGGAGGCTGGACGAGCCCTTCTTTCTTGGGATTCCTGTCACTCTTCAACAAAACACGATTAGGAATCGCCACGCCCAAGAAAACTTGGGTTCGTGCCACCGCAACAAGCAAAAAAAATTCTTGTGGTTCTTTCCTTGAGTAATGCAGAACACTTCCAAAGCTCTGATACCAATGTAAAGTGCAGCGGAATAAATGTTGTTTTTTCTCAAGGTTAGTGATCTTTACTGCTCAAGGTTCCTTTTAGTTCTTAGGGAAAGCGAGAGCTTTCCGTCTTGTGGAGAGTGCTATGATCACGAACAAAGTGAGTGGATTGTGCGTGCAAGTGAATGAGACTGAGAGAAGGAGAGAAAAGAGATACCACACCGAGAGGTTGTAAAACCCTCCTCCGAAGGCCCCACTCTCGTCGGCGAGAGTGGTCTACTTGATTGCACAAATGCGTACAATGCAAATGCAATGGACTGATGCAATGGGACTATGCCAATGACGACGACGATGAAGACGGCGGCGACTTAGGCTGAAATCTGGGATCTTCTTGGTGGCTGAAAATGGCTGTTTTCTCGCTGTGTTAGTGGCTGAAAATGACTGTTTTGGTCGGGGTCGAATAGGTGATGAAAAACGCTGCTGTCCTCTGCTTTTTGGCTGCGTTTTTGGGGCGAGATACGTTGCTGAAAAACGCTGGGACAGCAGAGGGGTTCTGGCTGAAAATGGCAGGTTTTCAAATGCTTAAGAAACCCTTACCCGGCTATGATGACCTGCTGTAAATGGCTTGATGAAAAACGCTGCATTGGCTGAGTTTCCTCTGGCGTTAGTACTTGCAAAAACGCTGATCTGACCAAGGTGAAAAACGCTGGCCTTTTCTATTTGCTGGCGATCTCTTGCAAGGGAGGAAACGCTAGGGCAGCCAGAGGGATGGCGATGGCAGATATTGGAAACGCCAGGGAGGGAGAAGTGCTCTATGATGAAAACGCTGGCCTTGAGGGGTTGGCCTCGCCAAGGGAATGGAGAGGGTTCTTGTTGAGAGAGGGTGGGACACCTGTTGCTTGGGGAAGCCTGCTGTGTCTTTGCTCATCTCCCAATTTGTGCTAACTTGGGTTTGCTTATAAATTAACTTACCCAATTTGCCCTACTAAGTACTCAACAAAAGTCACTTAATAAATAAGTGAAAAATGTCAAAAAAAGGGAAAAATGGGATAAAGTCATTTGAAAAATCCCCAAACTGTCTCTGATGGAATCTGATGGAAATGCTTATGCTTATGCTTATACAAGGTGCAACCAGAGGATATGCATCTACACTGAGTGACTAGGCATGCACGGTCTACGAATAGACTCACAAAAGTGCCAGATCACTCCTAATCTAACTTGACTGGACTTGACGGAAACCCTGCTATGGTGTAGGTTGTCCACGGACACATAGGGTTGGGATGTGTCACGTGACATGTAGTTGCTACCAACTTCTACCGCGATCTGTTTGTCAGCTGAGCCACAGTCAGAGCGCCAGGATGCATGCAGAGAGCAGGTTTGGGCAGGTTTGGGCACAGATGCCTTGCCTTGTTACCGAGGAGATGTGACACAGACTTGAGCTTCCCCTCCTGGTAGAGGAGCTCCGAGGCCCTCAAAGCACTCCCCCGGGGTAGTTGTTCAGGGGAGGATGGCTTGACTCCCAGGGTTTTCTTAGACTACTGTGACTTGCTTGGTTCAGATCTTTGCAGCGCATTCCAGTACGTTTTGCACTGGCGAGAGTGCCTAATAGCATGCGTGAGGGCTTGATCTACTTGATTCCCAAGGAGGGAGGCTCCTTGGATGAGATTCGATAGTGGCGACCCATTACCATCCTCAACTCATCCTACAAAATTCTAGCAAAAGGCTCTGAGTTTGAGGATTCAACCACTACTAGAGAGCATTATAGATAGGACTCTGACAGGTTTTGTCAAGGAGCGTAGTATCCTTGACAACATCTTCACTTTTTGGGAGGCACCTACTCGCGCGTCTCCGAGGAAAGGACTTGGTGATACTCCTCAACTCTGAGAAGGCCTACGACAAAGTTGACTTGGACTTCCTAGAGAGCACTCTATGCAGGATGGGTTTCACATATGCTCGGATCAGAGGTGTGTCAGGTCTCTACAGGCGTACGCACAGTCAGGTGCTTTTGGTAGGGAGACGAGAGGAGCGCTTCTTGCTCATGCGTTCGGTCAGACAGGGTTGTCCTCTTGCCCCCTTTCTCTTTCTATTCTATGCTGAGGCGATGAGCAGATTCTTGACTTCTCAACAGTTGGCTTGCGTGGTCTTGGGCTTCCTATTAAGGCAGGTGAGCTTCTTGACGCTAAGTTTGCCGATGACTCAACCTTGTACTTGGAGGGCCAAGAGGCCAATCTACACAGATGTGAGCTAGCTCTTGAGGTATTTTGTTGTGCTTCAGGTGCACTCATCAATTGCAGGAAGACAGTTGCCTTTTGGGTTGGCAGTGCTCCTACACCTGATTGGTCGCCAGGTGAGGGTTTCGGATGGATTCCCCAAGGGACTGCAGTTCGGTACTTGGTTTGCCAGGTTGGCCTGGACTTGTCTCCTGAGCAGTAGACTGTCCCCCACCTCCTATCCATTAAGAGGAAGATGCTACATTGGAGTTCGGCACGGCTCTCTTTGGCAGGCAGAGTTGTAGTGTCCAACCAGGTGTTGTTGGCTACTATGTGATACATTACATCTTGCTGGATCTTCTCGAGCTCCTGTATCAACCAGTTAGAGAGGCTAATCAGGAATTATCATTGGTCAGGGCAGACACTCAGTTAGCCCGAGCCAAAGTAGCTTGGCAGATCATCACTCTACCATGTTCTCAAGGGGGGTTGGGGATCATAGACCCAGCACAGCAAAGCAGAGCCCTCCTTGGAAAGTTTGTTGTCAGAGGTCTGCTTCCAGGGGAGGAGCCCTAGAAGAAGTTGCTTCTTCAGCGGCTTAGAGCTAGAGTGCCTCATGCAGGAGGTCCTTGGAGCCCTTCCATCAGGTAGAACTTTATAGACATACACAGAGTTACTCTGAGCAAGACACTGGAGGATCGATTTGCTGCGAGGTTGCTTCCTTCTTGGGAGCAGCTACGAAGTGGCTTGGAGCAGCACTAGTTCACTTGCACGGAGGAACGCTTGAGATGCCCCTTGTTTGAAACCCCATGGTTTGCACACAAAAAGGCCACTTGGTTGGTAGTAGGCCTCATGTTCCTTGGGGTCCCATGGCAAAGGGCCCAGCCTGCAGTCTAGGCGATTAGCTTCAAGTTTCCGGTTTGCTAGAGGAGGTACAGAGCATCCAGCTATAGGGCATGAGAGGGTGCAGAGCATGTGCCAGGACATTACAGAGGCTTTACCAGCTGAGTGGCTCACCCCTCTACAGACAACAGCTCCCAGATGGATGGGGACCTTCACGCAACTAGAGGTCTTCATTGCAGTTCGGGCCTGCTTGGAGTCAATACCCCCCATGTTCTTTGAAATCCAAGGGGAGGGTTAACTACACAGAGTCTCAGTAGAGGCTCTACAGATTGCAGAGTGCTGTTTTCAGAGGATACGGGTTGTGGGACTCTAGATAGCAAAGGCAAGTCACTCTGTTCCTGTGGCTAGTTGCACACAGAGCTACAGCAGTGGGGAGTTGGTTGGTGCATAGTGGCCTTTCAACAGTCTGTGTAGCTTGCGACCATCCTTTGGAGAGTCAGTGTCACTGTCTGTGGGACTACCCCATGGCACAACAAGTTTAGCTTCAAGTTGCAGAGTGCTCTTTTCAGAGGATATGAGTAGAGGGAGCGGTTGTGGGACTCTAGATAGCAGAGGTGAGTCACTTTGTTCTCGTGGCTAGTTGCACACAGAGCTACAACAGTGGGGAGTTCGTTGGTACATAGTGGCCTTTCAACAGTCTGTGCAGCTTGCGACCATCCTTTGGAGAGTCAGTGCCATTGTCTGTGGGCATGGCACAGCAGGTTTGGCTTCGGGTTTTTCGGATGATGCCAACTCTTTCCACAGCGTGACAGTACACTTGGGGCGTTGCTGCCTAGTCCACCCTCACAAGCCTTGTGCTCCAGTTTGAGCTATCTTCCACCAACAAGATAATAGTGATCCAGGGAGGTCAACCTACACTTCAGCCTGCTACAGAGATTACCCCCTAGGAGTGGTGTACTGAGAGAGAGGTGTGTTGGGAGCTCATCTGTGACCTAACACTTTGGTTCATTTGGCGGGCCCATTGCTTCTGCATCTTCGAGGCTCACTCTGTCTCACCAGCGAGACTGTTGTGACTTTTGGCTCAAGTTGATCCATACTCTCAAGGGTCAGTTCGAGAGACTTCAGGGAAGCTCCGACCGCATGAGGGAGCGCAAAGAGGCCAACCTGCATCTCTGGCGCTTCTTCACCTTAGACCAAGAAGTGCGCAGATGGCACTATAGCAGGTTTGGCTTCGGGTTTTTCGGATGATGCCAACTCTTTCCACAGCGTGACAGTACACTTGGGGCGTTGCTGCCTAGTCCACCCTCACAAGCCTTGTGCTCCAGTTTGAGCTATCTTCCACCAACAAGATAATAGTGATCCAGGGAGGTCAACCTACACTTCAGCCTGCTACAGAGATTACCCCCTAGGAGTGGTGTACTGAGAGAGAGGTGTGTTGGGAGCTCATCTGTGACCTAACACTTTGGTTCATTTGGCGGGCCCATTGCTTCTGCATCTTCGAGGCTCACTCTGTCTCACCAGCGAGACTGTTGTGACTTTTGGCTCAAGTTGATCCATACTCTCAAGGGTCAGTTCGAGAGACTTCAGGGAAGCTCCGACCGCATGAGGGAGCGCAAAGAGGCCAACCTGCATCTCTGGCGCTTCTTCACCTTAGACCAAGAAGTGCGCAGATGGCACTATAGGCCACTTGTGTGGCTTTTCCCTCCTCCCATCTTGTGATTTAGCCTCATTCTACATATTTTGTTTACCCACTGGGACAATCTCCTAGTAGAGGTGGTTTGTAGCCCTATGGGCAGTTTTATTAACTAATGGAAGGATCTTTTTCTCAGAAGAAAAAAGAAAGTTTCGTGTATGTTTGTGAAAATTATACTTACTGCACTATGTTATTGTGCATAATAGATTCCTGACCTCCAAGAGATCGATAACCATAGATATGCAAAGCAAGATCACGACGCTAAGGTTTTGAGCAAAGTTGATCTGAACAAAAGGTAACATCAAGGGTTGTCTTGTTCGACGCATATATGTAGAAGCTCTTAAGTTGTGGTGACCGAAGCTCCATGTCCCATCCTTGCCTCATGGGATGACCCCTTCAAGGTTTGGACCACTGAGAGCAACGTTGCCATTAGCGCTGTGCTACAAAAGTACGGTCACCTAATTGCATTTCTTAGTCGAAATCTTAATAGTACTAAAAGAAACTAGTCAGTTTACAATAAGGAACTCTTGTCAGCAACTTAAGCATTGGGAACATTTTTTGTATGGACGAAAGTTCGCAGTAGGCACTAATTATAAAGCCCTCAAGTAGCTTCAGTCGATACCTAGTGCACATTAGAGTGACCGCCAAGCTCAATGGTAACAATTTTTAAGGCAAATTGGTGGTAGGGTTGAATATGTTCCAAGCAAAGCTAGCCTTGTTGCAGCTACGTTAAGTCGCAAAGGAGAAATCTTGACTATTGAATCGAGACCTTCAGTTTTTTTTGGTGGAGTATCGTTTGAGAACATGAAGCATCAATACGTAGATTTTGAGCTTGGTAAGCCGTGGTTGAAGGCTCTTGAAAGAGAAGGGCCCCACAACTATCTCATTCGTGATGCACTCACGGGTGGGCAGAGAGGCTTGAATACCACATTAAATGTTCCTATCAAAGGAAGGGATTGGGTACATTTCAGGATCGTGAAGCAAACACTAAAGCAAGTAGGCAAGAAGTGTCCTAAGTTTTCATTTAGAATGTATGGTCCCTTTCCGATCATTAAGAAGATCAATGATGCGTCTTTGAAATTGCGGTAACCTGATTCATGGTTTCCATGTTTTCTTGGTTGAAGTTGTTTCAGGGAGCCCCACCTCTACGGAGGTTCCTGAAGAGGACGAACCGAAGATCGTAGAGGAGGCAAAGTCATGGTGCTGGAGTACATCATTTCCGGCATGGCTCCAAGAAGCAAGATGTCACAAATGGGAGCACATTCCAATGTAAAATATACTCGGGTAAATAGATTTTATCACTTGATATTGAAGCCAGAGGATATAGAAAGAAATAGAGAGAGAGAGAGAGAGAAGATCGACATTGTACTGGGACCAGAAGATGGGTTGCCCCCCCCCCCCCCCCCCCCCCCGATAATTATATGTTTATCACTGAGAGGAAGTCTATACAAGCACTTGAACCGAATGTATTACCACGCTCGTTCTAGAATAAGATTCGATGGTTCTTGGAAGCCTCAGTCTCCCGTTCCTAGGGCCGAACCCTATTCCGAGAAACCTCCGTTTCTTATCTGAATCCTCGAGAATCAAGATTCTCCCCTCTGGATCTCACCTTCGAGACGCAGGGCCTAGCATGCCTGAAACTCTTTTCCGACTCTGTTCCCAGAGTCCTCTTCCTACAAAATAACTCCGCTTTCTGGGACGCGGTCCTTCCGTGGGATCTCAATGTCCGGATCACGATGTCACAAGACGGGCACCACGTGCCAATAGAAAAGAGCAGATTGAACAGACTTTTAGCACTTTAATAACAACTAAACTGAAAGAGAGAGAGAGAGAGAGAGAGAGAGAGAGAGAGAGAGAGAGAGAGAGAGAGAGAGAAAGAGAGAGAGAGAGAGAGGTCAAAAAATTTCAAATTGGCACCAAGACAGGTTTAAAACAGATAATATCCATTTCAAACAACAATACCTCAAACAGAGTTCAAAAGTATCTAACTACAAAACAACTCGAAAATTCATTCGGATTTTTGTTTGAATAGCAGAACTTTGAGGGCGACTGGTTTGTCCTTCTGCATAAGGGTAATGGTTCGTTCCGGATGTGGACAAGCGCATCATTCTTGTCGTGCCAAGACATGTCCAAGAGAACGTCGAAGTTGGGCCTATTCCATGATAATCTTGGATAGTCACTGGAAGAGCACGAGTAAATGTTACCACTTTCTGAGTTTGCCCCGTGCCTAGCTCGGCTTCTACTTCTTCACCCTCTGCATCATAATCAAAGCGCTTCTGCTTCAAGAATTATCGATGAATGAAGTTCTCTCTAGCTCCCGGGTCAAAGAAAATTAGGGCTTTCAAGCCATTGACTTTGCCATATGCTCGACATAGTTCATTTGTATTTTCAAGGCAGATGCCATACATATCAAGGACTAGTCCAATAGTGGGGCTAGCTCTCTTAGCTGGAGGTGGCCCTGAGGATCGTTCTATCATGGAAGCCGAAGGTTGCTCTATAGACGTCGAGGCTCGCTCCAGACATGTAGTGAATATATGCCCTGTTTGAAAACATTCAAAGCATTGGGCTTCTTGTAAAAGGGTTTTTCGTTGACGCTGTGTCAGACGAGGCCTTTGAGGTTGGGTGTCACAAACTGCTAACGTGTCAAAGCCCTTAAGAATGGAGCCAACTTACAGATGCCGGCCGAGGGGCCTAAACCCTAAGAAGAACAAGTAACATAAGAAGAAGTCCTACCAACTTATGGGGACCCCATCAGCTTCTGTATTTGGATCACATTATAACTCGCGATGGAATTTGCGTCAATGCTGAAAGGTTGGATAAAGTGCGAAATTGGCCCATTCTGAAGAATGTGCGCCAAGTAAAGTCGATTTTAGGCTTTACAAGACTCTTTCGCAAAGTTATTAAGGATTACTCTAAAGTTGTTGCTCCGCTTACGCAACTTTTAAAAGGAGGGGTGAAAGGACCAAAGACTTCGGGACCTCATCGTAAAGATGATCCCCCTATTGTCTAGAATGAGCGTCTTGATAAGAGCTTTCGGACACTAAAGCACTTGGTGACTACTGCGCCAATATTGCATATTGTGGATCCTAGCAAGCCTTTTGTAGTTGAAACGGATGCCAGTGATATGCAATTGGTGCAGCATTGTATCGGGATGGACGTCCTGTTGCGTTTGCAAGTAAGAAACTTTCCAACGCCGACATGGGTTACCCAACGTATAAAAAAGAGCTTTACACTGTAGTCTACGCCTTGAGGAAATGGCGGCACTACTTGTATGGCTCTACGTTTGTTGCATGGACAGACCATCACTCCTTGCGTCATGTCTGTGATCTCAGAGGCTGGAAAGCTAGATGAATTGAACTTATGCAAAGGTTTTGAGACCCGTTACAAAAAAGGATCAAGCAATCAAGTTGTCGATGCACTTAGCCACATTCCTGAGGTTAATGCCTTGTCGATGACTGAAATCTCAACAGATTTCTCTCTCTCTCTCTGAGAGCTATGTTGTTCCGATAGCTATTTTGGCAAGATATGGAGCAGGTCGAAGCGGAGCATGGCAAGGCCTCACTTGTAGTAATCGGCCCCCACTAGCAGAGTGCCAACGGTTAGCCCATGAGGCTAGGAGTGCGCAAGGTCACCTCGAGGAGGCAAGGCCGCGTGGTATGAGATGCTCGGTCTTACAGGTGCACGCCTACGTCCTCGGGCGCTGGCCAAACATGGGGGTGCTATCGGATGGTGTCTATGGTCGGGCGGTTCGTCCAATGCGTGTCTGTAGGAGGTCCGTGTGGCCGGGAGATCCACTTCACTTGTTCGTTTCACTAATGTCGTAGAGAGAATACCCCTGTGACCTACAAAAGACGAAGCATGTGCTTTATCTCTAATTTTCTTCCTCAATCATACCGCCATGCAAATTGTTGGCGATGATAGTGGTAACCATCCCGAATCAAACAGGGATATTCATTCTCTCCATTCTGTAACTTACTCCAAATGAAAGAGAAGTCTAGGTCGTTCGGAATCAAACCCAGAAGTGATTCCAATAAGGAAGTAATTGCATTCACCCTTGGCCATCTAGGTAGTGCGTCCGCAGCCACGTTCTTACTCCGAGCTGTATGAAGGATCTAAAGGTGAAACATAGACAAGAAGTTGACCCATTACATCTGCTTCTCCGATAATTTCCATTGCGTGAGAAAATACCGCAAACTCTTAATGATCGGTTTTTATCACAAAATCCGCTCCTAGAAGATAATGCTTCCAGGTAGACAAGGCGTAAATCACAGCCATAAGTTCCTTCTCATAGATCGAGGCATGCAATTCAGCATCCTTAAGCCATCTACTTTCATAAGCCACCGCATGGGCTTCTTGGTTAAGCATTACGCCAATGCAATCACATGAAGCATCACAGTGAACCTCGAATGGTTTCCTTAAGTCTGGCACTATCAAAATAGGACCATGGCTTGATAAATACTTTAGTCCCTTGTTGTCTCGATCCCCATCTAAAGGGAATCTTCTTCCTTGTTAGGTCATGAAGTGGTCCTGCTACATGAGAAAAGCCTCGGATAAATCTCCTATAATAGGAACACAATCCCAAAAAGCTATGTACATCATGTCCCATAGTGGGAGTTGGCCACTCTTGTACTACCTCGATCTTTGCTGGTGTCACAAGATGAGCACCACGGGCCAATAGAAAAGAGCAGACTAAACAAACTTTTAGCACTTCAATAACAACTGAACTGAGAGAGAGAGAGAGAGAGAGCGACGACACACGACACGGAGTGGCGGAATTCCACCCCAGAGAGTATTGGCCCCAAACCTTGGCACCCCTTTCGATATTTCTTTATATTGCATCAACACGGTACAAGCCCGTACTCCAGACTCTGCACCTTCTCCAAGAAGCATGCCAGAGAATGAGCCCTAGTTTCATATTTAAAGGCCCTAGGCCCCAAAAGCAGTTACAGTGAAAAGCCTTCAAAACTCAAAAGCATCTGGTCCAAAAGCAAAGCCAAAAAGCTGTCAACGTAATTTACAAAAATCGGTTCAAATACCACGTCATCAGCCAGTGCATAACGCAAAAATCCGTACAGCCTGCCATGTCAGCAACCAACGTATTTTTCAAAAATATGCCACGTCATCAACAACTACACAATTTTCGGAAATCTATTGTTGCTTCTCCTTCTTCTAGGGTTTACGCCTCTCGACCGGTAGCTCCGTTCTTCAATAGGTCGACACGTCAGCAGTTTGTTACATCTCCCCTTCTTGAAAGAGGGTAATCGTCCGCGATTGCAGCATATCTGCAAAACGACTCAATTTAGCTATAAAAAAATATGAGGGTCATTCCGAGGGACATTCATTTTGCTCTTTTTGTTAAGGAGTTAGCTTCTCCTTTCGGCTCTTTTGATGAAGGAGTTAACTTCTCCTTTCAGCTCTTTTGATCAAGGAGTTAGCTTCTTCTTTCGTCCAGATCGGAACTCTTAATATTCTCGCGTAGTAAAATTAGCCATCACACCCAGACCGTATTGATCTTCCACGGGTGTCTTGATGCACTAAAATTACATACCCATGCAATCTCATCCAATTAGGAATATTCAGTAATTGGCACATCACAATGCAAAATATATGCTTACATATGCATGTTACAAGACGCAACAAATAGCGCTGCTGAGCACTCCCCCGAGACAAACGGTCTGCGGTATGAAGCTACTCAACAACTACCTCGTCACTCCCCCCGCAAATAACCTAAAAAGGTCCGGGCCATGAGCTCAGAGGACTGTACAACCAAACGCTTCCCACACTGTAGTCTGCGTCGCTTGGAGGTTTAAGCATACAACCAAACGCTCCCCAGGCATCAGCCTGCGTTGTTCGGAGGTTTTCTAACATACAACGAAACGCTCCCCATGCATCGGCCTGCGTCGTTCTGAGGATTTCAAACATACAACGAAACGCTCCCCAGGCATCGGCCTGTGTCGTTCCTAGGTTCAAACAATACCAAAACAGTATTTCTCACTTCTCCACCCGGGAGTAAAAATCACCGATCAATGAAACCAGTATTAAAATCAGTTTCAAATCGGCACCAAAACAGGTTCAAAACAGATACCATTTATTTCAAACACGATCACCAAACAAGTTCTCAAATAGATTTCAAACTTTAAAAGCAATCTCGACATTAGCCAAGCTCGAAAAGGCGATTGGCTCTCCATCGTGGAACCTACGTCAAAAATTAGGGTTAGGCTCATTCCATAAGGTCGTAGCTGAACACAACATGGTCCATCATCTCTTGGACAGACAGTGTTTCTGTGGTGGCGATGATAGTCCCAAGATAGCAATTGCACTAAACCTCCAAGGTCATCTGCTTGAGAAGAGACATCTACATGTCGAGAAACTTCAAGATATAATCTGCTAGGGTTTCCATAGCAAGCATTTTGAGATACCCCACTTTGCCAGAAGTTGCACTCCAAAGGAAGATGTTGAGAGGCGGAAGTGAAAAAATAGACCCGGTGGCCTATACACCAAGACTATGCACAATGGCCTCATCATGGGGAATACGCAATAGGGGCACCACCTAGCAAGATATGCGGCTAGGACGCATACATATACACAATGAAACGTGCCATGGAAAACAATTTCAAGATCCACACCCAAATGTGGAATGGGGTGGTCAGAGAATAAGGTGAGAGGAGTGGTGAGTGAGTGAGAATGGACTCGCTACTCGTGCATGTAGTAAGGAAGATAACGAGGTCAGGGATACATGCAAGTATGCTCACTTCTCATACAAAAGGTGGCGAATCTGCACACCTCAAGATGGAAGTAGCAAGATGATAGGAATATGAGAGGGAGAGAGAGTGTGTGTGCGTGTATGGTGGTGAATCCGCACACCTTAACATAAGCAGAAAAAAAAATGGCAAGGAACAAGCATGTACCATACTCACAATGAGATGTATCCAAAGTGACACAAAGTATGGCACCAAGATGGAGTGTGTTGATTGCTTGCAAAAGATGAATACAATAGGTAGCGTATGGCAGGAAAATGAGAAGGGAACAAGATCGTAGGAGGTATAATGGAGAGATGGGAGTTGATGGAGAGGAATATCATGAGTGTGTCCACCCTTCTTCTTCTTGAAATTGTGCCTTCAACCCTTAATTACAAGTGGTGTGGAGGTGTGGTGCTCATCTTTTGTGCATGGTGATGGTGATGATGATGGTGTTGTGATTATGTGATTAGGGTTCATGCTACAAGCATGTAGCACAAGAGTGTGTATGTGTGTGTGTGTGTGTGTGTGTGTGTGTGTGTGTGTGTGTGTGTGTCCCCAAGTGAGCTCTCATGGCCTCCTTATATAGGGAAGGAGAGAAGGTTTTAGCAATATTTCTAATTGAGGTGAGTGTCCCACTCTGGTGACTAGAAAAATGGGGTGCATGTGACTGTGGCTCCCATCTTGTCTCCTCATTATTTAAAATACCAGAGTCAATAGAGAGAGAAGAAGAGAGAATGTGGGTACGATGTAGAGGATAGGAGATATTTACAATAGTCTAGCTTTGGCTAGACATAAGCTTATTAGGGAGAGAAGAGAGAGATAAAAAAATTATACGAGAGGCTGTCGAAAGTGGATAATTGTTGATGAGGATGGATCCTCCAAAAATGGTGATAGAATCACTCTAGACTTGCCAAGACCTCATTAAAAGAGCCTTGTCTCTTGTAATCATGCTTGAAGACTTGTAGAACCATAGCCATTCTAGAGGGAAGAAAACTAGGGATGATACCAGAGTCAATAGAGAGAGAAGAAGAGAGAATGTGGGTACGATGTAGAGGATAGGAGATATTTACAATAGTCTAGCTTTGGCTAGACATAAGCTTATTAGGGAGAGAAGAGAGAGATAAAAAAATTATACGAGAGGCTGTCGAAGGTGGATAATTGTTGATGAGGATGGATCCTCCAAAAATGGTGATAGAATCACTCTAGACTTGCCAAGACCTCATTAAAAGAGCCTTGTCTCTTGTAATCATGCTTGAAGACTTGTAGAACCATAGCCATTCTAGAGGGAAGAAAACTAGGGATGGCATGTGTCACCATTACATGAGAAAACTGGGGTCCACTACAAAAATCATAGCTCCGCGTTCATAACTCCAAAAATTTTGAAAAAAATTGAGCTAAAAGTTGAGATCACGAGCTACATCTTTCATGTTGAATGCTCCTTCAGATTTGGGGTTCTTCTTTACTTAAAAAATTCAGCCAAATAATGTATTATTTGTGGCTGCAAAAGTCTTTTGGTGGTCCCCTTTGAGTGGACTTCTCTCTTGCCTTCAAGTGTAAGCTCCTTCATGTGTATGAAAACATGACCTAGAGTTTTGAAAAGAGTGGCAATCATCTAGATGGAGGTATTATTGAAATTTGAAAGTGGGGTTGAGGTTTGAAAATGAAAACTAGTGAATAAAATATTTGGTAGGGTGGAATAATATACATACATGAAAAATATATTAGAAAATACTAAAATATATAATGTAATTTAGAATATATATATTTAATATTTAAGGTCAAAAGAGAGATCAACAAAGAAAGCTTACTTATTTATGCTACATCGTGATTGATTAGCATAAGTCTTATTTATTTAATAAAAGCTAAAACGTTTGTGAAAAAAGAAGAAAAAAACAAAAGTAACTTATATAATAGGAAATATTTTGGTAAAAGGGCAAAAATATATGGGGGGTTCCCATGCATGGAAAAGCTTGCCTCAATGTCAGAAACCATATAACTTCGGACAAAATTTTTCTTGAAAGCTTGCCAAGTCCTTGGAAGTGTGCGGCTTGGTAGCTATAGACATCAACATCTGCATGGCACTGCTTCTGAGAAAAACAGTGACTCGAAACAAATCTGGATCCTTCTCTTGCAAGTGATTTTTATGGCTTATGCCCTGTAAGACATGAGCGGTGAAGATGGGAGCGTGCCCGATGCGCAATGAAGTAAGGGTGGAAGTGGCTGATAAGTCCAGGGTCGGAGGCCGAAGATACCTCAAATAAATTGCAAAAGTCTCTAGTTTGCTCTGTCTGTTCTTCGGACCGGTATGCTTTCAAAAAAGCACACGCCTAATGCTCTGATACCACTGTCACAAGACGGGCACCACGTACCAATAGAAAAGAGCAGACTGAACAGACTTGTAGCACTTCAATAACAACTGAACTGAGAGAGAGAGAGAGAGAGAGAACACGTGACACGGAGTGGCGGAATTCCATCGCAGAGAGTATTGGCCCCAAACCTTGGCGCCCCTTTCGGTATTTCTTTATATTGCATCAACACAATACAAGTTAGTACTCCAGACTCTGCACCTTCTCCAAGAAGCATGCCAAAGAATGAGCCCTACTCTCACAAATAAAGGCCCTAGGTCCCAAAAGCAGTTACAGTGAAAAGCCTTCAAAATTCAAAAGCATCTGGTCCAAAAGCAAAGCCAAAAAGCTATCAGCGTTATTTACGAAAATTCGTACAACTGCCACATCATCAGCCAACGCAAAACATTGAAATCCGTACAGCCTGCCATGTCAACAGCCAGCGTATTTCTCGGAAATCTTCCACGTCATCAGCAGCTACGCAATTTTCAAAAATTTATTGTTGCTTCTGCTTCTTCTAGGGTTTAGGCCCCTCGGCCGGTAGCTCCATTCTTCAATAGGTCGACACGTCATCAGTTTGTTACAGTTGGAACCATACTTACTTGGTTGTGTGAGACTATATGGCCGAGATAGTGTATTTCCGTGAGAAAGAACTGTAACAGACTTGGACACTCCAAGTCAAGATTACCGCGACACGACAAGAATTTACTTCAAAACAATTCACAATTTGATTCAACACTAGCCCAATGGAGTTCCGTGCCTAGAGATATTGGCCCCAAAGACTGGCGCCCCTTTCGGTATTTCTTTTTGTATTAATCTGTTGCACAAAGTACATTGAGTGGTTGGGAATTAATCTCAAACTCTGCATCGAGATGCTCTGAGAAGTGAGAGACCAACTTCACTTAAAAAGTGTTAAGCCCCAAAAGTTGTACATCAAAAGCCTTTTAAAAATAAAGCAAAACATCTCTCTCTCTCTCTCTCTCTCTCTCTCTCTCTCTCTCTCTCTCTCTCTCTCTCTCTCTCTAGCACATTGCATAGTCAAAAAGCAGCCCAAAATCTGCCAGCAACCTTAGTTATTGGTTTCTTTCCAATGATTTTTGTTTTATTTTTAAGACCCTCTTTTTGAAGTTGCGAATGGTCGGACATTGTATAGTCAATGTGAACAGCAGTTTCACCCGCAGACGGGAAGTTGGTCAGCACTGGAACTCGTATAGTAAAAGGATGTCTATGCTCAGTTCAAGATCATGTAGGTCCCCCCGTCGCACTTAGCAAGTTGGTGGATACTAGGAAGTGAACTCAACAAAGGCACAGTGCCAAGGTGGAGTCACCAAAGGAAAGTACCCAATAGCTGGGCCACATAGCATTTTTGGATGCGGTGATAGATGGTCAGATGGGAGTCCAACGGAAGCATCCCCTAAAATTTAGGGAACTGTCATTTTCGACCATGAAATCTGTTCGTGTCATTACCTCCGGAATGACAAGGGGAACATTTTAGAACTCTACTGCAAAGTCAAATGGACAACCAGTCGGAAGAATTTGAAGCGGCAACCCCGAAACAGAAAATTACTTGTAAATGTGCCAAATGGCACCTTTTGGTGCACTTTCCTCTTGCAGCAAGAAGGGGAGTTCAATTTCTAGCTAGGAGAGCCTCATTTGCAAGCTTGTCACAGGTTAAGAGCTATCAACTGCAAGCTTTCCCTCTCATGTATAGTGTAGTTCAAGAAGTCATCTCCTGAACACCTTACACTGCTCTCTCTCCCCTACGTGCAGTAATGTGATGCCCCACAAGAGGGCTCTTCATTTGACTCATGTACAGCTATGTGGTCATATGCGTTTTTGTCGAGGCAAGAGCCTCTGTGAGCAGGAACAGGAGTAGCCAATTGCTGCTCCAAAAGCCGGCACCGGTGAGGGTGATAACCTCACCGTATAGGTGCGTTTTCAACACTGGTGAATTTGGACTGTTTTTCAGCCATATGGATGCCAGAACCATTGGGATATTGGAATTAGGGTTGTAGAGAAACACACACAGCTTGGAGAAGACAAAGGAATCTCAAGGCACACAATAGAGAGTGTATTACTTAGTGTGCAATGGAAAGATAGATAGCCCTAGAGTGATGGGAATGTATACAATGCACGGGGGGAAAACCTCCTAAAGAGGGAAAAAATGCCCCGGCGGTCCTAGTGTGTTCACACACATCACTACCACATATATATGGTAACAAATCTCCCCTGGAGTGATGAGGTGGACGAGAGCTGGCACATCAGTAAAGGGAAGTGTCATGGCCTGAGGACATGATCAATCCACAAAGGGGAGTAAGCCCAAAGCTTTGCGGAAAGCTTCGAGCTTCTCACGAGACAATGCCTTTGTGAAAAGATCTGCAAGGTTGTCTTGTGTTGGCACATAAGCCAAGTTGATCTTTCCTGCTGAGAGCCTCTCCCTGACATAGTGGTAATGCACCTCAATGTGATTTGTGCGAGCATGAAAAACTGGGTTCCTCGCAACTGCCAATGCGCTCTGACTGTCAGTGTAGATAGTGTTGGCAGTGTCCTGTCCAACACCCAAATCAATCATAAGGCGTCTGAGCCACACACACTCAACCATAGCTATGAAGACTGCCCTGTACTCAGCCTCACAACTCGAAGTGGCCACAGTAGGTTGCTTCTTGCTCAACCATGATATACATAAATTGCTAAGCATGAAACAAAAACCACTTGTGGACACTCGCGTGTCAAAACAAGCAGCCCAATCTAAGTCCAAAAAAGCATGTAAGTCTGGCGGCAATGATCCCCCCTTGGGATAAAACAAGTCAAGATGTAAAGTGCCACTAAGGTAGCGTAAAATCCTCTTGACAGCCTGCCAATGCTTTGACCTTGGGCTATGCATAAATCTGCTGACCTGTGAGACTGCAAACTGAATATCTGGCCTCGTGTTGCATACATAAATGAGGCATCCAATAGCAGTTTGGTAAAGAGTGACATCAACAAGATCACCAGCATCATGAAGACTCAATTTCAAACCTGTTTCCATGGGAGTGGCAATAGATTTGCAATCCTCAAGTCTAAACTTACATAGCAATATCTCTATGTAACTTTTCTGACACAAGGCAATACCACCATCACACTGCTTAAACTGTATACCCAAGTAATGATGCAATAGCCCCAAATCTTTCATCTTGAAAATAGCATTCAAATCAGCTTTAAATTCAGCAATATGTCTCTCATTTGATCCAGTGATCAACAAATCATCTACATAAAGAACCACAATGAGAAGTACATCACCCTCACGCTTTACATACAATGTGCTTTCTGTTGGACTGTTACAAAAGCTTTGTTTGACCAAATGAGTGTCAGCTTTCTCATACCAAGCACGAGGAGATTGCTTCAACCCATACAAAGCCTTGTTACATTTGCACACTTTGTCCTCTTGTCCTTTCTTAACAAAACCGTGAGGCTGCGTTACATAAACTTCCTCAAATATGTCACCATTCAAGAAAGCAGTAACAATGTCTGATTGATGTACATCCCAACCAAAATGAGTTGCCAATGCACATAGAAAACGCACAGTAGTCATACGACAAGTGGGAGCAAAAGTCTCTTAATAATCTATGCCTTTTTGCTGTGCATAACCCTTTGCAACAAGTCGAGCCTTATGGCAATTGATCTCACCATCCGGCTTGCGTTTCAACTTGTAAACCCATTTCGTACCAATGGCCTTTTTGCCAGGAGGCAAATCACATAAAGTCCATGTGTCATTTTCTATAAGTGCATCATATTCTGATTGCATGGCAACCATCCAATTTTTTGGATTATGTGCTTCATCAAAAGAGAGAGGTTCCTCAACATCATGTAAGCTAGACACAGCCAAAGCATAATAATCTGATGCATAAGATGCATGGCCAGAGCCTGAACGAGTACGACTAGACAAAGGTGCATCCAATTTATTGTTACGCAATATATGCACCAACCATTTTTGCATACCTCTAGCCTGCTCAATTTCAGCTCTTTTCTCATCAAGTATATCATGTACATCTGCATCAGTAATAACAGGCTGATCTGTAACATTTTCAGAAACCTCCATAGGCTGTACATTTGCCTCATTGGAATTTACATTCGAACTTCCACCACTGAAAAGAGGCACAAAGTATAATAAATGTCCTATGAGCTTACATTATTGTCTCTAGTACATGAGAGCAAGGGCTGAACAGAATCTTCCACAAACACTACATCCCGTGAAACCAGAATACGTTTTGTTTGCGGATGATACAACCTGTAACCTTTGCTTTAGCACTATAACCAACAAAAATACATTTGACAGCCTTATCATCCAATTTTCAGCGGTGTTTGTGGCACCAAAGCATATGCCAAACAGCCAAAAACACGCATGTGCTCAATAGAAGGCTTTCTATCATGCCATGCTTCATATGGAGTAATAGATTGCAAAGCTTTCGTAGGACACCTGTTTAGTACATAAGTGGCACACATGATGGCTTCAAGCCAAACAGAATGCGGCAAAGCTTGACTTTTGACTATACATCGTGCCATTTCCGTAAATGATCTGTTTTTCCTCTCAGCAACACCATTTTGCTGCGGTGTATAAGGCACTTATATTGGTGTTTTATCCCACGACTAGCCAGAAATGCATTGAATTCATGATACATATACTCCCCCCCTCGATCGGAACGGAGTGTGCCCATAGTACATTTCGAGACATTTTCAACTATAGCCAGAAATTGTTTGAAGCACATAAAAACTTCGGACTTCGCTTTAAGCGGAAATACCTATGCATGCCTAGAGTAGTCATCAATGAAAGTCACGAAGTAAAGGTAATTCCCCAAGGACGGAGTTTGCATGGGCCCACAAACATCACTATGCACAAGCTGCAACCTGCATGTGGCCCGGACTGAACCATCCTTTGGAAACTTGGAATGCTGCATCTTACCCAAAATACAGCCTTCACAAACATGTTTGACAGGTGCTTCAAGAGGCGGCAAAGAAGCAACCATATCAGATTTCTGCAAACGCAACAAACTGGCAAAATTCACATGACCAAAACGTGCATGCCAAAGTTTTGCATCTGAAATAGCCCTTGAATCTGCAACTGCATTTGCAAAATTTTGTCCACACTTGTCATACAAAGTGAGCTTATACAATCCACGGCACAAAAGGCCAGATGCAACAATTTCATCACCAAAACTGAGATCATAAACTGTACATCTATCATCCACAAATTTGACTACAAGTCCAAGTCTAGCAAGTGCGGATACAGACAAGAGATTCTTCTTGATCCCAGGTACATAAAGCGCATCAACAAGTGTGAAGGAACTGCCATTTGCAGCAGTAAGCACAATCTTTCCAACACCTTGAACTGGATAAGAGGCATTGTTGGCACAAGTGACTGAATTTCCATGAGGGACAGACTCGAGAGAGGTGAACAATTCACGATGTGAGGTAATGTGATTTGTAGCACCACTGTCGAAATACCACACATGTGAATCTGCAGCAACTGACATGCATGCATCATGGACAGCAGGATTGTAAGTGCACTCTGAACTAAAAGCCCATTCTACATCAATATCAGCATTACAGTCTCCTTTCACAGAAGACTCAACAATGGCTGCATTTGTAGTGGAACCAGCATTTGCAGTAAAACCACCCTGTTTCTTCTTAGCCTCTTTTGTCTTCAACTTAGGACACTGCTTTACAATAATGGCAACGCATCTTCTTTTTGTTCTTATCACCAGAATTTCCAGATGAAGTGCTGCCAGCAGAAGCATTGGGAACATAAGTTTTTCCACTCGCAGCAAAACCATAAGAAGTGGCTACATTGCTGTTACCACCCTTTCTTTGAGAAGCAATAAAAGCCTATTCAACTGCACACTGACTAGTCCTGTTTTTTCTGGAAAGTGACTCTTGCAACAGCAATGTGCATAATGTATCAAACTTGACAACTTTTGGATTTCCTTGGTCCATAAGTCTCCAAGTACTAGTAAAAGTCTGGTAAGAATCTGGTAAGGCATTAAGAATAGTCTGCACAAGGAGACTGTCTGAAATGACTTCACCTGCAGAAATAAGTTGCTCATTGATATCCTTGACACCAGCAAGAAAAGTGTCCATATCATCTTTCTCATGCATAATCTTCGACTCCAACTCTTTACGCAGCAAAGCAATTTTAGCCTCATTGCGGCTTGCATAAAGACCTGCTAGAATATCCCCAGCCTGTTTTGCAGATTTTGCTGAACGAATGTGAGGAACAATGGTGCGCTTCACAGACAATGCAATCAATGCATGAGCCTGCGCATCCTTTACATCCCAACGAGCTTGTTCTGCCGTAGGCAAAAAAACTCTTATAGCAGCAATCCTTGCAACAAGACCTGCAACATCCTCAACATCGCCTACATTCTCAAAACCAGGACGTACATCAATGCCGTACATAATATTCCATACGCCCTTTGACACAAGAACGTGTTGCATCATATAAGCCCACATAGGGTAATTGTCCCTATCCAACATGTCCTCAGCAGCAAACATCTTGAACACATCTGTGTTGTTGTCAGCCATGGTAAATGCTGCACCTGATGTGAAAACTACCCGAAAAGAGGAGAAACAGAGCGGGAACAACACGTGCTATATAGCGCAAACCGTAGAAGACTGTAAGGCACCTGTTATGCAAAAAACGGAACTGATAGAAATTCTGCACAAAATGACGAAATTGCCTATGCAAACCTATCTATAGTGGAAATGGAGGCCGAAATGAGTCTGAACCAGAAATCTGAGCAAACTATGCTCTACGAGCTCTCTCGAAATATTTGTCGACCTGCGAATGCTCGCCAAACCTCACTAAAATCGGAGAAAGTGAGTAGGCGTGTGCTGGAGCAGCTAGCGATTAAGTCCGAGAGGACGCAACCTGCTCTGATACCAATTGTTGGAATTAGGGTTGCATAGAAACACACAGAGCTTGGAGAAGACGAAGGAAGCTCAAGACACACAATAGAGAGTGTATTACTTAGTGTGCAATGGAAAGATAGATAACCCTAGAGTGATGGGCGTATATACAATGCACGGGAAAAAAACCTCCTAAAGAGGGAAAAAATGTCCCAACGGTCCTAGTGTGTTCACACACATCACTACACATGTATACGATAACATGGGAACAGTACCCCACTGTTAGAGGACAGTCCAGGGACTGTTTAGGGCTGAAAACAGGGCAAAAACTAGTAAATACAGCGTGCTGAATTTATTGTTTTGGGCCAGAAAATAGAGGATTTATATCAGTGGAAGTAAGTTCCAGGGGAATTAGTTTCGTGCAAGTTTTGGGACGGTTACGTTGCCAAAATTTTATCAAAACAGGTGATATCTAGCTGGATACAGGTAAAGAATTCCCAGGACTCTTCTTTATAATTTACCCTCTTAAAGAATAAAGAAATACCGAAAGGAGCCCTTCACAATGTTTAATGTCACCCATCATATGACACATCAAAATTGTTCGTTCTTGATGGCTTTTATCTGTTCCAATAATAATACATATCCTAACTTTAACAATCGAAGTGTACACATTTAAATATCCTAAGTTCATTTAATCGAATTTTACAATGAAAATAAGAAAATAGTCCATTTAGCAACAAAAAAACCAAGGTGTCAACCTCATTCAACACGCTTCCTGCCTTGCCCAATGCCTCATCTAGCGTCTCAAGATTGAGTATCACGCCGAGTATCTTAAAAACAAATAATGGATGCAATCTACACAAACTTTGACAATACAAACAAAGTTTCTGATGTTTTGCATGTGACGCGTGAATGCAATAATAGCATGTACATGAATATACACATATTGTATGTGAAGACATGTTGACCTATATAGTAATCTATAGAATGTTATCGTATGACAACACTACAGTTGCTACAATATGGTATGTTATGCATCAATAGTGCAATGCTTCGAATTTAATGTAGCACATGTACATTAGTATTTATTTTAATTAGTCTACAATGTCATCACCTGGCCCATCACAAATGTGGTCGACCCATCCTTCAAAGACACCTCAAAGCGCGCATGGTACTCGCACCCATGGTAGAGCTTTCGCTCAGACGCTCAGCATGCAACCTCGCACCTTGCAAAGAATAAAAAGCGATCAAAAGGAGCAATTTTATCAAACAAATCCATAATTTCAACCAAAAATATATATATACCTGGCACATGGACGCAAAAGTCCATACAATCTCGGTAAAAGGCTCCCAAAAGCCTCTTAAATTTTTTATTCTTCTTTTCCTCTGAGCTACAAAACTCCTTGTAGCGTTGAGCATCTCCTCGTGTATAAGGCTTTCTCTGTTCATAGAAACAAATATAAATCAAGTTTCAAAAACAAGCCACCATATGTAAGCTACAAGAAACCGCTGCTAGAAGACAGAGAACTTGCAAAACCAATTCAAATGCGAAATTCTCCCTATGACACTACGTCACAAGCACTAAAAAGCAACATCCTAAAAAGTTATTTTTCGACCATATCTATTTCAAGGTTTTGCTATACTCCAAAAATGTCCCAAACAAGGGATTGAAGGCATGTGACTGTAGTATGATCCAAATGTGAAATTATCTCAATAATGTTAGCAAAAGAATGTCTCTGAGACTCTCACTTTTTTAATATTTTCTTTCTGACAATACACAAAAGCATTGTGTGCGTGCTTCTCATTTCTGTGAGTTTGCAAAGCCTTCTTTCCATCCCAGCTAATGCTAGCACAGAAAAACATTAGCCATATGGTCACTTCTGTGCAAGCACACTTCTATGCAAGAACTGATATCGAAAGAGGACAAACACAAACAGCTTACTGTGGTGTATATTATGTGGAGAAATCGTGCTACAAACATTAGCTGATTGCAATTGATTATTGTACAAGTCTGCTATTGCAAACATTATAGCCTTTCCCTCAACGCCTATCTATACTGGCACCCTTGACTACCAACCTCATTACAGCATGAGGCTCTTGTCACTGTGTGAGTGCGCATGTGCGGAAGCGTGAGAGAGGAGAGAGAGAGAGAGAGACAGTAGACACACAACGCCAGAGATGGTGAAGAGGGGGAGATCTGTCACCAAGAGGTGTATTTTTCCTGTTGCCTTCTCTAAATGTGTACTACATATTTTTATTTATTTTATTTTGACTTGTTTTCCATGGAACCTTTGAAAAGGTGCAAGTCAACATTCAATGGCCAGTGTGAAACGTTGCGGCCGAGAACAGGTTTCTCACATCGGGAGTCTAGGTCGAGTAATCTGGGACTGGTTGGGGTCAGGCCAATTAGCACTGGATTCTGATGAATATGGAAGCCTATGCGAACCAAATGAAGTCTGGGCCACTCGAAAAGTCACAACTTTATAAGTGAGTGGGAACTAGGGAATTAACTCAAAGGGGCAAACTTGACACTTGGCAGTTGTAAAGCTATGTGCAGGACCCTCAGCTGGAGGGGGCACCCAAGAGAGAGAGGACTGATTTTTACTCTACAAGTGACCTACAGTGTGTGTGAGTAGTGGTGCAGGTCTACAGCTTTAATGAAAAGCTTGCCTTCTCCTCTGTCTCATGTAGCACGACGATTTGCTCTCGTGCATCTCTCCCATTTGGCATATATGGTAATGCCCCACTAGTTGGGCTACTCAGATAAATATGTACAGTTCTGGGGGTTTATGCACGTTTGCCAAGGCAAGAGCCTTCTAAACAAGAACCGGATTAGCTAATTGCTGATCCCCCACAGGTACGCACAGTTCCATTGCGGAAGATTACAAGTTTGGAGAGTTTTCTCGCGTGAAAACTCGTCCAATTCATAGGAGAACTGTTCCATTGCGTACGGTAGCCCTTGGGATGCACGTAGGCGTATTTGCTCCGCTAAAAACAATCCGAAACAGAGAATTACAGCCTGCTGTGTTTTTCTGCACGCTTAGGGTTTAGCACCTAAATTGCAAGGGAATGACCCATGAAAGCTTTAGGATGCATGTACATGCTTTTGAGCAGCCGACAATGAAAAACAAAGAAATACAGCACACTAAATTTCTGTGACCGCTAACCAAAAAGCTTCCACAGAGCGTGGGAATCCGTCCTCGACAAGTACTTTTGACCTACAAGGGTTTTTGCGCTGTTATGTTGCCGAAATCGGGTCGGAAACCTACGTTTTCAGCCCTCGCCAGGTTTGGACAGCTTTGTGAAAGCTTGTACTAAGTGTTCGGATCGTCTACTTTAAATTGAATAAAGAAATATCGAAAGGGGCGCCAGTCTTTGGGGCCTACAGGGTGTCGGTCTCATGTGTGCAGTGACATTCTAGTCATTGGACGCATCTGTGTTCTCGTTCCTTCTCAGTGCTCTGTGTAGAGTTAACAGGTAATTGAAATAGTATCGCCCTCTACTGGGTACAGGCCAGTTATATGGTTCCATCGACAGAACAGTCTCTTTTTCTTCAAAAAGTGCAGCGTGGATTGTTGTGGGTAAAAGCAACACAGAGCTTGTTGTTATGGCAGAGAAGAGAGACCAAGTACCTGAAGAGGGTTCTTCCTCAAATGGCACAGAGAAAGTTCCTTCTACTCTTCAAGAAGAGGACAAGTTTTTTAGAGCTCAACTGCGTTGCTGCATGGACATGTTTCAGCAGTTGGCTAGCAATTCAAGGATGCATGAGTTCTTACAGGCTCCTACACAAGAATTTCAGGCTCCGACACAATGTTTTCAACCTCCTACAAAGGGCATGACTGAGCCGTCACAAGAAAGGAGATTTCCAATGTGCAAAGGACGCATGATGCTCGAGGGAAATCCCATGTGGTTGAGAAATCAGCGGTGTCCAATGATCCAAAGAAACTTGCTTTAGCTAGATAGGAACTGTTTGTGAATGGTCAAAGGAGTGATGAACAAGCTATGCGTCAGACCCTTCCATTACCTATTACTTATCCTGGTTAATTTGGAGGTGGTTTAGTGTTTCTATGGCTCGACCTTCCACAGGTTATATGCCAAGGAATGTGTTCGAGACAATGCAAACAGGCATGGGTAACCCTATGTATGCGAACATGGGTATCCAGCCAGGTTTTCAGGGTGCCTATGGTCAATTTAGAGTGCCTCGAACACAATTTGATATGGCTGATTTTTTGCATCCATACGCCCAAAATGCAAGTATGACAGGTAAAACAGGTGTTGCGAGTGCTGGAATGGGCAATCGTGGAGCACGACTTTTGCAGGCACCTGTTTATGATAATGTGGTTCCTTTGAGTCAGCCAAAGGATTACAAGGAAGGTAGGCAGGGAGTGAAGTTTGAAACTTTCGGAGGAACTGAAGATCAACTGAAGGCTTTGACCTTCATACAGCAGTTTGATGCAGCTTATGCTAGAGGAAACTTCACAGAGTCTTTGAAGATACGCAAGGCTACCACTTTCTTGAAAGGGAATGCGCTTCAATGGTGGACCGCATTGTTGAACCAGGGTCAAGCCCCAACAACGTGGGTCCAGTTCAAACAGCTTTTTGCGCCTCCATGGCTGACAAACATTATTGAAGTGGATGTGATGACAGAATGGCACGAGTAGAATGCTAAACAGTGTGCGAATTTGGAAGAGTACAATAAAGAGTTTCGGGCCGCACTGTTGCTAGTCACCTCTTCCAGTTTGTGCCATTGTCAGAACAAATTGAGAAGAGCTGTTGCAGATTGCCCAAGAAAATCAAGGACTATTGCACAAAGACTATTGTCATGAATATGTTCGAGTTGATTGAGAATGCAAGAGTGGCCAACAATCTATCGAAGGGAGATTCCGATGGATTTAATAGCCAAAAGAAAGAGTCCCAAGGCAAACAGTTTTCAGCCAAGGGCACCGTTGCAGCAAAGCCTTTTGTGCCTCCCACAAAGAAGCCCTCCATTGAAGAAGCTGATACGTCCAAGAAGCATTCTAAATCTTTATCGGGGTGAGGACAAGGACAAATCTTCTTCAGAGCGAGGACAAGGACAAAAAAGACATTTTTCTGGCAAAACTTTTGAAGAAAGGAAAGCGCTTAGAGAGGCCAAGAAATGCTACATTTGTGAAGAGGAAGTACATTTTGCAAATAAATGCCCACAGAAGAAGTCATGGGATAAGGATGAAAAGTCAAACCATAAAGGGAAGAAACCAAAGCAGAGTGCAGGACTTGTCCGCGCTTTGGTTGGAGACCAGCCAAACATAGATGCCACAAAACTGTGCAGAGCTTGGGGCAAAGTTAGGGACCAGACAGTGCTGGTCTTC
This sequence comes from Adiantum capillus-veneris, assembly GCF_014529385.1. Taxonomy (NCBI): domain Eukaryota; kingdom Viridiplantae; phylum Streptophyta; class Polypodiopsida; order Polypodiales; family Pteridaceae; genus Adiantum; species Adiantum capillus-veneris. The sequence goes on from NC_140935.1 coordinate 156,107,827, forward strand.
TTTGAAGAAAGGAAAGCGCTTAGAGAGGCCAAGAAATGCTACATTTGTGAAGAGGAAGTACATTTTGCAAATGAATGCCCATAGAAGAAGTCATGGGATAAGGATGAAAAGTCAAACCATAAAGGGAAGAAACCAAAGCAGAGTGCAAGACTTGTCCAAGATTTGGTTGGAGACCAGTCAAACATAGATGCCACGAAACTGTGCAGAGCTTGGGGCAAAGTTAGGGACCAGACAGTGCTGGTCTTCTTTGATCTAGGAGCCCGTGCAAATTTCATATCACCAAAATTGGCATCAAAGTTGGGCATTTGTGCAGAGGAGATGGGTATGATAGGGGAAGCAGGTTTGGCATGCCCAGGTCATACAAAGCCCGTTACTCCCATTTTGGGGAAGCTTCATCTACACATTCAGAGCTATGTGGATGTGGAAGAATTTCATATTATGCCACTTGAGACTGTGATGTGGTTGCATGCTATGGTAGATACTTACAACAAAAAGATTACCCTTGTACATAGAGGAAAGACTCATGTTCTTGATGTAAAGCTTAAAGGCGAGTCTGTTCTAGTTGTTTTTGCTTCTGCTATTTCATCTATAATAAAGAATCATCTTTCTGCGTACTGGATCTTTGCAAAAGAAGTACCTGAAGTTGTATCTAGTTTGTCTACCTTAGATAAAGACAGGTCAACTTTTTTGAGTGGTTTCAGTGATTGTTTTTCGGACTCTTTGACAGGGGAGTTACCTCCTGAGAGACCTGAGGATCATACCATAGATCTTGTGCCAGGTTCTAGTCCATCAAATAGACCACCGTACAGGGTTAGTGCAGCCCAGCAGAAAGAGATTATGAGTCGGGTCAACGATCTTTTAGAGAAGGGGCTGATTCAGCCCAATTCGTCCCCTTTTTGTTCACATGTACTCCTAGTACAAAAGAAGGATGGTTCATGGCGCATGTGGATTGACTAGCGTGCCTTGAACAAGAATACCATCAAGAACAGGTTCCACATACCAAGGATAGATGACATTCTTGATCGGCTCCAGGGAGCGTCATTGTTTACAAGGATAGACCTAAAGAGTGGGTACCATCAGATACGCATTAGGCCAGAAGATGTCCATAAGACTGCGTTCAGGACAACATTTGGTCTCTATGAGTTTCTTGTCATGCCATTTGGTCTCACAAATGCTCCTGCCACGTTTGATAGAATGATGGACAGAATTCTTATCACAAGACAGGCACCACATGCCAATAGAAAAGAACAGACTGAAAAGACTTTTAGCACTTCAATAAAAACACAACTGAGAGAGAGAGAGAGAGAGAGAGACGACACGCGACACGGAGTGGCAGAATTCCACCCCAGAGATTGGCTCCAAACCTTGGCGCCCCTTTCGGTATTTCTTTATATTACATCAACACAGTACAAGCCGGTACTCGAGACTCTGCACCTTCTCCAGGAAGCGTGTCAGAGAAAGAGCCCTAACCTCATATTTATAGGCCCTAGGCTCCAAAAGAAGTTTACAGTAAAAAGCCTTCAAACTTAAAAGCATCTGGTCCAAAAGCAAAGCCAAAAAGCTGGAAGCGTAAATCACAAAAATCCGTACAGCCTGCCACATCATCAACCAACGCAATTTTCGAAAACCTGCCACGTCAGTTTGTGTGTGTGTGTGCAGGTCCTGCTTTATTTTTAATCCCTTGGGCCCCATCAAACAGGGTCCCCATAAGTTGACGTCTTCTTCTGTGACTTGTTCTTCTTAGGGTTTCGACCCCTCGACCCACATCTGCAAGTTGGCTCCATTCTTTAGGCTTTGACACGTCAGCAGTTTGTTACATCTCCCCTTCTTAAAAGAGAGTAATCGTCCGCGATTACAGCATATCTGCAAAACAACTCAAGTTAGCTCAAAAATAATCAGTTTGCTCTTTTTATTAAGGAGTTAGCTTCTCCTTTCTGCTGTTTTGATCAAGGACTTCTCAACACATCAATTTGCGGTTCAATGCAACATGACGCCGAATTTGTCAGTTCGTTTGACGTATGTTATTTCCAAGGGGTTTCAATCAAGGTCTCAATCAAGTAGCAACTCTCTTCGATACCGCTCGAAGGTGAGGGTGTTATGAGTGTGTTTTTGTGGCCATAGAGACGGTATACTCAAGCTAGTCACCAGCAACTTTAAAAGATCTAATGATGCCTTTGACAATGATCTCACTTTCAAGAGCAATAGATTTGTTTTTTGCATTGAGCGTCCGCTTTTGAACTTCCATGAGCCCCATGCTTTGAGCAATAATGAGCAAAAAACAACTCTAACGATCAATCGATGTTGGGCCTCCAATAACCACTTCCCGCGTGCAAGGGATGCAATAGTCATCCATTAGAAACTAACATTTCTAGTCAAAAGATGCAACTTGAAGGATGTCAAGGTAGATTCCCTCCAAAAGATGCAAAAGCCAGTGCTTACGACAGAGGTACTAGTAGTTCTGTTAATGATGCAATTGCTTGCAAGAAATCTAGCCCTTTTTGGCATACAACCTATTGGATTGTCGCCACCACCATCGCATGCGGCCAACTCTTCTTCTCAAGTGCTAGCGGCCCTCCAATGCACAACAACCCTGCCAACCCCTCTGTCCAGACAACCCTCCTTCAATTTTTGCCGAGGTAATAATTCTTAGGCCATGGTCACGCAAGGCTTAGTTTCCACCTGAGCGCAACCATAAAGCTCCCCTGCAACCTCAAGTTGGCAGTGCTACGGATATTGGCAGCTTTCGTGTGACCACCCAAACGTTCAACGACTAAATTTATTAATATAAATTTCCTTAGTCGGCATAATTATCCATTACGGAAATTTCCATAGTCGGCATAATTATCCATAATTATGCCTCGTGTGGCCCTTATATGCTAAGCCAATAAGAGATGACTCATCTCTACAAGAAAACTGAGATAAGATGCAGCATCACGAGGAATGTATTTGCACAAGAGGGCGCTTGTTACCCAACATATGTGATATATTGAGTGTATAACAAAATAAAATAATTTTTGAATCTTGAGGTTGCAAAATAGTACAGTCAACAAAACAGTAGACAAATAGACAAACTCTGTACAATCATCTTGACGCTAAAATTGTTTCGCGTTCACACAATATATGGACAACAGTATGCCTTGCGCTATGTAATGTAAAGTCGTTGTTGGCAATAATTGCACTCGGCCTGTTCGGCATACTATAGCTGCTAAATGGAGTTTCTACCTCGACCACCTACTGCACAAAAGACCTTTGAAAAGATGTGAATAGATTTTCACTGCCCGCCATGTATTAGCTTTCCTTTGTGTTAATTTGTGTTGGCTACCAAACTGATGTCTGCCCATCTGAACTTGATTCGATAGCTCTGTGTATATGGACCTTTGCTCATAGGATCCGCCACCAAATCGTGGTTATTGGCAAGAAGGGAGCTCCGAAGCAGTAACTGCTGTGCGTTCAAATCCAGTACACCACCAACATTTCCTGCTTCGTATGCAACTGGTAAAGAGCAACGCTGCAGTATACTGTTGTTGCTAAATCTCTCTCTCTCTCTCTCTCTCTCTCTCTCTCTCTCTCTCGGAGACAAGCCTGCATGCTCAAAACTGCAATCTGCACAAAAAGCTCCGCTCCGATCACTGCCACCTACAGGAAGAAGCGTCAAACTGATCCGACCTGGTTCGAACCTGCTTCTGGAGAAGATTATGCGCATAGAGCAAAGACGTAGCGCAGGATGCTTTTATAATTAGCGCAGGGTGCTTTTGACGGCACTCTTCTCACGCCAGTGTTTTTAGCGCTTGCCGAGCCTTAGGGCGTTAGGCCACGTGGTCCAATCATGGCTTTTATTTCAACGTTTGAGATTGTTTGCGAATAAATTATTGACGGCAGGCAGTATAGAATCGATTCTGATGTCCTCAAGCCTAAGATCTTCATATGGAATTCAATGATCTTCTAATTATGAATTTCAAGAACTTGCAAAACAACGATCTTTCAGCTGGTACCTGCTCTCCTTTTGCGGAAGCAAGCCTTGGTCTTGAAAAGTTTGAGTACGTTCTCTCAATTCCTAGTTCCCATCAACATTTGATCAATGCATCTAGTTAATATAGTTTTGTGCGCTTCAAAGAAATATTTTTGTGATCATGTGCCTTTGTTGTATACTAGTGGATTTTGCTATGTAAACCTTGTTAATATTGCGTTTGATGATCCAGATATTTGGGGAATTCTCGCATGTGTGAGAACATTGATGTAGAATGTCTCTCTTCATTTATTTGAATGTGTGGGAAAATGTCTTCCTTAAGTTATTTGAATGTAGTTCAAGGTCATACTATTTTCATTAGCTTAGCATTGACCTCAGTACATTTTGAAGATGTCGACGGCTGGTAGAAGCTTGAGGGTGGGTGTACCCATTTGAAAGTTGTTTCCTTGTTGAAGGCTTGTTAAAGCCTCATAGAGTGGCACATTGGCATCCGCTCTTGCACCTACTTTCCTACATCTCTATGTAGCGTGTCGTGGGTAGGCACAAGAGAAACTATGCTCCTCCGTCGGGAAGGTTAATCTCTCAACGAGTGAGTGCTTGAGGGATATTATTTTCCCAAAGCCTTTTCCCTGTGGAGAGGGTGAAGAAGCTCTTGCCATGTATTGAGGCTTGTTAAAGCCTCATACAATGGCACATTGGCATCCGCTCTTGCACCTACTTTCCTACCTCTCTATGTAGCGTGTTGTGGGTAGGCACAAGAGAAACTATGCTCCTCCATCGGGAAGGTTAATCTCTCAACGAGTGAGTGCTTGAGGGATATTATTTTCCCAAAAGCCTTTTCCCTGCGGAGAGGGTGAAGAAGCTCTTGCCATGTATTGGAACATCAAAGAAGCAAATGTTGAACCTGATAAAGTTACATTCTTATACATCATATAGGCTTGTGGCAATAAAGGGTCTCCTATCATGGGCATGACAATACACAAAGTTTGGTGTCAATGTTGGGAACACGCTTTTGGCTGTGTCTGCCAAGTTTTGGAGTGTATTGGGGGATCTCCTTATCTATAACAGAATAGTGTCATGGAGTGTATTGATAGCAATCTTTAGACCACGATGATGGACTTCAAGCCATTGAGTATTTTGAAAGGATGTAGAGCTGGGGCATTTTGCCTAATGTGTTTACCTTTTTCTCAATGATCAAAGCGTGTGGAAGCTTGCAGGATGCGGTTCGTAGCTATCATGTACACAACAAGTTTACTTGATGAGCCTAATGTGCTCCTGAGCTTTCTCAGGAGTACATAAGACCACTTGGCATAATCTTAGCCGTTGCCCTGATGGTCCAAATTCTCCTGTGCTAATTACTTTTTGCGTGCATTACCCATAGCAAGAAAATCATGTGCTTTTTACTCGCAACGTTTTACTTGCAGAGTCTTCATAAACACCCTTCTCGAGAAGTCAAGAGCGATCTATGGCCCAACTTTCTCTCGTGTAGAAAACCCTACATCGTGTATGATGTACAATTTAAAGTTATCTCTACTTATCTTTAAGCTTAATCAATATCCTTTATCTTTTAAATTTATCTTGACTCCTGTTTTGTGTCTGATAGAGAGAATATATTTTCACAACAGTGGACGTTTTGACTGCACAATCAAGACTCCTGCTCGACAACATTGCAAAGTCTGTTATTTGTAGCCAATTTCCTATGTCTATATGTTTTCTTGGCGCAACACATAAATGCTACGAGGCAGAGCACGGCTTCCGTTTCTTATATTTTTTGGAGAGACCACAGTGCCAACTCTCCACCATACTTTTGTGTGGCACTTCTGCATGACGTGCACTATATATTTAGCATTTTCACTTTGTGCCTAACTGCAAACGAAATGTTTAACTATTCACATTGCTTTTATGTAGCTTGATTCAAACATTGTCCTTTGGCTTGTACAATTGGACGACACCCTTACATGATTACCAGGTCGATAGTGTATTTTAATTTTCTTTATGTTGATGCTTTCTATATTTCCTTTTCTACGTCAACAAAAATACTTTTAATTGCTTTACTTAGTTGGGCCTCTAATATGTGAATCTCTTATGTCTGGCACCTAGAAAATTTAAGTAAGACATCTTAAGATATTTTGTGTCAATTTTTTTCTTTTAAGTAAACAAATAAACACATAATTTTTTTAACATAATCATTCCATAATTTTCTTATTAACTATTTTAATGGCATGAGCTTTTAAAGAATCATAATCACGTACCTCAAAGGAGTCTCCGTCAAATAGACATGGATAATGCAAAGCTTGAAAGTTCTCTCGTTTTAGCTTTTCAATACCAAAAAGATGTATGTACCTCAATAAACATTTCCTGCAAAGCACTACGAATCACTAAGGCAAGACACAAAGCGCATCCATGTACTCAGAACTGTTGCAAACAAAAGACTGCTACTAGCATCTTATAAGCGAATGAACCTAATGATCTTTCTAATTTGCTAACTAATAAGAGAATATAAATAGAATAAAAATAAGTACGCTATAATTTATAACTTACAAACAATGTATATTTACCATATTCTCTTGAATTCCAGCATATGTAATGTTGAGTTGGGCACTTTCTATTCAGTTTATTCCTTTCATTAGACAACTACAAAAATAAAAGTATGTTAGTTTTAGGCCTCTGTCACACATATCCAGATGAACAAGGTTATTGTTGAGGTGTGAGAATCACTCTTGGCACCTCTTGCCTTGCCTATCACACCCATCCAATGGACACAGAAGCAACGCCCGAGCTAGCTACCTGGTCAGGACCATCTTGCTCTTTTTAGTGGGCTATCCGCCCCCAACCCCCCCCAAACAACAAGCCACCCTTCCATGTGACAGAAGCTGCATGTCATTGGTTGAGTGCGTTGCATATGACTTGTTGGATACCGCGTTGTGTGACTAAACTTTGTACTTGTTTACTTCAGTGCTAGATGCTTGATGTCAACCTACATATATTTTGTTTACTTCAGTGCTAGATGCTTGATGTCAACCTACGTATATCTTGTTATGTTCTATAGATGTTACATAGCGAGGCCCACCAAGCAAGACTACTTTTGGCCATGTGGTTGCTTCAGCGTCGAGATAGGGAAGAGAGAGCCTTTGGTTTACCAAGTAAAAAAAAATGTTGCGTCTATGAGCTTGTGATGCTTTGACCTTTTGGAGAGCTCGTGGAATAGGAGTCGTGATGCTTTTAGCAAACAATAAACTTACGAGCCAATCTTTTTCCGGTGCTTGATTATCGCGAATCTCCGGAGATGCTGCTGAGAGCTCTGAGAAGAGAAAAGGCAGATATGGCACGTGGAGGAGGAGGGAGAGACACAAAAATTGGCGTGACATCAATATGACTGCGAGCAGGCAAAGATTTTTTGCTCGATAGTATAGGCCCATGGTCCGGGCATGCAAACTATTGGAGCTATTGGCACAAAGGTGGAGGGAGCGCGCGATGGGGAGAGAGAGGCACGCAGGGTAGTGCAGAGCCATGTAGAAAGAGGTTTTTCTGGATCAGTTGGAGGCGGCAAATAGAGAGAGCAGCAAATTCAAACCATGCAAATCAGAATGGCAATGGTGAATGCCTTTGTGTGTTGACCCTACATGTATCCACAGAGAGTTTGGGGAGGGCGTCATGTTGCAGAGACGTGCATGGACATAGCTCATGTGCTATGGTCTGTGTTAGGGAGGAGGCACATAGAGGTAGTGTCTATGCGACCAAACATGGACGGACAGAGAGAGATGGCAGCTGTCAATGAGGGGGCAACGAGGTCTATGGAGCCAAGCACCAAGATCACGCATTAAGGAGAATGCACTGAGGCAGAGGCAGATCGTCTGTCTGAGGGGGGGTGTAGACCAAGTGATTTTTGGTTAGGCCTTGCATCCATGTGTCATGCATTGGAAATTGTGAACATTTTAAATTTTTGAACCTTTTCAAGTGGCTTGACTTTTGCACCTTTGCACTACAATTAACCTTCACCGTGGGAGTAAATGAGCTCAAAACTGCATGTGTGTGTGTGTGTGTGTGTGTGTGTGTGTGTGACAGAGGCGGGGAGGGAGATGGCCTCCACATGTCAGATCTTGGAGCTCTTGCACGGACGCACAGACCTGCAGCCTGGACTTGTTCCCTCTATCTCAAGCATTGATGCCATTCATTGTTGCCTGGAGGAGAGAAGTCAGTCCATGAGAGAGAGAGAGAGAGAGAGAGAGAGAGAGTCGATCGAGTGCGACATCAAGGATTCAAGGAGCTTTTAAGTGGGAGTTGAGCTGGGAAATGAACACGTATAGACAACAATTAACTAGGTGCTTAAGTGAAGAGGGCACTTCAAAAGATATGGAGATATGATATGCAAGTAAGACATGGTCAAAGAAGGTGAAGCAAGCTAGAAAGTGGGGGGTTGTGTCAAGTTATGATGAGCCTAAATGTGGGGATCAAATTGATGGCACACTATGGTGATGCTAAACATGACTCAGTAGGTAGAAAATAAGGGGCAGGATAATGGGGATGTTGAGGATAAAAATGTGAATGAGGAAAGTGGGAGAGTCCAATACTGCATAAAGTTGATGAGCAACAAGTTGGTGGGTAGATGAATGGCACAAGAATGGAGCAAGCAGTGCCTCAATAAGCAATGAGGGACTAAACTGAATGTGCAGGTACAAGTATGCAATGAAGGTGATGTGAAGGTGGACAGTGGAGTGAAAGGCCAACCATGGAGCATAAAAGCATGGAGGGGGGATAGCTAGAGCAAGCGTAGAGTGGGGGTTGTCCTTTGGCTCTAATGCAATTATTATAGGGTATGCCAATTAACATGGGCAGGGCAAAGAGCCTCTGGGCTATTTGCAAAGGATATAATCAGCGAGAGTGATTGAGAGAGATTCTTGGAGGGGAACTTGGAAGCCATGGACTGTTTTTAAAGGAGGTAAGGCAAAGATTTCTCTCCAAATGCAATCCACATCTTAAGGTATGTGGGATTATGCAAGAATTTGCAAGCAAACAAATTCATGATACGATGGTTAGTCAGGTTCTCTTGGGGGGGGATTTGTACTTTGATGAAATTCCTATTGACAATGGCTCATAGGATATGCTCAAAAGGGACATGTCTAGGACGTGGGCTGTTTTAGTGCACTTCAATAAGAAGGGAAGGATTTTCCAAGATGGATTAACTAAAAGAGAGGTGTTTTCGCGGAAGGGGGAAAGCTATGGGATGTTTCAATGGAGGTGAATCAAAGGCTTCTCTCAAGACAGAATTTGCAACTTGGAAGGCATTGATTGTGAGATATTCTTGACAAGGAAGGGCCAGCAAGCTCTCAACTATTGTTGGCAAGGGTGGAGTGGGGTTTTTCCTTCGGTTCTAATCTCTTGGAATGTCCATATTGCAATTTGTATCCCCAATAGGCTCTAGGCTACTTATAGAGGATGCAGCAAGAGACTGTTTGAGAGGCACTCTAAGGGGAAGTGGACGAAGCCCTTGATTGTTTTTTGAGGAGGTGAAGCAAGAGCTTCTCTTCAAATGCAGTTTGCATCTAGAAGGCATGAGAAAAAGAATCATGATGAATTGTATCTAGGTACTCTTAGAAAAAAGTGTTGTACTTGGTAGTGCTTTGATCAATATATATGTTGAATGTAATGATCTTTCAAAAGTACAAGATGTCATTGATAAGATTCATGTCCAAAACATTGCCTCTTGGATTGCATTGAATGTAGGATATGGCCGTCTTAATGCGTTGGTCTATCACCAAGCTAGGAGCTCTCTCCTCTTTACTCTCTCTCTCTCTCTCTCTCTCTCTCTCTCTCTCTCTCTCTCTCTCTCTCTCTCTCTCTCTCTCTCTACAATTCGCAACTCTATTTCTCCCCACTCTGATCTACGCATAGTTCAGCCAGAATTGCCATTCAAAAAGCAGTGTCACCTTCTCAAATGGTAGCCTCTCCTTCCATCCCATTCGAAGGTGAACATGCAAGTTCACTACCCGTGAAATAGAGTAGGATTGTTCAAATGGCATTCTTTTGAGAAGTCTAGCTCACACTCTCTACAATTCTCAACTATGTTTCTCCCCACTGTGATCTACACATAGTTCATCCGAAATTGCCATTCAAAAAGCAGTGTCACCTTCTCAAATGGTAGCCTCTCCTTCCATCCCATTCGAAGTTGAACATGCAAGTTCACTACCCGTGAAATAGAGTAGGATTGTTCAAATGGCATTCTTTTGAGAAGTCTAGCACACACTTAATTGCATATACATTGTATCGATTTTTGTTGAAGCCATTGGCACCACCACTTGGTCCACACACACACACACACACACACACACACACAATATGGTAAGTTTATTCTTATGAACAACTAAAATTCCACTATTTAGGCTCATTGGTTGAACTCTTCAATGGTCATAGTAGCATGCTTGAGGGTTATTTGATTCTTTTGCTTCAACTTTGCTCGCTCAAATCATCAATCATTTTCAAGAATTATTGAGGGAATTGGAGATGGAGGTAGTCTTGAGGATTAAAAATGTGTTTCTCAGAATGCAAGAAATCAAGGTTCAAAGAGATGGACCCACTCTAAATTTCATGATGCTGACATTTTTTTGGCACCTTAGCTCCACTAGAATAGAGCCACCGCTCAATTGGGTGGCTACTCATTGGGTTCTCTTATGAAATTTTTTATTAAAGCTTTTCGGGATAATTTACTTACATAATTACAAGATATGATTGCCACTACCTTGTGGAGGCATACAGAATTTTTATGTATATTTTTACCTTGGAGGAGGAAAGAGGGAGAATGGGCTAGGTGCCCCCCACATGCTGGGGGATTAATTGTTAGACATTGACTGATATGATTGATGTTTTGTTTGTCCAACTACACCTCTTTGAGGTGCAATTAGTGATGGGGGGAGGTAATTGAATTACAATTGCATCCTCCTGTGGAGCCCCCCCCTACCCAAAACTGGACCTTGCTTCTTCTCAGTTGCAACAACGTGCGAGTCACGTACTAGTAGCATTTGAAAGGACATGATTTCTTTCTTTTCGAGACTTTCAAGACTCCATTGAGGACACATGTCTAACAATCAGAATTGAATGACCTTCACCCATATGAATACCAAGGCCTTTAGCAAGCCAAAAAAATAGATTTACTACATACATATACAAAGTTTATGGTGCAAAGAAACTCTAAAGAGGAAAAGAAAACGAGAAGAAAAGTACAAATATATGAATGCACACTAGAATCACCTCTTTATATGGATATGTGAAGAGTGCACGATGCATGCAAAATGTGAGAGTGAAGAAGAGCAGGCACGAGCACGATGTGGGTGAGCTCTTAGTGAGGGTTTTGAAATTTCCTCATGACTCCTTATTCTTTCATTATATCCAAAGATTAGGTTAGTGGTTAGTGATGGGAGGCCGACCACTTGGCCTGCACCCTAGCAATCTCCCACTTGAAGGCCGACGTGGCCGAAGTGGCTATAAGTGTAAGGGTTAGTATGTACAACTATACAAGTGTAAAGCATGATCATAGCTTCACTCTACATCCATCGTCTCTATGCAATGTACAAACCACTCTAGAAATAGACTCTTTGTTAGAGAATCCACTGGGTTCTAATCCGTGTGGACTTTGGCTAGCTCAATGCGTTTGCTAGCCAAAATATCCCATATCACATGATACTTGACCTCGATGTGTTTTGATTCGGAATGAAACATGAGGTTCTTTGCCTGGGTTGCATGATTCGTTATTCGATATTTGTTTTATTCGTGAATAATGTTCGATTAATATGTTCTAAAGATTTATTCGTGCGTATTATTCGCCGCCACGTCAGCTTTTTGAAAAAAAAAAAACATTTTATTGCTTACATATCGATCGATATTTAATCGATTGATAGGCTTTCAATCGATAACATTAATCAATCTATATATTTTTTATCAATACAATAGTAGTATAGATAGCTCAAGCTTGCGTGTTTTAGCTACATTTTCCTTCACCAAAGTGTCAGGTTACCTCCGACATAGAAATGTTGAGTTGAGAAAATATTATTTTTAATGTTTATACATAAAAAAATAAAATAATGATATAGATTTGAATTACTTATAATTCTTAACAAATAGAAGTTATTCTTTAACTTTATTGATAAGATTAAATAAATTACTCTAAGCAATAGAGACTATACTTTAGCTCTACTTGTTTAAGAATAGATAAATAAATAATTGTATGCATTAGAGGCTATTTTTCTAGCTATAGTGCGAACGTATAATTCTAAACATTAGAAGCTATACTCTTAGCTCTATTTGTTTTAGTATAGATACTAAAAGTGATATTTGATGGTTAAAATCTACCATAGCTATACTATGTGCACAAATAATAGTGTTAGTTCATACGTTTTGGAACATATATACATACATGTAGGGTCTTTTGGTTGTCATGAACAAATGTTCTTACCTCCATATAGACAAAGAATAGGTCCACTTAGTGCCTCTTGGTTGTTATGAGATGATTCTCTTACTTCCAAGAAAAGATATGAAGTAGGATTCACTTGGTTGCATAGAATAAGTCCACTTAGTGCCTCTTGGTTGTTATGAGATGATTCTCTTACTTCCAAGTGAGGTTTAAGGTATGAAGTAGGATTCACTTGGTTGTTATCGAGCTTATGCTCTTACCTCTAAGTGAATATGGTGGATTACCTATAGAATTCACTAGGTTATGATCCAGCAAAAGCTCTTACCTCCTAGTAAATATTAGTCATGCATAGTACTTGGGTGTCACATGGATGTTATCGAGCTCATGCTCTTACCTCTATGTTGATATAGAAATTAGAGACCTAGTTATTTTAGGGTTGATTGGTTGTGCTTGAGCAGTAGCTCCTACCTCCAAGAGACATAGATAGTGGAATGTGAGATGACTCCATTGCTCATCTAAGTTGTCTTGAGCAAACACTCTTTACCACCTAGTAGCCAAGAATGATATACCATTGGTAATCTTCCCTAAAATATTATCTTAACACTATTCATTCATCATTTTAATTTAGCAAATCATATTTAAAACCTTTTATCTTTCTCATTGCGCTATTATGGTGAAAATTTATAATCATAGTGTATCTATTGATTGTAGGATATATTTTGTTGAAGTCAGAAAGCATGGTGCGAGAAAAAGAGTAGTCATATGTGGAGGAAAAAGAGAGAGGCAAAACAGTTTTGTTTTTGGAATGCAAACATTGTGGGCATAAGTGGCACGGCAACGCAACTCGCATCAAAGAACATTTATTCGGCACTAGTCCCAATGTGAAAGATGTGGAGCACCACCTAACGACATATGGGTCCATTTTGCAGGGTATGTAAAGAAATACAAACAGGGAGGTCTTCTTCCTAAGAGACAGAAGGGCATGACATGTACGTCATCTGTCAATATAGAAGAAGTGAGTGTGGATCAAGAAGACATGCGAGCTAACCAAGGACCTTCAATGGGAACAACCCGAATACCTCAAAGTCCTTACACTTTTCCAAATGGTGCCATGGGACGGATAGATGCTAGTTTGGGGACATCCAGCAGAGCCGGTACGCTTGGGACTCTACAGGTAGCATTCACTCACCAGGACATGCTCGAATTGCATCTAAAGTGGATACAAGCCTTCATGGCTTGTGGAATCTCATTTAATGTCATAAAAAATCCTATTTTCAAAGATGCCCTAATGTCAACTGCAAAAAAAGGATTCATCTATCCTGATTATAATTAAATGCAAACGGAGTATGTTGACAAAGTGAAGAGCAGTACAGAAGCAATTCTCAGGTGAACAATGCTTGACTTTGTTCTCGAGTTTGGATGTACCATAGCCCTCGACGGATGGACCAGCTGTAAAAAAAAACCATTGATTAATGTCATGGTAATTTGTCCCAAAGGTTCAATGTTTTTGGAGGCCATTGATACCTCATTGAAAGAGAAGACATCTCCATACTTGACAAAGGTATATGGCAACGCTAGGGACTTGCTACGCGCCGTGAGCGAGCCACAAAGGCTCCTAGCACACAGTCATACAACAGACAAGCTCACAAGGAAGAATGGTGTGTCACTCACCTTCCTACGTAGTTGCGAATGAAGGATTCTCGCGCCACGAAGAAGAGGGAGACGCCGCTACGCCGCGCTCAACCACCTCGCCGCCGTCGTGCTGCCGTAACGCTCGATCACACACACACTCTCACTCTCTCTCTCTCTCTCTCTCTCTCTCTCTCTCTCTCTCTCTCTCTCACATACACACACACACACAAGGAGATGGTGAAGGAGAAGGTGGAGATGGAGCAAGAGCGGCTTCTATTGCACAATGAGAGAATGAGTAAAAATTAGGTTTAGTGGCTTTTATATGAGCTCACCCCATTCACACTTGGGCGCCCATACTTAGCCAACTAACTCCTTGAATATTCCAGTTAGAGTGCGCCTGTCATCGGCGATCACCCTTACCCTGTTCCTATTGGTCCGACAAGCCCGGTACCTGACTCTAAATAATACAACGTTTATAGATCATAGGGTGTCCGTGTGCCGTGAGGGTTAACATGCCCCCCTTCCTGATGTAGATTCCGTCCTCGGAAGCTATCCAGTTGAAGCTCGTTCGTCGAGATGGAAGAGCAGTCGACATCGATGTGCGTAGCCTTCTTCAATCACTGCAAAATCAAACAACATTGCCACAATAATTGCATTCTCATATACAATTAAAAATCATATGCAATAGACAGACAAATTGATTGGTAACAGAATTTTAGACAATTTGTCAGCAATAAACATTAAATTGCAATATAATCAAATGCATAAACAGATGTAAAGGTAAAAAATTAAACAAGTCCGGGGTCGCTAATTTAACGGTCAAAAGGCACTAGAGCTCGACTATTAATACCATGGGTAACTTCTCAATTTTTTCTGGTCAATTAAGTTGTTTAATCGCGAGAGCCAAGTATTTGATGTTCGAGGGCTGACTAGAGGCTATACCTAGAAGACCTTGTAGTTAAGCTACGATAAAAGGAATTTCTCATGAAATCATCGCCTGACTGATTACCTTTTCTTTGACCCCCCAAAGTCTTTTCACATTGATTCAATTTTGATGTGTGTGCTTATTTTGTATGCCTTGGGTTTTTTGCTTTTCAAGGAAAAGCGCCCACACTGGGAACCTCTAGGGCTCTAGTACCATAGGTGATACATGTGAGTGAAGTACCAATTTAAGCAGGGATTTCTCTTCCAGCTTAAAATTTTACATTGTGGCACTTTGATTTTTTGTTTGTTCATTTTCAGCATATTAATTTTGTAACTTTGGGGGGTCATATAACACTGTTACCCTGCCCAGGCTCATCACATTAGTAAACTCCCTTTATAATACTTAAGCTAAAGGTCAATAGGGTTAAGCCCACTAGAAATCCCTAGTACATTTCACACAATGCTGCCTAAATCGGATTATGAACCTAAGTAACCATTGCTTATTAGGAAGGCATTCCCCATGGTATTAAGAGAAGATTTCTAATACCTAGCTTGGTCAAACTAGCTTAGTCGGACTGCTTGATTTTTAAACCTAGACAAGTGATTATGACACAACATTACATTGAATTAAATGTTTGATACTAAGCAAATGCGCTGAATATTATGCTACCAATCACAATCAAAGCAGACAAACATGGATGCAAAAAGATAAGGGCAATGCTAATGGACATAAAACACCTGTTTGTGTTGATGGTCGCGCTTGATTTGAAGTGTGAACGAGAGAAAGGTTCCATGAAGGTCCAAATCCTATCAATAGCAACACGCTCCTGTACACACTAGGAAACAAAAGGAATACCTCCAGGAGGCGCATTAGTGGAAAAAGGTACCAACACTTATTGAACACAACAAAAAACATAAGGAACCCTAACCTAATTATTTGCACTCCCCCTAAAGATTCAAGGGAATAGGATATTGTAGAGGTTGGGGGGAAACCCTAAGGCTAAACCCCTATCCTCGTCGTCGAGATAAACAAAGTAATCATCCATGAGACCATATGTGCCATCCGTGTAATCATATAAATTTTCTTCTTCATCATAGGTGCCCATGTTTACTAAGAAGGTCACTAGACGCCTATAGTCATCTTGGTCAAAAGGGTAGGCTTGTGCAATGGGAGAAACGCTCTCTACTAAGTATGGATCAGACGTGGTCAAGAGACGTATCAGCCATTCTAACTCCTCAAAATTCCTCTCACATGCTAGCGTACCTATCAAATCCCATTCACATGCAAGCACTGGAAAGACCATGTGAAACATTTGTGAAAAGTAACGAGGGTACCTCTCACCCAAGGCAGGAGTGGATGACTCTAGCGTACTAGCCATATCTGTACACGCAAATAGATGATGGTTAGAGTGCAAATATTACAAGGGTCGTGTTCTTGTGCATAATTTGTTTTTATTATTTTTTGTTATGGCTCTTGCTCTTTTACTTTTTAATCTTTTTTTTGTGAGTATAAGGCTTTATATATACATTCCCTAAGATTGGAGATGGAGAGGTCAGGGAGGAAGGTTGAGAGGGAAGCAAGTGAATGACGGATGTCAGCAAACACTCCCCCCTTTCTTGGGTAGATCATACTTTTTGGAATGATGTCGTCACCTTTTGAAACCAATTGTTCCAAGTTGTTATGGGTAAAGGCTTTAACCAATAGTTTTTGATCACCCTATGTGTTTCATCTAGTTGCAAGGGTGGTAAGGTACTCTCCCATGATTTTATTTGCAACATTGTTGGAGGTGGTGAATCTACAACGGGAGGTGCAAACTCTTTCTTGCTTGTATGGATATGTACAATGGTAGATGGAGGTTGTGTCGAAGCTTCTATTTCCGTATAGGAACTACATGAAGAGCAAGAAGCTTCATTTTCTTTTCCTGTTCCTGAGCTAGGTGGAACAAATCGTTCTTTCTTTGGTACCCAAACTAGCTCTGGAGCAGGTGTGTCGCATTCCGTGATTTTTTCCTTTCCACGATTTTCAATTTGTTTTGGAGCCACAGAATTTGGTTTACATGGGTCAGGTGACAGGTAAGAATACAATTTACGTTTGGGCACCCAGATTTGATCATTTCCTTTATAGTATCCTTGGGCTTTTAATAGTCGTTTAGGAATCCAGCGCCACGTTTTCTTACATTTCTTGGAGCGAGTGGGACGTTTCTTACGAGGCTTCCATTTTTTAGCATCAGCCATGGTTACTAAAGAAGCTTTAGGGACCCACTTGTATGCTTTCTTTGTTATATTAGGATGGTTCTTGTGTGTCTCAATCTTTCTTTCAACTACATCAGTTGAAGATCTAGAGAGTTGGGCTATGGGGACGTACGGTTCAACCTCTTGGACATGCAATGTCTTGGGTTTTATTTCCTTAGGCAATATCTCAAGGACTATGGCTTGAGTGGTAGGGATAAGAGTTGGTTTTTGCGTTGTGACACCCCCAGTCCCCCAATCAATAGTGCATTTGGTGGCTATCATCCACGTGCGTCCTAGGTTTATATTACCCTCCATAGTTCCAATAGGCATGACAAAAAAGTCTTGAGCTACAATTCCATTGCCATAACTGACAGAAGTGTGCCAGATTCCAAAAACCGTAGTTTTTTTCTTGTTGACACCCTTGACTTGGATAATACTCTCAGATAGAGGTGGTTTCCCTAACTGACACCACACCCCATAGGATAGCAGATTATATTTAGCACCCGTGTCCAATAAGGCGTTATATAGAACTTTTCCATAGGCACTATTTAACTCAATAGGGTATCATAGAGGTGTGTCAGAGTCCAACCAATCCTCTTTGATTTCCACGTGGAATGCATTTGTGACTCCAAGGTTAGCCTCTCGTTTTTGTCTTATACGTTGTTGTCGCTCCTTAGCCTCAACTTGAGCTTGTATCTTCTTTAACTCGGTTTGTGCTTTGGCGGCCTTCTTTTGATGAATGGCCCGAAGTTCTTCTTGGCTTAAAGGATCATAATATCTTTTGAATTTACTCCCATTGAGGAATCCAATGGTTTCAACTCCATCAAGAGTTTCCACACGAAGGGTACCTTGTGGGGTAATTTCACATACTCTATATGGTCCTTTACCAGCATATTTCAACTTTTTCTTCTCTTTACGTACTCCATACATAAGGACTTTATCACCAACTTTGATGTCCTTATCCTTCACATGGCGATCAAACCACTTCTTTCTCCTATCCTTTTCCACAAGAGCATTTTGCACAGCCAACTGTCTCTCTTCGTCTAGTTTTTCTAAGATATACAAACGCTCGGTTAAGGGGTTACCATTCCATCCTTCTTGCGAAGCTACCTTAAGACTAGGAATGACAAACTCCCAAGGCATAACCGCTTCTTGGCCGTATACCATTTTGAATGGCGTACAATTAATAGCCACTTTATAAGCAGTACGATAAGCCCATAGAGCAGATGTCAACTTCAAATCCCAATCAGTGCGATGAGCTTCTATCGTCTTGGTTAAAATAGAGATTAGAGTCTTGTTGGTGCTCTCGGCTTGTCCATTAGCTTGCGGGTAATAAGGTGTAGACTTATGGTGGGATATCATAAAGGTCGTGGTAAGCTCTCTTATTACCTCATTTATAAAATGGGTACCATTATCACTAACAATTTCAAAAGGGCAACCAAATCTTGTGATAATGTTCTCAAAAAGAAACTTAGCTGTTGTCCTCGCGTCAGCTTTTTGTGAAGCCTTAGCTTCAGCCCACTTTGTTACATAGTCCGTAGCAACTAGAATATATCGAGATTGAGTGTTGCGAGCTGCGGGACTAATTGGACCTACAAAGTCTAAGCCCCATTTTTCAAATGGTTGGGTTACTTTAATAGGATGTAAGGGCATTCTGTCTTTGCGCTGTGTGGTCTTGTAACGTTGGCACTCATCACACCCTTTTGTAAAAAGTGATGCATCCTTAAATAAAGTTGGCCACCAATAGCCTGATTGCAGCACCTTTCTAGCAGTCAGGTCTCCTGAAAAATGTCCTCCTGCTATGCCCATATGTGCTTCTTGCAAGATATACAAATATTCATCCTCGCGGGCACAACGCCTAAGAATATCGTCCTTGCCTAGTCTATACAGAGTTCCGGCAATCAAACAATAGGGTTCACATTCTTTTACTAGCCTTCGAGCGATATCCTTACGAAGTTCCTTGGGTGGGAAACCATTAACTAAAAAGTTAACAATGTTCTCACTCCATTCAGGCATAGTTTCAACTATGAATAGGGAAGTATCGGGTAATTCATCATCAACTCCTATAGGGGCTTCACCATTGGGTATGCGAGACAAATGATCAGCCATGACGTGCCTTTTACCGGGTCTCACTACAATCGTGAAATCAAACTCCAGAAGAATTAACAACCATCGTGTGATTCTTCCTGTGGAGCATGTCTTGTTTACCAGATACAGCAACGCTTGATGATCCACATAAAATACAAACTTGTTTGCCAGAAGGTAGTAACAAAATTTCTTTACTGCATAAACCATTGCTAAACCTTCTCGCTCTGTAGTGGTGTAGTTCCTTTCAGCATCGTTCAATTGACGGCTTGCAAAGCTAATGGGATAGTCCAATTTATGTTCTCCTGGTTGAGTGAGAACACACCCAATAGCAAAGTTTGATGCATCAATATGCACATGGAAAATGACATCCCAGTTAGGTGTCCTTAAAATCGGAGCACTTGCTAGTTTTTTCTTCAATTGTTCATAGGCCTGGTCACACTCTTCAGTCCATTTAAATTCAATGAGAAGCTTGTACAAAGGACGTGCTATCTCAGCGAAAAATAAAATAAACCGTCGATAATAACCCACGTGTCCCATGAACCTTTGAACTCCCTTGTAATTGGTTGGTGGTGGTAACTCTAGAATCACTTTAATTTTGCTCTCATCGGTTGAGATACCATTCTTAGATACTATATGCCCTAAAATAACTCCATGCTTGACCCAAAATTGGCATTTGAACGGGTTCAATGAGATACAATATAACCTACACTTTTCAAACACCTTCCGCAAACATGATAGATGTTCTTTCCAAGAAGAGTAAACACAAAGTTCGTCTAAGAAAGCTTCACAAAACTCTCTCAAATATTCTTTAAAAGCAGTGTTTATTAATCGTTGGAATGTAGCAGGGGCATTTGTTAAGCCAAAAGCCATCACACGAAATGCAAACACGCCAAATTCTGTGATGAAGGCAGTTTTAGCTTCGTCCTCTAGCGCTATCGTGATTTGGTTGTAGCCTGAGTACCCATCTAGAAAGCTATAAGCTTCCTTGCCTGCAACTCTTTCGAGTACATGTTCGGAATATGGTAGGGGGTAATGGTCTCTTCTAGTAGGTGCATTAACTTTTTTGAGGTCCACGCACACCCTGAGTTTCCCATTCTTTTTTGGCACGATAACTATTGGAGACACCCATTCAGAGTGTTCAATAGGATATATGAACCCACATTTGATAAGCTTTTCTAGTTCTTCTTGAATGATCTTTGCGTACTTAGGATTCATCAGGTAGGGTCTTTGTTGTACGAGCTTCGCAGTGCTAATCATAGGGATTGTATGTTGGACCACAGAAGGTGGAACACCTTTCATATCATGGTATGTCCAAGCGAATATGTCCTTGAATTCCTTGAAAAGCTCTTTGAGGACCGCCTCTTCAACTTCTGTGAGGTCTTGGGCAATAAACACAGGTTTTGATTCTTCACCAGGGTCGGCTAATTCTATTTCTTTAACTATTGCCGGACCATCATAGATTCCATTATTCCCATCGATAGGTATTCTTTGGGCTTTTGTGTACACAACCTTTGCTTCCCCTGTGGTGTAAGATTTGAAATGTTCTGGTGCAGGATGCAAGTCTGTGGATTCTGGTTGTGCTTTGGTCTGTGCTTCTATTTCTGCTTTCTTGTGTTGTCGAGCTAACTCTTGCTTTTGACGCCTCCTTGCAGTGCGGCTCAACTTTGGCTTGTCTATGATCTCTAATTCGGCTATGTCATGGGGTCGTGGTCTACACCACATAACATTTTGGAGATATTCACCCCAATCGTCTACCAATTTTCGATGAGCATCACATGCTCCTATATAACTGAGCCATTCTGCTGAGGATCTCTTCTTTTTTATCCTAGCACGTACATTGGCTCGATATCGACGCCTCTTAAGTTTTTCTTTTTCTTATTTGAGACCTGATTTTGATTTGCATTTAGATTTGGCTCACTAAAGGAGTCCTCGTTGGTGTCCTCTTCACTCTCAGAGGAGCTATCATCGGTTGATGTGCTCGGTCCTTCCGAATGTTGACTCTGAACTTGCTCCATTCTCTAATTCATGAGATTCAGAATCCGTTTCACTGTGGGAGTCCGTGTCTGAGTCGTTTTGGTCAAAGTCTTCTATTGAGCTATCGGTGTCACTGTCAGATTGGTCTACAATTGCCTTGCCCTTAGAAGATGCATGTATGGCACTTATCATGTTCAGAGGTGCAATTTGTGGTACCTCTTCCCCCTCTGGTGTGACCCAAGTGGTTCCTCTATTTCCCCAGGTATCTATGGTTGCAGAGAGGTGTACCCAGTCCACGTTGTCTGATTCCGTCATACCCGGTAACACATCCATGTAAGGAGAATCTTGGCCAATGTCTGTATCCTTCTTACAAGTGTAACAATATTGTAGTGGGGCCGAGTGAACTGTGGTGTCAAAGCGATGATCAATAATGGTTTTACTCCGTAAGGGGTGTACCTTACCAGTCACCAAATCCACTCTAAGGACAGAGTCTTGGAATTGCAAATAGACATGATTTTTAGACCAATCATGAACCATTTGTGCTTCCCTCATGAATGGTCGTCCTAAAATCATTTCATATGACATAAGGTGTTTAGAGAAATCCATCACAATGAACGTATGTCGTACCTTGTGTCCTAGAACTTTGATCTTAAGATCCTTGAGCATCCCCATAGGTTTGGCTATGGTACCATTTGCCATCTTTACCACAATGTTAGTAACACTGAGGCGGGGTTTTCCCATGGATTCCCAACAATCTTTTGTAACGATGCTAACTCCCGCACCACCATCAAGAATTCCCTTTATAGTTAATCCCTTGGTAGTGATGGGTAGGGTCGCATTAGACTCGTCGCCTTCAAAATACTGCCCTAATTCGTTAATGGGTACCTCGATCACAGACTCGTGTCCATCTAAGTCAAGTGATTGCACATGATTTTCCTCATCAATCATAATCGAGTCAGGCCTATTTGGTTGCGCAAACTGCGGTAATCCCGTTTGTAGCTCTCCGTTAAGGAATGCTCGAAGTGCAAAGAATAACTCAGGATCTCCATACAGCTTTGCTATGATCGTGGTTCGGACCTCAGAAGACATGAAGTCCACTAGTTTGGCAACATTCATTGGCATTTTGCAGGGTGTAGGTCCTTGACTAGGAACTAGTGAGGATGGAATCTCATATTCCTCAATGGGATCAGGTATTCCTTCGTTAAACATCCTTTCCAACAAGAAAGGTGTATGCTCACTTTTTGATGTCCCGTCCTCACTCCCTTCTTGGATGATACTAGATATGGCTAACGGTCTATGGTTCATGTGGGGTGGATGAACTTGCGTGGGAAACACTGTGTCATGAATTTTGACATGCATGGGTTCTGGTTCTAGTTTCCTTTGAGTCTCCTCCACTAAACCTCTTAGATGTTTCACCTGCTCAATCTCGTCTACTAGGTTTGGGTACGTCCTAATCTTCTTTTTACGATTCTTCCCTTTTTGCCCCTGCGGTTTATCTTGGGGGTCTTGGATTGGATTTGGAAACACTTGTGGTGTTTTCAGAGGCTCTTTATGGTTTTCTCTTATTCGGTTTTCATTTGGTTCCATGTTACGGTTTTCTTTGTCGGTCTTTCCCTTTGTGGTATTGGTTCTAGTCTCCATTGTCTCGATTGAATCTGAATCATCCTCGAGGTCATTCATATACACGGGGTCATCTCCTGTTCCTATGTTTGTTTTGGAACTTGGCTTTGAATTTCCCTTATTCTGCGACCTCTTCCTTCGTGTCTTCTTTTTCTTTGCTTGGATAATTGACGCGGTATCTCTCTCTTCGAGGATATGGCCTGGCCCTTGAAGCATAGACTGTGTAATCACATAAGCGGGTGCGACGGGTGGTATTGGCGATGTCACACTAGCAATTTCGACCAAATTTAGGGGTGTGATTTAAGGCGCATTTGGGTTATAGGGGCATTGGGCAATCAAGTGATCTATGCCACAACGATTACATGTGAGTATTGGCATTGCAGACGTGCTCCCTTGATTCATTTGCATCTGTGCAGGATTCTTTTGCAGCCGAATAGGGCACTCCGCTGCCCGATGTGGTCCACCACACTCATAGCATTGAAGAGGTGGCCTCCTAGCCTGGGTGTTGATATTTTGACCTCTGGATGCGAGAGCAGCAGCTTGATAAACTGGCTTGACTTGCCCCCAACAATCTTCCATGTAGTATATAGGACACTCTTCCAATATATCAAGTCCGTAGGCAATACTAGTGTCTATTTCCTCCTCACAGCCATCTGCATAAGCATTAGATGGCTCGCAACCCACTTGGTTCATAGGGGCGACTCTTGGATGCGGGGGCTGCGGTCCTAGCACAGGAGGTGGTAGCGGTGTAGCTTGTACAACATTTTGAGATCTAGGGACCATGTGTTGCGGTAGTTGCTCAACAGGTGGAGCATGCATCAATACAGGAGCTCGAGGCGCATCCGTCCAGGCTACAGGTGGTCTATTTGCCATCATACGTTTGATCATTAAACAATCCTTAGCTTGGTGACCATACCTACCACATGCATTGCAAGTTCCATTAAATTTTACTCTAAACGTAGGGCACTCACTAGTGCTATGTGGACCTAAGCAAATGGAACACCATTGTTGCTCCCTTCTTGGATACATGTGACTATTTTGAGGGGGTCGATTATCCTTAAGAGACTCTTGGATTGCCTTGGTGAGGTCTGTCAAGAATGTCTCAAATACCTTTGGCTCATTGGCAATGGGCTTCGCAGTCATGGGTTCATACTCAATGGCTTGTGAGCTAGTGGATCTCGTGTCAGTAGACACCCTCATGCCTGCTATCATCAAGTTGTCCTCTAATTGGATTGCATTGGCAGTGACATCTTCCCAGGTTGTGATACCTCTAATCACTAGTCCATTATAGATTCCTTCATTCCTCAACCCTCGAATGAATCGATCAAGCAGTTGGTTATTGTTGAAGCGCTCATTTACAGGGCAGCGAGAGTTTAAGTGCTTTAGATGACTAATGAAGTCCCTTACTGACTCTCCTTCCTTACGTTCGGCCTTCTGTAGCTGAGATGCTACACCCCAACGCACACCTTCTCGTATGTACTCCTTTAGAAACAACCTTCGAAGGGTAGGGTAGATTGTTTTCTCGTCCACCCTTAGGGTTCTATACCAATCTCCAGCCTTTCCACTTAATGTCAAGCTTAAGGCATTGCACTTATGTAGTTCGTTGCGTTCCCCTAAGGAATCACATACTTGTTCAAACACTTCAATGTGTTTTCTAGCATCTTCGTCCCCATTGAATTTTTGCGTGAGTTTGGCAATTTGTACTGCCTTACTTCTAGGCTCTCTATCAGATGCATGACGCATATTTTCCGCGATAGATCGACCTATGGTTTGAGCAAACGCTGCCAAGTCACCTATGTGAGGAGGCAGGGCCGGTGGAGGTACTCTTGGAATCATATGTGGGAGAGGGACGGGTACCGGTCTTGGCATATGTGTGGATGATGCAGGATATGGAACATAACCGGGCATAGGTCCACTCGGATAAGGGCTAGGGAGCGGCACTCGAGGAGCATAAACAAGTGGTACAATTGGAGGTGTGTGGGCCATGTGTGCATAAGGGGCTAGAGGCACATACGGTCGAGGCCCCATATTAGGTACTACGACACTAGGTAGTGGCACTGCGCTAACCGTAGATGTCATCGGTACATTCTCTGTCAGGCCTATCCCTGGAGTGAGCACTGTGTTTTCCTTAATAGAGGGTTGAGCCAAGTTAGGGAAGCTAAAGTTGTTGCCCGGAGGCTCAGATTGCATAGAGACCCCAGGTGAAATGACGTAAGATGGGTCCATGGGACTCATTAGAGGAGTCTCCATTTGTGATAGAGTAGGCTGTTGAGCCTTGCTCGTATCCAGAAATCTCATGGGGCCAGTTGAGAATATATTTACCCCTCGGTTTTGCCTTTCTGATTGAATAATGCCATGGATAACATTACAGATCATTTTCTGTTGATCTTCGATGCTCGTGGCACTAGAGGTGGATTGTACAATCTCTATCCATCCTACATGGTAGGCGTGGCCAGAGTGTAGATCCGTCAACACCTCAGTGTGGAGGTCGTATGTCCAATGATCATTAATGAACAATCCTTCTAGAGTCGACGTGTTAACGGTTTCTTGTGAGGTAGAAGCAATGTTGCTCCCCGTGGTTTTACTTGTCACCAACGGTACTCTAGAGGGAACTTCTGAAGGAGGGAGCTCAACAGGGCCTTCTTGGTAAGAAGTTGGCAGGATATCCACATGGACACTCTTTGGGGGTGTGGGGTCCACGTGCGATGTGAAAGGAGAGTCCACTTCCCCACCCCCTTCGTGTGCTTCATTTGCATCAAGTTCCGAGCGAGTAGCTCTACCTAATGTTTCCATGAAACGGCTAAACATACTAGTACTAGGCTATGGAGCTTCAGGAGGTGCATGGCCTTCTCTCTCAGTGTTTTGGGTAGGGTATGCTTCCATGATTTCTGAGTCGGAGGAGGAATCACTAGCGGCTATTTTAGGGTCTTGGGTGGTGCTACCTTGTGTCCCCGCTAAGGGTCTAGAGCCTATCGTGGATGGGTAATGGGTGTCCGTATGAACAGAGGCACCCTCAATATGCTCGTGTTCTAGCACCCGCCCAGAGCGTAAGTGCATGTGCTTTTGATACCCTAAGGTGTCAAAAAGCTGCTCTAGGAGGCCTTGTGACAAGTTTTTTGCATGTTTTTTGTTTGTTTTTTTGCTAGATTTTTTAGAGCGTGTCGTGGAATGGGCCGTGTGATAGCTCGAAACGAGCGTATCGCTAGGAGGGACGCGCTGTGCTTTACAGCCCACCGTTTGGTTCTATTTTGCTCCAGAAAAGCCCGAAACAGTCTTTTCCTAGCTGGGGAACTAGGCTCCAAATAGCAAGTCCTAGTGTGCAATGAAGGAGAGGAGAGTGTAGGACTTATCCCACATTCCTCACTCCCTCCTTGTGAGTCTAGCCTATATATATAGGAGTGAGACTACCCTATATCATGAGACAGAGCCTAGGCCTGGGCTTGGGCTTGGGATTGGGATTGGGTCAAATGACCCCGATCCCGATCTCACTTTTATACAAACCAACCCGTCTGTTTTTATAACCTCCCCCTCACTCACGTTTTTATTTTTTGAAATTTTTTTTTTAAAAAAAAATATTTTTATTTTTTTAAAATTTTTTTTTTTTGGATATTATTTGGTACGCGTTTTGGTGCGCGTTGACCTCACCTAACTATTTACTGTCTCACCTACCTACTGACCTGCTAATCAGTGGTTCACCTAATTACTAACCTACTTAATTAACTAACTGTGCGCCTAACTGTGCACAAACCAGAAAACACAGAAAATGCAGAAAATTGAAACTTGACAGAACTGTGCAGTGCAAACCAGAAAATGCAGAAAACGCAGAAACTCAAGAAATGCTAACTGTGTAAGCTGAAATCTGAGCT
The DNA here is from genome assembly GCF_014529385.1 of Adiantum capillus-veneris. Classification (NCBI taxonomy): domain Eukaryota; kingdom Viridiplantae; phylum Streptophyta; class Polypodiopsida; order Polypodiales; family Pteridaceae; genus Adiantum; species Adiantum capillus-veneris. The sequence continues at coordinate 156,134,534 of NC_140935.1, forward strand.
TAATAGAACTAGCAAAACAGAGCTTAACAACACAGAAAACTTGAATGCAGTCAACAACATTGTGTCTTTCTCTATTGTTTTTGCATAACAACAATAATCAAACTTAAGCCGCGCCTTTCCTACATAAAAAATAGCTTCAATACAATTTACAGGTCACCATTGGAGCTTCACGCGCAGCAGCTCCACGGCAGCGGCGCCAAAAAATGTCAAGGCTAGGGACTTGCTACGCGCCGTGAGCGAGCCACAAAGGCTCCTAGCACACAGTCATACAACAGACAAGCTCACAAGGAAGAATGGTGTGTCACTAACCTTCCTGCGTAGTTGCGAATGAAGGATTCCCGCGCCGCGAAGAAGAGGGAGACGCCGCTACGCCGCGCTCAACCGCCTCGCCGTCATCGTGCCGCCGCAACGCTCGATCACACACACACTCTCACACTCACACTCTCTCTCTCTCTCTCTCTCTCTCTCTCTCTCTCTCTCTCTCTCTCTCTCTCTCTCTCTCTCTCTCTCTCTCTCTCTCTCTCTCTCACGTACACACACACACACAAGGAGATGGTGAAGGAGAAGGTGGAGATGGAGCAAGAGCGGCTTCTATTGCACAATGAGAGAATGAGTAAAAATTAGGTTTAGTGGCTTTTATATGAGCTCACCCCATTCACACTCGGGTGCCCATACTTAGCCAACTAACTCCTTGAATATTCCAGTTAGAGTGCGCCTGTCATCGGCGATCACCCTTACCCTGTTGCTATTGGTCTGACAAGCCCGGTACCTGACTCTAAATAATACAACATTTATAGATCATAGGGTGTCCGTGTGCCATGAGGGTTAACAGTATATGAGCGAGCTATTGCTCGATTGGGTGGACCGAAGAATGTGACAACTACTGTTACAGATAATGCTTCAAACTACAAAGGAGCGGGTTTATCCATTATGGAAAAGTACTCAGAAATTACATGGATTGGATGTGCAGCTCACACACTGAATTTACTTCTAAAGGATATGGGCAGATTATCAATCATTAAACAGGTTCTTATTGACGCCAATCACATAGTCAAGTTTATACGGGAACATCAGTTTGCTTATGCTTTATTTCGCTCCAAGTCTCCGAAAAAATCACTTCAAATCTTCTGTACGACACGGTTCGTTACATCATACTATGTTTTGAATAATCTCATTGAAGTCGAGCGGCTCTTACAGAAACTGTTGCTTATCGTCGTTGGGAGGCTTGGCTCAGCAAGTATCCAAGCCATCGCAAAGCAGCTCAAAAATGTGTGTCCTTGGTGTAATCTCCTCTCTTTTGGCGGAACATTGACAAACTTGTTGGGGTTAGTAAGCCCTATGTGGAACTACTAAGGGTTGTCGACACAGATAAGTTTGTCATTGGTAAGGTTTATTGGATCATGTCTGAGGTGTTGCATCAAACCAAAGAATACAACCACTACAGTGCAAGAGAGAGATCACAAATCATGCATCTTGTGGAAAAACGATGGGCTCAAATGCACACACCATTGCATGGTGCTGCATTTTTCTTGGATCCAAAGTTCCAGATGAACGGACAAGCTTCCAACAAACAGGTGATGAGAGACTTTAGAAACGTCTTCTTGCAGTTGTTGCCAGGCGACGATGGCATGGATGCATTCCAGCAAAGGGTGGATTATGCCAATAGGGAAGGAACTTTGGGAGATCCTTGGGTTCTTAATAGCGTAAAAAAGATTTTAGGCCCAGTATGGTGGAAAGAATATGGAGGAGACGTAGTTGAGTTACAACACGTGGGGACCAAGGTGCTTTTGGTCGCGACATCCAGTGGCAGTTGTGAGCGCAATTGGTCTTCTTATGACTTTGTGCACTCAAAGCGCAGAAATCGCTTAAGTCCTGCTCGTGCCGCAGACCTTGTGTACGTCTTTTGTAACATGTGTCTCCTTCATGCACCCACAAAGATAGCCACACATGCGACCAAAGTACACTTTGGAGTGCTTCAAACTCATGAAACTGTGGCGGAACAGAGATGTAGCGATGCTGAGATGAAGTGGAAAGTGGCTAAAGAATTTTCAAACAATGAAGAGGTTGATGACCTGGTGCCTGTGATAGATGGCGAAATATAAACATCTTTGTTACCATGTACATGTGGTAGTGATGTGTGTGAACACACTAGGACCGCCGAGGCATTTTTTCCCTCTTTAGGAGGTTTTTTCCCCCGAGCATTGTATATACGCCCATCACTCTAGGGCTATCTATCTTTCCATTGCACACTAAGTAATACACTCTCTATTGTGTGCCTTGAGCTTCCTTCGTCTTCTCCAAGCTATGTGTGTTTCTCTGCAACCCTAATTCCAACAATTGGTATCAGAGTAGGTCACGTCCTCTCGGGCTTACTCGCCAGCCGCTCCAGCACATGCTTGCTCACTTTCTCCGATTTCAGTGAGCTTTGGCAAGCGTTCGTAGGTCGACAAATTTTTTGGGTAAGCTCGTAGAGCTTGGTCTGCTCAAAATTTTGATTTGGGCTCATTTCGACCTCTGTTTCCACTACAAGCAGTACTGTACAAGCTATTTTGTCATTTTGTGCAGAATTTCTGTCAGTGCTGTTTTCTGCATAATAGGTGCCTTATAGTCTTCTACGGTTTGTGCTATATAGCATAGGTTGTTCCCGCTCCATTTCTCCTATTTTCGGGCAGTTTTCAAATCAGGTGCAACATTTACCATGGCTGACAACAACAACACAGATGTGTTCAAGATGTTTGCTGGTGAGGATAGGTTGGATGGGGACAACTACCCTATGTGGGCTTATATGATGCAACATGTTCTTGTGTCAAAGGGTGTCAGGAACATTGTGCAGGGCATCGATGTACGTCCTGGTTCAGAGGATGTAGGTGATGTTGAGGATGTTGCAGGTCTTGCTGCAAGGATTGCAGTTGTTAGAGTTGTTTTGCCTACGGCAAAACAAGCTCATTGGGATGTTAAGGATGCGCAGGCTCATGCATTGATTGCGTTGTCTGTGAAGCGCACCATTGTTCCTCACATCCGTTCAGCAAAATCTGCAAAACAGGCTTGGGATATTCTAGCAGGTCTTTATGCAAGCCGCAATGAGGCTAAAATTGCTTTGCCACGTAAAGAGCTGGAGTCAAAGATTATGCATGAGGAAGATGATATGGTCACTTTCCTTGCTAGTGTCAAGGATATCAATGAGCAACTTATTTCTGCAGGTGAAGTTATTTCAGGCAGTTCCCTTGTGCAGACTGTTCTTGATGCCTTACCAGATTCTTACCAGACTTTTGCTAGTACTTGGAGACTTATGACCCAAGGAAATCCAGAAGTTGTCAAGTTTGATGCATTATGCACATTGCTGTTGCAAGAGTCACTTTCCAGAAAAAACAGGACTAGACAGCGTGCAGTTGAACAGGCTTTTATTGCTTCTCAAAGAAAGGGTGGTAGCAGCAATGCAGCCACTTCTTATGGTTCTGCTGCGAGTGGAAAAAATTCTGTTCCTAATGCTTCTGCTGGCAGCAATTCGTTTGGAAATTCTGGTGATAAGGGCAAAAAGAAGATGCGTTGCCATTATTGTAAAGCCAATGATCGCTTGATCAAGTCGTGTCCTAAGTTGAAGGCCAAAGAGGCTAAGAAGAAAGAGGGTGGTTCATCTGCAAATGCTGGTTCCACTACAAATGCAGCCATTGTTGAGTCTTCTCTAAAAGGAGACTGTATTGCTGATGTTGATGTAGAATGGGCTTTTAGCGCAGAGTGCACTTACAATCCTGTTGTCCATGATGCATGCTTGTCAGTTGCTGTAGATTCACATGTGTGGTATTTCGACAGTGGTGCTACAAAGCACATTACCTCACATCGTGAATTGTTTACCTCTCTCGAGTCTGTCCCTCATGGGAATTCAGTCACTTGTGCCAACAACGCCTCTTATCTAGTTCAGGGAGTTGGAAAGATTGTACTCACTACTGCTAATGGCAGTTCCTTCACACTTGTTGATGCACTTTATGTACCTGGGATCAAGAAGAATCTCTTGTCTATATCCGCACTTGCTAGACTTGGACTTGTAGTCAAATTTGTGGATGACGTACAGTTCATGATCTCAGTTTTGGTGATGAAATTGTTGCATCTAGGCTTTTATGCCGTGGGCTGTATAAGCTCACTTTGTATGACAAGTGTGGACAAAATTTTGCAAATGCTGTTGCAGATTCAAGGGCTATTTCAGATGCAAAACTTTGGCATGCACGTTTTGGTCATCTAAATTTTGCCAGTTTGCTGCATTTGCAGAAATCTGATATGGTTGCTTCTTTGCTGCCTCTTGAAGCACCTGTCAAACATGTTTGTGAAGGCTGTATTTTGGGTAAAATGCAGCATTCTAAGTTTTCAAAGGATGGTTCAGTTCGGGCCAAATGCAAATTGCAGCTTGTGCATAATGATGTTTGTGGGCCCATGCAAACTCTGTCCTTGGGCAATTACCTGTACTTCGTGACTTTCATTGATGATTACTCCAGGCATGCATGGGTATTTCCGCTTAAAGCGAGGTCCGAAGTTTTTATGTGCTTCAAACAATTTCTGGCTATGGCTGAAAATGTCTCGAAATGTACTATGGGCACCCTCCGTTCCGATCGAGGGGGGGAGTATATGTCTCATGAATTTAATGCATTTCTGGCTAGTCGTGGGATAAAAAACCAATGTATAGTGCCTTATACACCTCAACAAAATGGTGTTGCTGAGAGGAAAAACAGGTCACTGACAGAAATGGCACGATGTATGGTCAAAAGTCAAGCTTTGCCGCATTCTTTTTGGCTCGAGGCCATCATGTGTGCCACTTATGTACTTAACATGTGTCCTACAAAAGCTTTGCAGTCTATTACTCCATATGAAGCATGGCATGATAGAAAGCCTTCTATTGAGCACATGCGTGTTTTTGGTTGTTTGGCATATGCTTTGGTGCCACAAGTGCAGCGTAGAAAATTCGATGATAAGGCTGTCAAATGTATTTTTGTTGGTTATAGTGCTGAAAGTAAAGGTTACAGGTTGTATCATCCACAAACAAAACGTATTCTGGTTTCTCGGGATGTAGTGTTTGTGGAAGATTTTGTTCAGCCCTTGCTGTCATGTACTAGAGACAGTAATGTAAGCTCACAGGACATTTATGACACTTTGTTGCCTCTTTTCAGTGATGGAAATACAAATGTAAGTTCCAATGAGGCAAATGTACAGCCTATGGGGGTTTCTGAAAATGTTTTAGATCAGCCTATTACTGATGCACATGTACATGATGTACTTGATGAGGAAAGGGCTGAAAATGAGCAGGCTAGAGGTATGCCAAAATGGCTGGTGCACACTTTGCGTGACAGTAAATTGGATGCACGGTTGTCTAGTCGTACTCGTTCAGGCTCTCGCCATGCATCTTACGCATTAGATTGTTATGCTTTGGCTGTGTCTAGCTTACATGATGTTGAGGAGCCTCTGTCTTTTAATGAAGCGCAGAATTCAAAAAATTGGATGGCTGCCATGCAATCAGAATATGATGCACTTATAGAAAATGATACATGGACTTTATGTGATTTGCCTCCTGGCAAAAAGGCCATTGGTACTGACGGGAGCAAAGCGAACCCCGAACCCCGATGGCCTCTAAAACACCGGGGACCGAATGGCGCGCCTCGAGCCTGTCATGGTAAAGCAAACAGGGGGCACCACCTAGCTTCAGCGGCTAGGACGCAAACAGCACACCACCATAACAAAGTTTTCATCCAAGAGAGATGGATGCTTGGGAGTAGTGATAAAGAGGAAAGGGAATGAGATCAAGTGAGAGAGAGAGAGAGAGAGAGAGAGAGAGGGGTATAGCGGCTTAGTACTTAGGCACCACAAAAGGATGGCGAATCCGCACACCCTTCACACATACACAAGCTGACTCCAAACACAAGACTAGGTGGCGATTCCGCACACCTGACATGGGCAAAACATTGCAAGAAAACCTACTCACAAAACCTCAAGCTTTATTTAGAGAATAAGGTGATGAAATTGGGAGCATAGGGTAGGGGAATGAGAAGGGAGAGAGTGGTAGAGCACATGGCGGATAGGTGGGAGTTGATGGTGAAGACTCGCACGAGGGTTATGGCCATCATCCTTCATTTAGTTTCCCTTCATCTTCCATAGCCAAGGGTGTAGAGGTCATGCTCAAGACAAGCATGGTGATTGCGGTGATGGTGATGGTGTGGGTGTGTGTGTGTGCACTAGACACACAGTGCATAGTGTGTTCTTTGGTGATGTTGTTTTTTTTGTGTGATGGTGACCCCTCTTTATATAGGGGAGGAGGGGGGAGAAATTCTAGAATTTAGAAATGAAGAAATCATTATCTACATAGGCCATGTGACTGTGGGCCCCACTTGTCTGGCTGTGTGTATATGTGCCAGAACAGCAGTCTCATGAGAGAGAGACTAAGAGAGAGAGATGGGTTGATGAAAAAAAGTGAGAGGTGACATGGAGAATAAAGTAATTACAAGAGGGGAGAGAGGGGAGTGTGTTCAGAGGTGAATGTGTGTGCAGATGTGTGTGAACACAAGAAAAATCAGATAACCACCGGGTGGGGATGGGTTTGTGGGCACCTTTGTTTAGTGAAACTGAGTGTGTGTGAGTGTGGGGGAGGTTATTTAGCTACAAGACAAGAGACATGGCGCCCTTTAGAGAGAGGGGGGGGTATTTGGGTCATGGGATATGATAGGAGAGAGAAAGAGGGGGTGGGGTATACTATTTTGGAAGATAGGGTAAGTTGCATGTGAGTTAGGGTGCATTATTGGTGAGTTATAATGCATTATTGGTGAGAGGTGGGGTAGCTTGAGGGGAGAGAGAAAGGAGAAAGGACAAGGGGAAGAGAGAGGGGGTTGACCTTTTGAGTGGAGGAGAGGAAAAGGGACACACAGCGGGGCAACAGTGAAGAAAAAGAAGGCAAGGTGGGGATGGGCTGCCCCGTAGGCATGAGGTGGCCTATTTTACCTTTCTCATATATTTACATAATCATACTTTATTTTTTCTTACTTTTTCCAATGTCTTTTATCACTCCCTCCCTAAGAGGGGGTTTTCATGGGGTGGGGACGAGAGAAGAGGGGTATGGGAGCTTGGCTTGTGAAAAGCCCCCATCATTAGCCCTCCCCTTTTGGCTAGAGGCATTCATGTCTCTAGCTCATCTGTTTGATCATTATCGTCGGAGGTGGCGGCTGATGGTGTGTCCTCATCTGGAATGTCAATAGGTGGAGCCTGGTCAAATCGAAGAAAATAAGGTTTAAGTCACCAACCATTTACCCTGGTTTTATGAAGTTTTCCATCAGCCTCCATAAGCTGGTAGCTTCCATTGGCATACTTTTTCCTGACGATGAAAGGACCTTCCCATCGGAGTAGGAGTTTCTTATCCTTGCGCGTGTCGAAGCTATTGTCGTAGCGGAGCACCAACATTCCTTTCTTCAATTCTTTTTTCCGGAGATGCTCGTTAAAGCTAAGCCGTCTATGCTCTGCTTGTGCTGCATAATAATTTATTGCTTCTTCTCTGTCCAGCTGCAGTCTTTCCAAGTTGATGATGTGATCTCTCAAATGCATGTTGGGCTGTTGAAGCTGGCTTGCCATTACTCTGAGACTTTGTAGTTGCACTTCAATGGGCAAGATTGCTTCCTTACCAAATACTAGATGATACGGTGTGAATCCCAAGGATGTACGAAATGAAGTTCTGTAGGCCTATAAAGCTGGTAGTAGATACTTATCCCAATCTCTAGGATGATTGTTTACCTGCTTGATAATAATTTTAGAAACCATTCCATTTACCTTTTCAACTAGGCCATTACATTGAGGGTAATATGGTGAAGAGTGCCTCCTTGTAATGCCCAGTTTCTGCATTAATTCTCCTACCAAGTCTGCTCTGAAACCTGGCCCTCTATCAGAGATGATCTCTAAAGGTGTGCCAAACCTACAGCATATGTGCTCGTAGATAAATTTAGATACCTCTACCGCTGTGATTCTAGTGGTGGCTGTAGCCTCTGCCCATCTAGTCATGTAGTCGACCCCCATGATAATGTAGAATTTTCCTGAGTTGGCCCTAGGTAATGGCCCAATGGCATCGATACCCCATTTTTCAAATGGGCCATATGAGAGAATAGGTGTCTGTGGTTCAGGCATAAGTGATCTAGTGCCGGCCTTTTGACACAACTTACATGTTTTGCACCAGTGGTGTACATCACGGTTGAGGCTAGGCCATATGAAGCCTGCCTGCAAGATTTTCCTACTTGTTATGTCTAGGGCAAAGTGACCACCACAAACCCCGTCGTGACAGCTAGCAATTACTCCCGTGATTTCGTGAGAGAGAGGGACCTTCCTGAGTATTTGGTCCTTACCCTTACAGTACAAACCATCATTGATGAGTCGATACCTTGTGGCCTTCCGCGTTAGCCATTGCTTCTGTCCCTTTGTTAAATCTGATGGGCATTCCCCTGTTTCCAAAAAATGCATGATGTCAGGCAAGGCATCACTGCCTTGAAATAGAGGGAGCTTTAGTTTTATTGCTCCAACCACCACTTCTTGTAGTCTTTCACTTGCTAGGGCATCTGCTTCTTGGTTTTGAGCCCTTGGGATATGGTGTATTTGAACTTCTTCAAACTTACCCAACAAGATTTTTACACCACTTAAGTGAGTCCTTAAACTAGGATTCTTGCATGTCCATGCTCCATTTACTTGCCTTACTAGAAGTAGAGCATCCCCAAATACATTAAGGCGTTGTACACCTTGCGAGACGCACCATTGTAGACCCTTGGTTAGTGCTGCATACTCAGCTTCATTGTTAGAATGTGAATCTAACAATTGGCCCAACGAAAATACCTTTGTCCCTTTGTCATCAAAGACCACTATGCTTGCAGCTGCTTTGTCGGATGCTCGCTTGTAGGCTCCATCAAAGTAGAGAGAGTATGCTCCTTCTACCATCGGTGGTACTGGAGGTAATCGGACTTCTCCTTCCTTAGATTGCTTCTCCTTCCCTTCAAAGACTTGGTAGGTCATGAGTCCCCCCAAACTTGCCCTTGTCGTACTTTCTACCTGTACCGTGTAGTCAAACTCTTGCAGACGAACTAGCCATTTAGTAATTCTAGCAGACACATCCATGTGTTGTACAACATAGGGAAATATTTCATCCGTGGTTAGAATCACAAATTGCTTAGGCAGCAAATATGACCTAAACTTTGTAGTTGCAAATCTAAGAGCTAGGACTAAGTGTTCCACATGGGTGAAACCTTTCTCTCCTGCTGTCATCATTCGACTAGAGAAGTAGATTGGCCTCATGAAAGATGTCGCCGTATCCTTTTGGAGTAGCACAGCCCCCAATGAGTCATCACCAACACTTGAGGTGACATAGAATTTTTCATCCCACTTAGGTGGTGAGATAGTTGGCATAGTGGCTAAGACATCCTTTACCTTGTTGTAGTGATGTTCGCTTTCCTCGTCCCAAGTGAAAGTTGATCTTTGAGTGAGTTGTTGCAATGGTAGAACAAGTTGTGATAGTAGATGTATGAATCTACTTAAGTACCTCACCTTCTGTAGAAAAGAGACCAGTTGACGTGCGGTCGTTGGTGAAGGTAGGGCTATGAGTGCGGACACCTTACTTGGGTCGGCGTTGATACCTTTTGCTGAAATTTCATGGCCTAGTAGAATGACTTTACTCTCCCCAATGTGACATTTATCCACATTTAATTGCCCGCCTAGGCTCTGCAACCTGGCCAAACCTTCAGTTACCTTTTCTAAATGTGAAATACGGGAGCTATATATACAAAAATCATCAATGAACACTCTTATGGATGTTCCAAAGAACGGTTGAAAAACATATGTGACATATCTTTGGAATGTGGCAGGTGCATTTGTGAGACCAAATGGCATAACCCTGTATGCAAAACAACCCCATGGCGTGATAAAAGTGGTTTTTAGCTGATCTTCCAAGGCTATGCGTATTTGAAAGTATCCAGAATAACCATCACAGACGGTATAGCATTCAAAACCCGCTACTTCATTCAGAACTTCATCCAAGAAAGGGAGAGGAAAGTGGTCTCTCTTTGTAGCTGCATTTAGTGGTTTGTAGTCAACACAGAGCCTCCACTTACCATTGTTTTTATGCGTCACCACTACGGGTGACACCCATTCTGAGTTTTCTACAGGATAGATGAATCCCGCCTCCAGCAGTTTCCTTACCTCGGCCAAGAGTGCCTTTTCTTGTATGACCCCCAGTCGTCGTAGCTTTTGCACAACTGGTTTTACCCCTTCCTTCAACTTAATATGATTTTCCACCACTGTAATGCCTGTGATTCTTTCATAGTTGTCAATGAACAGGTTAGGAAATCCCATCAACATTTGCAAAAAGCTATCTTTCTCCTCAAGTGTTAATTCCGTAGACAACATACCCTTCAACCTACTTCCTCCTAGGCCAGGTGATTTGCTCTCCTCTTCGTTGGGTTGCCCTTTTGGTGATGGATCACCAGTTGTGCTTACCCTTTGTGGATCCTTCATAATGATACCCATCACATCAATGGAACTATCACTTTCTTCAGTGGATGTGGTCTCCTCCTCAGAACTGGAAGATTCGCTAGTGGTTTCATCTGCCGATGTTTCCAGATTCATTTGCTTCTGCTTGCCAATCCTCATGTCGTAGTAGATTGTCTCCCCTTTCTTATCGGTCATGCGTAGAAGGCCAGTACCCCAGTCCTGTTTTGCCTTCATGGCCATCAACCATGGCCTTCCCAAAATTAGTGGATAGCCTTCCCCCTTAGTAGGCATTACAAAAACATCTACCTCTACCTCAGTGTTGAAAGCTTTGATTTTCACGGCACTTACCACACCCACACACTTTACTTTTGCGTTGTTTGCCATCTTTGCCTTGCATGGAGAAGGCCTGTCAACCTCGAGCCCTAATCGAAGCATCATAGCTTCGCTCATTACACAGATTTGTGCACCTCCATCAATGTAGGTGTTTCCAACCCTCTTTCCTTTTATGTTTACGTCGACAATTGGAAGGATGTCATCCATGTTGCATCCCGAAATTGCTCCGGCTACCTTTGTTTTGGAGCGTCTTGTACTTACCATTTTAGACCATTGTCGCCTTACTTTTGGTGCAAGATGTAGCAGCTGTGGCCATGTAATCTTCGGTCCTTGCTCTGCCACATCCAATGTTAGATCATAGGGCTTAGAACTTTCCCCTAGCTGGAAGTCAGTGATGCCCAATTTCCGTCATGGCCTGGATGGCCTCTTGCTAGTTTCTCCTCTCATGCTTCTCTCATCATCTGATTGTGTAGCTTTCTCCCTCCTAGCTCTTTTCACAGTCATGGCTTCAAGTGGTTCTAAAAAGGTTACCTTCTCCTTACCCTTGTCCCTCTCCTTTGCTCTGGGTGGATCCACTACTATGGCTTTTCCTTTCTCTTCTAGCCTTATGATGTTTACAGGGCGATCAGGTGGTGGGGCTGGTGGAAGAGGTGGGATGGATGCTTGTAGTGGTGTCTGGGGTGGACGTAGAATTTGTGTTGGTGGGGGTGGTGCTCGGGGTGGGGGTGTTCTTTCTCTAGGGGGTGACAATTGGTTCCTCCTACCTCCTCTATTATAGTTTTGTCGTGGTTTGGGACAGTAGTACATACGGTGACCATCTTCTCCGCAGTTGTAGCAATGATACTCCCTGTTTTGTCGTCGTGCTCTTCCAGGGTCTTGATCTCTTTCTTGACTCCTCCCTTGCTGTATTAAGTGGACAGACAAATTCTGCAGTTGGTCAGTAATATGGGCCAACATATCTTGTTGGTCATCTCTTACTCCAAGAGCCGGTGGTGGTGGTATGGTGGTTGTCGTAGTTGCTGGTCGACGCGATGTTCCTGCTTCTGTTGACTCGGTTTCTTTGGCTTTCATTCGCAGCTTCTTGTCTTTAAGGCGAGCAATCTCAACGGCTAACTCGTACGTAGCCGGGAATCTACCTTTCACCTTCTCCTTGAGAAGCGGCCATAAGCCATGCGTGAACCGATCTTTTTTTAGGAAATCGGGTGCAGCTTCCCCCCTAGCCAGTGACTCAACCCACCGTTCCCACAAATCCACAAATTTGGACTCATAGGTGGCATATTCTAAAAGACCCTCCTGCTTCAAGTCTCTCAACTTGTCCCACAACTTTTCTGAAGTGGTACCTCCCCCAAAGCGCCTCTTAAAAGCGGTTTTTAAGGGTTCCCAGTCATCCTTGGTTGCTTGTGGAAGTGCATTGTACCATGATCTAGCTTCTAGCTTCATGAGATGCTTAAATATTCTAACCCGGGATTCATCCGTAATTTTGTTGCTCACTACACATGCTACTTCAAAGTCATCTAGGAAGTCTGTTACCAAATCCTCCCCCTTCTTTCCTTTAAATGTTGGAAATGCTACACTTGCCATGATTACTGAGAGAGAGATAGAAAGACACACTGCTTAACTTGCAAAAGTTTTTTTCTTCTTTACAAGGAGGCGTGTATACCCTCTTATACTAGGACATAGATTAAAACTTCAAACGGTACATTGCCTTGTACCAAAGGTAAGACAAATGGTTGATCTGATGCCAGAACCTCAAAAAATCGCTCCCCACCCAGCATGGTGTCAATGACGTGCTGGTAGTGAGCCTTCAAATCCAGTATTACCTTGATTGAGCGTACACGTGTTGGTATGTGTGATCTGTCTTGAGGTAGGTTGTACTGATTCATGTGAAGCTTAGAGGTGCTTAGTCACTGTCCAAGCTTGTGGGAGGGGGTGGTGTTCTTTCCTGAAACAAATTTAGTAGATCCCTAGTTTCTCTAGTGAGAGTGTGAGCCAATGATTCCGTTATCTGTGCTGCAGCATCAGGTGCGACTTGAAAACTGACTGTGATAATTACCTCGGTGACTTGAGTTACCCGATTCTCAAAGTAGAATAGTGTTGATTCTCTATTGTGTAGAGCTCCTTCCATTTTGTTGTTGTGGGTTGGTTGTAGGTTGCGGACATGGTTTCGACCTTCTCCTTCTTCTTCTTGGCACTTGGCCTATGTATATCCACTGGGTTTGGCGTGTTAGTTGACTCTCCCACTGCAAATCGATTACCGTTACGCCTAGAACTCGAGCTTCGATGGAGATGCGGAGTTCGTCTAGTTGTGCTTGGAGCTCTTCTTCTTCTGTCGTCCAATTAGCAAATCCTGCTAGCCATTCATCCATTCACAATAGTTTAGGGGTTTCAGTCTTGTAAACTGAAGGGTTTCACGAAAAGATCCTCAGTGGGGGCACCAAATGACAGGAGCAAAGCGAACCCCGAACCCCGATGGCCTCTAAAACACCGGGGACCGAATGGCGCGCCTCGAGCCTGTCATGGTAAAGCAAACGGGGGGCACCACCTAGCTTCAGCGGCTAGGACGCAAACAACACACCACCATAACAAAGTTTTCATCCAAGAGAGATGGATGCTTGGGAGTAGTGATGAAGAGGAAAGGGAATGAGATCAAGTGAGAGAGAGAGAGAGAGAGAGAGAGAGAGAGAGAGAGAGGGGTATAGCGGCTTAGTACTTAGGCACCACAAAAGGATGGCGAATCCGCACACCCTTCACACATACACAAGCTCACTCCAAACACAAGACTAGGTGGCGATTCCGCACACCTGACATGGGCAAAACATTGCAAGAAAACCTACTCACAAAACCTCAAGCTTTATTTAGAGAATAAGGTGATGAAATTGGGAGCATAGGGTAGGGGAATGAGAAGGGAGAGAGTGGTAGAGCACATGGCGGATAGGTGGGAGCTGATGGCGAAGACTCGCACGAGGGTTATGGCCATCATCCTTCATTTAGTTGCCCTTCATCTTCCATAGCCAAGGGTGTAGAGGTCATGCTCAAGACAAGCATGGTGATTGCGGTGATGGTGATGGTGTGGGTGTGTGTGTGTGCACTAGACACACAGTGCATAGTGTGTTCTTTGGTGATGTTGTTTTTTTTGTGTGATGGTGACCCCTCTTTATATAGGGGAGGAGGGGGGAGAAATTCTAGAATTTAGAAATGAAGAAATCATTATCTACATAGGCCATGTGACTGTGGGCCCCACTTGTCTGGCTGTGTGTATATGTGCCAGAACAGCAGTCTCATGAGAGAGAGACTAAGAGAGAGAGATGGGTTGATGAAAAAAAGTGAGAGGTGACATGGAGAATAAAGTAATTACAAGAGGGGAGAGAGGAGAGTGTGTTCAGAGGTGAATCTGTGTGCAGATGTGTGTGAACACAAGAAAAATCAGATAACCACCGGGTGGGGATGGGTCTGTGGGCACCTGTTTTTAGTGAAACTGAGTGTGTGTGAGTGTGGGGGAGGTTATTTAGCTACAAGACAAGAGACATGGTGCCCTTTAGAGAGAGGGGGGGGTATTTGGGTCATGGGATATGATAGGAGAGACAAAGAGGGGGTGGGGTATACTATTTTGGAAGATAGGGTAAGTTGCATGTGAGTTAGGGTGCATTATTGGTGAGTTATAATGCATTATTGGTGAGAGGTGGGGTAGCTTGAGGGGAGAGAGAAAGGAGAAAGGACAAGGGGAAGAGAGAGGAAAAGGGACACACGACGGGGCAACAGTGAAGAAAAAGGAGGCAAGGTGGGGATGAGCTGCCCCGCAGGCATGAGGTGGCCTATTTTACCTTTCTCATATATTTACATAATCATACTTTATTTTTTCTTACTTTTTCCAATGTCTTTTATCACTCCCTCCCTAAGAGGGGGTTTTCATGGGGTGGGGACGAGAGAAGAGGGGTATGGGAGCTTGGCTTGTGAAAAGCCCCCATCAGTACGAAGTGGGTTTACAAGTTGAAACGCAATCCGGATGGTGAGATCGATCGCCATAAGGCTCGACTTGTTGCAAAAGGTTATGCACAACAAAAAGGCATAGATTATTAAGAGACTTTTTCTCCCACTTGTCGTATGACTACTGTACATTTTCTATGTGCATTGGCAACTCATTTTGGTTGGGATGTACATCAATCAGACATTGTTACTGCTTTCTTGAATGGTGACATATTTGAGGACGTTTATGTAACGCAGCCTCGCGGTTTTGTCATAAAAGGACAAGAGGACAAAGTGTGCAGATGTAAGAAGGCTTTGTATGGGTTGAAGCAATCTCCTAATGCTTGGTATGAGAAAGCTGACACTCATTTGGTTAAACGAGGCTTTCGTAACAATCCAACAGAAAGCACATTGTATGTAAAGCATCAGGGTGATGTACTTCTCATTGTGGTTCTTTATGTTGATGATTTGCTGATCACTGGACCAAATGAGAGACATATTGCTGAAGTTAAGGCTGATTTGAATGCTACTTTCAAGATGAAGGATTTGGGGCTATTGCATCATTACTTGGGTATACAGTTTAAGCAGTGTGATGGTGGTATTGCCTTGTGTTAGAAAAGTTACATAGAAACATTGCTATGTAAGTTTGGACTTGAGGATTGCAAACCTATTGCCACTCCCATGGAAACAAGTTTGAAGTTGAGTCTACATGATGCTGGTGATCCTGCTGATGTCACTGTTTAAGAAACTGTTGTTGGTTGCCTCATTTATGTATGCAACACGAGGCCGGATATTCAGTTTGCAGTCTCCCAAGTCAGCAAATTTATGCAAAGCCCAGGGTCTAAGCATTGGCAGGCTGTCAAGAGGATTTTCCGCTACCTTAGTGGCACTTTACATCTTGGCGTGTTTCATCCCAGGGGGGATAATTGCCGCCAGACTTACATGCTTTTTCGGACTCAGATTGGGTTGGTTGTTTTGAGACGCGAGTGTCCACAAGTGGTTTTGGTTTCATGCTTGGCAGTTCATGTATATCATGGTTGAGCAAGAAGCAACCTACTGTGGCCACTTTGAGTTGTGAGGCTGAGTACAGGTCAGTCTTCACAGCTACGGTTGAGTGTGTATGGCTCAGACGCCTTATGCCTTATTTGGGTGTTGGACAGGACACTGCCAACACTATCTACATTGACAGTCAGAGCGCATTGGCAGTTGCGAGGAAACCAATTTTTCATGCTCGCACAAAGCACATTGAGGTGCATTACCACTATGTCAGGGAGAGGCTCTCAGCAGGAGAGATCAGTTTGGCTTATGTGCCAACACAGGACAACCTTGCAGATCTTTTCACAAAGGCATTGTCTCGCGAAAAGCTTGAAGCTTTCTGCAAAGCTTTGGGCTTACTCCCCTTTGTGGACTGATCATGTCCTCAGGGCATGGCACTTCCCTTTACTCATGTGCCAGCTCTCGTTCACCACATCACTCCAGGGGGGATTTGTTACCATATACATGTGGTAGTGATGCATGTGAACACACTAGGACCGCCGGGGTATTTTTTCCCTCTTTAGGAGGTTTTTTCCCCCGAGCATTGTATATACGCCCATCACTCTAGGGCTATCTATCTTTCCATTGCACACTAAGTAATACACTCTCTATTGTGTGCCTTGAGCTTCCTTCGTCTTCTCCAAGCTGTGTGTGTTTCTCTGCAACCCTAATTCCAACAATCTTTTCATGATAATGTATCTCACTTTTTCTCATTGTACCTCCCTATTGAGTTATATATCTTACTTTTTTTATTTAGTAGCAACAAAATAAAGTATTGAAGAGAACTCCATAAACATAAGTATTGAGGACATTGCTTGACTCTTAACAAAGTCATCAATTAGCAACTCCAGAACAAATTCATTGCCATAAACATAGAGAGAATACAATGCGTCTCAAAAGTATGAGGTAGAGAGTGTGAGCTCTGTGACAACTAGAAAGCTCCAAAATCGAAATCGATCGAAAACGTATCAAACAA
Organism: Adiantum capillus-veneris; assembly: GCF_014529385.1. NCBI lineage: Eukaryota > Viridiplantae > Streptophyta > Polypodiopsida > Polypodiales > Pteridaceae > Adiantum > Adiantum capillus-veneris. The sequence continues at coordinate 156,151,329 of NC_140935.1, forward strand.
AATTTTTTATATATAATCGTATTGATCGATATTAAACCAATCGATAAAGTATCTATCGATACTTTATAAATTATTCAAAAATTCCATGTATTTTACGATAATACACGAATAATGACGAGTTATTCGATATAGATTGCATTATTTGATCGAATAAATGCAACGCAATTCTTTGCTAATGCAATTGCACTCTAGTTGTCACAATGTAACACTGGAGTTTGGTGTATATCAAGGTCTCCCAATACACGAGATAACCACACAACTTTCTTGCTAGCACTTGAAACTGCGACATACTCAGTCTCAGTGGTGGAAGACAAAGTGCAATTTTGGAGACATGATCTCCAAGAGATTGTTGCTTCAACAAACACGAAAAAATAGCCAGATGTAGATCTCCTAGTGTCCACACAACCCGCATAACAAAAATTAGTGTATCCAACTATGTATGCATCAATGTTCCCAAAGCATAAGAACTTGTTGGCTAAACCCTTGACATATCTCAAGATATGCTTCAGTATTCCCAATGCTTTCTGACTTGATTTGCCATATACCTGCAGACCACTCCCACTGAAAATGCAATGCGTGGTTGCATGGTAACCATGGCATACATGAGACTGCAACTGCCAAAGAATATGGCACCTTTTGCATCTTTGCCTTTTCAGCATCCGATTTGGGACAATCATTCTTGCTTAGTTTTACATATGTAGCCATTGGGGTGCTCAATGCTTTCCCCCCGTGCATGTTAAATTGTTGCAAGACCTTGTGAATATACTCTGCATGTAATCATTCAAGTATTCCATGCTTACATTATCCCTTGATACGCATACCAAGAAAGTGATGTGCATCGCCCAAATCTTTCATGGAAAACTACTTGCTTAATGCCTCCTTGAGAAGCACAATGTCATCTTTGGTTGTCCCGGCTATAAGCATATCATCCACGTACAAGAATAGGTTGATGATTGAACCATCGTTCAACCTCCTTGTGTACAAGCAGTGATCCTCTTGGCTTTGTACATGACCCGGAGATTTAATACACTTATCAAACTTGATGTACCACTGCCTTGAACCTTGCTTTAATCCATACAAAGATTTCTTGAGTCTACACACTAGCTATGCCCTACTTGGCTTCTTAGGCTTGATCTCAAAACCTTCTGGTTGCATCATGTAGATGTCTTCTTTGAGATCCCCATTAAGAATCCTTGTCTTCACATCCATTTGGACCAATTCCATGTCCTCTATGGCTACTAAACCAAGCACAAGATGCGTTGTAGTAGTCTTGACCATTGGAGAAAAGATCTCATCAAAATCTACACCTTTCTTTTGCTTGATTCCTTTAGCAACCAATCTAGCCTTATATTTAGGCTCGGAATCTTTTCTCGTGTGCTTCTTCTTGTGCACCCATTTGCAAGACAATGCTTGTTTATCCTCTCAAGTCTCATTGGCTAAGATTGAATTATACTCGGATTGCATAGCCTGCTCACACTTCACACTATCTTCGATCTGAATGGCTTCTTTGTAACAAGTGGGCTCACCGCAGTCATCAGTGACTAAAAAATAGTCCAATCTTGGCTCAAAATGCTCAGGTGAACAAGATACATGAGTAGATTTTCTAAGTACCTGACTGCTAGATTTCGCTCTCTTTGGAGCAACATTTGTTTGTGTACTAGTGGAAGGTGCATCACGAGTACGTCCAACGTTCTACGTAACCTATGGTGTGGCAACATCCTCAAACCTTACTTTGTGATATTCAATCTCTTTCACTGGTTGTCTATGCATGTTAGACTCATCGAATATCACCTGTGAGCTGTGTATAACCTTCTTAGATTTCGGACGCCAAAGACGATATCCCATCTCTCCGTCCGCACCATATCCAGTGAAGGTGCAATTGTGTGATTTGGAAACCAGGTTCTTGCCAAGCTCTTTTGGCACATGTGAGAATGCCTCACACCCAAATACACATAATCTATCATAATTTGGTTGTTTTCCCGTCCACATCTCCTACAAAATCTTATACTTCAATGGTGTACTAGGTGATCGGTTTATCCAGTAAACAACTGGTCATAACAGCTTCCCCCCAAAATTCATGAGGTAAAGTGGTCGTAGACAACATAGAAGTGACCCATTCTTGGATATTCCTATTCATCCCTTTTGCAACATCATTCTGAGAAGGTGTGTAAGACATGGTGAACTATCTTCAAATGCCTTGTTTACCACAGAAGTCTCCTTGAACTTAAGAGGATATGTACTTGCTTCCATTGATAGTTCGCAAAGCTTTAAGCTTTCTACCTGATTGGTTTTTGACCATTGCTAATTTCTTATGAAAGACACTAAAGCCTTCGCTCTTCTACTTCAAGAGATAGAGCCACACCTTTCTAGTAAAGTCATCTTTGAATGTTAGGAAGTATATTGGCCCCCCTTGAGACTTAACATGCATAGGTCTACATAAGTCACTATGAACAAGATCTAGAGGACTTCCTAACTCCTTGTCTAAAGGTGTTGAGGTCAACCTATCTCTTTTCCATAATTGAATGCTCACATAAAGAAAAATAGAGTAATATAATGTTGGGATATAACCAAAATGCTGCAATACCTTCATTCCTTTATGTCTTACATGTCTCAACTATGCCACAACTTTGTAGACGGTAGCTCGGCTACACAAATAGAATTCTCTTTCACTGAGAGATAAAGAGTGAATACAATGAGCCATATTTTTGGCCTTTAAGAATGACCAGGTTTCCTTTCTTGCTTAGCCAAGAACCACGTGAAAAATGAGAGTGAGTCTCAAATCGACTAATTGCCCAATAAACATCAAAACTCTTTGTCAATTTGGGACTTGTCTGACATTCTACAACATAAACTCGGTGCCATTACACATATAAAGTTTTATGGCCACAATACTGCACATATCAAGCTCATAAGAGTTTTTGAGTTTCATTGTACAATGTGTAACAATATATGTGGAGAACAACTCCTTATGAGGAGTCACATGAAAGCTAGCACGTGAGTCCACTATCCAGTTTTGTGCATAATACTTGTCAAGAGCTAACAATGTATCATGACTCAGATAAGAGGTGAAGATCAACACATATGATGGCTTCGTTACATCAAGAACAGTCTCAACAGCTAGAGACTCGACAACATTAAGTTCTTCCACCTTCACTGTTCTTTTAGGTGTGTCAAACTTCTCTTTTTCTTTGCCCTTTTCAAGCTATAATGCACGGCAATCCTTCTTCACGTGTCCCTTTTTATGGCAATGATAACATTCAACATCCTTCATGTCTCTTCCATGACACTTGCTACGATTATTTCTACGATCTTGAGAATAACCGTGACTACAACCACACTGCCTTGGCTTGTCACGACTGCCACTAACCATATATGCATCACCATGCCCACGCATCAAGAGAATAATGTCTACTTTTTTAAGGGAGGAATGCGCTAGTAACATCACTGAGCACTAGCTTCCCGCCAAGTGCTAAGTTACTTATGGTTGTATTGAACGGATCCCATGACAATGACAACAAACATAGCAAGAAGATGGCCTTCATCTCATCATCAAAGTTAATACCTTTGGACGTAAGATGTGAAAAGACATTGTTGAACTCATTCAAATGAAAGCTAACATTGCTACCTTCTTTCATGTTCATGTGCATAGATTTCTTCATAAGAAAACCCTTGTTCGAGACACTTTTTCCATCCCATGGTGCAAATAAGGCATCCTATAAATCTTTGGCATTGGTCTTATCCATTATTGTGAGTTAAATGGATTCACCAAGTTGCAAGCAAATGGTTGCCATAGCATGCTCATTCAAATCTTCCCAATGATCATCAATGTATGCACTCTCTTTTCTCTCACGCAATGGTGTTATCAATCTTCTATTGATCAACACATCTTGCATACACTGCTTCAAAAGTACAAAGTTTGTGCCATTAAATTTTTTGATGTAGTACTTTTCCTTAAAGCACTAGTAGTAGAAGCCATAATTTTCCTTAACTTAAAGCACTACTAGTAGCAGCCATAAATCAAGAGAATATGACCAAAAACTTAAGGCAAAATTTTTGGGAGAATTTTGACAAAGTTTGCCTTGTAATAGTGGAAAAAACCTCAGCTCAATATGCAGCAAAATCACCAAGTGATCAATCAAGTGTGCCAAAAACGCATATGGAGGACTCCCGGGAAAAATCCGACAGAGTCTCCTCTATTTGAAGATCAAAATCTCAAGAGAAAATTGAACCAAAAATAGCACATAAACCAACAGTGTAATTATTGGGTATATATTGGCTTGAAGTGCTCAAATAAACTGTCGGATGAATAGGTTAGTGGTTAGTGATGGGCGATCGACCACTTGGCCTAAACCTTAACAATATGAAAAGTCTTTTGACGTTTCAGTGTCATGGGACTTTCATTTGCTAAACTCACTCTTCATTATTTATTTGAGATGTTTTGAAAGGATTTTTACTTTTTTGAAATTGGGGGACCTTACTCTAATTTCAAAAAAATAAAAATTAAATGACATTCCTAAAAAATTAAAAAGTAAAAACTCAAAGATTCTAAAACATTCAAAAAAACCTAGGTTTAGTGTAACTCCACTTACAAATGGTGGGATTACACTAAACCTTTATAGCGGAGTTCTACATATATGATTTCACGACCTTACATAGCACAAGGAAACTCTACCTACATAGTGCAAAAAAATTCTAAAGAGACAAAAATGCTTAAACATAGGTAATGGAGAAGAAATGCAATTGACCACTGCTTTTATATAAAGATGAAAAGTCTTTTGACTTCCATTTTAATGCGCTTTTCATTTCCTATGGCTTTTCATTTTCATGGGCTTTTTGTTTCCTATACTTACCCTTCACTTATGCATTTGAAATGTTTTGAAAGGATTCTTATTTTTTTTTGAGATTGGGGACCCTACTCCATAGCATCTATTTTTTTTGAATGTAAGCTCCCTTTTCCTAACTATCATGTCATATAAACCTAAGATCCTCTAAATTTCATCTTGTTGTTGTACTATTGCTGGCATCTTTCTTTTTCTAATCATCATTCTTGTATCGATGTAAGCCCTACATCTCTCACCTCCTCTCTCACCTCCTCAAGCTCCAAAGCCAAACCATTATGTTTTCTCCTTTTTACTTCCAAGTCTATTTAAAATCTTAGGCTATATAACAAAATCTCAAACTCAAATCAACTTCCAAGGCATATGTTATATCCTATGAGCCAAGAATAGTGCTATCGATGTGTGTTTTGAATCCGTGTCTTATTTGTTGACACATCTCTAATATGTAATCTATCTCGTGTTTGTGCACTTAAATTGTCCATTTGCTTAGAGATAATGATGGATTCTCTTCATATGAATCTGTATGAAGTGATCAAGATGCAACTAAACCATGTGGTCATCACAATGGATAACTATTATAAGGTGAGGTAATGTGGTTAAAGAATCTGTAAACCTAGGAACCTCTTACAAGCAAGGTGTATTACATGAAAATTGGCTTTATTAAGATGACAAAAGCATCAATAGTTCCCAAAAGCAAATCAGTACCAAAATCAGTAATACATTATGAGTTTCTAAGTTCAAAGCTGTCCAGCATACCAGACGATGCAGCAAGGCCAAAAAACTTTACAACTCACCGTGATGTAATCCTTAATTAACACTTGTCACGTGCATAGTAGTGCCACGAATGTTGGTTGTCTAGCAATTCGTGCACATTAAAACAACCAAGCCTACTAAGACATGTTTGGTTGTGATTACTTCAGCAAGGAACCATGGACGTGTCAATTTTTTTGGCATTTTTAATCCCTAATAGATCCTACACTTTTTGATCATTCAAATGGCCTATTTGATGGAGCATTTGGTGGGACCAACTTGAAATCCTACAATGTCCACACGAGTGGAATGATTCAAAGGTAGTGCCTCTCCAAGTTTCAATACCGATGAATCAATTGAGGAATCCATCACACCGGAACCCTCCCGTCACCCCCACCTTCTTTCTGCTGCTCCATGAAGACAAAAAAATTGCCTATGCTATCAACAAGTGGAGGGAGCCATGTTCCCCACAATCGACAAAACCCTCGCATCACCACCTTCTTTCTTCTATGCCATGCAAAAAAAGAAAATGTTGTGATCGCGTGTATTGTCTAGGAGCTCGTGACGCTTTTACCTTTTGTGTGGAGAGAGAGAGAGAGAGAGAGAGAGAGAGAGAGAGAGAGAGAGCTGTTTAAGGACACACACACACGACAAAAACAAGTACAATTGATATTTCTCCATATTGCAAAAAAGAATACAAAGAGTAATTGAAGCTTGTCAATATGGATGTGAATACAAAGTTCTTACATGTGTTATTCATGAGGACATTTATATGTCACATCATGAGAGTTTTTTTGCTTAAGGCAAAGAGAACTTGGGTGGAAGCTCGGAGAGAAGTCTATATGGTGAGAAGCATGCACTAAGGGAACCAACAAGTCCGATGCTTTAATCTTGAAGTCTCAAGACTATGATTGCCTATATAAGAGATAGCTAGGAATGGTAGTCCCGAATGTGATGATATGTTTATAATCAAGAAGAGCATCTTTGAGGTAAATACTTAGACATCCAAGTTGCATGGGATTTGGGGTGAAGCAAATCAAATTCTTGGTATGTCCATAATCCAAGACACGTCCACTAAAGTGCTTTACTTTTCCTAAAAACAAGGATTGTCCTAAAACAGATGAGAAAAGAAAGGGTTGAAATGGACAAGACTTCTTATGTATGCATTATTCATTTTTTAATGAATTCCATGATTGGAAGTCATACAAACATTGCATTTGTAGTGAAAGTCATTGGAAAATTTATGGAAAATCGTAGCAAGAAGCGTTGAGAGCTAAGATACTTGAGTTGGTGTGATGAGATACTTGCATGAGGCGAAAGAATTGACTTGAATGGTGTGATAAGATACTTTGAATGGAATAAAAGAATTGTGTGTTTTCCTTAGAGGCAAAGATGCATGTGTTATTTATTACACGGAGATAGATTATGCAAGGAATGCAAACAACGAAAGGTCTACTTTGGGTTTACATTCACTAGTTGTGTGGTACCTCATATGTATGTCCATAGCTTTTTTAATCGCAAGTTTAGGTGGGAATTCATTGGGTATAAAGACCTCTGCACCTGTCCAACCTCCCATGCATTAGCACTCGTAACTCAATAACCTTCAACACCCACCTCAAGAAAATTTTGATGCATGATCCATCTCTCTCTCTCTCTCTCTCTCTCTGTGCTTTTATTGCACTCTTCACTATGCAAACTATGAAGACTGAGAAACTCGACTTGTTGGATGCTTGAATTCCTTGAGGTGAAATCCCAACCTCATCTTTAAGATTCAGTCCTTCAAATTGGGTAGCATTGCAAAAATTGAGATACATACTTGGCATCACAAAGTGAGGTTTGAAAGATAAGTTGTTTCTATGAGCATTTGCCAATAAGAAAAAATCAATTTGGTCTGTTGCTACTTCTAATTGCCCCCATAGTGAAGGAGATACAAGGAGGTTGTAGAAATCGGGAACCCCACATGCTCACCCCTCTTGCAAGCATTAAAAGAACTCGTTAAATACAACGATACACTTGAAAAGGTTCCATGTCTTCTAAGGTTCCACCTTGGAAGAAGACATGGGTGCTCACAAAAATTCATACACTTGAAAGGGTTCCATGTCTTCTAAGGTTCCACCGTGGAAGACATGGGTGCTCACAAAAATCGTTTCCTATTATTTTTCTCAAACATCCAAACTCCACAAATATCAAGACAAGGGCCCTCCACCAAGGGACAAAGTCCTATGGTTAAGGCACATGCATGAAAGGAGCTTTTTTGGGCTACAAAAGAAAAGGAACAATTGCGTGGAAAATTTTCATACCGTCCTAGGTCTTTTCAAAAGATCTTGAGGTGTGGGATCTTGAAGTTTCATCTGCAAGCATGTGGTACATAGCAAATGTTTTTATTAGATAAGGTTTTCTCTACTTTTCCTTTTGATTATCCTTCTCCCAATGCCAATTTTTTTATTACTTCATGGAAACAAGTTCGGAACACCTTGCGTTGGAGTTGTAGACGGAGATATAGAGGAACTCCCTAAGGTTGGAAAATGTGCATTGGAGTTTCTTTTGAAAGATCCGCTTGCAAATATTTTGGTACTCTGAATTAAAGCCATTGATAATAATGATGTGATTAGGTCTCCCCAATCTCGAAAAATAAAAAGCCTTTCAAAACATCTTAAGTGAAGGGTGAGTTTACAAAATGAAAAGGGCCAAGAAACTAGAAAGTCAAAAGACTTTTTGTGTCCATGTAAAGAGATGGTCTGGTCCAGTGCACATTGATACATATGTATTTTCTTTTGCTTATTTTGTCTTTAACGTTTTCTGCTCTTTGGAATGTCCTTGCACTATATAGGTAGTGAATATATATCTTTTGAGGCCATCAACAAAGCTAAAAATGTGACTAGTATTGCTTATATGAAAAATGCTAAAAATGCCTTCTTGCATTTGTTTATCAGCTAAGCAGCAATTTAAACCAGGTGGCCACGTGCACAAATCTTGGCAACTTCTATGTGTGTGTGCATAATATGCAAATTCCATCAATGCTTCATGATCATGCATTATAGGAATGATACTTGCAATGCTCTCTAACCCTTGATGATGAGCCAAGTTCCTATTTGACCCTACTTCCTACTGTTGCATGGCTTAATAGATTTGACATTGAATGGCAAATACAGTTCTGTGTCAATGACACAAAGCTTTCAAAACATTTGGTGCTCTTGAGGGTTCTTCCTGAAACAAAGGTCCTTTTCCGGTTAGTTCTCTCAAACATCATCCTCACTATGGTTGCTCTGCATATGAAATCTTTCACATCGTGCATTTGCTATAGATGCCACTTCCAACAAGAAAGTAGCAAACATTGTTTTTGATATTGTTCTATTGCAATGGCTTGGTGGAGTCAAGTACACCCTTATTTACATTGCTCTCTCCAAGTCCGAGTCGCTTGTCGATAACAAGTCACACTTGGGCTGCAGCCACTTGGTCTTGCAAATTCATTAGAAACCATGCTTGAGCTCATTAAATATTGGTTTCTTTTTAGCACATGTACTTGCCAAAATGCCACTCTTTTTTAAAATGTCAAGGGGCCATGGTTTTTGATTTGGTCTCATATTAGGCATGGAGATTTATTGGATGTTCGCTCATCTTTAATGTGACTTTGCGCATTTGCAAGAGGCTCGTCAAATATGATGAATTTGATGACATCACAAAAAAAAAAGCATAAAATAGATATCCTCAAATAAAAAAAGCAAAGGTAATGTTTGACATAATACAACCACATTTATTATATTGATTGGTTTTGCCAATTCCTTGATCATTACAAGCATTGATCATTGCCAAGCAAGTTCTTACTGACGTAAATACATACTGTGGTGTGTATTATAACAACATACCCATTTGACCTTTTAATATGCTCAAATCACAAAGAAAGCCTTCCAAGATAGAGTCTCAAGCTCGGCACCAAAATCACCTTAGGGTAAGTTCCACACACACACCATGGCCCCAAAAAAGACCAACACCATCAAGGTCGAGGGTCAGGGTGCAATCCGTCCATCCTCCCTCATTACTAGACGGAATGCACTTCTAGTGCTGTCAAATGCATGCCACCTCAGCATTGAGAATCTCACAAGCAATTGTCAGTTTGCAACCCAATCAGTGTTGTGCAGCTCAGCAGCCTTAACAATCATTGCCAACCATTGTACGAAATGTCCGCATCCAGAACTGCATCAACTTGCAAAGTCAGCAGAGAGAATGCCATACTATCACGACACATCAACGCACAAAATAGGAAGCTGTCCCTGACTCCTGTCACCTGTACCGCCACCAGCCTTAAGGCTCAGGTACCATTCACCACAATTCTCCTCCCCCATGGCTCCCGGTATCCACTAATTGCCAAGGGGTCTAAGAATTATGAGGACCGTACCTTAAAAGAACCCAAACCCCCAAATGAATGGTGAAATCAAAAGTTATCATATGATTTTCCCAAGTGTGGGCTAATGGAGTATATTACGTTCTCTCTGAAAGTGCCAACATAACACAAGCGTCATCTTAATTTTAAACATTTGTTACTAGATGACAAAGAATAATCCTTTTGTATGGAAGTTAATAGAATGACAATAAAAGAGAATCCAGATAAATGTTCGTTCACAATGATGTTGCCACTGTAAACAATATTCGAGACCATGTGGTTCAAAAGCATCGGATCAAATGAAAAGAAACCAATAAAGCCTTCTGGAGTAAATTGAGACTTTGAAAACAAAATGTATATGGTTGAATAGGCCAAAATTTTCATTGACGTTAGCAAGGTAAACGCCAAAATTTTGCCCGTCATACCAGATAATACAAAGTCTATAAACAATGTTGTGAGTGATGCTTGAAAAGCCAAATATACACAATGGAGTCGTACTTTTGTGCACGTGGGCAAGCATGCACAACCACACACAAAATCATTGGAATCTTATTTGAATTTCCTTAAATCGGTGTAAACACGGTCAATCACCAGAACAACAAATAAATTTAATGCATGCATGCATAGTTTCTGACAAAAAACATTCAAAATATTTATACAAAGTACTGTTTGCAAAATTGACATAAGGCTCGCAAATCATTTCATGATCTTAAAGAATAGCTCAACTTCTTTCTCAGAGAAACGACATTATAATGTAGGATTTATCCAAATAATTCAACTAGATATTGCTTGTCATCATATTTTGACAACATTCAAAAGACTTAAGTTCAGAGACCTTTAGTGGCTCCCCCCCTACTAATACCTTTGTCTTGCCTCAACCATAGAATGCCTCCACTCGATGTATCCAAAGATGAAGACAACCCCAAACTACTCCGCAAAAGGAAACACATAACGCTTTGCAATAAAGACATTAATAAGATGATCATTTCCAACTTGACAGAATTTCCTAGCAAATTGATTAATAAGAACAATATTGCGTACATATTGCAATATGTGACTCCCTACGTTGCCTCCAACATAGCGTAGCCAATGTGCAGGGATCCTTTCAACAAAGGAATTCTGACATTCGAGTCATAAGAACATATATCACACTAAGCCCCATATTGATAATATTAACTCTTTCCTAAAAATTTGCAAGGCAGAGGCTAAAACAAGTCAGCTTAACTTAATGACGAGCACACAAGGAAACTGCTCCTGTGAGAGTTTTCAAATGCAGACTGGCTAGACATTGAGGAACAAAATAGCAGTTAGAAAGTCCTGCACAAGTAGGAATTCAGCCACTCACATACAACAGGAATTATATTCCCTCCTTTCTATACAAGTTTATCTCTTCCACTTTCCCTAAACATTCCTCTTTTCCACATAGAAGTTAATACCACACCCCCTCCATTATGTTTTAGTTTATAAGGGGTGATTATTGGGGGCCTACCCCTAGATTATACGCTCACCTAGCCGTATCTCATGGGTCAAGGTCACTGGTTCAAATATACCTGACCAATATTTTGCTAAACCATGGAAGCACATGATGCCAAGCTGGCCATAATCTAAACCAGACTAGAGATGAAATGTTGTCTACCAAGAGAAAATTGTTGGCATGACGCCATCAAACTAAAATCTTCATTGGGAACATACTAGCCAGCAAGTGGTTCAGCCACTAGATTGTATTCGACAAGTGAGCCTTGGATTTTCTATAGCAGGTTCCGATGGGTTCACCATTAATAGCTTATAATGGGGTGCTAAGATGCGCCAGGCACTTCCCAAGGCCTATCGATCATGCTTATTTCTACTTCACCTCATCACTCCTTTGAGCTGACCATGTTTTGTGCAACATTGACAACAAGGCTTAGCACACAACATAAACTCATGGCAGAACCATAATACAATAAATAACTATACAAATATACAAAGACTTGACACAGCTTAACAACAATGAAAACTCTAAACACTTGCTACCAGATTCGGTTCGTACGCCATTCCGATGAGATTGTTGCGATCAAGAACCCCATTCAGAACCTTTCTCCCCCTATATGCCTTATTTTCTGGCATCCACTGCCAGGTCTTCAGCGACATGTCGTACATGACTGATTGCCAACCGCGATGCCTGCTGAAACAGATTAGATCGGACTTTCCGTGGCATTGGATCCCGAGAAAATAAGGCAGGTGAATCTTCAACAAAATGGCACTGGGTATTGAAGTAACCTCTTTCCACACATATGCATGCTGGTCAAGCTCCCAAATGCGCACGCTTTTAACTGAATTGTCGACAACGATTTTCCCTGCCAAGAGAAGTCGCCCTTGGCAAGCTAAAAGAGACGCACAGCGCAAATCCCCGGACGGCATGTCCACACAAACATCAAGCCACTTCTTCTGAAGCATGTTGTGAGCTAGCAAACGCAACCCTTGTGTCGGCATGGTGAGGCAATAGAAAGACCCATTGCACCATACTGCCTGGACTTCACACCAAAACTGTAAGAAGTCTTGCTGCGAGCTTCCGTGATGATGCCACTGTCCGGTACAGGAATCGTACACTTCAGTTATGCTAATTGACGTGTTCAAATCCGAAGCTCCGGTGACAAGGATCTTGTAAGTGTTAGTAGCCTTGTCCGTGGCCATGCCCAATACCTGTATATACCGAACTCGGAGCATGTCAGGTAAGGCTCGTGAGCGTTTTGTGACCGGATTGCAAACAATCAAGGTTGCATATTTTGTGTTTCGTGTCCGAAAGCAGAGGAGCCCCCCTGATGAAGCAATGAGAAGAACACGCTGCGGGTCTAGGGAGCACCTGGCAAAAACCGGTACGTTACTCCAGCTGCTGGAGCTGGGGCTAAATGCTGCAATGCCATGTAAGTTGTTATACACTAAGAACCACGATGCTTGGGGAGAAACCTGGGCCCAGAGCTCCAGGAAGGTTCTACCCGACAAGACTTGCAGCCATTTTTTGCAAACACAACGACATCGGAATATTGATGCTACTGGAAGCAGAGAAAACACCTTCTCGGCGAGCTCTTGCGGCAGGTTATCCCAAATGCTGGAAGAAGTAGCGCCCCTCTTCCGATGGTTTATGACTTCTACCTGTTGCTCTGAACTACCTATCGATCTGTCTCTGCTGGAACCCATTTGAGGAGCCCTAACAAACTAGATCACAAATCACACATGCGCTCTTCTATGCGTCGAACACATCAAAAACTGGTGTCATTAGTGTGACCTTCATTCACATTATCTACATCAAAATGGTAACATAAGTAAAGTGCGCATGCTAGTACTACTTGCAGTGCTGCCTGGATATATCGACACGGCAAAGATCTGCAACTTGTGAGGCGCCCACCTGCAGAAATCACCATCAAAGTACCTTCAAGCCCTCGATCCTCACAGCCGATGGAATCCAACGCTGGCAGCAATATATTGAGATGCAGGAGCACGACATCTGGTTGGAACAAAGGGTGCCTGGATCAATGGCGGGGGTAAGGTACCTGACGTTTCAGAGAAGTAGGGCCCAAAAGCGAAAACGCGATGAATACCTTGATGGGCACTCAAAGATGACAAGCGATGGATTTGAGGCAGCTTGCTTCCACAGAGGAGAAGCAGACGAGGGGATTCTAGAGAAGAGACGTCGCGTCCACTGCACAAAACCGCAGGTCGGGATCGCAAGGACTTCTCTCTCGCTGTCTCCTTCCCCCCTCTCTCTCTCTCTCTCTCCCTCAAAAGTGCCCCTTGCTATCTTGACCCCCTAGGGACACGGTTATCCACTTATAACACTGGTCCTGTCTTTTTTTTTAAAAGCACTTTCTCAAGAAAACAGGTGAAAGGGTCACGGTGGCTTTCTAAAACAATAAGAAAGTTATAAAATCATTAGGTTGAGTTTAACTAGAAATTTCAGTGTTCTGGAAAGGATTGCCTCAGCGTAGTCTTGAGCCGTTGAAAATCGAGACTAACCAATTTTGCAAACCATGGTAAAGGGAAGAAAAATCAATGAAATATGGGAGAGTAGTTCAAAAATTGCAAATTTCAAAATCTCAACTAGTATTTCTGGTTTGCTTCTTTGCGAGGAGGAAACTCGACTGACGGCCGCTAAATAAAAGAGACTTTCTTAAACACTAACTAGAATCAAGATATAGAATGCAAGAAAAATCAAGCCACGTGAGGCTATGAAATGAAAGGTGAAATAAAAGAACTTTAATATATATGTAGTATGTGTGTGTGTGAGAGAAATTTACTAGAATTATGCAAGATGAAGCTTCACTTGTAGAATTCTAAAACAATTGAATGCAAGAAAAGTATACGTGTGTGTATAGCATTTACTAAATTATGTAAAGTGAAGCTTCACTTTAGCATTCTAAAACAACATAATGCAACAAAAGTAAAGACATGGCAAGATGTGAAATGAAAGGTGAAATACAAAGATCCATTTAACATTTTAAAACCAAAATAACATTTTAGGTAAGTCTCAATCATCACTTCACTCAAAACATTGAAAGTATGCCTAACTCAACTCTCCTCTAAGGCTTCTTTTAGAAAGCCAAAAGATCGAACATAAATCATCGTAGAATGTCTTCAAAATAACTCCCTTCCTGCCTTCTCTTAGCCCTCTAAGTATCCACTATCCGCTTGGTTTAATTGGAGGATTACGTTACTTTCCAAGCGAAAAGCGATGTCACTAAAATCTTGGAGTTGAGCGCCAATCGCTTTTGAGGCTTTTTAGTTGTTATCTAGCAACCCTAGCTTTTCTCACAAGGAGTGCCACACCCACCCCTGAAGCAACTCAGCTCTAATACTACATAAATTATCTAAATAGAAAATGCTTTCAGGGACTTACATCCAAGTCTTTCCATGGCCATCTTCAACAACTAATTTGAAAAGACAGATGATTTTTTTATATTCTCTCTTGAAAATAAATCAAATCATTGTTCAGCATGCCCAAACTTCTTTGAAAAACGCCTCAACAGGTATGTGGCAAACGTATTAAGCATTTTGGCCTATATTCAAAGACTGTCTACATTTTTTACTCTTGCAAGTTAAGTAGTGAAATGCAATTTTACGTATAATTCAGTAATTCTAGAAAAGCAAAATTCTTATTTTTTGAGCTTTTCATGTAACTTGTGTATTTAAAAACTTGTTTCGTATCTTACACACGTATGTAAGAAGTTACATAAGGATTTGACATCATAAACAGAAGCTATGTCTCATTCACTAGAATCCTTATTTGAGCCATTTTGGTGGCTTTAATCAGTTTTAATGTGGCTAATTGTCAAACAAATAGTCATGCTTGGTTGGCCTTGTTACGCGGGAAGCACTTTGATCACTCAACATGTAACATTTAATGCACTAGTAACTTGTGTGTAGAGGAAATTGATAACATAGTGAACAAATATTTCATTAGGAACTTGAGCATAGATAGAGTACTTAATTTGAGAAAGCAACATAGAAATTTACACCTAGCTAATTTGGCATTGACAATACTTGAAAAGAGAGAGAAATAGAACAATTGACAACAATTGAGGACCGGATTTACATGGAGCCGGTCCCCCCTCCATAAAGGCTTTGTATTATAGCTTCTCCCATCAAAGGAGACTTTTGTACAATATAACTTTGTCTTCCTTGATAAAACTAGTTAGCGTAATGAAGATGGAAGCTTCATACACCAAATTGTGCTTGAAAAACACACCTAGTGTCCCTAGCCTCAGTCCCAAGACCTCACACACCTTCAAAAATGGTGAGAGCTAGCAGGGAATGAGGATAGATTGAGAGGAAGAAGAGGTATCTTACAAGAAAGAAGTATTCTCCTCACATAATCACTCTAATAGCATAACTTAGCTTAGTAATTTGCATGGTAGAGGAGATGAGCATGCCATTGAAGCTTGGCTCTTGGTTGGATTTGCATTCCATAGCCAAGAGTCGTTGGTGTAGGCCTCTACGTCTCAATGCTTGGAGAAGGAGATGGAGTTGTTCTTGCACACATGAGTTGTCTGTGTGTGTGGCAATGAGTTAGAGTAAAATGCAGCCTTCTCTCTCATCTTGGTCGACCCCTTTTGCTATTTGCTCATGCTGGCATCCCATTGGCCCCTGTAAAGCTTCGCCAATTACAAAATAGAAGCATAATTGCTAGCCTTGTGACATGTGTCCCCCTTTCCCCTTTTGTACGAGCTTAAGGTAATCTAATAATTCAATTGAACTCTCATTGGACCTCTTAGTCTTCTGGCCAATAGGAATCAGGCAAGCCATTGGGATGTTGAATGCTCATTGGACCCCTTGGTAGAGTGTCCATTAGTCTTCCAGGAAGCTTGATTTCTATTGGTTCTTTTATCAAGCATTTTTAAATTGATTAGACTAAATTTACTCTAGCCTAATTCCCATTGGTCCACCTCTATGGCCATCCAATAGGATTTGAGGCAAGCTTGGGGGCAACTGGCCTAGGAGCCTGACATGTGTCCAGTATTCCCTTTGTGTAAAGGGGGAGCTTTGGAGTGTGTGTGTGTGTGTGTGTGTTTGTGTGTATGTGTGTGTGTGTGTGTGTGTGTGTGTGTGTGTGTGTGTGTGTGTGTGTGTGTGTGTGTGTGTGTGTGTTTCTCTCTTGTCCCCTACTCTCATGGCTCGCCCCCTCCTTGATAGGGATGTGGGAAGACTTTTTAGTCTTCCCATGACCATCCAATCCTCCCTTACATTGGCCTTTGGACAATTGAATAAAAAATTAGGAACCTTAGCCTATGGAAGTCTTAATGGAGCTTAACCTTAAGTCTTTTAAGCCCCATTGAAGACATTTCTCTTTTGCAGATTGTCCCCCTTTGGATCCCTATTTTTCCTCCTTTGGATCCCTACAAAGATCGGTCTGGCAGCCTTACCAATATTCTAGCTTTACTCCCTTGGTACTTCCCCATATTAAATAATCAGATTAACATGAGAAAATCATTTGGGGGAATTAGATATTAGTTTTTATGACACAACACCTCCACATGGCACCTTATATTTTTCTCATATTAGGCACGTTCAAATTATGCTTGTCAAAAAGCTATGGTCAACATAACATGCGCTCTTATGCATGGCAAAACTCCAAAATGCAGCACTCAACACTAGTTGTTTTCAACACCCTCTTGAATCTTCCTTGGTAAACGCACCCAAGCTTTGTGTGTGTATGTGTGTGTGTGTGTGTGTGTGTGTGTGTGTGTGTGTGTGTGTGTGTGTGCGTGCGCGCCCACCAAGACAATGTGCACATCTGTCGCACGTGTCAATGCAAGGAACTTGCCGATACATTGTGTGCAAGCCACAAATGGCTCCAAGCACACAACAAGCATAAACTAGTAAGTTCAAAGATGGCGATGGTGTGTCACTCACCACTCTACGCTTGCTGTCGTGGAGGATTCCTCACCGCGAAGAAGAGGAAGACGCTGCTACCCCGCGCTCAACCGCCTCGCCGCCGTCGTGCCGCCACAATGCTCAATTGCTCTCTCTCTCTCTCTCTCTCTCTCTCTCTCTCTCTCTCTCTCTCTCTCTCTCTCTCTCTCTCTCTCTCTCTCTCTCTCTCTCTCTCACGCATACACATACAGTACACAAGGAGATGAAGAAGAAGAAGACGGAGATGAAGCAAGAGCACTCTTCAATTGCACAAATGAGAGAATGAGTGAATTTTAGGTTTAGTTGACTTTTATATGAGCTCGCCCCATTCACACTTGGGCGCCCATGCTTAGCCAACTAATCCCTTGAATGTTCCAGTTAGAGTGCGCCTCTCATCGGCAATCACTTTTACCCTTTTCCTGTTGGACCGACAAGCCCGGTACTTGACTCTACCAAATAAATAATACAGCGTCCGTCTTAGGTGATAGGAATGTGCGTGAGGGTTAACATGCCCCTCTTCCTGATGTAGATTCCGTCCTCGGAAGCTATTGAGTTGAAGCTCGTTCGTTGAGGTGGAAGAGCATTTGAGATGAATGTCCATAGCCTTCTTCAGTCATCACTGCAAAATCAAACAACATTGGCACAGTAATTGCATTCTCATGTACAATTAAAAAGCATATGCAGTTGTAGGGAGACAATTGATTGGTAGCATAATTCTAAACCATTTGTCAGCAATAAACATTAAATTTCAATATAATCAAACGCATAAACAGTTGTCAAGGTAAAAAATTAAATAAGTATGGGGTCCCTAATTCAATGGTTGAAAGGCACTAAAGATCGACTATTAATACCATGGGCAAGCTTCTCAAATTTCTCTGGTCAATTAAGTTGTTTAATGGCGAGAGCCAAGTATTTCTTGTCCGAGGGCTGACTAGAGGCTATACCTAGAAGACCTTGTAGTTAAGCTACGATAAAAGGAATTTCTCATGAAATCATCGCCTGACTAATTACCTTTTCTTTGACCTCCCAAAGTCTTTTCATATTGTTTCAATTTTGATGTGTGTGCTTATTTTGTATGCCTTGGGTTTTTTGCTTTTCAAGGAAAAGCGCCCACACTGGGAACCTCTAGGGCTCTAGTACCATAGGCGATACATGTGAGTGAAGTACCAATTCAAGTTGAGATTTCTCTTCCAGCTTAAGATTTTACATTGTGGCACTTTGATTTTTATTTATTTATTTTTTTGTTTGTTCGTTTTCAGCTTTTTAATTTTGTAACTTTGGGGGGTCATATAACACTATTACACCTCCCTAGGCTCATCACACTAGTAAACTCCCTTTATAATACTTAAGCTAAAGGTCAATAGGGACTAAGTCCACTAAAAAGCCCTAGTACATTTCACACAATGCTGCCTAAATCGGATTAAGAACCTAAGTAACCATTGTTTATTAGGAAAGCATTCCCCATGGTATGAAGAGAAGATCTCTAACGCCTAGCTTGGTCAAACTAGCTTAGTCGGACTGCTTGATTTTAAACCTAGACAAGTGATTATGACAAAAAATTACATGGAATTTAATGTTTGATACTAAGCAAATGTACTGAATATTATGCTACCAATCACAATTAAAGCAGACAAATATGGATGCAAAAAGATAAGGGGCAATGCTAATGGACAAGAAACACCTGTTTGTGTTGATGGTCGCGCTTGATTTGAAGTTAAATGAGAGAAAGATTCCATGAAGATCCAAATCCTAACAACGGCGACACATTCCTGTACACACGAGGAAACACAAAGAATACCTCTAGGAGGCACATCAGTGGGAAGAAAAAACTTTGCTAATCACTAAACTCTAAAACAGAAACACTCCTATCGTACTAATCTTACCTACCCTCCATCACTTGAGTGATGAGGATCAAAGGTGTTTGATGACATAGGTTTCTGTTTCAATATATCGGATGTGAATGTATAGGTCTGGGTCAATGTTTTAACTTTTATTGTGCATACTCGTTTGCTAATTGCTCTTGCTCTTTATTATTTTTGTTTTTTGTGAGTATAAGGCTTTATATATACATTCCCTAAGATTGGGAGATTGAGAGGTCAGGGAGGAAGGTTGAGAGGGGAGTGAGTGAATGATGACTGTCAGCAAACACTTCCCCCTTCCTTGGGTAGATCATACCGTTTGAAATGTGCTTGTCACCCTTTGAAACCAATTGTTCCAGTTGGTAATAGGTGAGGATTTTTGCCATTAGTTTTCTATTTCCTTAGGTACCTCATCGAGTTGCAAGGGTGGTAAGGTACTCTCCCAAGATCCAACTTGAAGTGGTTCATCCGGTGATTTTTTGAACACCGGGAGGTGTGGATTCCTTTGTAGCCTCTTGGAGGTCCACTATTGTAGGTGGAGACTGTGGAGAAGCTTTTACCTCTATGGATGCATTACGTGAGGAGCTAGAAGCTTCATGGGACTCCCCCCTTCCTGAGCTAGGTGGAACAAATTATTCTTTCTTCGGTACCCAAACTAGTTCTCGAGCGAGTGTGTAGCATTCTGTGATTTTTTTATTTCCACGATCATCATTTCGTTTTGGAGCTACAGGATTGGGCGCACATGGGTCAGGTGACATGTAAGAACACAATCTACGTTGGCACTACAAATTGGTGCTGAGGTAGATATGTACGAACCAGATTCTCTGTCAAAGGCTATTAATTTGGCTCTCAATGCAGAAAAGAAGAAAGGTGGACAACCCTCTCACACTGATCAACCTACTAACACTAACTGCAACAAGAGACTTCCTTTCTCTACTAACTTTGACAGAAACAAAAACCAAAGCCGTACTTTTTTCAAGAGATGTAGATTCGACAATTCTCCTACAATTGCTCAACATCATATAAGCAACAACAACAACAACACGCAGCAACGAGGCAACTAAAATTCTTTCAACCAACGTCCTCCTCCAAATTCTAATGGTAACAAAAAGGTAAAGTGTTTTAAATGCTTTCAGTATGGTCACTATGCAGATAAGTGCCCAAATGGTCCTGCTAAGGGCAATGGTCAATCCAATGGCCATTCCAATGGAGTCAACAAAAATTCAAGTAAAAAACCCTTCAACAGCAACCGCCCCAACGGAGCTACTCTTAACCTCATCGAAGATGCTACTCCCGAGGACAATGAAGTGGAAGCTAACTACGATGAGGGATATGATCCTAATTATGATAACAATGACAACCCCTCCTCACGTACTCTTATATCTCCTCACACTTTGTTCAAAGTGCAAGGCACAGTTAAGGGTGAAAGTGTCACCATTCTGTTAGATGATGGTAGTAGCCATGATTTCATTTCCACACGTTTGGCACAACAACTATCTCTCTCTGAAATCTCATCACCTCACAAGGTCAAAACTGTTTTTAATAATCAACGTTTTAATTGTAAAACCCAAGTCACTGTTGAAGTTTGCATTAGTGAATTTACCCAAGCACGAACATTTTTGGTAGCATCTTGCATGGTCTTGATATGATTTTGGGAATGCCATTTCGTCATGAATTTGACCCATTGATTAATTATAAAACACGTACAATGTCTCAGTCATAATAATAAAAATTTCTCCATCCAAGCAACACTAGCACATCAAAAATTTCCACTCCTCTCTCACACTCAAGCCAAAAGAGCAATTCGAAAACAGGGGAAAACATATATAGTATTGGTAAATCAAATTTCTGCTGAAACTGAAACTCACGTAATTCCACACACGATGAGTTTCTCTCACAAGTTAAAGATTGTTTCATGCATGATCTGCCACCTGGAATTCCACCATCACGCCCAAAAGACCACAAAATTGATATTATACCGGGTAGTGAACCTTCTTGTAGAGCACCTTATCGTGTCAATCCAACCGCACACAGGGAAATACAAACTCAGATCACTGATTTACTTAACCGAGGCCTAATCCGACCTAGTAGTTCACCATACAGAGCTCTAGTACTTCTTGTCAAGAAGAAAAATGGAACCTTTCGTATGTGTATCGACTACAGGGCTTTAAAGAAGATCACCATTAAGATAGGTTTCTTATTCCTAGAGTGGATGATCTATTAGACAAACTGAAAGGGCAAACATCTTTAGCAAAATTGACCTTAAATGAGGGTATTATCAAGTCAAAATGTTTGAACATGATGTCTACAAAACTGCTTTTAGAACACAAACTGGACACTATGAATTCCTTGTCATGCCATTTGGTTTGACACATGCACCAGCCACCTTCACACGCATGATGAATAGAATTTTCATTGACCATCAAGATTTTGTGATTGTATATTTTGATGACATCCTAGTATTCATAAATCTGAAGAAGAGCATAAAACAGCATTTAACACGTGTATTTGATCTGCTTGCACAAAATCACTTGTATTTGAATCCTGAATAGAGTCATTTTTTCAATCTGAAATTAAATATTTGGGACACATTGTATCGGGTGAGGGAATACATGTAGACCCCAAGATAATTGAAGCCATTCACTCATGGCCTAGACCCAAAAACTTGCATGAGCTACATTCTTTTATTGGTCTTTGTAGCTATTACAGGAAACTTGTTCGTAATTTTGCTTACAAATCGCGTTATTTGACTTTCCTGTTGAAGAAAAACACACCTTATGAATGGACCGATTTGTAAGAAAGCTCATTTAATGCACTTAAACATTCTTTGACTAATGCACCTGTATTGCAATTGCCTACTTTTAAAAGACCATTCTTTGTGGTAGTCACTGATGCTAGTGGAAAAGGTATCGGTGCAGTCCTTATGCAAGATAACCATCCAATTGCTTTTGAAAGTCGTAAATTCAAATCTTCTAAATCAAAGTTCAGTACTTATGATAAAGAGTTGACTGTTGTGGTACATGCATTGAAAATTTGGAAGCACTATGTAATGGGTACTGATTTGATCACTAAAACTGACCAACAAAGTATCAAATATTTACTTCCCCAACCCTTAATAGATGATAGACATATTAAGTGGGCCGCTTTTATTCAAAGTTTTCAGCCCAACATTCAATACCAACCTGGTAAAGAAAACGTTGTAGCTGACGCTTTGAGTAGAAGACCCTCACTTAATCATCTATCAACCATTACGGGAACCTCATCTGACACTATGCCTGACAGTTATGCACATGATGATGACTTCAAAACGACATGGTTGCATATGCTTGATAATTCTGTGCACACATTCCTCAAATACACTATTCAAGAAAACTTCCTTTATTTCAAACAAAAATTGTGTGTGACTAAACCTTTCCGTACATTAATTATTGAAGAATTGCATAAACCACCTTATGCTGGACATAGAGGATTTGCTGCAACTTTGCAAAATTATGTCGTGATTTCTATGGCCTACTATGAGAATGGATGTTAAACAGTATGTTTCAACTTGTTTGATTTGTCAAAAAATCAAAGCAGTTACATGTAAGAAATTGGGACTTTTACACCCTCTCCCCATTCCTGAAAGACCTTGGGAACACATGTCAATGGATTTTGTTACTGGTTTCCCACGCACAGTGCACAAACATGACATGATTTGGACTATTATTGACCGTTTTTCTAAACAATCGTATTTCATTCCTTGTAAGAAAACACTCACAGCACATCAAGCTGCACTTTTGTTTCTTAAGACTGTTTTCCCACATCATGGTTTGCCTAAAGTGATTATTTTTGATCGAGATTCAAAATTTTGTAGTGCTTTTTGGACTACTGTGTTTGAAAATCTTGGCACTACACTTGACTTCACTTCTGCATTTCATACTAAATCTAATAATCAAACCGAAGTCACCAACCACACTATTATTGACTTGTTAAAGGCTTATGTTTCTTCTCAACCTAAGAAATGGGATGATTACCTGCATATTCTACAATTTGCATACAACAACACCACTCACACTGCCACGGGTAAATCTCCATTTGAAGTTGTATATGGTCACTCTCTTCCTACTCCTGCTTCACGTCTTTCTAATGTTGTGCTTGTCGTCGCTGATCATTTCACTACTGACTTTCATGATATTTATGCAAGTGTGCATTTTGCCATTAAACACTCACAAGAACTTTACATCAAGCATGTTAACAAGCACTGCAAGGCACACCAATTCAAAGAAGGTGATCATGTTTTACTTCGCATTGAAAAACGAAGGATCAAAAGTGTTGATACCAATGTCTTTGTTAAGTGTTAACCCTCACGGCTCACGGACACCCTATCACCTACGACAGACATTGTATTATTTACTTGGTAGAGTCAGGTACCGGGCTTGTCGGTCCAATAGGAAAAGGGTAAGAGTGATCGTTGATGAAAGGTGCACTCTAACTGGAACATTAAAGGGATTAGTTGGCTAAGCATGGGTGCCCAAGTGTGAATAAGGTGAGCTCATATAAAAGTCAACTAAACCTAAAATTCACTCATTCTCTCATTTGTGCAATTGAAGAGTGCTCTTGCTCCATCTCCATCTTCTTCTTCTTCATCTCCTTGTGTATGTGTGTATGCGTGAGAGAGAGAGAGAGAGAGTGTACGATCGAGCATTGCGGGGGCACGACAAC
The DNA here is from genome assembly GCF_014529385.1 of Adiantum capillus-veneris. Classification (NCBI taxonomy): domain Eukaryota; kingdom Viridiplantae; phylum Streptophyta; class Polypodiopsida; order Polypodiales; family Pteridaceae; genus Adiantum; species Adiantum capillus-veneris. Next base: position 156,175,244 of record NC_140935.1, read on the forward strand.
TGTGAGGCGGTTGAGCGCGGCGTAGCGGCGTCTCCCTCTTCTCCGCGATGAGAATCCTCCACGATAGCAAGCGTAGAGCGGTGAGTGACACACCATCGCCATCTTTGAGTTTACTAGTTTAGACTTGTTGTGTGCTTGGAGCCATTTGTGGCTCGCACACAGTGTATCGGCAAGTTCCTTGCATTGACGCGTGCGACACCGCACATTTTTGGTGCCATTGCCGGGAAATTCCATACACTAAGCTTGAATGGCACTTTGTGCTTCTTTTGTGGTTCAATTTCAATTGTAGGAAAGGTAAGGAAGGAGGGTGTGTGTGTTGAGAAGAAGGATTTTGTGTTGCTACTGTGTATTTCTTTGTTAATGGAGTTTTGAAAGGTTACTGTGTTTTCTCTATGCTAAGGTGTTAGTATTAAGGTTGTTCGTTCTGTGTAATGCAAAGTACGGTAAGTAGGAAGTAGATCTGTGAGAGCTAATGAAGTGTGTTAGTGTGTAACAGTAGGTGTATTAGTTGTAAGTAGGTAGGTAGAGTGTGTGTGTGCTCGCGCGCAGGCCACAACAACCTTATCCCCCAAAAAAAAAAAAAAGTAGGATCGAGATCGGGAATATCTCCCAGACCCAAGCCCAAGCTCACACTCAGGCTCAAGCCTCAGTCGTCCTTTAAATTTACGTATTTTAGCTTCACACGTAGCTTAAAATCGATTTTTTTGAGGACCAACAGAGCTTCAAGTGACCGAACGTTGTGCTATAAACCATACCGCGACCCTCCAAGTGATATGCTCATTTTGAGCTATCACACACTTTAATCAAAAAATCGATCATTCAAAAACATTAAAAACGTAAAAAAACGAGTGAAAACGGACGCCTAAAAAAGTAAGCGGTTAACCTTCGAGGTTATTCACCGACGTTTGTAGGGTGTCAAAGGCACATGCATCTGCGCTCTGGTCGTGTGCTAGAGATGGATCAACTAGAGAGGATTTTGACTTACGCGAGTTCTCAATATCCACATACCTTAGGTTCCGGGCCCTCGGCGGGGACCCAAGGTAGTACAAACCAAGACCCGAACATAGCGGCTAGTGACTCTTCCTCTGACTATGACGTCATGGAGGGTTTCCTAATGCCTAATCCTATAGCTCAAGCCAAGACATGCATGCCATGGGCCCGCGGTCTGGGCCGAGCGTGCTTAGCCACTTGAATGAAACCTTTAGTAGAGCCACTCGCTCCGAACATGGAGCTAATGATGTAAATGAGGGGGGTGGGGAAGTAAATTCTCCATTCATGACCAACGTAGACCCTATGTCCTTAGAGAGAGAATGTGCACGTGAATACTTCATTCACTGCACCTCCTCACTCTTCAGAGCTATTCCCCTCCGAGGTCATATTACCCGATGGTAGAAGCCTTGCCGAAGTGCAAGAGGTTGAGCGATATATCATTGCGGCTAGAGAAAAGGAAGTTGAGAGCTTACGCAAGGTGGAGCAACGAAGAGAGTTAAAATCAAAAGCTCCTATGTCAATATCTTTGCTAGGAGAGCAATCGAGTGCTCCTGACTTAGCAACCACTAAGGGCCAACCCCTAGAAAGCAACATTGCATCTAGCTCAAAGGACACCCCTAACACCTCAATTCTAGATGGAGCATTTTTAAATGAGAATTGGGAGTACGAACTACAAATGGAAACTCTAACTGAGCTATACACAGGTCACACCTATCACATGGGTTGGTTAGATGTCCTACAATCCACAATGGGTGCTACTAGTGTGGAGGATCAACAACAAAGAGTTTGTGAGGTCATCCATAGGGTCATTGAGTTAGAGAGATAGAACAAGGGGATCAACATGCCTTCATAGGGTCTCATGAGATTCTTGGATACAGGAAATGCTAAACAACAAACCTTATCGCAAATGGAGACTCCCTCGGTAAGTCCGATGGATCCTCCATATGTTGTTTCGCCAGGGGTCTCAGTGCAATCTGAGCCCACAAGTGATAGCTTTACCTTTCCAAGTTTAGCTCATCTTTCCCTTGATGACACCACGGCTACTATGCCTACCCCAATGATGGGCATGCCAAGAAACACGCCATGGACCTCATTTGTTAGTAAAGAACCACCACATGGTAGCTCAATGCCTGCAACAGTACCTACAAGTGTGTACCAATCGTATGCACCTATGGGTCATCGCACTCATGTAGTCCCTACCCCTCCCATTGTTTCAACAACCTATGCTCCACAACCACAACACCCAAGTTCTTATTTCCATGGGACTATACCGGCTAGCATTAGCATGTCACATCCAACGTCTGCTATGCCTAGGGCCACACATATGAACTATGGACCACCACATGGCACAAAATTGTACCCAATGTGGAACCCAAGGGCTTCCTATGTGCCAAGCCCGATGCCAATACCTACTCCACATGTAGTCTCTGGAGCACCTCCACCCACGGTGCCTGCTCACTTAGGTGACTTGGAAACATTTGCTCAAGCTATTGGTCGATCTATTGCTGAGAATATGTGTAACACGCCTGATAGAGAGCTTAGAAGTAAGGCAGTACAAATAGCCAAGCTCACACAAAAATTTAGTGGAGACGGGGATGTGAGAAATCATATCGAAGTGTTTGAACAAATATGCCATTCTCTAGGAGAACACAATTACCTGCATAATAGTAATGCTTTAAGCCTAACCTTAAGTGGAAAGGCTGGGGATTGGTATAGAACCCTAAGGGTGGAAGAAAAAACGATTTACCCTACTCTTAGGAGACTGTTCTTGAAAGAATACATACGAGAGGGAGTCCTTTGGGCTGTAGCCTCTCAGCTCCAGAAAGCCCAACGAGAGAAAGGAGAGTCGGTGAGAGACTTTATTAGTCGCTTAAAGCATTTGAATTCTCGTTGTAATCCAAATAGGCGCTTCAATAATAATCAATTGCTCGATAGATTCATTAGGGGATTACGACATGAGGATATCTACAATGGCCTAGTCATTAGAGGTATCACCACTTGGGAAGCAGTCACCACCAATGCAATCCAATCGGAGGATAATTTAATGATTCAAGCAGAAAGAGTGTCTGTTGAGCCTATATCTATTAGCTCGCAAGCATCAGGGCATCAGCCAATGACCCTAAAGCCTATTGATAAGGAGCTAAAGATATCTGAGATGACTTTAGCAGATCTCACCAAGGCTATTCAAGAGAGTCTTAGAGATAATCGTGCTCCGCAAAACAATCATATGTATCCAAGAAGGGAGCAACAATGGTGCTCAGTATGCTATGGACCTCATAGTAGCAGTAAATGCCCTACTTTTAGAGTAAAATTCAATGGGAATTGCAATGCCGAAGGTATGGTCATCAAGCTAAGGATTGCATAGTATTTAAGCGCGCGATGGCCAATAGACCAACCCTTAGCATGGACAGACACACCTCAAGTGCCTGCATTGATGCCGGCCCCACCTCTTGAACAAACAACACAACACATGGTCCCTAGGGCCCAAAATGTTGTTCAAACAACACCCTTACCACCTCCAGTGCTAGGACTGCAACCACCACATCCGAGAATCACTTCTGTGAATCAAGTGGATTGTGAGTCATCTATTGCTTGTTTGGACGGCTATGAGGAAGATATAGATCCTAATATTGCCTATGGGCTAGATGTGCTTGAAGAAAGTCCACAATACTACATGGAGGACTATTGGGGACAAGTCAAACCTGTATATCAAGTAGTTGCTCTTGCGGCAAGAGGCCAAAATTTCAATTACATTGCTAAGAGACCACCTCTTCAATGCTATGAGTGTGGAGGTCCACATCATGTAGCCGAGTGTCCTATTAGGCTACAAATGAATGCCACACTAATGCAAACCAATCAAGCGAGCACGTCTTCAATGCCGATACTCATGTGTAATCGATGTGGCATAGATCATTTGATTGCCCAATGTCCAAATAATCCAAATGCACCGAAGATCACGCCATTAAACTTGATTGAAGTTACCGAGGAGCCATCACAAAGTACACATGTGGTACCAGTAAACGTACTCATACGATCGATGCTCCAAAAACAAAATTATATTCTTGAGGAAAGAGACACGGCATCCATTGCCCAATCTCAGAAAAAGAAGAAAACACGAAGGAAGAGATCGCAAAAAGCAGCGAAGTCAGACCCTAGTTCAAAGACCAACATAGGGACTAGTGACGATCCCGTGTATATGAACGACGTTGAAGAGGATTCAGATTCAGGTGAAACCATGGAGACCAAAACGACCACTAAGATAGAAACCAGCAAGGAAGATCTTCATGAGCCACAATGGCGAGGATCCAAGAAAAAGATAGGAACTTATCCAAACCCTACAAAGGAGATTGAGCGAGTCAAGCAATTAAGGATTCTGGTAGAAGATACCCAAAGGGATCTAGAACCAGCACCTAGGCAGATCCAGATTACAGACACTGTGTTCCCTACGTGACAACAACCTCACCAAGTCCATAGACCCTTAGCCATACCTAGTGTCATCCAAGAAGAAAGTGACTTAAAGTCATGGGAAAGTGGGCGTACTCACTTCTTGATGGAAAGAATATTTACAGAGGGACTACTTGATCCTATTGAAGAAATGGAGATCCCATCTTCCCCACGTCAAGGGACTGAAGTCCAAAAGGTACCGTTAAACATTGCCAAATTGATGGATTTCATGTCTTCAGAAGTTAGAACCACCATCATGTCCAAACTATATAAAGACCCTGAGCTAGTCTCAACTCTTCGAGCCTTCCTCAATGGAGAACTAAAGTTTGAGCTACCACAATTTGCACAGATGGATGGAGCTGGGGAGATGCCAATAGAGGAGGAACATTTAGATCCACAACCCAACCTAGATGACAACCTTGTTATAGAAATACCTGTTAACAAGTTGGGACAATACTTTGAGGGTGATGAATCCAATGCGACCATACCAATCACTACTAAGGGATTAACTGTGAAGGGAATCCTTGATGGTGGTGCTTGGGTTAGCATTGTGACTAAAAATTTCTGGGAAACTATGGGAAGACCTCACCTTGCGACCAACACCATAGTAGTGAAGATGGCCAATGGGTCTATTGTTAAATCTATTGGGATGCTAGAAGATCTCAAGATCAAGGTCTTTGGACATAAAAGAGTTACCTTCATTGTTATGAATTTCTCCAAACACATAATGGCATCGGAGATGATCTTAGGACGTCCTTTCATGAGGGAAGCAAAAATGGTGCATGACTGGTCTAAAAACCATGTCTACTTGCAGTTCCAAGATTCTGTCATTCGAGTGGATCTTGTGACTGGTCGAGCGCATCCCCTAGGAAACAGGTTTATAATTGATCATAGATCTAACACCACAGTTCACTTGGCCCCATTGCAGTATTGTTACACGTGTAAAGCGGACACTGATGTTGGGGAAGATTCTCCTTATATGGATGTACTACCTGGGATGACTGAGTCCGACAATGTGGATTGGGTCCACCTAGCAGCAACCATAGATACTTGGGGAAACAGGGGAACGACATGGGTAACACCTGAGGAGGATGAAATGCCACCACTAATACCCTTAAATATGCTAGAAGCAATGCATATAGCTTCTGACAAGACTCATCCTAATATAACGAAGAAAACATACAAGTGGGTCCCTAAAGCTTCTTTAGCGACCATAGCTAGTGCTAAAAAACAGAAGCCTTGTAAGAAACATCCCACTCGCTCCAAGAAATGTAAGAAAACAAGGCGGTCAATTCCTAAACGACTATTGGAAGCCGAAGGCTACTATGAAGGAAATGATCAAATCTGGGTGCCAAAACGTAAATTGTGCTCTTACTTGTCACCAGGCCCATGGTGAATCCTGTGGGTCCAAAACAAATTGAAGATCGCAGAAAGGAAAAAATCATGGAATGCTACACACCTGCTCCAGAGCTAGTTTGAGTATCAAAGAAAGAACTATTTGTTCCAACTAGCTCAGGAACAGGGAAATCAAATGAAGCTTCTTGCTCTTCATGTAGTTCCTATACGGAAATAGAAGCTTCGACACAACCTCCACCTACCATTGTACATATCCATACAAGCAAGAAAGAGTTTGCACCTCCCGTTGTAAGTTCACCACCTACAACAATGTTACAAATAAAATCATGGGAGAGTACCTTACCACCCTTGCAACTAGATGAAATGCTTAGGGCGGTCAAAAACTATTGATTAAAGCCTTCACCCATAACAACTTGGAACGATTGGTTTCAAAAGGTGACGACATAATTCCAAAAGGTATGATCTACCCAAGGAAGGAGGGAGTGTTTGCTGACATCCATCATTCACTTGCTTCCCTCTCAACCTTCCTCCCTGACCTCTCAAACTCCCAATCTTAGGGAATGTATATATAAAGCCTTATACTCACAAAAAAAAAAAAAAAAAAAGAGCAAGAGCAATTAACAAACGAATATGCACAATAAAAGTCAAAACATTGACCCAGACCTACACATTCATATCCGGTACACTGAAACAGAAACCTATGTCATAAAACACCTTTGATCCTCATCACTCGAGTGATGGAGGGTAGGTAGGATTAGTACGATAGGAGTGTTTTTGTTTTAGAGTCTAGTGATTAGCAAAGTTCTTTCTTCCCACTGATGTGCCTCCTAGAGGTATTCTTTGTGTTTCCTAGTGTGTACAGGAACGTATTCCTGTTATTAGGATTTGGTGGAATCTTTCTCTCGTTCACACTTCAAATCAAGCGCGACCATCAAACAAACAGGTGTTTCTTGTCTATTAGCATTGCCCCTTATCTTTTTTGCATCCATATTTGTCTACTTTAATTGTGATTGGTAGCATAATATTCAGTGTATTTGCTTAGTATCAAACATTAAATTCAATGTAATTTTTTGTCATAATCACTTGTCTAGGTTTAAAAATCAAGCAATCCGACTAAGCTAGTTTGACCAAGATAGGTGTTAGAGATCTTCTCTTAATACCATGGGGAATGCCTTCCTAATTATCAATGGTTACTTAGGTTCTTAATCCGATTTAGGCAGCATTGTGTGAAATGTACTAGGGCTTTCTAGTGGGCTTAGTCCCTATTGACCTTTAGCTTAAGTATTATAAAGGGAGTTTACTAGTGTGATGAGCCTGGGGAGGGTAACAGTGTTATATGACCCCCCAAAGTTACAAAATTAAAATGTTAAAAACAAACAAACAAAAAATCAAAGTGCCACAATGTAAAATCTTAAGCTGGAAGAGAAACCTTAGCTTGATTTGGTACTTCACTCACATGATCACGAGACCACCACTACATGCACTGGCATGGTTTATAACAGTTATCTTTTGACTTTCAAGGGCTGCCCTAGAGAGGATGCCAAATGGATGCCTGAAAAGTTTTTTCGCAACTTCTCCGACCTTCTCCACAGTTTCCATCACTCACGGACCAATTGATTTCCCTATTGAGCAACTGAGGACAATTGCTATCCCTCGTGGGAGGGATGTTTATACGAGACTGGGCACCCTCCTGTTGTAGTGGTTAGCTACAATTGAGATAGCTGGCGTAATGGTTAATTATGTACTGTTTATTTATTTTCTAATTGAGTTGATGATGATTTTGTAGAGTGGAATGCGGGGAGTTGATGAAGAGGCGCCGACAATTACTCTTGGCCATTTTATAATTGCACAGTATTTTAGAATCTCATTTCAATAAGCCACTATGGCTCTGTAAATATTTGTAGTGGGAACTCCCCTTATGGGTTATGCAAGAACTAATGAGCTTCACTCTTTACAAAAGTGAAGTGGTTGTAAAAAGAGGGGCCTCAAATTTTGGCACCTTAAACTCAAAAATAATATATTGAATACCAACTCCACAAGAGAGGTGCCGTGGAGTTTGGGGCTAGATTTAGGCTTTTCCCTTGCAGATTCTCTTCTCTACTCTCTTATGCTATGCTCTATTTGTTGTGTACTCTCTAATCTAGTTTCCATCTCTTACACATCTCTTACACTCTCTTACAAGCATGTCTATGTCAATTCTTTGTTCTCTTTGTGTGTGTGTGTGTCATAGTCTAGGTGTGTGTGTGTGTGTGCTTGGAAATTGGGAAAAGAGGTGGACAGGTTGATGGTGATGTTTTGGAGCATGTGTTGAATAGCTTAAGTGGTTGATCTCCCCCTCTTCTCCCAACAGCCAAGTCTCAGAAATGGCTATCATCCGGACCAAGTCTCAAAAATGGCTGCGGGGACTGCGTACTAACCAAAAGATGGATTCATAAAAAGCGTACAATGGCAGTATCCATAAAGACATACAAGTCTATCACAAGGCTCAAACAGGCATCAAAAGCATGTGCATTGAAATAAATATCCCTGTAGGGAGTCAAACCGCTCTCAAAAGAGCTCAAACACTGTCAAAAGTGTCAACATATGCATGTAAGCATAAACAACTGCTCCCACTAGAACCAGAATATTGCAAGCACTAAAACCTGTAGCCTGTGAGTTGATGCTGATGTTGTAGTAGCCGAAGTCGATATCGAGGCCGATAAGCACAAAGAAATCTAACCAAGCCGCTCTATGTACCTGTACCTATATCTGTATCTATACTAGTAGTCAAAGGGGACAATGCCATCAAACTCCCACTCTGTGTGTGTGTATGAGGCCACTTTGAAAATATAGTGCACACCTCGGGAGCTTTGGACTTAATAATAGGGTCTTTTTAGACTTTCCTATGGCTTTACCATTATTGAGCCATTAGAAGTCCAAAAGGAGCTAGCCCTCGGCAATTCTGCAATATTAGACCCACTCCATTGCTCTCAATAATTAACCACTTTGAGTCGTGGGTGTAGATACTTAAGAGCTAATTTTCAAAGGCTAAGAGGAGTGGCAACTAAGGTTTTGAATTGCCAAAGCATACACTAAGTAAGTATACAAATTTTGTTAACATGACTGACAATAACCAAGAGAGTAGAATGAACATTGATAGCTTTGATTTTGCACATGAAGATGCTAATGATGATGCCCCCATGTTTGTCAATTATCTTATTACTTGGTTGCAGCAAGCTATGGGCAACCCTGCTTTGCAAGCCAAAGTTACTAAACAAGTTCGCACTTATGGAATTTCCCTTCCTCTCCATGAGGAAAGAGAGCTTAGGAGGCCTCTTGAAGAGACCCCCAAAATAAGACTCTCTCCCATACAAGAGGAGGAATCCAAAGAGCAAGAAAGCAATGAAACTTTAAGTTCCTCTAAAGATGTGGCTCCACGAAGATGGCGGTCTAGACGATCGCCAACTCTTCCCAAGAGAAAAAGATCAACACATAGTCCTTCTCCTCGTCATTTTGAAAGGGAAGAGAGGAAACAAAGGAAGAAAAGGGCAAGAAAGAGGTCACCTTCTTCTTCACCTTCCTCCTCTTCCGACGAGAGCTATGGCTACTCTCCTAGAGAATACAAGAGTGTAGGACATCGTAAATCATACCCTACATGGTGAAGGTCACAAAAGCTCAAGAAGTTCAAGGAGGGAGGAAAGAGTATCTCTTTTCTCACCTATGATGGCGCCTTTGGTGCTACCAACAAAATGTTGGCCTTCATACAACAATTTGATGCGGCCTTTGGAGACGAGGGCGTTACAGAGTCCTCCAAGCTATGCCATGTAGCTATGCACTTCCAAAAATTGGCTCGTCAATGGTGGGCTAGCCTTTGAGGCAACGGCAAAGCCCCAAAAACATGGAAAACTCTACGAGTTTCCATCATGAAGTAATTCCTTGCAAGCGATGCAAAGGACAAAGTGCTCACCAAATGGTGCAGCTTGAAGCTTCTCTCTCATGAGTCTATCCACATATATGTAGACAAGTTTTGGGATTTACATCTCAAGGCTATTGTCTTCCGAAGGATAGACTTTGTTGAGAAAAAGCAAGAATTTTGTGCGGGACTACCTGAAAATATGGTTGAATAGGTCAACTCTCAATGGCTTGATCTATCACCGAAGTAATCCATCACACCATGGTTGCTTCATGCATCAATTTCCAACAAGGGGCTAGACGGAATGTTAAGCCCATGGAAAACAAAGATAAAAATGATGCAAAGGGGAAAACCAATGGCCAAAATTCTTCCCAAGGCACTTCCAACAACAATAATCGGTCCAAGGAGAAGGGAGTTAACAAGGGCAAAAACCTACTCTCTCCTGAAGAGCTTGAAGCCTTTTGCAAGGACCTTAAGTGTTTCAAGAGTGGGGAGCAAGGACATGGCTATCGTTCTTGCCCCAAAAACAATGTTCGGAATGAGACTCCTAGGGCTTCCACTATATAAGCTCAGTAAGAGGATGCTCATTGCAAAGGATCATCTCTCTTCTGTGCTTGGGGAAGGTAAGGGAGCATGATGCCTTCATTGTGTTTGACTCTGGCTCTACTCACAACTTCATATCAATGGAGTTGGCCACCAAGTTGGGCATTCAAGCTTTTGAGATGGGAGATATTGTAACGGCTGACAGAGCTTTCAAGGGACAACAAGCCTCCGTTATTCCCTTGATTAGGAATTTGAGTCTCCATGTCCAAAGCTATGTCGACAAGAAGACTTTTTCATCTCTCCTCTCCAACATGAGGATGCTATCCTAGGGGCACCATGGTTTGATTTCATGAATGCCAACACGAAGTTCCTTGAAAGGAGAATCTACTTCACCTACAAGGGAAAGAACATCTATATAGATGCTAGTGAGTGTGGTCGTACTATACCACTTGTAAATCCTCCTGCTTTTGATAAATCAATGAAGAGCTCAGTTTCTATGCACATGCTTTTTGTCAAAGAGTCCCTAAAAGATCTTAATGTTTCATCAAATGTAAATGGTAGGAATCACGAAGAGTTAGACTTGTCTAATTTTTAAAAAGGATTCCAAGATGTGTTCATCGATGATATCCCTATGGACATACCTCCAAAACAAGGGGATGATGACCATCGCATTGAGCTCCTTCCAGGAAGCTCATCGCCTAGCAAGCCTCTCTATTGAGTTTCTCAAGCTCAACAAGAGGAGATCATGAGGCAAGTTCAAGAATTGGTTAACAAAGGGATGGTGACTCCTAGCTCCTCTCGTTCTCTAGTCCTTTTAGTGCAAAAGAAAGATGGTACATATCGCATGTGCGTGGACTATTGAGCACTAAACCATATCACTATCAAAAATAGATTTCCTATGCCTCGAGTAGAAGGTCTGTTTGATAAGCTACAAGGCTCTACCTACTTCAGTTGGATTGACCTTAAAAGTGGCTATCATCAAAAAAGGATAGTAGATGAAGATATCCTAAAGACAACATTTCGCACAACGTTTAGTCTTTATGAATATCTAGTCATGCCTTTTGGCTTGACTAATGTACCAGCTACGTTCAATCGTCTAATGGAGAAAATCTATAAACCCTACCGCAAATTCAATGGAGTGTTCTTTGATGATATCATCATCTACTCCAAGTCTTTGGAGGAACATAAGCAACATCTCCAAGTGATTTTTTCAACCATTAAGGGAGAACAAGCTTTTCCTCAACCAAAAGAAAAGCGATTTTTTCCTTCAAGAGATTCAATACTTAGGTCATATTATCTCTCAAGATGGTATCCGTATGGATCCATCAAAGTTAGAGGTAATAAAAGCATGGCCTAATCCAAGGAATCTACATGAGCTAAGAATCTTCATTGGTATGTGTGCATACTATAGACGCTTCATAACAAAATTATCTCAAAGAGCAGGACCATTACAAAGAGAAGCTTACCTCTCAACCAGTCCTCATGCTTCCGGATCTCTCAAAGCCATTTGAGGTCTAATGTGATGCTTGTGGTGATTGCCTTGGAGTAGTTTTGTTTCAAGAAGGGCATGCCATAGCATATGAGAGCTGAACGCTCAATACAGATGAACGTGTCTTAGGCATTTATGAGAAAGAGCTTTTAGCTGTTCTACATGCCCTAGACACATGGAAGCATTATTTATTGGGGACTCCATTTATTCTAAGAACTGACCACCAAAGTCTCAAGCACTTCATGGCACAAACCAAGCTTTTTGACAAACAAATGAGGTGGGCAATTTTTCTTTCGCAATTTAATTTCCATATTTTTCACATTGCTGGTAAGCACAATCAAGTGGCCGATGCACTTTCACGATGACCAAAAGTTAATGTGGTGTCTATAGCTACTCACAATGATCTATCTTCTATGATAGATGAGTATGTTACTGACCCTGACTATAGAGACCTAATGTCAGTCCTTGATTTGGGGAAGAAAGAGCAACTATTCACCTTGCAGGATGGTTATCTTCTCCATGGCAATAGGCTATGTGTTACCCACTCCCTTCGTGAGAAAGTCATGTATGAATCCCATGCTCCTCCCTATGCGGGGCATAGAGACATTCAACCTACTCTCCGAGGAGTAGAACGTACTTCTATTGACCTACCATGAAAATGGACATACAAGAGTATGTTTGAAAATGTGTAGTATGCCAAAAAACCAAGTATGACAGAGGGAAGCAACCTAGATTAATCCAGCCATTGCTATCCCAAATTCACCGTGGGAGAGTATATCCATGGATTTTATCTTTGGATTACCCAAGTCTATCCATGGGAATACGAGAATATGGACAATAGTTGACAGGTTAACCAAGCATGCACACTTCATTCCTTCAAAAAGACTATTAAGGCACACCAAATGGTAACTCTCTTCATACCACAGATTTTCAAATACAATGGATTGTCAACATCCATCGTGCCAGATAGAGATCCTAGAATGACCAGTAATTTTTGGAGAGGTCTCTTTTATAATCTATGCACAAGATTGGATTTCTCTTCGACCTATCACCCACAAACGGATGGCCAAAGTGAGATAGCCAATTTTATGATACTCGATCTACTAATGACTTATGTTACCAAAGTAGATCAACACTCACAATGGGAAAAGTACTTACCTCTTGTAGAGTATGGCTACAATAATATTGTACATACTTCTACGGGAAAAGCACCTTTTGAGATCATTGAGGGAAGACCTAAAAGTCCCTTGCTACTCAAAGTACATGGGAAGATCTTCGTTGCCGTTGAGTATAGCTGTGACCTACAAGAATCTTTTCAAAAGATTAAGGAGGCTATATCCATCTCTCATCAAAGGCAAAAAGCTATTGTTGATAAGCACGGAAGGGCCTTAACGTTCAAAGAAAATGATTGGGTCCTACTTAAGTTTCCTAAGGCTTGGTTAAGGCAAACGACGGGCAAAAATCCTACGGGCCATCAAAAGTATTATGCTAAGCTAGCAAAAAGATACTATGGTCCTTTCCAAATCTTAAAGCCTATCAACAATGAGACGGCTTACCAACTCAAGTTGCCCAATCATTGGCTCATACACGAGTTGCCCAATCAATCATAGAAGGCTTTATCTCTTCTATCTCATAGTCGAGGACGACTATGATTTCAAGAGAGAGGTAAATTCATAAAATCTAATATTTAACCACCCCAAATGATTTTCTCATATTAAACTAATCATTTAATGTGGGAGAATAAACAAAAACAAGGGTTAGGTTATAGACATGTGCTTATAGATCTATCTCAACACGGAGCCAATGGTAAAGGGGCTCAAATGAGAGATGATCTTCCAAAGAGCAAGTAAACTAATGGAGCTTAAAGACCTTAGGGTTAGCTTCATTAAAGACCTCCAAAGGTTAGTGTAAAGTCCTTTGACCTTAGGTAAGCTAGGACTGAGCTTGAGGTGGGAACTCGGCCCAAGATTAAGGTGCTTGAGGTGCTTCTCGTGCTTGATGACTAAGGTGCTTGAGGTGCTTCTCGTGCTTGCTGACTAAGGTGCTTGAGGTGCTTGTCGTGCTTGCCGAATAGGGAGCTTGAGGTGGTTGTGGGAACACCACCCAGGCTTGAGGTGATTTGTCATGCTTGCTGACTAAAAAGGTGCTTGAGGATAAGGAGGTGCGCAAAAGTCAACATCAATTCCTACAAGGAGGGGGCGAGCCCTACAAGAGGGTGGATGAGAGAGAACACACACACACACACACACACAAGGCATGCTTAGTACAAAGAAAGAAAAAGGGACACTTGTCAAGTTTCTCCTCATGTTGTCCTCATGGTGTGCCTAAAGCCTATTGGTTGGCCTCCCAAGGGGTCCAATGATAAATTGGTTAATTTAATTATATGTTTTAGCATTCATCAAGTCCTCTCTCTCAAAGGGGAAAGGGGGACGCTTGTCCCAAGACTAGTATGCACGTTTGGTATGACTCTTGCTTGTGATTGGCTAGGCCTAAGGGGTCCAATGAGCTTCAAGCATGAGCTACAAGGAGGGGTCGACCAAAGCAAGTAGGGGGCATGCTTGAAGGGTACGCTCTCCCACACACACTCACACACACTCTCATTGTGTGAAGTGCAAAGTGCATGAGCTCCATCTCCTTCTCCAAGCTAGTAGAGAAGTTGAGAGCCTACACCAACACTCTTGGCTATGGAATGCAAATCCAACCAAGAGCCATGCTTCAATGCTTAAGCTTGCCATCTTCTCCATCTTCATTACTATGCTATTATGTATGCTAGCAAGAAGAGTGATGATAAGTGAGGAACTAATTCTTTCTCCTATGAAATGTTTCTTGTTCCTCTTCCCTACCCTCATTCCCTACTAGTTCTCTCCACCTTCGAAGGTGTTTGAGGTCTTGGGACTGAGGCTTGGGATAGTTAATGATTTACAAAAAGTTTATGTTATGCTCGTGATGCATGAAGATTTCCATCTTCATTGCATCACACCTAGGCCACAAAAGGAACACAAATATTGTATTGTAACAAGTCTCTCTTAATGGGAGAAACTATAATAAAAATGCCTATGGAGGGGGGACTGGCTCCACATAAATCCAGTCCTCAACTGTTGTCATGTTCTCTAAATTCTTCCTCTCGCAAAATTATTGTTCATGCCAAGTTAACCAAATGTTGTGTTTATGTTGCTACCCTCAATTAAGTTCACCCGCTATGCTCACAAAGTAGTTTCATAAATGTCCTTCTCTAATTCCGCTACTCTCAAAGTTAATAGGCCAATTCCATTACAAGGAATGTTCTATAGCGTCACTTGTTTTGTGTCTCTACACACACACACACACACACACACACACACACAAAGCTCTTTTCCTCAATTTTCATAGTTGAGGAATATTTTGTAGCGTCAATTCTATTTCTCAATTTTTGTGGTTGAGGAATGTTCTATAGCATCACCTCTTTTGTGTCTACCCACACACACACACACACACACACACACACACACACACACACACACACACACACACACACACACACACACACACACACACACACAGTTCTTTCCCTCAATTTTCATAGTTGAGGAATGCTATATAGTGTCACATGTTCTGTGTCTATAGAGTAACCAATAAATCCATGGAGGAGGATTCTTTGCTAACAAGTCAATAGGGAGCGACTATTTTAAATTAAGTCAATAGGATACACATGTAGCTTCTCAATAATAGGCTACTTCCGAAAGACACATATCTAGGGAGCACATTGAATGCCATATATGGTACCCTTTGCAAAAAATCACAAGAAGTTCTTGAGGGCCCTCCTCTCCAGGATGTTGTCTCTTGGAGCATGTTAACTATATGATATGCCTAGTATGGCTAAGTAAAGAAGCTTTGGCCTAATTTCACCATATGCGAAGGTAAGGCCTTGGCACCTCTCTAAATTGAACCATTTGGATTTTCTCTCTAAAGTGAACTACTAGAATTTCTTACTATTTCCAAACATGACACATCCTTCTTCCACTCTATCATGTTATACGTAGAGATCTATACACCATAGAAGAGGAATTCATCAAATACTCCCTCCCTTGCCAATCCAAAGAAGGGAGAAATAAATCCAAGCAAGAGGAAGCGAAGAAAGCGGTCACCATCTTTGCCTTCTTCCTCCTCTTCCTATTCAACATCATCACCATGTTTTGACACGGAGGATCACGACTTGCCACCCAAGAGAGAGAAGAGAAGGGGTAAAAGGATGATCTACGCAGCATGTAAGAGGTCACATAAGTTGAAGAAATTCAAACAGGGAGGAAATAACATCAGTTTCCTTACCTATGATGGAACCTTCATAGCTACTGATAAAGTATTGGCCTTTATCCACCAGCAATTGGACATGACTTTTGGAGATGAAGATTTCTCGAAATCCTCAAAGCTCTTAAATGTTTCTATGCATTTCGAAAAGTTAGCTCATCAATGGTGGGCAAGCCTACGTAGCCAGGTGAAGCTCCAAAGACCTAAAAAGTGTAATTCCTTGCAAGTGATGGCAAAGACAAAGTCCTTACGAAATGGAAAAGCTTGAAGATGTCCCCATACGAGTCAGTCCAAAAGTATGTGGATAAGTTTTGGGAGTTACATCTCAAAGCCACCGTCTACAAAAAGATACAATTTCCAGAGCAAAAGCAACAATTTTGTGTTGGCCTATCTGAGGAGATGATTGAGTATGTCAATGGACAAAGACCTACATATAATTTGGAGGTCATACATCATATTATGGCCACTTTGAGAATTCATTTCCAACTAGGGAGTAAGAAGGGATCCAAGCCAATAGAATCCAATAAATCAACTGAGCTAAAGGTGAAGAATAATGTGACATAGATTTCTTCCAAGTCTAATTACAACAACAAAGGAAAGGCAAAAGGAAAGGGATACAAAGGTAAAAATAAACTTTCTCTTGAAAAGGTTGAACGTTAAAGATAACAAGTGTTTCAAGTGTGGAGAGAAAGATCATGTTTCTCGGGCATGTCCCAAGAGAAATGAACGTAATGACCCTCCTAGAGCCACCATGGTGGAAGCTCTAAAAGAGGAAGTCCATTGCAAAGGAGCACCACTCTCTTGTGCTTGGGGAAAAGTAAGAGAGCATGACACTTTCATATTTTTTGACCCTGGATCAATGCATAACTTGTTGAGGAGTCTAAGAAAGATGCATGTGTTCCTAATGAAACTAAAAAGAAGCTATCATTCTCTAGTTTCCTAAATCAGTTTTAAGATGTGTTTACGGATGGCATTCGCAGGGAGCTACCTCCCAAAAGGGGACAAGATGACCATTCCATAGAACTTCTTCCTGGTAGTTCACCCCCTAGTAAGCCTCCTTATTGGGTCTCATCGGCTCAGTCAGAAGAGATTATGAGGCAAGTGAATGATTTTGTGGAAAAGGCATGGTCAGGCCTAGTTCATCTCCATTCTGTTCACCCGTTCTACTAGTACAGCAGAAAGATGGTATGTACAACATGTGCAGGGACTATTGAGAATTTAATCGGATAACTATAAAGAATAGATTTCTTGTTCCCATGATAGAACATTTATTCAATAAGCTACAAGGTATACCTACTTTAGTAGAATAGATCTCAAAAGTGGCTATCACCAGATAACGATAGTACCTGAAGATATTCATGAGACACAACTTTTTCCATTTTTGCCTATATGAATTCTTGGTACTCTCTTTTGGACTTACCAATGCACCGGCTACCTTTAACCGAATAATGGAGATGCTCTTTAGACCTCATTTAAGCTTCACGGGAGTGTTCTTTGACAACATTAAGCTTTACATTAATCAAAAGAAAAGTGAGTTTTTCTTAAAAGATAATTAATATTTAGGTCGTATTGTCTCTCAAGCAGGGATCCGAATGGACCCTAAAAAGTTGGAGGTAATAAAAGGATGGCATATACCAACGAATCTACATGAATTAAGAAGCTTTATAGGAATGTGTGCATACTATAGACACTTCTTAGAAAAATTATCATTCATAGTATGTGTGCATACTATAGACGCTTCATAGAAAAATTATCATTCATAGCATGTCCATTGTATAATTTGACTAAGAAGAATGTTAAATTTGTATGGGCTTTGGAAAATTTAAAGGCAAAGCTTACCTCTAAACCCGTTCTAATATTACCAAACCTTTCCAATCCTTTTGAAGTCCAATGTGATGCTTGTGGGCAATGCCTTCAAGTTGTTTTACTTCAAGAAGGGCATGCCATATGATACGAAAGTAGGAGATAAGATGACCAAGTAAAGAATCTAAGCATATATGAAAAAGAGTTTCTAGCTATCTTACATGCCCTAGATGCATGGAAGCAATATCTCCTAGGCACTCCATTTATTTTGCGCACAGGTCATCAAAATCTTAAATGCTTTTTGATGCAAAATAAATTAAGTGATAAGAAAATGAGGTGGGTGAGAATTTGGGTACTAAGTTAAAGTTCTTCTCAGTCTATCACCCACAAACGGATGGCCAAAGAAAATGATTGGTTGATGGATCAACCGGTCAAGGCTTGGGATCAAAAGGAAAAAATTCCATAAAAGAGCAAGGGTAATTGCTAAGTAGTTATCTGAGTCATAAGTATAGGTCAAGGAAGGATAAATATATCCCGGGTAGCCTTGATCAAAGGTGCAAGACAAAGGAGATGACCGATAGCAATTATAGGAGTCTAAAAATAGAGAGTGGTTGTGCTAAGCTCAACTCATTAGAATAACTCTTTAGACTCCAAGTATGAAGTCTGGGAAGCCTTAACATGAAATCCTAACTTACCATAAATTGTCTAAATTAAGCAGGTTTTGGGAGTAGCTTGGTGGCACCTCCAAATCATTATGCTAAGGTTTCACACAGGAGGTAAAAGTTTTAAAGCCAAAGGGTGAGCTTTATTTTTACCAAAGTTTATCCTAATATAGCAGGTCCTAAATTAGCAGGTAGGTTGTAGCTCCAGATCAGCTTCATAAGCCTCCAAGGTTTTGTGCAAAGGTCTTGCACTTGGGCTAATTAATGAACAAGTAAGTTTATGGTTTTCAATAAATGAAAGGAAAAGCTAAAGACTAAGATTAGATCAATCTTTCATCATTTAGTAAGTTGACTCTTCTCTTTGTTTACTAATCTTGGCTAGTCCATATGTCCAAAGTAGCACACATTTGCTTTGTGTGAACTTAACAAGTGTGGTGTGTGTGTGTGTGTGTGTGTGTGTGTGTGTGTGTGTGTGTCCACTTGCCAAGAAGAGTCCCAAAAAGGGTGGGGGGGTGTTTCATGCATGGCAAGAGGTAACAAGTGTGTGACAAGCTTGAGTTTCATTATGAAGTGTTCCCACCTCATTGGTCAAGTTTAAGCAGTGCGTTACGTTTTTCAGATCAAACAAAGCTTGATTTTTAGTGAAATTCTTTTGAGAAAATGGTTGTCCAATATCATTGCGTAAGGATCTAGGTCCTACAACATCTACCCACTCCAAGTTTCTCAGATATGAGACGACTTAGTCTCAGTGATGGTACCTAAATGCTAGGAGGGGGAGACGAGACATGTCTCGTACATAGGTGAGCTCCAATATGCTTATGAGATAGAGTATGAAGCTATGTAGGACATGTCAGTGGACTTTGCAAATGGCAGAGGTGGAGCGAGATTGCTCTAATGAGGCACAATAGGTGTTTTCAGAGTCTATGTAGGAAAATGTAGAGCAGGTTTGCTCACTAGAGACACATGTAGAGATGGTAGACATGGTTTTTTTCTATATGATCATGTTATAGGCTGATGAGTTGATGCTAGGGCACATAGTTCTACCTATGGATGAGAGGGACGTAACCATCCAATTTTGACATACTTGATGAGTCGTCAGGATGATACAATGCATACACATAGCGTCGAGGAGGCTAGCACAACTAGGCTTACACAAATTTTGTTAGTGCGTCTCATGTTTGACCTATTAGTGTCAAGGTAGCCCGACTTAGCAGCTGCACTGGGAGCATTTGTAGAAGTGATTGTGAGTTCTACAATGACTGATGGTAGCATGATGCTTAGTGGAGCCATGCAATCCATACAAAGATATCTTGGGAATTTGCACGTAGGCTCTAGCGTGGATTTTCACACTTGCCTATCACTAAATATGATACGACTCCATGCAGATCTAGTGACCAAGCGAGTGAGTGTAGGTTGAGAGAGTCTCTCACCTATTTTCTTATACATATTAGTAGTTTAGCTAGTAGGACCCACTTATAGGCACATTCACCTTTAAGTGGGAGATTGTTGGGGTTAAAGGAGGATGTGCCTTTGCCTTAGGCTGGACTTTTGGTGTCCAACTGCCCACTAAATGCACTAACCTACTTTATTTGTTTATATACTAAGAATAATGAGATAGAGTTTGTTGCTCTATTCTCCAACCGCACAGAGTGCTCTTGCTTCTTCCATTTCCACGCACTCACGCATGCATCGTGCACTCATAGGGAGGGCTTCCCTATGCAATCATCAAAATCAGTGTAGAGGTTTCTTGCAAGAGTCGTGTTGCATATATCTTGGAATGAACACATTCTAAGAGACAACATTTTGGGGGAAAAGCTTGTAGCGACCTTTAAGTGTGGTCGCAAGGGCACCACATTTGATGTACATATTTACAAAAGCATTACCAATCACAACATCTGTTACCTTATACATGTGGTAGTGATGTGTGTGAACACACTAGGACCGCCGGGGCATTTTTTCCCTCTTTAGGAGGTTTTTTCCCCCGAGCATTGTATATACGCCCATCACTCTAGGGCTATCTATTTTTTTCCATTGCACACTAAGTAATACACTCTCTATTTTGTGCCTTGAGCTTCCTTCATCTTCTCCAAGCTGTGTGCGTTTCTCTGCAACCCTAATTCCAACAATTGGTATCAGAGCAGGTTGCGTCCTCCCGGGCTTAGTCGCCAGCTGCTACAGCACACGCCTGCTCACTTTCTTTGATTTCAGTGAGCTTTGGCAAGCATTCGCAGGTCGACAAAAATTTCGGGCTCATTTCGGCCTCCATTTCCACTACAGGCAGTATTGTACAGGCTATTTCTTCATTTTGTGTACAATTTCTATCAGTGCCATTTTCTGCATAACAGGTGTCTCATAGTCTTCTACAGTTTGTGCTATATAGCACGTGTTGTTCCCGCTCCATTTCTTCTATTTTCGGGCAGTTTTCACATAGGTGCATCATTTACCATGCCTGGCAACAACACAGATGTGTTCAAGATGTTTGCTGCTAAGGACAGGCTGGATGGGGACAACTACCCTATGTGGGCTTATATGATGCAACATGTTCTTGTGTCAAGGGGCGTCTGGAACATTGTGCAGGGCATTGATGTACGTCCTGGTTCTGAGGATGTAGGCGATGTTGAGGATGTTGCAGGTCTTGCTGCAAGGATTGCTGCTATTAGAGTTGTTTTGCCTACGGCAGAACAAGCTCGTTGGGATGTAAAGGATGCGCAGGCTCATGCATTGATTGCGTTGTCTGTGAAGTGCACCATTGTTCCTCACATCGTTCAGCAAAATCTGCAAAACAGGCTTGGGATATTTTGGCTGGTCTTTATGCAAGTCGCAATGAGGCTAAAATTGCTTTGCTGCGTAAAGAGCTGGACACTTTCCTTGCTAGTGTCAAGGATATCAATGAGCAACTTATTTCTGGAGAAGTCATTTTAGACACTTCCCTTGTGCAGACTGTTCTTGATACCTTACCAGATTCTTACCAGACTTTTTCTAGTACTTGGAGACTGATGACCCAAGGAAATCCTGAAGTTGTCAAGTTTGATGCATTATGCACATTGCTGTTGCAAGACTCACTTTCCAGAAAAAATAGGACTAGGCAGCGTGCAGTTGAACAGGCTTTTATTGCTTCTCAAAGAAAGGGTGGTAACAGCAATGCAGCCACTTCTTATGGTTCTGCTGCGAGTGGCAAAAATTATGTTCCTAATGCTTTTGCTGGCAGCACTTTGTCGGGCAATTCTGGTGATAAGGGCAAAGGGAAGATGCGTTGCCATTATTGTAAAGCTAATGATCACTTGATCAAGTCGTGTCCTAAGTTGAAGGCCAAAGAGGCTAAGAAGAAAGAGGGCGGTTCCACTACACATGCTGGTTCCACTACAAATGCAGCCATTGTTGAGTCTTCTGTGAAAGGAGACTGTGATGCTGATGTTGATGCAGAATGGGCTTTTAGCGCAGAGTGCACTTACAATCCTGTTGTCCATGATGCATGCTTGTCAATTGGTGCAGATTCACATGTGTGGTATTTCGACAGTGGTGCTACAAAGCACATTACCTCACATCGTGAATTGTTTACCTCTCTTGAGTCTGTCCCTCATGGGAATTTTGTCGCTTGTGCCAACAATGCCTCTTATCCCGTTCAGGGAGTTGGAAAGATTGTGCTTACTGCTGCTAATGGCAGTTCCTTCACACTTGTTGATGCACTTTATGTACCTGGGATCAAGAAGAATCTCCTATCTGTATCCGCACTTGCTAGACTTGTACTTGTAGTCAAATTTGTGGATGACAAATGTACAGTTCATGATCTCAGTTTTGGTGATGAAATTGTTGTATCTGGCCTTTTGTGTCGTGGGTTGTATAAGCTCACTTTGTATGACAAGTGTGGACAAAATTTTGCAAATGCTGTTGCAGATTCAAGGGCTATTTCAGATGCAAAACTTTGGCATGCACGTTTTGGTCATCTGAATTTTGCCAGTTTGCTGCGTTTGCAGAAATCTGATATGGTTTCTTCTTTTCCACCTCTTGAAGCACCTGTCAAACATGTTTGTGAAGGCTATATTTTGGGTAAGATGCAGCGTTCTAAGTTTCCAAAGGATAGTTCAGTTCGGGCCACATGCAGGTTGCAGCTTGTGCATAGTGATGTTTGTGGGCCCATGCAAACTCCGTCCTTGGGCAATTACCTGTACTTCGTGACTTTCATTGATGATTACTCCAGGCATGCATGGGTATTTCCGCTTAAAGCGAAGTCCGAAGTTTTTATGTGCTTCAAACAATTTCTGGCTTTGGCTGAAAATGTCTTGAAATGTACTATGGGCACCCTCCGTTCCGATCGAGGGGGGGAGCATATGTCTCATGAATTTAATGCATTTCTGGCTAATCGTGGGATAAAACACCAATGTACAGTGCCTTACACACCTCAACAAAATGGTGTGGCTGAAAGGAAACACAAGTCACTGACGGAAATGGCACGATGTATGGTCAAAAGTCAAGCTTTGCCGTATTCTTTCTGGCTTGAGGCCATCATGTGTGCCACCTATGTACTTAACAAGTGTCCTACGAAAGCTTTGCAGTCTATTACTCCATATGAAGCATGGCTCCGGGGGATTCACCATGGAAAACTTACCGCATCACTTAAGTGTAGGGGAGGGGGGGTTTTTTACAAGTTACATAAGCGTATAAGCTAGGGGAAGGCCCCCAATAATTTATCCCCATGATTAAAAATAATGAATCATATTTAGGGGGGGGGGGGGGGGACTGACCCGTGTTGATTACTTGTAACAATTGGTCATCATTGTGCACTAGAAGTCGGATAAATTTTGGGGACGTTTTCTTATCAAGTCACACATCAAATTTGCATCAAGTCGGTCATAGATAAGGGCTGATTTAGAGCAAGTCAAGGGTTGATTTACACCAGCCTTCAATGGGTCAGAATTGGACGAGTAGCCAAAGGGCAAGTTGATCGGGCACATAGTTTGAAAGTCAAATCAAGACACATTGAGGATACATCTAGTTATCAACAAAAGTGGTTCCTTAGTACGTTGTCAGTCATTATGCTACACAGCCTTTGACTAGTTTTACTTAGTTAGATCATGTGAGATCTAAATTTTATATGTAAGATAGGGGTATGATAGTTTTCTTCATTGATGGTCAAATACCCTAATATGAGTCGTATATAGGGGTTTTATTAAAGTTGTCCGCTCGCAGGTGGCATCCCGTTTTGTATATAGAGTGAATCCCCCGGGAGCATGGCATAATAGAAAGCCTTCTATTGAGCACATGCATGTTTTTGGCTGTTTGGCATATGCTTTGGTGCCACAAACACAGTGCAAAAAATTGGATGATAAGGCTGTCAAATGTATTTTTGTTGGTTATAGTGTTGAAAGCAAAGGTTACAGGTTATATCATCCGCAAACAAAGCGTATTCTAGTTAACCGAGATGTAGTGTTTGTGGAAGATTTTGTTCAGCCCTTGCTATCATGTACTAGAGACAATAATGTAAGCTCACAGGAAATTTATGACACTTTGTTGCCTCTTTTCAGTGGTGGAAATACGAATGTAAGTTCCAATGAGGCAAATGTACAACCTATGGGAGTTTTTGAAAATGTAATAGATCAGCCTATTACTGATGCAGATGTACATGATGTGCTTGATGAGGAAAGGGCTGAAAATGAGCAGGCTAGAGGTATGCCAAAATGGCTGGTGCACACTTTGCGTGACAGTAAATTGGATGCACCTTTGTCTAGTCGTACTCGTTCAGGCTCTTGCCATGCATCTTATGCATCAAATTGTTATGCTTTGGCTGTGTCTTGCTTACATGATGTTGAGGAGCCTCTGTCTTTTGATGAAGCGCAGAATTCAAAAAATTGGATGGCTGCCATGCAATCAGAATATGATGCACTTATAGAAAATAACACATGGACTTTATGTGATTTGCCTCATGGCAAAAAGGCCATTGGTACGAAGTGGGTTTACAAGTTGAAACACAAGCCGGATGATCGCCATAAGGCTCGACTTGTTGCAAAGGGTTATGCACAGCAAAAATGCATAGATTATGAATAGACTTTTGCTCCCACTTGTCGTATGATTAATGTGTGTTTTCTATGTGCATTGGCAGCTCATTTTGGTTGGGATGTACATCAATCAGACATTGCTACTGCTTTCTTGAATGGTGACATATTTGAGGAAGTTTATGTAAGGCAGCCTTGCGGTTTTGTCATAAAAAGACAAGAGGACAAAGTGTGCAGATGTAAGAAGGCTTTGTATGGGTTGAAACAATCTCCTCGTGCTTGGTATGAGAAAGCTGACACTCATTTGGTTAAACAAGGCTTTCGTAACAGTCCAACAGAAAGCACATTGTATGTAAAGCGTGAGGGTGATGTACTTCTCATTGTGGTTCTTTATGTCGATGACTTGCTGATCACTGGATCAAATGAGAGGCATATTGCTGAATTTAAGGCTGATTTGAATGCTACTTTCAAGATGAAAGATTTGGGGTTGTTGCATCATTACTTGGGTATACAGTTTAAGCAGTGTGATGGTGGTATTGCCTTGTGTCAGAAAAGTTACATAGAGACATTGCTATGTAAGTTTGGACTTGAGGATTCCAAACCTATTGCCACTCCCATGGAAACAGGTTTGAAGTTGAGTCTACATGATGTTGGCGATCCTGCTGATGTCACTCTTTACCAAACTGTTGTTGGCTGCCTCATTTATGTATGCAACACGAGGCCAGATATTCAGTTTGCAGTCTCACAGGTCAGCAGATTTATGCATAGCCCAGGGTATAGGCATTGGCAGGCTGCCAAGAGGATTTTCCGCTACCTTAGTGGCACTTTACATCTTGGCTTGTTTTATCCCAAGGGGGGATCATTTCCGCCACACTAACATGCTTTTTCAGACTCATATTGGGCTGGTTGTTTTGACACGCGAGTGTCCACAAGTGGTTTTTGTTTCATGCTTGGCAGCTCATGTATATCATGGTTGAGCAAGAAGCAATCTACTATGGCCACTTCGAGTTGTGAGGCTGAGTACATGGCAGTCTTCACAGCTACGGTTGAGTGTGTATGGCTCAGACGCCTTATGGCTGATTTGGGTGTTGGATAGGACACTGCCAACACTATCTACACTCATAGTCAAAGCGCATTGGCAGTTGCGAGGAACCCAGTTTTTCATGCTCGCACAAAGCACATTGAGGTGCATTACCACTATGCCAGGGAGAGGCTCTTAGCAGGAGAGATCAGCTTGGCTTATGTGCCAACACAGGGCAACCTTGCAGATCTTTTTACAAAGGCATTGTCTCGTGAGAAGCTTGAAGCTTTCCACAAAGCTTTGGGCTTACTCCCCTTTGTGGACTGATCATGTCCTCAGGGCATGGCACTTCCCTTTACTCATGTGCCAACTCTCGTTCACCGCATCACTCTAGGGGGGATTTGTTACCATATACATGCGGTAGTGATGTGTGTGAACACACTAGGACCGCCGGGGCATTTTTTCCCTCTGTAGGAGGTTTTTTTCCCCGAGCATTGTATATACGCCCATCACTCTAGGGCTATCTATTTTTTACCATTGCACACCAAGTAATACACTCTCTATTGTGTGCCTTGAGCTTCCTTCGTCTTCTCCAAGATGTGTGTGTTTCTCTGCAACCCTAATTCCAACAACATCTTAGTCCAACAACCCTCTCTTAGTCCAAGAACTTTGTGTGATTTCTAAAGGGCACCACAATTGCGGGCATAAGGCCAGATGCTTTCAAGGTACAAGCATATGTGATTGCATAGGTCATTAGAAATCCATATGGTTCACTTTTGAGAGTTGTAATGAGAAAACTTCCTCTAGCCAAAAAGAGGGGAGAGGTCTGTGAGCAACAACAAAGGACCGTGCTTGATTCCATCCCATACAAATTGATTCCTCCTTGGAAATATCCCATGCTAGTAACATGAGAGCAGCATCTCACTCATAAATTTTGTGGTGGAAAGACAAAGTCTTCCCACAAGCTGAACATTTGGGAGGACTAGGTGTATGTTGTGCCCGTTGCCTTCTTAGGGCAGCATCACTTTCAAAGGTTGGAGAACTGTCGCTTTCATACCTCTTCCTTGAAATTTCAGGGCTCACTTCTTCTTCTTGAATATTTTCCTGGGAGGTCATTCCGATATCTCATCTTCATTATCCAAAGAGATTCATCTTTTGGAAGTCACACTAGAGGCCTCGTAGGAATTCTCTCTTGTTGGGCACTAAGGGCTTGAATTTGACTTTGAACCTCTGCTTGCAAAATAGGTTTTCCTGTTAATTCTTGTAACTTGTGAACAAGGTAGTTAACAACTCTGCAACCATCATCAAATGCTATACCATGAGCCAAATGTAAGTTGTCAATATTGTTACATTCTCTTGATTATATTGGGCCATGATTGAATTTTCCTTGTATGTGTATGCTAGCTCTTTCCTTGGCACTTCCAAAACTTTGTCTCCTACTACTCTAATCCCTTAAAAATTAATACTCCAGTACACTCATGGTTTAGAATATTGTTAATTGCAAAGAGTAGTGGAGTGGGTTTAACCTTGCAAGGCTGGCACCGGTTCCAATTGGGCGACTTATAACTCAATAATGGTTAAGCCATAGGCAAGTCCCGAAAGACTCCATTATTAAGCCATAGATCCCAATGGTGTTCTTTGTACCCTGTAAACAGGCATACCAACCAAGATAATAAATCTCAATCCCACTTACCCTATTGCAATGAACAACTCAACCTTTCATAGATTAATTAAGGAACTCTCTTCTTAGGCAAGAAAAGAGAAACCTAAGCTCTAATACCAATGTGAGAGAATTTAATACTTAATTTTAGATTTAGTGGAATTTAACTATGAAAGGAGAGATTTTTTCTTAAGAGAAAGATAGAAAGGAGATTATAGGTTGTGCTGGGTTGATTTCTTTACACAATTACACAATCAAAATAGGATAATCATTCACACAATTCAAAGAGAATACCCAATTAAGATTAACAACTCGATGAGGACCGGATTTGCTTGGAGATGGTCTCCCCTCCAAAAGGACTTGTATTATAATCCTCTCAAAAGAGAGCTTTGTTAAAATACATATTTGTGCTATTATAGAGCCTGTATTGAATTGAGAATATGGTGTTCTTCAGGATTATAGAGCCTGTATTGAATTGAGAATATGGTGTTCTTCAAGATTCCATGGTATAGCCCTCCTTCCCAAACCCTAAACACCCCAGTGGGGAGAAAGGAACAACGGGGAAAGAGGAAGATGAGGGTGGAAAGAAGTACTTTTTCAAGTAAGAGAGTTGAAACTCCATGTATGCTTACTCATGGGAAAACTCTTAGCATAGCTTAGTATAACAAAATAGTAGAGACGGAGAAGAAGAAACTTTCATTGGATTGGATTTGCATCCATAGCTAAGAGCTTGAGCATAGAGTCTGTCTTAGAGCTCCCATTAATGGCACAGCGGGAGTGTGTGCATGCACAGGTGCGTGGGTGCGACGTGGTGCAACAGGAGAGACACAATGTGGTGGAGCTATTGGTGAGACTGATCACTCACCACCTAAGGATCATATCTTAAGAACAATGCCAATGTTAGCGGGTCATCACGATCGGACATTTGTAGCATAGCTGCCTCGCACTAACATAATGTCAATACTTAGGGAAGTGACTATGGGGCACATAGACTCTTTGAGGGTGTCAACCTCAAGAAGTGAACCTAAGAAACTAAGCTATCATTAGCACTTGCAAAAATATCACTCTCTAATTTGGGAAATCAACTTATGCCCTGTCTCACTGCTCTAGGTCATCACGCCATTTTGTCGACCAAATGAGCTCCAAATGCAGCAAAATTTTAGGAGAAGCTATAATAGGCCTAGGGGCAATATCCTACAAATCCATTATAGTCGAGGTCCTTAAAATTGCAGCAAAACTATCCAAATAAGTTTTCGTATGGTCTAGGAACACTCCCCTATGACCAAAATGTCAAAAAACAACCATTTTTGCACTCAAAACTATAGATTTAGCTTACAAACATGTAGTCGTAAACCACATCAAAACGGAGAATGACTATAGTTAAATGACAGAACAAGAGACAAGGAACACAATGTACTTCTTAGAACTAAATTTTGATTACAAAAGCAAGAGAAAAATTGATTACAATGTGTTGCAGAGTAGCTGCTTATAGTCGTACATACAAAGCTCTTCAAAGCTTGAATAGTGTTACAATGATGCTTTCAAACTAGAGATATTGAGATTTATAACTAGGGCTTCTCATTTGGCCAGTGGCTGGCTTACAAGGCTTTTTGGGCTTGGGACAAAAGGAATACATCTTAGAGTGTACAAGAACGGCTCAAAAATTATGATGTCTCTTTTATACAAGGCATTTCGAAAAAATAATATGAATTACATCAAAATTTGGGTATTGACTCTTGAGGTGGTGTGGTCGGCTAAAAGGATGTCCATTAAGTGTAACCGCTAAACATGGTTCCTTCCAAGAGAATCAATCATGTTGGGTCTCTACCCTTAGTATGTATCATAAACCATATGTATGGCTCTCACAATTTGTGCTAATACACTATGGCTATAACTAAGGGAAAAAACCACCAACCATAATCCAAACCCTGAAAGATAAATCCATCAAACATATCAGACCAGTGATCATCCCATGTCTCTTTGGGTGATGGATAACCATTTTTGCAAAACCACTTTAATACAACATATGGATACATAATTTTTGCTACCATAACCAAATTGTATCAGATGGGGCACAGAGACTCTTTTGAGGGTGTCAACCTCAAGAAGTGAACCTAACAAGCAAGGATGTCAGTCTCTATAAGCTAATCAGAAACTTACAAACTAGAAAACCTATATATGTCCTATCTCACTGCTCTTGGTCATCACACTATTTCAATGACTAAACAGATTCGGATAGCCACAAAACTTTCAGGGAAGCTACTAGGTCTCAAGGGACAAATATACAAAATTTGGCAGCATTTTGAAAAGGTACAAAAATCACGATCCATCATAAATCAAGTCATTAAAATTGCAACAGAATTATCCAAACAGGTCACCCTAAGGTCTAATAACACTCTCCTATAATCAGAATGACATATAACAAAGTCTTAAGCACTCAAAATTGAATATATAGCTCATAAAGACTTAATCATGAATCACCATAGAACTTGAACTGCTTACATTTAAAAGAGAGACCAAGAGAAGAGGAACACCATGCAAGTTTTAGCATTTGAAATAGATTACCCAATCAAGAGTTATGTTGATTACAAAGTAGAGCTTTGACTGCACGTACAATGAGAGCTCTTTATTAATCCAAAAAATGTCCTTTCAAACTAGAGCTATTGTCTTATATAGCTAGGGATTTTAAAAATGGCCATTTTGGCCCTTACATACATAATAAGACATTCACCACTCAAAAATCTGTAGCTTTAGGATCCAAATTACATCAGCTCATTTACATTGCTCTCTAAAAAATAATGTACAATGTATCAAAAGTGTGGCTCTGGAATTTGTGTCCGATTAGGAGGATGCCCATAAGCTATAATGGCCAAACACTCCCCCTTCATAGCTGATGCATGTCCTCATGCATGATGCAAAAGATTTATTTGTAGTTTTCAAAGTGTTGTTTCTCAAGGGACTTTAGTAATTTATTGGAATTTTGCTACCCATGCCATCATGTCTGCCTTAAATGAGAGATGAAGAGGGTTATTGAGCAGGGTACTTTGATAGGCCACATGTTGTGCTTGAAGCTCCTTTGTCAATGGATTAGATATGTTTGAATCCACTTTAGAAAACCTTGTTAGAAAAGCCTCTTCAAAAGTTTGTATGTAGTGTGATGGCAAAAACATGATGCGGGCATACATGCCATAATAACATTTTTGGAAAGAGCCTCTGGAGATCCCAACTAATTCCATTTGTACCCTCAACAAAATTCCCTAGGGTGATCCACCTTGTCAATGTCATCAAAAGCCTCTATACACATGATAATCATCTTTTCTATCTTACAAGTCATTTGACATGCAAGATTTGGAACACCTCTCCTAGTGTGGAGCATGTATAATTTAACACCATTGTCCTCCTACTCCTCCACACTACATAGCTATTCCAGGATCACCTTAGGTGTTATGGCGCATTCCTATATATTGTTTCATCTTGAGGCCGCTTCTCGAATCATCTCTTTCTCCACAGGGGCTGGCTCTCAAGGATGAGTGAAACTTTTTGTTTTGTTACTGCCACTCCTTCATATTCTCCATGGGCGTTTGGCTCTAAAGACAAAAGTAGTTTCTTTTTCCAAAAGACAACTTCATGTTTCATTAGTGGAAATGCTAACATGTCAGGGCCAAAATTCGTGGTTTGCTCATTAGTAATTCTACATACTCTGAACTTTGAGTGAAACTTTTTGTTTTGCTACTGCCACTCCTTCATATTCTCCATGGGCATTTGGCTCTAAAGACAAAAGTAGTTTTTTTCCCAAAAGACAGCTTCATGTTTCATTAGTGGAAATGCTAACATGTCAGGGCCAAAATTCTTGGTTTGCTCATTAGTAATTCTACATACTCTGAACTTTGAGCTCAAACTCCATATATTCCTTAGCCACACTATCTGTCACTTTTTTTGTCCACTACTTTATCTCATCATGAGCATCTACGTATGGTATGTCCTCATCTCGGTCCTAAATACCCCCCATATTTGATGTATTGGGTAGCTTTATTTGTGGCATATGGTCAACACTCTCAAACTCAATGTGTGTGGCTTAGACTATTGGCACATATTCAAGTATTTGAGAGGTGCTACCCAAGTCCACAGCTTTTGCCTTCAACTCTTGAGGATGCATATATGCTTTTGCTGCCAAATCTGCTTTCTCCTTTGCAAGTTGTCCTTGCAGATCTTTAACCCGTTGCTCACGGTGGGTATTTGTAGTGAGCATTCATGTCATCATCAGTTGTCTTTGTAGCCTCTCTTGTTCTAGCTCTACTTTGAGTACTTTGATCTCACCCAAATTTGCAGTAGAAGGAAGAGGAAATGATGTCGTTGGTGCAACCACTACTGAAGTCGCATCCTCGTTGGCAAAAGTAGAGTGGAGAGAGTATGCTTTATAATATCATATGAATTACATTATTTTGAGTACGTCTCACTCTCCTTTCCCATTTTCTCTTCCAATTCATCATGCTCTATTTGAAAACGGACATTGGCATCAATCTTCCTTTCAAGATCTTTATAGGTGTCTTATGCATCCTTTTTTGCTTTTTCTAGCTCTGTCTGCAACTTTTGCTTTTCCTTTTTGTAGCCCTTCCACCAATTGCTTGAGCTCTGCCACCTCTTGATTTGCTTTAGCTGTAAAGGAATATGGTTAATAACATTGATTGTAGCGGCATTAAAGTAACAATAGTGAGCATTTCCTAAGAGGATTCTTAGTGAACATAGGAGATACTTGGTTGAAGGTAGCAAAATAAACATTTTACCTGGTAAGCTTGGTATGAACAATACTTGCAAATGAGAGAGAGAATTAGATAAATTGATAACAATTGAGGACCGGATTTTCTTGGAGCCTGGTCCCCCCTCCAATAGGCTTTTGTATTATAGGTTCTCCCATGAAGAGAGACTTGGTACAATACAATCTTTGTGATCCTTAAGACATTTTTGGTGCCATGAAGATGGAAAACTTCATGCACCAAACTTATGCTTAAAACAAGAATTAGTCTACTTGCAATAAACAAGAACTTGTCCCCGGTCTCACTCGCAAGACCTCAAACACCTTCAAAGGTGGAGAGAGCTAGCAGGGAGTGAGAAAGATGAAGAGAAGAAGATGTATCTCTACAAGAAAGAAGTAGTGTCCTCACATATAATCACTCTTAGAGTATAGCTTAGCATATGATAATGAAGATAGAGAGATTGATAA
Organism: Adiantum capillus-veneris; assembly: GCF_014529385.1. Lineage (NCBI taxonomy): Eukaryota > Viridiplantae > Streptophyta > Polypodiopsida > Polypodiales > Pteridaceae > Adiantum > Adiantum capillus-veneris. Next base: position 156,207,599 of record NC_140935.1, read on the forward strand.
GCATTTCTTTGAGCATAACCCTTGGTCGGATTTTGCATTCCATAGCCAAGGGGTGTTGGTGTAGGCTCTCCACTTCTTAAGCTTGGAGAAGGAGATGATTTGTCTGCACAACACACAATGGGGGAGTGTGTGTGTGGCTTGTGGAGTATGTGTGTGTGTGTGTGTGTGTGTGTGTGTGTGTGTGTGTGTGTGTGTGTGTGTGTGTGTGTGAGAGAGAGAGAGAGAGAGAGAGAGAGAGAGAGAGAGAGAGAGAGAATTCGATTTTGCTACTTTACTCTTGCTACAAGCCTATTACCCCAAGCCTTGGGCTAGCCAATGAATGGCTCTAGTCATAACAAGCAAGGGGTGTAGCATTTGGACAAGTGTCCTCCTTTCCCCCTTTGAGAGAAATATCTTAATTATTTAATTGTAGCATTTGGACAAGTGTCTCTAGTCATAACAAGCAAGGTGTGTAGCATTTGGACAAGTGTCCTTCTTTCTCCCTTTGAGAGAAAGATCTTAATTAGTTAATTGTAGCATTTGGACAAGTGTCCTCCTTTCCCCCTTTGAGAGAAAGATCTTAATTATTCAATTGAATCTAAATTCTCATTGTACCTTCCTATAGGTCATCCAATAGGATTGAGGCACATTATGAGGGCAATATTGTTGGGGGCCTGACACGTGGCCTTAATGTCTCTTGAGTCTTGGGCTTGCCTTGAGTGTGTGTGTGTGTGTGTGTGTGTGTGTGTGTGTGTGTGTGTGTGTGAGTGTTCTCTCTGATGCCCGTACCTTTAGGGCTCATCTTTGAATAACACCTCAAGCGCCTTGGTTATCAAGCATGACCAACACCTCAAGCACCTTAGTCATTAGGATGACAAGCACTTCAAGCACCTTAGTCATTAAGCACGACAAGCACCTCAACACAAGCCTAGCTTGCATAAGTTGTAAATTACCTAAAGGTACTAGGTCTAAGGACTTTTAACACTAACCTTTGGGGGTTTTTAATGAAGCGAACCCTAAGGTCTTTTAATCTTCATTATTTGCTCATTACTCTTTTGTAGACCATCTCTTTTTTGGACCCTCCATGAGATGTAGCTTTCTCTCCTTTTGGCCCCGTGCTGAGATAAGTCTAAAAGCACATGTTCATATTTTAACTCTTGTTCCCATTCATTTTCCCACATTAAATTATCAATTCAATATGAGAAAATCATTTGGGATAGGTAGATATTAGACTTTATGACATTACCTCTCTCTTGAAACCATTGTCGTCCTTGACTATGAAGTAGAAAAGATAAAGCCTTAGTCATTAGTCTATGTTTCTTAGTGGGTAGAGGATCCCTTTTTACCCTGAGACATCATTCCAAAATGGATGACTAATCCATTTGGTGCTCGAGAGACTGAGCTGCCACAAGCATGTCTGCTCTTTAGTCCATATCATACTTCCAAACTAGAGTGACAAGTTCTACTTAGTGTTTGGGAGACGTCGTCGCCACCACAAACATGATCCTAAGCATGCATACTTCTTAAATTTTGTGCACAATAAAAGAAAGAGAGAGTCTTACATAAAGCGTTAGTCATTAGTCTATGTTTCTTAGCGGATAGAGGATGCATTTTTACCCTACGACATCAGTCCAGAATGGATGACTAATTCATTTGGTTGGTGCTCAAGAGACTTAGCTGCTGCAAACATGTTTGCTCTTTAGTCCATATCATACTTCCAAACTAGAGTGACAAGTTCTACTTGGTGTTTGGGAGACATCTTCAGCACAAACATGATCCTAAGCATGCATACTCCTTAAATTTTGTGCACAATAAAAGAAAGAGAGAGTCTTATAAGACAGAAACGTTGTTTATTTAAAATTCATTTTCATATGCTTACTCTAAGGCATCATTGTAAGCATTAAGCTAGGTTCCTTGCATCCATCTAGCATCTTTAAAAGGATAATTCTTAAACTTAATAAGGTATTATCTGATAATCTTATCGTTTCTTAATACCTTGTCTTCATGTTGTAGGATGGACTCAGATTGAAGTACCTCTTCTTGATCTTTAATTTTTGGAGGGTCCACAACTATTGCTGCTTTTGGTGGCACTCCTTTGTAAGGCTTAAGTAGTCTCCCATGGAAAACATTGTGCATGAGCCAATGCTTGGTCAACTTTAATTGATAAGCCATCTCATTGATTGACTTAGGAATTTAAAAAGGACCCTAGTATCTTTTTGCTAGTTTAGCATAATGCTCTTGGTGGCCTCTGGATTCTTGCCCCCTAGTATGATTTAGACGAGCCTTGAGAAACTTTAGCAAGACCCAATCATTTTTCTTAAAGGCTAAGGCTCTTATGTGTTTATTAATAGCAACCCTTTTTGCCTTTGTTGGACATACCACTTTAATCTTTGTAAAAGATTCTTGTAAGTCTTAGCTATATTCATCAACAACAAAGATCTTCTCATGTACTTTAAGAAGTGAGGGACTTTTGGATCTTCCCTCTTTAACGTCGCAACTTAAATATTACCTGGAGGTGTTGCTTGTACTCCTCAAGGGAATTTGAGTGGCTTGAAGATTTTTGTCCATCATGAGTTTGAATGTGGCTGGAGCATTTGTTGGAAACAAAACTTGTAACTTATCAAATAGATCTTCTACTTGCAACATGGATTTTTTTATTTATTTTTAATAGTGATCCTATCAAGTGCTCTATAGTCGACACACATGTGATATGTGTCGTCTTTCTTTTCCACTAAAGGTATTGGTGAATAGAATGGAGAGGATCTAGGCCCCACCATCCCTTTTTCCAACCATTCATGCACTTCTCTCATGATCTCCTTTTGTTGAGCTTGTGCAACTCGATAAGGAGGTTTATTAGGCGGTGAGCTTCCTGGTAGAAGCTCTATTGAGGTCATCTGTTAGAAAATAAGACGTAGCTAAATATATTTTTGAGTAGATTACTTAATGGAGAGAGATAGATTTCACACACAAGAGATTATAGAGTAGAGAGAGAGAGAGAGAGTACACACGATATACGTGGTTCACCCAATGTGGGCTACGTCCACGGGAAAGCAGCCACTCAATGGCTTTAGCACTTCAAAAGAAGAAGTAGTTTACAAAGGGATTAAACCCTTGATAGAGCTCCCGCCTTGCTTCACTCTCACCACCTCACACTCACATTGTTGCATCAACTTCACACTATCAAATGTGTGTAGAAATGGCCTCCTTTTATAGGCCAAAAGGACTGCCCTCTCTTATGAGAGACAGCCATGTGTAGCCGCCCTTGTGCGAATAATTCCAAATCGGACCCTCCAATCCGCCCATGTGTGGCCGCCCTTGAGAAGACAGGTTCGCTTTTGAATTCGGCCACCGGTCATTGACTTCCGGCCACCGGCCACCGGCCATTGACTTCCGACCACCGGCCATCGGCCAACCGACCGGTTGTTTTCCGACCACTTTCAGGCCGCCGTCCGGCCATAATATTCCGCCGTCCGGCCCCTGATTCTTGTCCGTGAAAATTTTGGTTTCCCGTGAGTGATTTTCCTTCACGCACGATGGCTTCTCCTCATAATGGGGGCCTTGCAAATGTGCGCTTTTACCACAGAAAATTACAAGGGTAAATCAGGATCCATACTTAACAATCTCCCACTTAGAGACTGATCTCCAAACCAAACCTGTGACTGCTTTCCATTCTGGCTTCTTATCCTTGAATGCCGATTGAAGATGAGCAAAAGCTCAACTTCTCCTTGTTGACCACCTTTGTAAACATGTCTGCAGGATTTTCACTTGTATGCACCTTTCCTAGCTTTAGATGTCCCTCTTCCAAAAGAGTGCGTATGAAGTGATATCTCACCTCAATGTGCTTTGTCCTTGAATGAAAGGCTGAGTTCTTCGCAAGATGGATAGCGCTTTGGCTATCACTATACAAGACACAATTGTCTTGTTTGAATCCAAGCTCTTCTAAGAATCTGTGAAGCCACAGAATTTCTTTGCTTGCCTCCGTCATTGCTACATACTCTGCTTCCGTGGTAGAAAGTGAAACCGCTTTCTGTAGCTTTGAAGCCCAACTTATTGTTGTGCCTCCAACCGTGAACACATAGCCAGTAGTGCTCCTTCGAGTATCTTTGTCACCTACCATATCTGCATCAGCATACCCTTCTAGAAAAAAATCAGTTCCTCCAAAATACAAAGAATTTGTTGTTGTACCTTTTAGATACCTAAGTATCCACTTCACAGCTTGCCAATGCTCTTTACCTGGGTTGTCCATGAACCTACTCACAACTCCCACTGCATATGCAATGTCTGGCCTTGTCCAGACCATAGCATACATTAGAGAACCTACCACTGCAACATATGGAAATTTAGACATATAGGCTATCTCCTCTTATGTCTTTGGACACATATCCTTCGTTAGTTTAAAATGACAAGCCAAAGGTGTAGAAACTGGTTTTGCATTTTACATTGCAAAACTTTTTAGTGCCTTCTTGATGTAATCTTCTTTAGATAGCTTTATTGTCTTCTTCGTGCTGTCCCTTGATATTTTCATACCAAGTATCCTCTTTGCAGCACCTAAATCTTTCATTCAAAAAGATTTGGACAGCTCCTCTTTTAGGTCTTTGATGTCCTGCATGTTAGCACTTGCAATCAACATGTCATCAACATACAACATTAGGATGATGAATTTCCCATCTCCCAAATTCTTCGTGTAGACGCAGTGATCCGAGTTGCATCTTGTGAATCCATGATCCAAAATCCATCTATCAAACTTCAAGTACCATTGTCTTGATGCTTGCTTTAAACCATACAAGCTCTTCTTTAATCTGCAAACCATTTTCTCCTTACCTTTTACTTCATACCCCTTTGGTTGAAGCATGTAGATTTCCTCCTCTAAGTCACCGTGAGGGAATGCCGTATTTACATCCATTTGCTCGAGATTTAGATCATGAGCAGCCACAAGGCTTAAGAGAAGCCTAATTGAGTTCATTTTTACAACAGGAGAAAATATTTCATTGAAGTCAATACCTTTCTTTTGAGAAAAACCTTTTACCACAAGCCTAGACTTGTACCTTTTCTTCCCACCTTCTTCTTCCTTCAGCTTGTACACCCATTTGTTTTGAAGTGCCCGCTTACCTTTAGGCAACTCAACCAACTCCCATGTTTGGTTGCGATGTAGTGAGTCCATCTCCACTTGCATGCTCTTCGTCCATTCTTCTTTGGATTCATGTTGCATAGCTTCTTCGTATGATTCCGACTCTCCAGAATCTGAGATCAAGAGATGGTTGAAGGAAGGAACAAACCTTTCTGGAGGTCTACTTGCTCTTGTAGATCTTCGTGGAATAGGTTGAGGCTCCTCATTTGGTTGACGTTGTTGCACATTGTCACTGTTTGCAGTCCTTGAGTCTTCACCGTCCTCAAGCTCCATGTACTCATCACCTGTTTCTTTTGTTTGTTTTCTTTCTAAGTAATCTTTGTACATATTTTGTTCGTTAAAAATTACATCCCTAATCCTTAAGATTTTACCATCTTCAGGATTCCATAGGCGATACCCAAAGTCTCCTTCTCCATAGCCAATGAAGAAACACTTTTTGGACTTTGCATCTAGCTTTGATCTTCGTGCTCGTTCCATGATTGTCCTGTTCATCCTTTCCGAAATCCCATTTTGTTGAGGTGTCCTTGGGGTTGTCCTTTGCCTCCGAATGCCATTGCTAGCACAAAAGCTTTCAAAAGCTTGGCTGCAATATTCGCCTCCATTATCGGATCTGAGGCATTTAACCTTGGTACCTTTTTCATTCTCCACAAAGGCTTTCCACTTTTGAAATATGGAAAATACATCGGATTTATTCTTCATGACATAAACCCATGTTTTTCTAGTCGCATCGTCTATGAATGTTACATAGTACAATGAGCCACCAAGTGATGGTGTACTTGCAGGACCCCAAACATCAGAATGAACCAACTCAAGTTTTTAATTTTTTCTTTCATTTCCTGATTTTTGAAATTTTACCCTCTTTTGTTTACCATAAACACAATCTTCACAGAACTCTAAGTCCACTTCTTTCAAACCTGGTAGAAGCTTCTTTGTTTGAAGGATTTGCATTCCTTTGGCACTCATATGCCCAAGTCGATACTGCCACACTGCACTATCAACTTCTGTAGTTGCTGCACAAGCTGAAGGTTGCGTGCTAACAGTACACAAGTAAAGTGTACCGACCTTTTCTCCCTTGGCAACCACCAAAGATCCCTTTGAGATCTTCCACCGTTTATTTCCAAATGCAATGTTGTGACCTTCATCGTCCAATTGTCCTGTAGAGATTAAATTTTTTCGAAGAGAAGGAACATGCCTAACATCTTTAAGCTTCCATTCATTTTCGTTAGCAGTTTTGACAGAAACTGTACCTTTGCCAACAATCTCACAAGCTTCATCATCTCCCAAGTATACATACCCAAAATTACCTTTGGTGTAGTGTTGGAAATATTGCTTGTGTGGTGTCGCATGGAGTGAAGCCCCGGAATCTACTATCCAGGAATTAGACACATTGTCTAATGAGAGAATTAGAGCATCTTGCTCTACTTTACCTGCCACATTGGCCTCCGATGTTGGCTTGTTGTCTTGAGACTCTGTCTCCTTCTTCTTCTTGGACCAGCAATCCTTCTTGATGTGGCCCTTCTTGCCGCAGTTCCAACATTCAAGAACTGCCTTTGTGAGTGACTTGCTCCGTCTTGAGCGATCACGACCCTTTTGGTTTTTGAACCTCTCCTTGGGCCTTCCTCTTGTTTCCACTGATAGTGCAGCACTTGATGATTCTCCTGTGCTTCTCCTTCGCATTTCCTCGCTTAGGAGAACACCAACAACATCATCAAACTTAAGAGTATTTGTGCCAGAGATAGAATTACTTACAGCCATCACAAGGCTGTCCCAACTATCCGGTAGAGATGATAGTATAAGGAGAGCTCGCACTTCATCATCGAAATTGATTTTCACTTATCGAAGTTGACTTATGTTTGTGTTAAAGTCATTTAGGTGTTCTGCAAGTGAACCATTCTCTGCCATCTTTAGATTGAACAAGCGCTTCATAAGAAATACCTTATTAGATGCTGATGGTTTCTCGTAGAAGTCGTCAAGTGACTTCATCAAGTCCTCCGTGGTCTTCATTTCCGAAACATTGAAGGCCACCATTGACACCAAGCTTAACCGGATTGTTCCCAAGGCCTTTCGATCAAGGACAATCCATGCTTCATTTGCCATTGTTGCGGGCTTCTTTGCAAGACCGCCTAGTGGCAAATAGAGGTCCTTCTGGTAGAGATAGTCTTCAATCTGCATCTTCCAATGTTGGTAGTTTTTGCCATTGAACTTCTCAATCTTGAACTTCCCTTCCTCCGCCATAACTCCCACTCAATTCAAGGAATCCTTTCCTTGAGATAATTTAGCTACGAGCAAACCTTGCTCTGATACCAGTTGTTAGAAAATAAGACGTAGCTAAATAGATTTTTGAGTAGATTACTTAATGGAGAGAGATAGGTTTCACACACAAGAGATTATAGAGTAGAGAGAGAGAGAGAGTACACACGATATACGTGGTTCACCCAATGTGGGCTACGTCCACGGGAAAGCAGCCACTCAATGGCTTTAGCACTTCAAAAGAAGAAGTAGTTTACCAAGGGATTAAACCCTTGATAGAGCTCCCGCCTTGCTTCACTCTCACCACCTCACACTCACCTTGTTGCATCAACTTCACACTATCAAATGTGTGTAGAAATGGCCTCCTTTTATAGGCCAAAAGGGCTGCCCTCTCTTATGAGAGACAGCCATGTGTAGCCGCCCTTATGCGAATAAGTCCAAATCGGACCCTCCAATCCGCCCATGTGTGGCCGTCCTTGAGAAGACATGTCCGCTTTTGAATTCGGCCACCGGCCACCGGCCATTGACTTCCGGCCACCGGCCATCGGCCATTGACTTCCGACCACCGGCCATCGGCCATTGACTACCGGCCACCGGCCAACCGACCGGTTGTTTTCCGGCCACTTTTTGGCCGCCGTCTGGCCTTTAAAGTTGCCCCTGCTTCTTGTCCGTGAAAATTTTTGTTTCCGATGAGTGATTTTTCTTCACACACGATGGCTTCTCCTCATAATGGGGGCCTTACAAATGTGCGCTTTTACCATAGAAAAGTACAAGGGTAAATCAGGCTCCATACTTAACATCATCATCCCCTCGTTTTGGAGGTAGCTCACTGAGGATGTCGTCAAATGAAAACATCTTGGAATCCATTTAGGGAATTAGACAACTTTAATTCCTCTTTATTCCCTTTATTGCTACTTGTGAAAACATTATAATCATTTACAGATTTTTCAACAAAAATCATATATGCAGAAATAGAGCTTTTCATTGACTTATCAAAATCAAGCGTATTTACGAGGGATATGGTGTTCCCAGACCATTAGCATCTATGTACATGGCTTTTTTCCTATAATTGAAATAAATTCTTCTCTCTCAAGAACCCATTGTGAGCGTTGATCTACTTTTGTAACATAAGTTTTTAGTAGATCGAGTATCGTAAGATTGGCTATCTCACTTTGGCCATCCGTTTGTGGGTGATAGGCCAAAGAAAAATTCAATCTTGTTCCTAGATTTTCAAAGAGACCTTTCCAGAAGTTACTGGTCAATATATGATCTTTATCTGACACGATCGATGTTGGTAGTCCATGGTGTTTGAAAATCTGAGATATGAAGAGAGTTGCCATTTGTTGTCCCTTAATAGTCTTTTTAACAGGAATAAAGTGTGCTTGCTTGCTAAACCTGTCGATTGTTGTCCATATTCCCGTATTCCCATGGTTAGACTTCGGAAATCCAAAGATGAAATCCATGGATATACTCTCCCATGGTGAATTTGGGATTGGCAATGGTTGAAGTAATCCAGGTTGCTTCCCTCTATCCTACTTGGTCTTTTGGCATACTACACATTTTGAAACATACTCTTGTATGTCCACTTTCATGGTAGGCCAAGAAATACGTCTCTACTCCTCGAAGAGTAGGTTGAGTACCTCTATGTCCCGCATAGGGAGGAGCATGGGATTCATACATAACTTTCTCATCACGAAGGGAATGGGTTAACACATAGCCTATCAGTGCCATGGAGAAGATAACCGTCCTGCAAGGTGAATGGTTCCTCTTTCTTCCCCGAAGCAAGGACTGACATTATGTCTCGAAAGTCAGGGTCAGTAGCATACTCATCTATCATAGAGGATAGATCATTGTGAGTAGCTATAGACACCGCATTAACTTTTGGTCATCGTGAAAAGTGCATTGGCCACTTCATTGTGCTTACCAACAATGTGAGAAATACGGAAATTAAATTGCGAAAGAAAATTTGCCCACCTCATTTGTTTGTCGGAAAGCTTGGTTTGCATTATGAAACACTTGAGACTTTGGTGGTCGATTTGTAGAATAAATGGAGTCCCCAATAAGTAGCGCTTCCATGTGTCTAGGGAATGTAGAACAGCTAAAAGCTCTTTCTCATAAATGCCCAAGGCTCGTTCATCAGTACTGAACCTTCGGCTCTCATATGCTATAGCATGCCCTTCTTGAAGCAAAACTGCTCCAAGGCAATCACCACAAGCATCACATTGGACCTCAAATGGCTTTGAGAGGTCCTAAAGCATGAGGACTGGTTGGGAGGTAAGCTTTTCTTTGAGCTTATCAAAAGCGTTTTGCTGCTTAGCAATCCATACATACTTAACATTCTTCTTAGTTAAGTCATGTAGTGGTCCTGCTATTTGAGAGAATTTTACTATGAAGCGTCTATAGTATGCGCACATATCAATAAAGCTTCTTAGCTCGTGTAGATTCCTTGGATTAGGCCATGATTTTATTACCTCTAACTTTGATGGATCCATACGGATAGCATCTTGAGATATAATATGACCCAGGTATTGAATCTCTTGAAGGAAAAATTCGCTTTTCTTTTGGTTGAGAAAAAGCTTGTTCTCCCTCAATGCTTGAAAAATCACTTGGAGATGTTGCTCATGTTCCTCCAAAGACTTGGAGTAGATGATGATATCATCAAAGAACACTCCAATGAACTTGCTATAAGGTCTAAAAATTTTCTCCATTAGACGATTGAACGTAGCTGGTGCATTAGTCCAGCCAAAAGGCATGACTAGATATTCATAAAGACCAAACATTGTGCGAAACGCGATCTTTAGGATATCTTCATCCACTATCCCTTTTTTATAATAGCCACTTTTAAGGTCAATCCTACTGAAGTAAGTAGAGCCTTGTAGCTTATCAAATAGATCTTCTACCTGAGGCACGGGAAATTTGTTTTTGATAGTGATATGGTTTAGTTCTTGATAGTCCACACACATACGGTATGTACCATCTTTCTTTTGCACCAAAAGGACTAGAGAACAAAAGGGAGAGGAACTAGGCCTCACCATCCCTTTGTCTACCAATTCCTATACTTGCCTCATGATCTCTTCTTGTTGAGCTTGAGAGACTCGATAAGGAGGCTTGTTAGGTGGTGAGCTTCCTGGAAGGAGCTCATTTGATGGTCATCATCCCCTCTTTTTGGAGGTAAGTTAATAGGGATATCATCGATGAACACATCTTGGAATCCTTTTAGAAAATTAGACAAGTCTAACCCTTCTTGATTCCTACCATTTACATTTGATGAAACATTAGGATCTTTTAGACACTCTTTGACAAAAATCATTTACGCAGAAGCTGACCTCTTCATTGATTTATCAAGAGCGAGAGGATTTACAAGTGGAATAGTGCGACCACGCTCACTAGCATCTATATACATGTTCTTTCCCTTACAGGTGAAGTAGATTCTCCTTTTAGGGAACTTCATATTGGTAGCCATGCAATCAAACCATGGCGCCCCTAGGATAGCATCCTCGTGTTGGAGAGGAGAGATGAAAAAGCCTTCTTTGTCGACATAGCTTTGGACATGAAGCCTCAACTTCCCAATCAAGGGAGTAACGGAGGCTTGTTGTCCTTTGAAAGCTGCGTCAGCCATTACCATATCTCCTATCTTGAAAGCTTGAATACCCAACTTGGTTGCCAACTCTGTTGATATGAAGTTGTAAGTAGAGCTAGGGTCAAACAAGATGAAGGCATCATGCTCTCTTACCTTTCCCCAAGCATAGGAAAGTGATGATCCTTTGCGATGAAGATCCTCTTTTGGAGCTTTGATGGTGGAAGCCCTAGGAGTCTCAATGCGAGCATTCTTCTTGGGGCAAGAACAATAGCCATGTCCTTATTCCCCACACTTGAAAGACTTATGGTCCTTGCAAAAAGCTTCTAGCTCTTTAGGAGAGAGTTTGCTTTTGCCTCTGTAAACTCCCTTCTCCTTGAACAGATTGTTGTTGTTGTTGGAAGCGCCTGGGGAATAATTTCAAGCATTGGTTTTCCCCTTTGCATCATTTTTATCTTTGTTTTCCATGGGCTTGACATTTCGTCTAGCCCCTTGATGGAAATTGATGCGTGAAGAAACCATGGTGTGATGGCTTACTTCGGTGATAGAACCAGGCCATTGAGAGTTGATGTACTTGGCCATCTCTTAAGGTAATCCCACACAGAATTGCTGCTTTTGCTCGGAAAAGTCTATCTTTTGAAAGACAGTAGCCTTCATACGTAAATCTCAAAATTTGTCTACATACTTGTGGATAGACCCATGAGAGAGAAGCTTCAAGCTACACCATTTGGTAAGCACTTTTTCCTTTGCATCGCTTGCAAGGAATTGCTTCATGATGGAAACTCGTAGAGTTTTCCATGTCTTTGGGGCTTCACCGTTGCCACAAAGGCTAGCCCACCATTGACGAGCTGATTTTTGAAAGTGCATAGCTACATGACGTAGCTTGGAGGAATCTGTGAAGCCCTCGTCTCCAAAGGCCGCATCAAATTGTTGGATGAAGGCCAACACTTTGTCGGTAGCGCCAAAGGTGCCGCCATAGGTGAGAAAAGAGATACTCTTTCCTCCCTCCTTGAACTTCTTTAGCTTTTGTGACCTTCGCCATGCAGGGTATGATTTACGATGTCCTCCCCTCTTGTATTCTCTAGGAGAATAGCCATAGCTTTCGTTGAAAAAGGAGGAAGGTGAAGAAGAAGGAGAAGAGGGTGACCTCTTTCTAGCCCTTTTCTTCCTTTGTTTCCTCTCTTCCCTTTTGGAGTGATGAGGAGAAGGATTGTGTGTTGACCTTTTCCTCTTGAGAGGAGTGGGCGATCCTCTAGACCACCGTCTTCGTGGAGCCACATCTTCAAAGGAACTTAAACTTTCATTGCTTTCTTGCTCTTTGGATTCCTCCTCTCGTATGGGAGAGAGTCTTCTTTTGGGGATCTCTTCAAGAGGCCTCCTAAGTTCTCTCTCCTCTTGGAGAGGAAGGGAAATTTCATAAGCGCAAATTGTTGAGTAACTTCAGCTTGCAAAGAGGGTTGCCCATAGCTTGCTGCAACCTAGTCACGAGATAATTCACAAACATGGGGGCATCATCATTAGCACCTTCATGTGCAAAATAGCCTCCTTGTGAGACTTCCAAAAGAGGCCTCTCTCCAATAAGGGAAGAAGAAGAGGATCCGTACCAAGGGCTCAAAAATCTACTACTTGACGACGCATCTCCTTCCCAAAGGAGAACCTCAAGTTTCAATGGTAGAGCCCTCACTGAAAGAATGAGAAAGAAGTGAGTCTCCTGCCACCTTGGTGGAGATGGCTCCACAAAGATGGCAGGCAAAACGCTCTCCAACACCCCCTAAACGGAGCAGGCCATCGCATACTTCTCTACACCATAATTCAAAGAGGGAGGAGAGAAAACAAGAGAAGAAAAAGGCGAGAAAGAGGTCACTCTCTTGTCCATCTTCTTCATCCTCTTCCTCTTCTGAAGAAAGTGATGGTGCAGACACGGGGGAACAAGGGAAGAAAAAGGCGAGAAAGAGGTCACGCTCTTCTCCATCCTCCTCATATTCTTCCTCTTCTGAAGAAAGCGATGGTGCAGCTCTTGAACCACCTAAAAGAAGAGGCCATAGAAAATCCTATGCCGCGTGGAAGAGGTCATCCAAGCTCAAAAAGTTCAAATAAGGAGGAAAGAACATCTCTTTCCTTACCTACGATGGCACCATGTAGCTATGCATTTTCAAAAGTCTACCAAGCAATGGTGGTCTACCCTACAAGCAAATGGTGAAGCTCCACAAACATGGAAAGCTTTAAGAGCTTCCATCATAAAGCAGTTCTTGGCTACCATGCCAAAGACAAAGTACTCATCGAATGGCAAAAATTGAAGCTCTCTCCCTACAAATCTATTCACAAATATGTAGACAAGTTTTGGGATTTACATCTCAAAGCCACGGTCTTCAAAAAGATGGATTTTGGAGAGCAAAAACAACAATTTTGTGCGGGTTCAAATTTTTTCTCATGGCCATTCCAACAATTACAACAACAATCGGTCCATGGAGAAAAGAGTTTACAAAGGTAAAAATAAACTCTCTCCTGAAGAGCTTGAAACTTTTCGCAAGGATCACAAATGTTTTAAGTGTGGGGAGCAAGGACATGGCTATCGTTCTTGCCCCAAAAGAAATGCTCGCAATGAGACTCCTAGAGCTTCCACTATCGAAGCTCCAAAACAGGATACTCATTGCAAAGGATCACCTCTCTCCTATGCTTGGGGAAAGGTAAGGGAGCATGATGCCTTCATCTTGTTTGACCCTAGTTCTACTCTCAACTTCATAACAATGGAGTTGGCCACCAAGTTGGGCATTCAAGATTATGAGATGGGAGATGCTGTAACTGTCGATGCCACTTTCAAGGGACAACAAGCCTCTGTTACTCCCTTGATTGGGAAGTTGAGGCTTCATGTGTTGGGGTATAGGCGCCTGTGCCTTGCCCGGCCGCCCAGAGTGTGGGCGGCCACTGACTTGTATACCTTATACATAGCATAAGTGTATAGGGGGCTGCTCACTGATTGTGTCTCCCCACCCATATCTCTGTGTCCTGTGCTCTTCTCCTTCCTCTTCTCTCCTGCACAGTTCCTTCAATTGGTATCAGAGCCAAGTTCAGTGCGTTTTTGCGTAATCGCGCGCTCGCGCACTTTTCAGGCAGATTCTGGATCCGGAGCTTGGAAATTCACACTCGACGTTCCGGGAGCATTTCCATCAGGTGACTTGAGGTTTTACCCCCCTTTCGAAGTTGTTTATGCCCTTAGAATTTCGTTCTGAGCACTACATCAAAAGATAGGTTTCAACCGCAAAGAAACCCGTCTTGTGTAGATTGGCAAGCAAGAGGTGGATTGGTTTGATTTGCTCGATTGTGAGCATTTGCAGGTGTTACAAGATCAGGTTTGACTCCCAGGTACAGGTTGAGTCTAGTACTCCCACAGGTGTTGCCAGTTGCAATTGAGTGGTTCTTCTGCGGTGTTGTGGCTTGCATACATGGTCTTTGAGCGGGTAATGCTCTATGTATGCTTATGTGGTGAGCAGTAGATCTTGTGAGCAAGTGCAGAGGTTGGTTGTGGATGATATGTATGGTCACCTATGGTACTCTTTGTGAGCATTTGTTGGACACAGGTTTGCAAAGCTTATGCATGTATGTTGAGTGTAGTTTGATGCGCATTGATTGCTCATTGTATTGAGCTTGCAAGACAATGGTTATTTTGTGTTGATAGCCATTGTGCGTCAAAACTCTGGCGAAATTGTCCCAGGAGTTTTATGTGCATAAGTTGATGCGATCAAGGTTGTGATTGCGATTGCACTCAGTGATTACGTGCGGTGTTCTCTGCAGCAGGTGGGAGCTTAGTGCATGTATGCATCGATACCGCACAGTGTGGGCTTGGTGATTAGCTCACGGTTTGACAGGCGTACAGTTATCTTGGCACACTCATAGGAGTGAATATTGTGATGTATGCTTGTGTGGCTACGATAGGTAGCCGGATTTGAGCACTAATGGTTTGAGGTTGTTTAGCAGGTTTCAGCTACAGGTTTACAAGTTTACAGGCAGGTTTGAGGGCTTATTTGGGCGCTGAATTTTCAGCCATTGTTTCCTCTTTGCAGGTGTCCATGTATGGCTCAGTTGTAGGCTGATCAGGGACACGTTTGTGACTTGTTTATGCAGCTATTTAAGAGCTGAATTTTGGGGCTGTTTTGGGGCTGATTTGAAGCCATATTTTATAGCCATACAGGAGCTTGGTTTACTCTACAGGAGCCTTGTACACTTGGCATTTGGGATTTGCATCATTGCCATTTGTGGAGCACAGTGTGGTTACACTATTGCGAGAGATTTTATGCATGGATTCGCATGAGTATTGTAGGTGCTGGTGAGCTCTTTTTTTGAGAGCATTTTCCCATTGCAAGTTGCTTCTTTTGGATTAGTTGAGTGCATTTCATTGCTACCATACCTAGAGTAGAGTTACAGCTCTTGGTTATTTTTCACTTATAGTAGTCAATATGTGAGATTTTCGAGTCTAGGACAATGACTTATGAGAGACGGCGTTCTCGTTCGTGTCGACACTTGAGATGTTGGCATTGTGGTCACACAGGGCACATTAGACGGTGATGCTTTTGTCGTATGAGACAGCACATGAGACAGGCTAGTCTCAAGGATGCAGTAGATGCTATAGGCTTCGTTGACTTGACAGTTACAGGATCAGATACAGTGTCTGAGTACCCTAGTGACAGTGAGGTCACATTTGCTTTCTGTATTACTCCCGATTTTTTGACGTCTGAGGATAGCGCACTTCTTTTGCAGTGGATGCTAGACAGGGACGCTACTTTTCATGTCACTCCGTATCGTGACTGGTTCAGTAGCTATTCTAGCAGAGTGCATGGTAGTGTGCGATTGGCAGATGGGTCATTGCATGAGATTGCTAGTTCAGGAGATGTCAGACTACCATTACCGAGCGGTGCATCGTACGTGCTCAGAGATGTGCGTCATGTGCCAGATTTGACGATGAGTTTGATCTCCGTTGGTCAACTCAAGGATAGTAGATGTCGGGTATCGCTGCTTGAGCGATCTTTTGTGTTGCATTTGGGTTCATTGGTGATTGTGAGAGGTGCTAGAGTTGGCACATGGTACCCATTGCACGTAGTACTGGTGCGAGATGGTCGAGTCTCAATCTTGTTACAGCCATGCAGAGAGCGAGAGACCCGGACGGTCTCTTTTGCTCATGGGTTGCAACGTGCTTTGCATGGAGTGCAGAGTAGTGAGCTCGTTGTGCACATAGTTGGGGCACGACTTGAGCAGTCACACAGAGAGGTGACAAAGTCAGACATGCATGCTTTGCTAGTGACTGAGCAAAGCAGAGAGTCAGTTGTGTGCGAGATACTTCTATGCAGGATAGACAGGTAGAGCAGTCTTGCTCTAGTGAGTCACGACAGGAGGAAGTTGTGCAAGAGTCTATGCATAAGGAGTTAGAGCATGAGAGCTCTAGTGAGTCACAGTAGATTGGGTGGTCATGTTTGCAGTGGATGATTGCAGAGGAGGCTGAGACGTCAGCGATTATGCAATCATTCCTTTCTATGCTCGACATTGAGCATGGGGATATAGTTGTGCAGGATATGTCTTCCAGCAGACACCTAGAGCAGCTGGTTTTCTCTGAGGTTGCACGACAGGTTGATGCGTCTTTTGCGGACAGTCAGGAGATGAATGTGGCTGACACGCCTTGTCAGTCAGATATGCCTATTGCCAGGGATATATATGTTGATGCATGCTCTGTAGAGCTAGCAAGGCCTGCTAGGATTGCATCGGCATTCGATGGTCTCATGTATGAGATACTAATCTTGAGACCGGATATTGCAGCTGCATTGGGAGCATTTGCAGTTGGGGTTGTCAATCGTCTGTTGACTGATGATGGCATAGTGTACGAGGGAGATATGTAGGTATTGTGTATATACTTGCAGTACGTGTGCGGTATGTCTAGTGGTGTATGGACTTACACGGGAGCAGGACAACCGGATGCACACAATCACAGCCAGCCAGTGGGCATCGGTTGAGAGCGATTTTCTTTCACCTTTTGTAGTCTTTAGACTAGGTTCCCTTGCTTAAAGACGCGGTCGCCTTTAAGTGGGAGGTTGTTGGGGTATAGGCGCATGTGCCTTGCCCGACCGCCCAGAGTCTGCCGCCTAGAGTCTGGGCGCCCACTGACTTGTATACCTTATACATAGCATAAGTGTATAGGGGGCTGCTCACTGATTGTGTCTCCCCACCCATATCTATGTGTCATGTGCTCTTCTCCTTCCTCTTCTCTCCTGCACAGTTCCTTCATCATGTCCAAAGCTATGTCGACAAAGAAGACTTATTTATCTCTCCTCTCCAACATGAGGATGCTATCCTAGGGGTACCATGGTTCAACCGCATGGCTACCAGCATGAAGTTCCCTGAAAGGAGAATCTACTTCACCTACAGGGAAAAGAATATGTATATAGATGCTAATGAGTGTGGTCGTACTATACCACTTGTAAATCCTCTCGCCCTTGATAAATCAATGGAAACCTCAGTTTCTGCGTACATGATTTTTGTCAAAGAATCCCTAAAAGGTCCTAATGTTTCATCAAAGGTGAATGGTAGGAATCAAGAAGAGTTAGACTTGTCTAACTTTCTAAAAGGATTCCAAGATGTGTTCATCAATGATATCCCTATGGACTTACCTCCGAAACGAGGGGATGATGACCATCGAATTGAGCTCCTATCAGGAAGCTCACCGCCTAACAAACCTCCCTATCGAGTTTCACAAGTTCAACAAGAGGAGATCATGAGGCAAATACAAGAATTGGTAGACAGAGGAATGGTGAAGCCTAGTTCCTCTCCCTTTTGCTCTCCAGTCCTTTTAGTGAAAAATGAAGATGGTACATACCGCATGTGTGTGGACTATCGCGCACTAAACCATATCACTATTAAAAACAGATTTCCCGTACCTCGGGTAGAAGATCTATTTGATAAGCTACAAGACTCTACCTACTTCAGTAGGATTGACCTTAAAAGTGGCTACCATCAAATAAGGATAGTGAATAAAGATATCCTAAAGACCGTGTTTCGTACAACATTTGGCCTTTATGAATATCTAGTCATGCCTTTTGGCTTGACTAATGCACCAGCTACATTCAATCGATTAATGGAGAAAAATTTTAGACCCTACCGCAAATTCACTGGAGTGTTCTTTGATGATATCATCATCTACTCCAATTCCTTGGAGAAACACAAGCAACATCTCCAAGTGATTTCTCAAGCATTAAGGGAGAATAAGCTTTTTCTCAATCAAAAGAAAAGTGAGTTTTTCCTTCAAGAGATTCAATACTTAGGTCATATTATCTCTTGAGATGGTATCCATATGGATCCATCAAAGTTGGGCTAAGAAGCTTTATTGGTATGTATGCATACGCTTCATAGAAAAATTCTCTCAAATAGCAGGACCATTACATGACTTAACAAAGAAAAACGTTAAGTATTCGTGGACTGCTAAGGAGCAAAGTGATTTTGACAAGCTCAAAGAGAAGCTTATCTCCCAACCAATCCTTATGCTTCTAGATCTCTCAAAGCCATTTGAGGTCCAACGTGATGCTTGTGGTGATTGCCTTGGAGCAGTCTTGCTTCAAGAAGGGCATGCCATAGCATATGAGAGCCGAAGGCTCAACACAGATGAACATGTCTTAGGCATTTATGAGAAAGAGTTGTTAGATGTTCTACATGTCCTAAACACATGGAAGCACTAGCTATTGGGGACTCCATTCATCTTACGAACAGACCATCAAAGTCTCAAGTACTTCATGACGCAAACAAAGCTTTACGACAAACAAATGAGGTGGGAAAATTTTCTTTCACAATTTAATTTCCACATTGCTCACATTGCTGGTAAGCACAATCGAGTGGCTGATGCACTTTCACGATGACCAAAAGTTAATGCTGTGTCGATAGCAACTCACAATGATCTATCTTCTATGATAGATGAGTATGCTACTGACCCTGACTTTAAAGACATAATGTCAGCCCTTGCTTTGGGGAAGAAAGAGGAACCATTCACCTTGCAAAGTGGTTATCTTCTCCATGGCAATAGGCTATGTGTTACCCACTCCCTTCGAGACAAAGTCATGTATGAATCCCATGCTCCTCCCTATGTGGGGCATAGAGGCATTCAACCTACTCTTTGAGGAGTAGAGACGTAATTTTATTGGCCTACCATGAAAGTGGACATACAAGAGTATGTTTCAAAATGTGTGGTATGCCAAAAAACCAAGTATGTTAGAGGGAAGCAACCTGGATTACTCCAGCCATTGCCAATTCCTAATTCACCATGGGAGAGTATATCCATGGATTTTATCTTTAGATTACCCAAATCTATCCATGGGAATACAGGAATATAGACAATAGTCGACAGGTTTAGCAAGCAAACACACTTTATCCATGTCAAGAAGACTATTAAGGCACACAAAATGGCAACTCTCTTCATATCACAGATTTTCAAACACCATGGATTGCCAACATCCATCGTGTCAGATAGAGATCCTAGAATGACCAGTAATTTTTGGAAAAGTCTCTTCAAAAATCTAGGTACAAGATTGAATTCTCTTTGGCCTATCACCCACAAACGGATGGCCAAAGTGAGATAACCAATCTTACGATTCTTGATCTACTAAAGACCTATGTTACAGAAGTAGATCAACGCTTATAAAGAGAAAAGTACTTACCTCTTGTAGAGTATGCGTATAAGAATACTATCCATACTTCTACGGGAAAACCACCTTTTGGAATCATAGAGGGAAGACCTAAAAGTCCCTTGCTACTTAAAGTACATGGGAAGATCTTCGCTGCCGATGAGTATAGCCATGACCTGCAAGCATCTTTTCAAAAGATTAAGGAGGCTATATCCATCTCCCAACTAAGGCAAAAAGTTGCTTCTGACAAGCACAGAAGGGCCTTAATGCTCAAGAAAATGATTGGGTCTTACTTAAGTTTCCTAAGGCTCGATTGAGGCAAAGGACGGGCAAAAATCCTACGGGCCATCAAAAGTATTATGCTAAACTAGCAAAAAGATACTATGGTCCTTTTCAAATTTTGAAGCCCATCAATGAGGTGGCTTATCAACTCAAGTTGCCTAACCATTGGCTCATACACAATGCTTTTCATGTGAGCCTACTCAAGCTCTACAAAGGAGAGCCTCCAAAACAACCAATTATTGAAGACCCTCTCGAAATCGAAGATCAAGAAGAGGTACTACAACCCGAAGCTATCCTTCAGCATGAAGACAAGGAACTACGACATGGTAAGATTATCCGGCGGTATCTTATTAAGTTCAAAAATTATCCTTTTGAAGATGCTAGATGGATGCAACGAATCCAGCTTAAGGATAGTATGAACCTTGTCAACGCTTATAATGCTACATTAGAGTAAGCAAATGTAATGTTTCTTTTAATAATCAATGTTTTGTCTCATAAGACTAATTCTCTCTTTATTGTGCAAAAATTTAAGTAGTATGCATACTAAGAATCATGTTTGAGATGACGACGTCTCTCAAACACCATGTAGAATTTGTCACTCTACTTGGGAAGATGAAATGGACTAAAGACCAGACATGCTTGCGGTAGCTATCTCTCCCAAGCACCAAATGGATTAGTCATCCATCTTGAAATGATGTCGTAGGGTAAAAAGGGATCCTCTACCTGCTAAGACTAATTGACTAATGACTATGACTTTGTCTCTTTTACCTCATAGTCGAGGACGACTATGATTTCAAGAGAGAGGTAATGTCATTAAATATCCAATATCTAACCAACCCAAATGATTTTCTCATATTAAACTGATCATTTAATGTAGGATAATAAACGAGAACAAGGGTTAGAATATAGACATGTGCTTATGGATCTATCTCAACATGGGGCCAATGCTAAAGGGGCCCAAATGAGAGATGGTCTGTCAAAGAGCAAGGTTAACTAATGGAGCTTAAAATACCTTAGGGTTAGCTTCATTAAAGACCTCCAATGGGCAGTGTTAAAAGTCCTTTGACCTTAAGCAAGCTAGGGCTAAGCTTGAGGTGGGAACCCGACTTAAACTTGTCTTTGACTTTAAGCAAGCTAGGGCTATGCTTGAGGTGGGAACCCGACCTAAACTTTCCTTTTACCTTAGGCAAGCTAGGTCTTGAGGTGGGAACTGCACCTAAGGTGCTTGTCATGCTTGATGACTAAGGTACTTGAGGTACTTGTCATACTTAATGAGGAAGTTGCTTGAGAAGCTTCCTATGCATGGGGGGTAAGATGCTTGAATCAAAAAGAGACCCTACACACTTAATAAGGAATTTGCTTGAGAAACTTCCTATGCATGGGGGGTAAGATGCTTGAGTCAAAAAGAGACCCTACACACTCAATGAGGAAGTTGCTTGAGAAGCTTCCTATGCATGGGGGGTAAGATGCTTGAGTCAAAAAGAGACCCTACACACTTAATGAGAAAGTTTCTTGAAAAACTTCCTATGCATGGGGGGGTAAGATGCTTGAGTCAAAAAGAGACCCTACACACTTAATGAGGAAGTTGCTTGAGAAGCTTCCTATGCATAAAAGTCCCAAAGTTAGAAGAATCTTTGACTTAACCTTCCACTCACCCAAGGGGCACCCCTTTTCTAAAAGGGCACATGGGACACATGTCAGACTCTCACTAAGCTTAACCACATGGTGTGCTTGAATGCTATTGGTTGGTCTAAAGAGGGGTTCAATGAGCTTCTACTTCCATCCAACAAATATCTAGGTATTTTCAAGCTCTCTCTCTCTAAGGGGTAAGGAGGACACTTGTCAAAACACTACCCATGTACTTGACTGCATGCTGCATGTGATTGGCTAGGGGGAGAGGGGTCCAATGAGCTTGCAGCATGTAGAAAAGTCACCATTCGCCCAAAGCAAGGAAATGGGGTGCTAGGGGGATATACTCCACACACACACTCATTTGCAAGGGCATTCTCACTTGGTGATAGTTGAGGAACACCACCTCCTTCTCCAAGCTTGTGAGAAGTGAGAGCCTACATCAACACTCTTGGCTATGGAATGCAAATCCAACCAAGAGCCATGCTTCAATGCTTAAGCTTGCCATGTTCTCCATCTCCATTACTATGCTATTATGTATGCTAGCAAGAAGAGTAATGATAAGTGAGGAACTATTTCTTTTTCCTATGGAATGTTATTTCTTCCTCTTCCCTACCCTCATTCTCCGCTAGCTCTTTCCACCTTTGAAGGTGTTTGAGGCCTTGGGACTGAGGATTGGAATAGTTAATGCTTTCTACAAGTTTATGTTATGCTTGTGATGCATGAAGCTTTCCATCTTCATTGCATCACGTAGGTCACAAGGAACACAAAGATTGTATTGTACCAAGTCTCTCTTGATGGGAGAAACTATAATACAAATGCCTATTGGAGGGGGGACCGGCTCCATATGAATCCGGTCCTCAACATTGTCATGTTCTCTAAACTCTCTCTCTTGCAAAAGTATTGTTCATGCCAAGTTAACTAAGTACCATGTTTATGTTGCTACCATCAATTAAGTTCACCCGCTATGCTCACAAAGTAATCTCTCAAAAGTGCTCCACCTAATTTCCTAATTCCGCTACTCTCAAAGTTCATAGGCCATTTCCATTACAAGGTCCACAACCATTGTAGAAAGTGATCCATAATCTCCTAAGTGTGGAGATAGCAACACAACCACTCAACCAACAACATTAGAAACCATGATCATGGAATACTTGATATCATTCCAGACCATAAACAAACAAGGTGAAGATTTACGGGCATTTGCAATGGAGAATGGCACGCTAAGGGTTCTTGCGGGTGAGAGTGAAAATCACAAGAGGACACTTGAGATGCAAACAACACGTTTCATGCAACTTGAAGAGGAAGTCAAGGAATGTAAACACTCTCTTGTGGACTTGAATGCTTTGAAGGAATGCATGAGCAAAGTAGAGCTGACCATGTATTGAAAGATGAGAAATTTGGCACAATGAACCGGGATGTATGCGACATGAAAAATGTATGCACAAACAAGTCTTGGGCTGATGTATGCGGTAGCAATGTGGTTCCTAATTCCTCCCTCGTGAAAGCTATGGCTCAAACAAACAAGGTTGAGAATGTAAATGTGGAGGAGTTGAGAAGGAACGGGAGCCACGCTCCAAGAACATTATTATTTGTGGAATTCCCAAAGAGAAGTTAGAGACATCTCATTTTCTTGCCATTTTTATTAAATACTTCTTCAAAACCCACTTTGGCATGTCAGGAGTTATGGTTTACGGAGCACATAGAGTGGTTAAGCAAGGAGCTCCTCACTCGGAAGAACGTCCAATTATATGCACCATGCCAGATGAGACCAAACGAAAGATTATTCTTGACAATAGTTGGATCTATTTGAGAGATACAAAATGTTTTGTATGTGAAGATTTCACTATTAAGCAACAAAATATACGTTGCAAGACATATGAGGAAAGGAATAAGAAAAACAAGGAGATCTCTCATGAAGAAAATGTGCCCAAGGAGGATGCTAATCGCTCAAGCAAATAGGAATGCGTGACCTATGAAGCTAAGTTACAATTGAAAGTATGCTTTTGGAATTGCAATGGATATCCATGGAATGAAGGGGTTGGCATGATGAACTAACAAGCAAAGCCGATGTTGTACTTCTTGTTGAAACTTGCGAGCATGATACACAAATGATTAACGGGTTGGAGGATTACAATGTATATTCATTGATGTGGTCTATGAATGTCAAGCAGCACAGACAATAAGGAGGGGTAGCATGTATGGTTAAGAAAGGATTAGAAGCTTTTGTATCAATTGTGAAAGATGACAAGCATAAACATTATGTATGGCTGAAAATTATGACACCAAAAAGAGCACCCTTTTTTGTAGCTGACTCGCTACATTCCTTATCACGATTCTCCCTTTTATGCTTGCATGGATAGAGATCAGCCATTTTTTGATTTAGAGGAGGATATTTCTTATTATAAAGGCGAAGGTGATGTTATTGTCTTTGGGGATATGAATGCTTGCGCATAGACATTGCAACATGATACTCAACAATTTGATATGCCATACATTTCAAGGGACTTGGAGGAAGTTCACTTGTGTGATCGTACTTTAATGGATGAGAAAGAGCCGGATTACTATGAAAAGTTACTTTTACACATGTGTAATAGCACGGGTATGCTCATTGCCAATGGTGTTTCTTTGTGGAGTGGAACCAATGGATTTACATATAGAAAACATAATGGGGATAGTGTGATTGACTATATGCTACTCTTCGAAGCCATCATGTATGGCATAAAGAGTTTTACACTTAGCCAATCGACCCCTGAAGAAAAGGCACGTGCATGTGGAAGATGTTGGTGAAATTTGAGGGGCAAGCGGATTGAGAGTTTTGGTAACTTGGGTCTTATGGACATGTACAGACATTATAGGCAGCTATATGAGCAACCAAATGCTGAAGAAATGCCATTTTATAGTTCACTTCCATGTATGCCCTCTTTTTTTACTATTATGGATATATGTGGTGGGCTCAAAAATTTGGCCACTCGCAAAGCGGGAGATCTTCAAGGTACCAAGCCAAAAATGATTAAATGGATGGGAGATTTTACACATGATTGGATATGTGATATGTTTAACCTTGCACTTCAACATGGTACACCTTATGATTGGATTACTAATTGGGTCAAACCTTTGCGTAAAGGAGTAGATGTAAAAAATGTAAATAACTACCGGACTATAATGATTGGGTCTCTTATAAAAAAAGTTTTTTGGGTGCATAATGGAGATAGAATTGAGTGATTGGGCTGAAGGGAATGGCAAGCGTGCAAAATGACAAGCGGGTTTTTGTCAATGCCATAGCACCATTGATCATCTTGTCACTCTTTGTGTTCTCATGGAGGAAAGTTGATTCAAAGGTAAGTGATTGTATTGCTACTTTGTGGACTTTAAGAAAACCTTTGATATGATTCCATGTAACAATTTGTGGAGAAGGATGGAAGAACTCCCAGTGCCAAGTGAGTTTATGCTTGTTGTTTCTCAAATTTATGAGAAGGTGATGTGTCAATTGCGCATGGAAAGAGGAATTTCAAAAAAAATGCAAGCACTATTGGGGTTAAACAAGGATTTTCGTTGTCACCAACTCTCTTTGGTCTATGCATTGATCAATTGGAACAAATGCTACTTGACTTTATGCAAGAAGAAGGCTTTGAAGAGATCACTATTTGCAATGCGGTAATCATGCTTTTGTTGTATGCAGATGATGTAGTGCTTTTAGCACACGCTTTAGAGGATGCACAAAAGCTTATGGTTGTCCTTGAGAACTTTTGCTTGCATAGTGGACTAATTGTGAATGAATCCAAGACAAAGGTTATGCTTGTGAAAACAAACCATAAGGAGAAGCCATGCATTGTGCAACAATGAGACACTTGAAGTTGTTGAGAGCTTTAAGTACCTTGGCCTTGAGATTCTAGCCAATCACAAATAGCATGAATGTGCTATTCATTGTTTGCAAGCGGGAACGAGAGCGTATTATGCATTTGAGAACATTATAAATTCAGAGAACATCAAGTGTTGGGTTTTCAAGAAGTACCTTTTGACACATTGGTGACACCGGTTGTTATTTATGGAGTTGAAGTGTGGGACGGGAGCATCTCAAAGTGTACTTGGAAAGAGTTTGAGGATGTCCAAAAGCGTTTTCTTACAAGCTTTCTCTAAGTTAAGACACAAACTCTATATATGACCCTACTTCTTGAGTCAGGATCTCTTCCAATTGAGGTTATGGGCATGGAAAGGGTTGTGGAATACATGATAAAGATGCGTCAAACCCCCTCACTCGACTTCCAACAATTGCGTGGAAAGCAAGCAAAAAAGTTCAAAAGACGCATAAAAGAAAGATCTTGAGCACGAGATGGGTGCAAGACATAAAGAAGTGGTTTGGGAGATGGGATGCATTACACTTGCTACATGATGAATTGACTCCCAAGTGAATTAAGCATTTCTACAATACCAATTGATTATGGCTTGGGAGAAATCTAGTAGGTTACGCTTCATGCATTACACCACTCATATTTCCCCAAACTACAAAACCATGTTCTTCGCTGAAAGAGGAAACCGTACTCACATTTACATGCTTGAGCCTATCCCCTTGTCAGTGATACAAACTATCGCAGTCATTCGGCTTAGCTCCCACTCCCTTCGATGAGAGATAGGGCGTTGGGGCAATGGAGAAGAGTCAAGTCGATTGTGCACATTATGCTCACTGCAAGTTTGAGAGTATGAGTACCACACACTAGTAGAGTGCTCAGCATTTGGTAACATCCGAACTTGCTTCCCTCACATTTTTAGCCATGACCTAAACCTACACACTTTCCTCTCCCAACAATAGTGTGGGCTCTCCATTGCGACTCTCATTATCACCATAATTTTGGAGCATCGAGAGTCACTCATCAGCCATACACATACTACATCACATCTAGCTTTGGTCCAATAGGTCATATTTGACCTCCGGGGACGATAATAAGATCTCTCTCTCTCTCTCTCTCTCTCTCTCTCTCTCTCTCTCTCTCTCTCTCTCTCTCTCTCTCTCTCTCTCTCTCTCTCTCTCCCCCCCGCTCCAGTCCCCCATCTCTCTCTCCCCACCCCTATCTCTCTCTCCCTGCTTGCCCATCCCTCTTCCTCCCCCCCCCCCCCCCTCTCTCTCTCTCTCTCTCTCTCTCTCTCACACACACACACACACACACACACCTTCAACAAAAAAACACAACCGTTTTTTGACCTAGTAGACAACAGTTCACTCTTTTGATCATAACTTCTTCATCCGAACTCCAATTTGGGTGACCTATAGCCTTAATCGAAGAGCACAACACCCTCCATGCATTGATGGAAAGACATAAATTTTCAAAGTTATGGAAGGGATTTCTGTAGCAGCATTTCCGAAGTGAACAGGTTCCAGAAAGTTAACTCTCATCTCTTATTTTACATACAATGTCTTCCGGCACTCGCAAGGGTTCTTCTTCTTCAACAATGTCCACAACCATTCTGGGAAATGATCCAAAATTTCCTAAGTATGGAGATAGTAACACAACCATCCAACCAATGGCATCGGAAACCATGATCATGGCATACTTGGTATTGTTGCAAGAGACTGTAAACAAACAAGGCGAAGACTTACGAGCACTTGCAATGGAGAATGGCACACTAAGGGTACTTGTGGTTGAGAATGAGAATCTCAAGAGGACACTTGAGATACAAACAACACATTTGATGCAACTTGAAGCGGAATTCAAGGAATGTAAATGCTCTATTGTGAACTTGAATGCGTTGAAGGAGTGCATGGGCAAAGTAAAGCATGACCATGTATTGAAAGAGGAGAAATTTGACACCATGAGTTGGTATGTATGCGACATGAAAAATGTATGCACAAACAAGTCTTGGGCTGATGTATGTGGTAACAATGTGGTTCCTATTCCTCACTCATGCAAGCTATCGTTCAAACAAAGAATGTTGAGAATGTGGATGTGGAGGGGTTGAAGGAATGGGAGGGACGTTCCAAGAACATTGTTATTCGTGTAATTCCCAAAGAGAAGTTAGAGACACCTCCTTCTCTTGCCATTGTTATCGAAGATTTCTTCAAAACCCACTTTGGCATGTCCGTAGTTATGGTCTATGGAGCACATAGAGTGGGGAAGCAAGGAGCTCCTTGCTCGGGAGAACAACCAATTTGTATGCACCATGCCGGATGAGAACAAATGAAAGATTATCCTTGATAATAGTTGGATCTTTTTCAGGGATACAAAATGTTTTGTATGTGAAGATCACACTATAAGCAACAAAATATGCGTCGCAAGGCATATGATGAAAAGAACAAGAAAAATAAGGAGTTCTCTGACGAAGAAAATGTCCCTAAGGAGGAGGCAAGTCACTCGAGCAAATAGAGAGATGACAAGTACAAACGTTATGTATGGCTGAAAATTATGACACCAAAAAGAGCACCTATTTTTGTAGCTGGTTGCTACATTCCTATTATGATTCCCCCTTTTATGCTTGCATGGATAGAGATCAGCCATGTTTTGATTTAGAAGAGGACATTGCTTATTTCAAAGGGAGAGGTGATGTTATTGTATTTGGGGATATAAATGCTCACACAAAAACATTGCAACATGATACTTCACAATTTGATATGCCATACATTTCAAGGGAGTTGGAGGAAGTTCAATTGTATGATCGTGCTTCAATGGATAAGAAAGAGCCAGATCACTATGGAAAGGTACTTTTACACATGTGTAATAGCACGGGTATGCTCATTGCCAATGGTGTATCTTTGTGGAGTGGAACCAATGGATTTACATGTAGGAAACATAATGGGGACAGTGTGATTGACTATATGCTACTCTCCGAAGGCATCATGTATCGCATTGTAATATTTAATGGTCTAGTAACTTTTGTATAGCGAAAAGTAGCTTAGACATAGTGAGCATTTCATTAAGAATAGATTCCTAATGAGTATACCAAGAGTGCTTGGATGGGCAGAGCAACAAAAGCATAACACCTAGTTAGATAGGAATGAACAATACTTCAAAAAGAGAGAGAAATTAAGCTATTCACAATAGTTGAGGACTGGGTTTACATGGAGCCGGTTCCCCCTCCAAAAGGCTTTGTATTATAGGTTCTCCCTATCAAGGGAGACATTTTACAATACAATACTTTGTTGCTGGTGTAATGAAGATGGAAGCTTCAAGCACCAAGCTTACACTTGAAAAACACAACATCAATTCCCTCACGGTCTCAGACCCAAGACCTGACACACCTTAGAAGATGGTGAGAGCTAGCGGGATATGAGGGTAGATCTAGAGGAAGAAGAAGTATTCTTACAAGAAAGAAGTATTTCTTCTCACATAATCACTCTAGCATAGCTTAGTGATTAGCATGGTAGAGGAGATGAGCATGCATTGGATCTTGGCGCTTGGTTGGATTTGCATCACAAAGCCAAGAGTTGTTGGTGTAGGCCTTCCTTCTCACAAGCTTGGAGAAAATGATGAGCCTTCCATTAAAGCTTGAGAAGGAGATAGTCTTCTTTACTTCACACATGAGTTTGTGTGAGTGTGTGTGCAATAATGCCTTGCAAAAATCAGCCCCCTCTCTCTCTCTTGGTCGACCCCTCTTGCTATTTCCTCTTGTTGGCCCCTCATTGGCTCATGCCAAGCTTAGCCAATAGGAAATTAGAAGCATAATTTGCTAGCCTTGTGACATGTGTCCCCATGTTCCCCTTTTGTGAGAGCTTTAGGTATTTAAATAATTCAATTAAACTCTCATTGGAGCATTTAGTCTTCTGGCCAATAGGAATCAGGCAAGCCATTGGGCTGCTGAATGCTCATTGGACCCCTTGGTAGACTGTCCAATAGTCTTCTAGAGGGATTGATTTCTATCGGTTCTTTTCTCAAGTGTTTTTAAATGAATTAAACTAAATTAACTCTAGCCTAATTCTCATTGGTCCACCTCTATGTCCATCCAATAGGATTTGAATGCACTTTGGGAGCAATTGGGCTAGAAACCTGACATGTGTCTACTATGCCCTTTGTCTAAAGGGAAGCCTTGAGCGTGTGTGTGTGTGTGTGTGTGTGTGTGTGTGTGTGTGTGTGTGTGTGTGTGTGTGTTCTCTCACCTCTTCTCTATCTTCCCCTACCTTTAGGGCGCGCCCCCTCCCATCTAGGGATATGTGAAGACTTTATGGTCTTCACAAAAGCATCCAATTCTTTTAAGCTTGGCCATTTGGACTTTACCTTTGAATTTTGGAAGTCTTAATGGGCTAAACCCTAAGGTATTTGAAGCACCATTTATGCACATTGCTCTTTTGTAGATGGCCCCCCTTTGGATCCCTATTGGGACCAATCTGCCAACCTTACGAATATTCTAGCTTTTTCTCCCTTAGTTCTTCCCCATATTAAATGATCTGTTTAACATGAGGAAATCATTTAGGAGAATTATATAATAGTTATTATGACATTACCTCTCTCTTGAAATCATAGTTGTCCTCAACTATGAGGTAGAGACAATAAAGCCTAGTCATTAGTCCTTTTTCTAGCAAGGTAGAGGATCCCTATTCTACTTTACGACACCGTTCTATAATGGATGACTAATCCATTTGGCGCTTGAGAGCCTAAGCTTCCGCAAGCATGTCTGCGGGTCAGTCCTATCAATCTCCCATAGTACAGTGACAAGCTCTACTTGGTGTTCGGGAGACGTCGTCTCCGCAAACATGATCCCAAGCATGCATAACTCTTAACATTTGTGCACAATAAAGAAAAAGAGAGTCTTATAAGACAAAAACTTTGTTCATTTAAACATTTTCCATTTGCTTACTCTAGAGAAGCATTGTAAGCATTGACAAGGTTTAGGTTATCCTTTAATTGTATGCCTTGCATCCATCTAGCATCTTCAAAAGGATAGTTCTTCAACTTAATAAGATACCATCAAATAATCTTACCGTCTCTCAATACCTTGTCTTCATGTCGGAAAATAGACTTGGGCTGCAACACCTCTTCTTGGTCCTCGATCTCTGGTGGGTCTTCAATAGTTTGTTCTTGAGGTGGCTCTCTTTTGTAAGGCTTTAGTAGGCTCACATGGAAAGCATTGTGTATGAGCCAATGACTGGGCATCTTGAGTTGATAGGCCATCTCATTCAATGGTCTAAGAATTTGGAAGGGACCATAGTACCTTTTTGCCAACTTAGCATAGTACTTTTGGTGTCCCGTAGGATTCTTGCCCGTTGTATGCCTTAATCGAGCCTTGGGAATTTTAAGCAAGACCCAATCATTTTGTTTAAAGGCTTGAGCTCTTCTGTGCTTATTAGTAGTAGCCTTTTGCCTTTGTTGTGAGATAGAGATAGCATCCTTAACCTTTTGGAAAGATTCTTGTAGGTCTCGGCTATACTCATCTGTAGCGAAGATCTTCCTATGTACCTTAAGTAGCAGGGGACTTTTGGATCTTCCCTCAATTACCTCGAAAGGTGCTTTTCCGGTGGAGGTATGTATAGTGTTATTGTAGGCATACTCCACCAACGGTAAGTACTTCTTGCATTGGGACCTTTGATCTACTTCTGCTACATAGGATTTTAGTAGATCAAGAATTGTTAGGTTAGCTATTTCACTTTGGCCATCCGTTTGCGGGTGATAGGCCAAAGAGAAGTTTAGCCTTGTCCCTAAATTCTCAAAGAGACCCTTCCAGAAATTATTGGTCATTCTAGGATCTCTATTCGAGACTATGGACATTGGCAAGCCATGGTACTTTTGTGATATAAAGAGGGTTGCCATTTGATGGGCTTTGATAGTCTTTTTGACAGGCATGAAATGTGCTTGTTTGCTAAACCTCTCTACTATCGTCCATATTCCTGTATTCCCATGGATAGACTTGGGCAATCCAAAGATTAAATCCATGGATATGCTCTCCCACGGTGAATTAGGGATTGGCAAAGGTTGAAGCAAACCATGTTGCTTCCCTCTATCAAACTTCATCTTTTAGTATACCACACATTTTGAAACATACTCTTGTATGTTTGCTTTCATGGCAGGGCAATAGAAATATGGTTCTATCCCTTTTAGGGTAGATTGAATCCCTCTATGCCCCACATAAGGAGGATCATGATATTCATACATTACTTTCTCACGTAGTGAGTTAGTAACACATAGTCTATTGCCATAGAGAAGATAACCATCTTGTAGGATAACTGGTTCTTCCTTTTTTTCTAGTGCAAGGGATAAAATCACATCTCTAAAATCGGGATCAATAGCGTACTCATCTATCATAGAAGATAGATCATTGTGAGTTGCTATGGAAACCGCATTCACTCTTGGTTGTCTTGAGAGTGCATCGGCTACTTGATTATGCTTGCCAAACAACATGAGTAGTATGAAAATGAAATTGGGAAAGGAAATTTGCCCACCTCATTTGTTTGTCGAAGAGCTTGGTCTGCGTAATGAAGTACTTAAGGCTTTGGTGATCCGTCCGCAGAATGAAAGGAGTCCCCAATAAATAGTGCTTCCACGAGTCTAGAGCATTTAGAACTGCTAAGAGTTCTTTCTCATAGATGCCTAGAGATTTCTCAACAGGGTCGAGCCTTCGACTTTTGTAGTCTATGACGTGCCCTTCTTGGAGCAAAACAGCTCCAAGGCAATCACCACATGCGTCGCATCGGACCTCAAATGGCTTTGTGAGATCTGGTAGTGTAAGCACAGGTTGAGAGATAAGATTTTTGAAAGCATTGTTCTCCTTGGCGGACCATATATACCTAACATTTTCTTTGTTAGGTCATGTAATGGTCTCACAATTTTTGAGAACTTTTCTATAAAGCATCTATGGTATGCACACATACCTATAAAGCTTCTTAGTTCATGTAGATTTCTTGGATTAGGCCATCCTTTTATTACCTCTAGCATTGATGGATCCATTTGGATGCCATCTTGAGAGATAATGTGACCTAAATACTGAATCTCTAGTAATAAAAACTTACTTTTCTTTCTATTAATATAAAGTTTATTCTCTCATAAGACCTAAAATATTAACTGGAGGTGTTGCTTGTGTTCGCCTAGTGAGTTAGAGTAGATAATTATATCATCAAAGAACACTCTAGTAAAGGTTCGGTGAGGCGTGAATAGCTTCTCCATCAAGTGGTTAAATGTGGTTGGTGCATTGGTCAAGCCAAAAGGCATGACAATGGACTCATAAAGACCAAATGTAGTACGAAATGCGGTCTTTACAATGTCTTGATCAACTATCTTTATTTGATGGTAGACACTTTTTAGGTCAATCCTATTGAAGTAGGTCGACCCTTGTAGCTTATCAAATAGGTCTTCTACCCATGGAACGGGAAACCTATTTTTGATAGTGATCCTTTTTAGTGATCTATAGTCGACACACATACAATATGTGCCGTCTTTCTTTTGCACTAATAACACTAGTGAACAAAATGGAGATGAGCTAGGCCTGACCATGCCCTTCTCAACTAATAACACTGGTGAACAAAATGGAGATGAGCTAGGCCTGACCATGCACTTGCCGCATAATCTCCTCTTGTTGAGTTTGAGAAACTCAATAAGGAGTTTTATTAGGCGATGAACTTCCTGGAAGAAGTTCAATTGCATGGTCATCATTGCCTCGTTTAGGAGGTAGTTGGCAAGGGATGTCGTCAATAAAAACATCTTGAAATCCCTTAAGAAAATTGTATAACTCTAATTCCTTGTGATTGTTTATATTTTCCTTTGCTAAAGCATTAGGTTCATTTTGAGAATCTTTAACAAAAACCATGTACATGGAAATAGAGCTCTTTATTGACTTATTGAAAGCTTGCTTATGTACAATGAGTATGGTGTTACCCAACTCCTTAGCATCTATGTACATATCTTTTTTCTTGAACCTAAAATAGATTTTCCTTTCAAGGAATTTAACATTGGCAACCATGCGATCGAACCATGGTGCCCCTAGAATTACATCCTCGTGCTTGAGAGGAGAGATAAAGAAGTCCTCCTTGTCCACATAGCTTTGGACATCAAGCCTCAATTTCCCGATGAAGGGAGTGACTAAGGCTTATTGCCCCTTGAAAGCACCAGCGGCAGGTAGGACATCTCCCATCTCATAGGCTCAAATGCCTAGCTTAGTGGCCAACTCTGTGGATATGAAATTGTGAGTAGAACCAGGGTCAAAGAGAATGAAAGTATCATGTTCTCTTACCTTTCCCCAAGCATGGCATAGAGGAGATCCTTTGTGATGAGGATTCTCTTCTTGGATTTTGACAAGGTAGCTCTAGGAGGCTCATTTCATGTATTCTTATGGGGACAAGCACGATAGGCATGCCCTTGCTCCCCACACTTTAAACAGCGGTTATCTTTATGATAACGCTCTAGCTCTTTAGAAGAGAGTTTATTTTTGCCTTTATAAAGTCCCTTCTCCGTAGCTTTGTTGTTGTTGGCGTTGCCTTTAGGAGACTTTTGGACATTGTCCTTCCCCTTAGGCTCGTTACGGTCCTTGTTTTCCGTGGGCTTAAAATGTTTCTTAGCCCCTTGTTGGAAATTGATTTGTGAAGCCACCACGATATGGTGTATGACCGCAGATATGGTACGTGACCTTTGGGAGTTGACCATACTTTGCCATATATTTGGGCATTCATTTTTCCCTTTGCATCACTTTTATCTTTATTTTCCATGGGTTTGACATTCCGTCTAGCCCCTTGTTAGAAATTGATACGCGACGCAACCATGGTATGGTGGATTACTTTGTTGATACAGTTAGGTCATTGAGAGTTGACATACTTAGCAATCTCTTTAGGTAATCCCGTACAGAATTGTTGTTTTTGCTCAGCAAAGTCTATCTTTTGAAAGACAGTAGCCTTGAGATGTAAATCCCAAAACTTGTCCACATATTTGTGGATAGACTCTCTCAGGCCATCTCTTCAGGTAATCCCGCATATATTATTTTTTTTTGCTCAACAAAGTCTATCTTTTGAAAGACAATAGCCTTGAGATGTAAATCCCAAAACTTGTCCACATATTTGTGGATAGACTCATGAGAGAGAAGCCTTGAACTCCACCATTTGGTGAGCACTTTGTCCTTATGTGGTTCCTTCTTATTGTTTAAGTATATCATGCAACCTGTTTATTGTGGTTTATTTGTTGTTCTCGCTCTCTCTTTGCATCCACATCTTGCCCATTTGTGTATGCTTGCAAGTTGGAGATAATTGCATTATGCATAGCTATAACACCAATGCAAAGGAAGCTCGAGGCCACATGGGTGGAACCTGGGGGTGAATGTTCATAATGAATAGCATGATCAGTAGAGCCTGTTCTAGAACAATTAGAAGGTTGGTGGGAGTGTTGAGGGCCTGCAAGCTCAAGGGTTGGTGAATGCAGCCAAAACAAGACGTGGCTAAGGTGGTGCTAAAGGCAAGAGTCTTAGCTGGGGCAAGGGGGGACAACTACCATAACCAAAAGCAGGAATCCATGAGGCTTGGCCACAAAAGTGGGATGGAGGGGCGGGGCCGTTGAGGAATTTATGTAACAACAAGTTAATGGGCATTACACTAAAGTTCTCAAAATTTTGTTTGTAGGTTTTCTCGCCTCTTTAGTTTGGAGGGCTTTGTTTGAGTGCACCCATGGCCCTTGAAAGAAGAGGGAAGGTGTCTAAGGACTCCAATAGGTATCTCTCTCTCTCTCTCTCTCTCTCTCTCTCTCTCTCTCTCTCTCTCTCTCTCTCTTCTCCCCCCCCCCCCCTCCCCCCCTCGCAGCCACACCCCACCCAGTATGGTTGCATTTCTCTATACATTGTACAGATGTTGGACTTTCCCAAAATCATCACCACTTTCTAGTCCTAGCCACCATCTATGGTGCAGCTACTTCTCTCTCGATGATGTTGTCCATATACGCTCAAAGGTTACTGACTACAATGATGCCCTATAGGTAGGTAACATTCTTAAACAACCTGTGAGTCAATTGGAAATTTTTTGTAAACTTTCCAAGATAGTTAAGATGTCATTGATCTTGCACTATTGATATTCTTGGAGTTCTTCCATTTATATTGATGGGAATGTTGTGCATACTCTTTAGCTCAGATTTTCAAAGTTAATACCTATTCAAAGTCTGGTAGCATATGCTTATATTTGGAAGAATTCCTTTCTATCGACATGCTCTTGGATTGAGGTATGACAATTCAAACATTTAATATTCAAGGCGCTACCGTCAAGTTTATGCAATATCTGGAGTTGAACTATCACAAGAAGATTTAGAAATTTTCTCATGTAGGAAAATGGAGTCTTTCTCAGTGTTTTTCATACAATGCATAACATCATGAGCTTCTGCTCGAGAGGCACCGCATACCTAGCTAGGTACGATTGGGGGCAGGGGACCCCCGGCCCCGTCCCCTGCCCCCCCACCGGGCCGACGGTCCCCTGCCCCCAATCGTACCTAGCTAGGTATGCGGCATCTCCCTCACAGAAGCTCATGATGTTGAGGTAAGCCATTGTCAGAATTTGTCCAAAACTTCTTGCGCATGCATTTACACATACTTTCCCATGTTCTCAATAAAATGGACGAGGCATTTTCAAGAGTTTTTGTGTGGAACTTTATTGGATGGTCAATGGGTGGTGCTTTGTGGGAAAGGTAGACGAGAACTTATCTGTTAGGCTACATTTGGCAATTCTCTTCAAAGTCTTTTGTTGATAGTTGTTCTTTAGATGACTATCGCTA
This sequence comes from Adiantum capillus-veneris, assembly GCF_014529385.1. Lineage (NCBI taxonomy): Eukaryota > Viridiplantae > Streptophyta > Polypodiopsida > Polypodiales > Pteridaceae > Adiantum > Adiantum capillus-veneris. Next base: position 156,243,752 of record NC_140935.1, read on the forward strand.
AATGAACAAGACACACTATAAATTTTTAGTACGTGGCAAAAGAAATTAAATGTTAGCTTTGACGATTGTCTTTAGAGTCCTTGATAGTTGTTCTTTAGATGACTCGCTAGATTTGTAGTACGTGGCAAAAAAATTGCTGTGAGAGCTTTCTCTTCTTTCTCTTGATTTTGGTAGCAACATAATTTGAACTAGTAAAACGGCGGCGGCACTCCCTCTTGCGATGATATGTGGATGAGGGCATACACATGCGCCTATATGGAGATCTAATAGCACCACGGTCGACTCAGTCGATGCTCTTAAACTCCATGCCATTAACACCACCGTGTCCTCCTAAGACAATAGTATTGTAGAGCATAATAGCTATGTGCCCTAGCTTCCTAACCTAAACTTGGTTGGCTCTCCCAACCTGAACTTGGTCTGCCATTGTTCGTCAACTTGTAGTCGTCCTACCTTGCTAGAGAGAGAGAGAGAGAGAGAGAGAGAGAGAGAGAGAAAGAGGGGGAGGGGGGGACTTCGAAAGCTCTCAGCCATTGCAGATGGGGAGGTGAACAGAAGTGGGCCTTTCCTTCAATAGCAAGGCCTGAGAGGTTGTGAGAGGTAATTGAGAGCAATGCAAAGTGCACAATACACATAGCCGTTGGAAAAAAAATAGTGAACATTGAAAAAACACTGGAGGTCGCATTTGTTGACACTCGGCCCCTTCACTCCTTTTGCGGTAGCGACACCTAACGCTTCTCTCTCTCTCTCTCTCTCTCTCTCTCTCTCTCTCTCTCTCTCTCTCTCTCTCTCTCTCGTGCTCGTTGTCTCGTCGAGCAACCAAAGGTCGAAGGTTGGGTATTCTTTCCTTATCCTTGCTTGCATCGGGTGTGACTCAACCCTTATTTTGAGCTTTGGGGCTCATAGTAGTGCACTCTCTCTTTCTCTCCCCTCCTGTCCTCCACACTCCTACACGCAAATCCTCTTTCTCTCTACGTGGATGCAAAGCCAATGATTTGTTGCTCTCTCTCTCTCTCTCTCTCTCTCTCTCTCTCTCTCTCTCTCCAATTCGTTGAAGAGCGCTCAGGACTATTCTAGCAGGACATGGGCCGGGAGACGTCTAGTATGACTATTTATAATGCGAACATTGACGATGCTCTTCAACGACTGATGCAATACTTTCTTGGACAATGCACGAAGTTGGGCATCCGTAGACATTGATGCTGATGATGATAATGATTTTAGTTTTTCACTTCATATCATTTTTTTGTACCAGACATTGTATTAGGTCCACCAAGATTGTATCAATTTGGTCTCATAAGCCATTTTGGCCTTTTGTAGACATTTAATATAACTTTTCATTTCATATCATAAACGTGAGGCCTTTCTCTCTCTCTCTCTCTCTCTCTCTCTCTCTCTCTCTCTCTCTCTCTCTCTCTCTCTCTCTCTCTCTGTGTGTGTGTGTGTGTGCGTGCACGCGCGCGCATTGCAGAAGCTCTACGCCTTCGTAGGCACCTTGAAACGCGATCGCCTACGTCTTGGAATGAGCTTCAACCAACAGAGAAGAGGTAGAGACAGAAATGCAAAATAGAAAGGTCTTTGGAATGTGTGTGGCTAGAACCAAAGTTGCGAGCAAATGCCCATGCAAAGCCATTCGTGTGTTCATCGCAGGTTGAACAAATCAGGCAACCTCTCCCTCTCTCTCTCTCTCTCTCTCTCTCTCCCCCCCCCCTCTCTCTCATCATTTGTGCAGTGAACACTCCAAATATGCTTGCCATTGCTTGGAGGCGAGGAAACCCCCGCCATATATTGATTGGCCCTGTATAGTTTGAAAAAATATCCATTTGGATGATGACTTCTAGGCTAATTAACATCATGCCTAAATTAAACTTATTGGTTAAGAAAAGAACACAAGGAAGGTGTACATATGGCAAAATGATTTTTTGTAGAACGTTGACTGGCACTCTCTCTACTGTAGCGTTGAGATCTCTCTCTCTCTCTCTCTCTCTCTCTCTCTCAGCCCACCAACCGCTGTCATATGTCATATGAGGCACTCCTCAAGAAAAAAAAAATATAGGACCGGCTTCAAAGCCTTTTTGCTCACAAATGAGTTAGTTTTTAGGTCATTTTGAGAAGGTAAAATACACTAAAAAGAAAAAAATAACACTAAATTTAGTGAAATTTGAAGCAGCTTTTATTCTTTTTCACCCCAATGTAAGTGGTTTTAATTAGAGCACGTTTTGGACAAAGCGTGTCTTTTCCTGAGCCAAGTTAGATTCTCAGGGGTCTCTCTCTCTCTCTCTCTCTCTCTCTCTCTCTCTCTCTCTCTCTAAGTGTGATGCATACAATCTCTTCTCACTAAAGACAATCCTCCCACCCGTCTCTATCTCCTCTTTCTAGTAAGTCTCTCTGTCTCTTTATCTCTCTCTCCTCTTTCGATCTCACTCACTCCACCATGCTCTACTCTTATGAGCATCGCTTGTCTGAATTATAATAAATCAATAAAAGGATATCAAATATGTGCTAGGGGTCTCTCACCCGTCTCTTTTCCAGATCGTCTCTCTCTCTCTCTCTCTCTCTCTCTCTCTCTCTCTCTCTCTCTCTCTCTCTCTCTCTCTCTCTCTCTCTCTCTCTCTCTCTCTCTCTGGCGGACGGCCATCAGCAATATGCACAGGCGACCCCGTCTTTAGATGATGTTTCGTGCATTAACATAAGCTCTCTCTCTCTCTCTCTCTCTCTCTCTCTCTCTCTCTCTCTCTCTCTCTCTCTCTCTCTCTCTCTCTCTCTCTCTCTCTCTCTCTCTCTGGCGGACGGCCATTAGCAATATGCGCAGGTGACCCCGTCTGTAGATGATGTTTCGTGCATTAACATGAGCTCTCTCTCTCTCTCTCTCTCTCTCTCTCTCTCTCTCTCTCTCTCTCTCTCTCACACACACACACACACACACACACACACACACAAACACACACACACACACATTTTTGATTGGATCACAGACACATGCACATGCCACGACACTCATTGGATGCAGCGTAACAACTTTGTGACTAATGAGTGAGTGTACAATCTAAGGGGAGAAAGTGTTGATAAAAAGCAAGTGTTCGGGAAAAATGTGTCGCAACTTAATAACCTCCATTGTTTTCAATTGCAAAAATGCCGATCGAGGGCAAGGGAAAGAGGAGGGATTCCGCCCCAAAATATAGAAAAGTAGTGTAAAAACATGAAAAAGTAACCTCATTTCTTAAAATTTCCTCTTGGCAAATTCAAGGAAAGGAATTTTGTATGTTTGGAAAATTGAACTTTCCTGAAAATGGGCTTTAAATTATGAGAGCTCTCTCTCTCTCTCTCTCTCTCTCTCTCTCTCATGTTTTTGATTGGCTAAGAGAGACACAGACACCTGCAAGCAAAACTCTCTCTCTCTCTCCTCTCTCTCTCTCTCTCTGTCTCTCTCTCTCTCTCTCTCTCTCTCTCTCACACACACACACACATAACATGCGTGGAAGCAAGACCTTCGTCGGAGCAGGTGACTGTTGCCGGTACCTCCTCCACCTGTGATGTTGACTGCCCTTTGTCTGACTCTGCTTGCCGCCTTGCTAGAGCGGGGAGAGAGAGAGAGAGAGAGAGAGAGAGAGAGAGAGTGACTGTGTACTGTGCGCCGATCATCTCAGCTTCACAAGGGCTTTCAAAGCCTCTCTCTCTCTCTCTCTCTCTCTCTCTCTCTCTCTCTCTCCTCGAATCTCGATGGGCTCCGCGACTGTCTGCTAAGCATGGACATGCATGGCCCCAAAGCACCTCCTCTGGGATAAACCCCTCAAATTTCAAAAATTCCCAAAGCACCCCCAATGTTTTGTCACAAATTCCCAAAACGCCCTTCAAGTTTTCCAAAATTCCCCAAGGTCGTGGGGTTAAATTTCTTGAAAGACAAAAAAATTTGTAGCTTTCCATAAGAATACTTGATTGTCTATCAATACAAGATGCTAAAACTAGACTTTGAGTCTGTTAAGTAGGCTCTAGAGGTGAATTGCTTCATTATTTTTCGACATAATATTTGCCCTTCTTTGCTAGGTGATTTGTGACTAATTACATGCTAAGCACCGAAAACGGGATCTTAATTGTCAATCAAAAAGGAATAAAGAGAGAGAGAGAGAGAGAGAGAGAGTCGCCTATTGGCCATGTGGCCTTTGTAACTTCATTCGGCCAACGTGGCCTGAGCAAAATTGTGAAATTTGTCAAGAGTGAGGAGTTTAAGGGTAGGAGGGGCCATGCCGCCGTTGAAAGCGGCGCCGTTTGACTAGTAAGTTTACATTATGTGAGGAAAGCATTATATTAACTTCGTTAAGCTATTTGGTTTCGGGGTCTTCAAATTGGCGAAATTAAAGCACCCACCTTCTCCCTTTTATTTATTTTCTTATATTATATGTGCCAGCTCATGTCTAAGTCCTTTTCTTTTTTGAAGGTACAACTGAATTTGAAAGATTTAGAGAGATGATGTTGAGGTTTGAGCCTAGGTCTTTACACAATTACACATCCACATATAGCCTATGTTGAATAGTCATAGGTGATCTAATGGTCAATTGATCACATATAGCCTATGAGTGAATTAAGAGATATGGTAGCACGAGGTCATCAGAGTAGGTGGTGAGAGTGCCTCTCGTTCCTTTAAACACCCCCCCCCCCCCCCCCCCCCCCCCCCCCCGAGACAATAAATACAGATAGTCATAGTGCACAGTCGGTTAATTTTAACAACACAAATGAACTAGTTCAATGTGATTTTTGACATGATTATCAATACATTATATTGCCCACATGTGAGAGACATGTACACCAACATTTTCATGATTGCTAAAGAAGGTGTAATTGGAGCATCATTGGCAGGAAGATTCAGGCTAATCTCTAATCTAAATTCATTGTCTCCATAGAGGTATGAATAAGCATTGGCTGTTATGCTATGAAAACACTCTCCACTTTATGATGTCATAGAGAGGAGAGACACAAGTATGCACACACATAACCTGTATGCACAAGAATTTATCTATGGATTACTTAAGTAAGAGTCTTTTGTCTCACAAGTCTATGTACATGAGGGGAGGAAAGGTATGCTAGAGAAATCTAATCAAATGGGAGGGGAACTTGCTCTCTAAAACCTTCACAACATGTGCTATTAGTATGTTAGCCTTGCACTACTAGACTTAGTCATAGTGTCCACTAGCTCGTGCGCCCCGCCTATCGGCGGGCCTCGCTCGCTCTTACCACCTCACTCTATATGTGTTTGTGTGTGTGTGCATCTTTATACATTTCTCAATGACACACACACGATCGACAGTCACACGATCGACACTTTCTGTCTTTGGCCTCTTTAAACTACTCCTGGTACATTTAACCCCTTTTGCAGAGAGAGAGAGAGAGAGAGAGAGAGAGAGATAGATCACATAAAAGGCTAAAGAGACATATTTAAAAAAAGAGACAGTTTACATTATTGCCAAAAAGGCTCAGGAACATATCTGCATAGCACTCTAAGTTGTGCTATTTCAATAGGATCAAGATATTGTGTTGGAGCTCTACAAACTTCTCTTAAATCTATTTTTTGAACCCAGCTCAAGTAAATCTTGTAATGACGAATCAACCCAAGCTCTTGCTTTAAAACCATGAGCCTAATGTTGGGAAAGAAATAGGGATCAAGCAACTTGATGTAAATCGTGTCCAACTCTTCATCTACATATGACCCCCAAATAGTGTAGTTTTTCTCAATCACTTCCCATGCCCATTGCCATCCCCGTTCAGCAGGTAACAAATTTTCTTCAAAGGCATCAACAATAACTTTTTCTACACTTGGAAAAATATTCACAATTTCGTGGGCCATTTAATTGCTGCAAGAAAAGAAGACAAGATTAGTACTCAAAGCTTAAAATGAGAGAGAGAGAGAGAGAGAGAGAGAGAGAGAGAGAGAGAGAGAGATGATCAACATAGCCACTTTCACACTTTAAAAAACTTTAAAAAAGTATAAGCGCAATACGAACACTTCAATTACTAATTGTCATGCCAAAAAGTGTCAAGAGGTTCATTAGTTCAAAGTCTTTACAACAACCTCAAATTTTTTGTTTACAACGACTCATATTCTACTCTATAACTGGACGGATGAGGATCACTCCAATATACCACATTGATAAACTTCACAATTAGTTTCAAAATTTGAAACTCTTCATCCGAAATGTAAGATTTGTGATTGTGATATATCTTTCGGAAACTGAATATCACAACCACAAACATTGACGTAATAAATATCTACCATATGTAGTTCTTGTAGGAGTCTCATCAATTTTATTTCGCTCAATATTTGTGACACTTTGCATAGTGTAATGCTTAACCGTCCACAATTTCCATACCACCCATCAACATATGAATACACCCAATGATGCCACCAACACCATGTACCATATCCTTGACAAATGTACTCTTCCTTAACTTTCAAATATATAATCATCCTTATATGTATTGGGAGAATAGCCAATACATCATGACCCATGTTAACCTACATTAGCAATTCGCAAATCTCTCTCTCTCTCTCTCTCTCTCTCTCTCTCACTCTCACACACACACACACACACACACATTAACCTATGTAGTAGATAAAAACCCACTTGATTAAGCCAACAATAACTAAAAAAATATGGTACATAGAATGCATAAACAATGGATCAAAGTGTTCGATCATCTAGAGAAGTTGAGCCTACGACACACTCTACTTGGAACTCTCAAGATCCAAGGTCCGACACGTCGAACACTGCGACCGAGGCGTCGAGGTGATTCATCCAAAGAATAGATTCTAAACATCCATTCATTCACTCCATAGGGACCATATGAAAAGTTTCAATTGAGAGGGCGTTGCATACCTAACTTTTGTACAGTTATTCGCATATCATCTATATCAAACTCTATGTGATAATAACCTACAACACTTCTAAAATATCGTGCTTCATATAATGCCAAGACAGAATGTCTGCAATAATATTGAAGCCTGCAATGAAAATAACAACCAACCATTCAGACATAAAAAGTAACAACACATTTAACGTTATATGGATTCAAGTTCAAGCTATACGCACCGAAGGATCTCAAAATCCTCGACAATACGAACAATATCTTCAGCATGTGCAGGACCCCTCCACAATGGAGGATCTAGAAAAAATGTTACACGTGTAAACATTCAAATAAAGGCCAAAAAGTTCTCATTCATGGTAAAAGTAAGTAACAAAGATAAGATTTTACATTCACATACCTCTAATATAAGTAGGTACATCATTGAGGGTGTACGAAACCATGATGTATCGTGCCATTCTTTATCTGCTCTAACAACACAGATTTGGAAGTTTAAGAGGAACAAATATAAAATAGAATAAAAAGGACTTTGACGATCATGCCGTAGAGAATCATGTCCTTCTTTCTTTTGTTTTAGTGAAGGATTTGAGAGAGAGAGAGAGAGAGAGAGAGAGAGAGAGAGAGAGAAAGAGGAATGAAAGCAATTCAAAAGACTTTGAAATTTCACAACTTCACAAAGAGACAATACAAAATAGTTATTCAAAGTTTAGCCTTCGAGAGACCACGTTAGGGATTCTATAAGTCCAAGGACCTATGTTGTATACATTTTGCAAGATACGGGGTGGTGTTTCACCTTGAGTAAATATCCTCAATCGGTATGGTGTAGTGCGATCTCCAACAACCCCCACCTGTTGTGCATTGACTGGCCTCTCGTCACTCACAAACCAAATATTAACTTGAATTTGACGATGCTCGTGGTTCGAAGAAAAGGCAACATGGTAGTATCCAAGAACTTCCATGGACATATCTCTACCTAAGTATAGCATTTCATAAACACCTACGATGATAAAACCTCGATGGGAGTGATCTCTGCAAAGGAATCCATGAATTATGTAGAGCAATAAAAGCTTAAAACTACAAATATATCATATATAAAAACTCTTACAATATAATATGAGTTTGATCAAATAAGATCACCAAAAACATAGCAGGAACTCTTCCCCTCCATTGCGGTGGATCTTCAACAGAGTAAGTCAATGTATAAGCCAATCTTCTCAAGAAAATAATAGGTCAAGTTAATAATAAACTAATTTAAAAAAGAAGATAAATACCTCGAATGAATTCAGTGATGTGACCCACTACATAGGAGGCACTGCGTCGAGGATCCATCTGTGGGAAATACTTTGATCTAAGAGATATGAATAAAATTTAACATCAAGTGTGTCTGACTTCAAGTGAGAACCACAATGTCAATTTGAACTTATTGTTATGAGCTCGCTAGTTGTAATACTTCCTTGAATACAATGTTTGGAGTGTAGTAATGAAGGGGATCGGGGAGCACCACAAACGGAGAGTGAACGAGAGAAGGAGACACACGACACACAGATATGGGTGGGGAGACTCAAAAGAGTGAGCAGCCCCCTATACACTTATGCTATGTATAAGGTATACAAGTCAGTGGGCGCCCAGACTCTGGGCGGTCGGGCAAGGCACAGACGCCTATACCCCAACAACCTCCCACTTAAAGGCGACTGTGCCTTTAAGCAAGAGAACCTAGTCTAAAGACTACAAAAGGCGAGAGAAAACCACTCTCAACCGATGCCCACTGGCTGGCCGTGATCGTGTGCATCCGGCTGTCCTGCTCCCGTGTAAGTCCATACACCACCAGACGTACCACACACGTACTGCAAGTATGTACGCAATACATGCATATCTCCCTCGTGCACTATGCCATCATCAGTCAACAGACGACTGACAACCCCAACTGCCAATGCTCCCACTGCAGCTGCGATATCTGGTCTCAAGATCAGCATCTCATACATGAGACCACCGAATGCCGATGCAATGCTAGCGGGCCCTGCTAGCTCTACGGAGCATGCATCAATATATATATCCTTGGCAATAGGCATCTCTGACTAACAAGGCGTGTCAGCCACATGCATCTCCTGACTGTCCACAAAAGACGCATCAACCTGTTGTGCAACCTCAGAGCAAACCAGTTGCTCTAGGTGTCTGCTGGAAGACATATCCTGCACAACTATATCCCCATGCTCACTGTCGAGCATAGAAAGGAATGGCTGCATAATCGCTGACATCTCAGCCTCCTCTGCAATCATCCACTGCAAACATGACCACTCAATCTGCTGTGACTCACTAGAGCTCTCATGCTCTAACTCCGTATGCATAGACTCTTGCACAACGTCCTCCTGTCGTGACTCACTAGAGCAAGACCGCTCTACCTGTCTATCTTGCATAGAAGTATCTCGCACAACTGACTCTCTGCTTTGCTCAGTCACTAGCAAAGCATGCATGTCTGACTCTGTCACCTCTCTGTGTGACGGCTCAAGTCGTGCCCTAACTGTGTGCACAACGAGCTCACTACTCTGCACTCCATGCAAAGTACCCTGCAACCCACAAGCAAAAGAGACTCGCCTGCTCTCTCGCTCTCTACTTGGCTGCATGATCACAGAGATAACACCGTCTCTCCCGTGATCCACATGCAATGGGTAACCTGTACCACTCCTGGCACCTCTCTCAATCACTAGCGAACCCAAATGCATCACAAAATCTCTCTCTCGTAGCAAAATCTGACATCCACAATCTCTAAGCTGACCAATCGAGATCAAACTCACTGTCAAATCTGGTACATAGCGCACATGTCGTAATAAGTAAGATGCACCACTCGATAATGACAGTCTCACATCTCCTGCACCTGCTATCGCATGCACCGATCCATCGGTCAAACGTACACTGCCAAGCATCCCGCTAGAATAGCTACAAAACCATTCACGATGCGGCGTGACATGAAACATAGCATCTGCGTCTAGCAACCACTACGAAGGGAGTGCACTGTCCACATGTATAGCATCTCGTGCATAGCTCGAGGTAAAAGTGACATCCCCGTCACTAGTATACTCCAACACTACATCTGCCTCAACTGTTAAAGCAACTGAGTCCATGGCATCACTACATACATCTCTGAGACTGCCATGTCTCTTACGATGTCGCATACGACGAAAACAACGCCGTCTAACGTGTCTAGAATGACCACAATAACAACATGTCACATGTCGGCGTGCTCGTGAATGTACATGTCTCACACGAGTCTGTGATGACTCAGATCGATCATACATATCATGTAATATGCGCCAAAGTGCTCTCGAAGTAGTCTCATACATAACAAGAGCATATACAGATTCCGCAAGGTGCAAAGAGAGCGTAGATAGTGCCATCTCTTCTAGCTCCTGCCACTGATCGTCAGACATGTTTGAAGGTCTACCTGCATCACCACTCAATGGTCGATGCAACCCTCGTTGTGTCAATGCATCAAGCATACACTCTCTCCATGCCGCAAAGTCTGACCCATCAAACATGCGCATCTGTGAGAGGTCACAATCTGATCGATCACCTGTCTCTGCCATGAGCACAATGTAGCAAACTAGAAAGCAAAACCACCTCACCAACAACACCTGGAAATTGTCTACAAATATGGCCACAAACACAATGTAAAACCTGTGAGACACACTCCAAAATAGAGCTCCCGCAATGTCAATACAAGCCTCGCATGCTCTAGTATCACACTACAATCTGTGAGCTAATCATGAAGCCCACACTGTGCGGTATCGATGTATACACACGCACAAGTCTCCCACCTGCAGAGAACACCGCACGCAAATGATGAGTGCAACCTGCAATCTCTACCTAGATCGCATAAATGATACGCATAAAACTCCTGGGAAAATTTCGCAAGAGTTTCGACGCACAATGGCTATCAACACAAAATAACCATTGTCCTGCAAGCTCAATACAATGAGCAATCAATGCGCATCAAACTACACTCAACATACATGCATAAGCTCTGCAAAACTATGGCAAACAATGCTCGAGATCACAAGACTCTCCCACCTGAGAGCAAACCATTGTCTCAAGCAAAGAAAGATACACAACTCCTCACTCTTGCGAGAGTGGATACAAAAACACAAAACTGTGTACAAACTGACAAAACCTGTCAAAGTGAGAGTAAACACTCAATCACAAACTATGGCGAGAATCTGGGAAAAATCCGACAGAATTTCCCCTCAAAACTGAGCAAAAAACTCAAGTACAATCTCTACCATAAACCATAACACTACTCAATGCCAATGAGTAGAAATGCCAAAATGGCTCCACATTTTCACATACAATGGCAATCCGCACTCAACGTACATCAACGGAGTGACTACGCATAAGCAAACGCCAAAAGATTTGCAATTCGGACACTTGATCAATGCGAAAACAATGCTCTCAAGAGAGCTTACCGGCACTTGAAAGTGCTCGCCAAAATGCATATATAATGGGCATCAACCATGTGCCATAACCATATGAAAACCATCCGCAAAGACCATGAATCCAAGCACAAAATCACTGCCAAAGTATTTTGTGAAAACCAGTGAAAGAAGCTCCACCTGTGTGCTCCAAAAACCTACGTCTCTCAAGAGACCGCTTCGATGGTGTGTAAACGCCTCCGTACTTCGTTGCCCAAGTCTACCAAAAAACCTTCAAACCACAAGCTTAACACAAGCTGCAATTGCATCTTCAGCTCAGAATTTATGCACTCAACTTCAAGCATCTCCCGTGCTTCCAAAAGTGCATCAAACTCGCACACAATGCGACAACAGAAAATCTGGAATTTCTGTATACAGTCAGTCTGAGCTGAATATCAGCAAAACGGTGAGGAATTTGCAAAAAGTTTCTTCTGCAAAGTTGTAGACCACGTCGAAACGAATGGGCTCGACAAATAGAATTCTCATATCTGCATTCTACAAGGAGAAAAACGAATCTGAAAACTGTGTTGCTGCACACACAGTTTTAGGGCAGCACCTTACACACAATCTTCCACACTCCTTTCTGAGCTTCCACAAGAGCATACATCACTCTCAACTGAGCTCACAAGCTCCTCTCACCAAGGAAGCCGCAACCGCCTCCTCGACCAAGCTTGACTACACCAAGCTCCTAAGCTCCAAAGACAATGCTCCTCAAGCTAAAATCGCTCTCCGTGAAACTCCGCGATTGAACTCCACCGTCGAGAGCGAGCGAGCTATCGCCTCGAAGCTCTCAAAGCCGTCGTGCTCTCTGCAGTCACCATAGCTCTGATACCAATTGAAGGGGATCGGGGAGCACCACAGACGGAGAGTGAGAGAGAGAGAAGGAGACACACACACGATGTGGGTGGGGAGACTGTGAAGTGGCAGCTCCCCCTATACAGTATACTCACTATAAGTATAGGGTAACAGTGGGCGGGCGCCTATGACCTGGGCGACCGGTCAAGGCACATAGGCCTTAACCCCAACAAGTAACACTCCGCTTGAGTGTTTTCAGTATTGACAACAATCCTCATAGAAGTTGCACTTCGTACACGTGACATTGCAACATACAACTGTCCATGAGAGAAGATCGACGCTCAAGATATAGACCAAGAATTCCAAGTGTTTGCCCTTGTGCTTTGTTGATAGTCATCCCAAAAGCAAGCCTGATTGGAAATTGACGATGCTTCATTTGAAATGGAAGCCCTTGATGGCTTCCAATAATAAAGTCAATCCTCGGAAGAAAAACTCTCTCTCCAATATTTGATCTTGTAACTATCTCTGCCTCAATTACCTTATGATGAAATTGCTTGCATATCAATCTAGTTCCGTTGCATAATCCACGTCTTGGATCCAAATTACGCAGCAGCATGATAGGAGCATTTTCTTTCAAGACTAAAGCATGAGGTGGAAAACCACCACCAAGAGTAAGGCTATTCAGGTATTCAATTGTGTACAAATGTGTGTTTTCCTCTGACATACAAATTGAATCTGCACTCAAATACTCTTTGCAATCTCCATGCATTATTTGCAATGCATAGTCATTAATTAAATCCACCTCTTTATTCTGTGGAGCAAGTATTGCTCGATCTCTGAAAAAAGTTGCATGATCTTGCAAATGACACAAATCTCCATATATAAAGCTTAGAAGATCTGCCAAACTATTTCCTGGAAGCATCATGTGTGAAGGTATTTTGACTCTGTCTAAGTCTCCTCCATCATCCATAACCCCATTGCCAATATCAAGCACCCAACGGGAAAAACTTTGTTGAAGTGAATTTGAACCGCAATCAACTATACGCATATTTTTGGTAAGCCTCAGTATCTTCGTGTATTTCCATATGTGATAATGACACAGCGAAGCATTTACAATGTCTGTACGACTACCTTTTGATACAACAAGTAGTATTTGTCGAAAGTCACCTCCAAGCAAAATGACTTTTCCACCAAACAAAGTATCTCGCTACATAATATCTCTTAAAGTTCTGTCCACTGCTTCAAACGCATAGCGATGTGTCATGGGAGCTTCATCCCATATAAGTAAAGCTGCATTCCTTAGAAGTTCTGCAAGTTGACTATTTAGCTTTATATTGCAAGTTGCTTCAGAGTGAAGCTCCAAAGGTATCTTAAACCTAGAATGAGCAGTTCTTCCATTACTCAAAAGCAAAGCTGCAATACCCGAGGATGCACATGCAAGATCAACTCTACAACTTCCTCGCACTCGTGAAAGAAGTGCATTATATAAGTAAGTTTTTCCTAAGCCACCAGGACCATCTAGGAAAAATACCTTCCTTGAATGTGTGTCAACAGCTTGTAGCACTTGGTGATAAGCATCTCGCTGATCCTCATTTAAGGAAGTTTCCATACAATCTGCTATACTACACTGTTCATCAACATTGAACATTGTTTCTTCAGCCATAGCACCATGTTCACTTAAGGATACCAATGTTGAGTCTATTGTAGGCAACATATAATCGCAAAGCCTCTTGCCATGTTGTTGCAAAAAGCATTCTATATGAAGCAATGCTTGATTTTTTGCCACATCAAATCGCACACTTGCATCTGAAATACGCATCCTTAGGGCATAAACATAGTCCTCACAAAATTCAGTACAAAACCTGTCCCAAAGAGCAGCCAGATGAAGTGGCTCACAAAAGACTAATATGATTGCAAACAGTTGTCTCAACTGCATTCCATTTTGAAAAAAAGATGCCTCTTGGAGGCAAATTGACCATTCTTCATCATCTTACAATAATCCTCTAGCTATACATGCCTCCTTGTATGTGTAACCATCATACATACGCAAGTCTTCAAAACACTTACATCCCTTGCAAATATTGAGAAGCATTCATAGGTAATAAACCTCATCAGCAGTAGGGACAATATTATATATTCTTCCAATAGAAACACCCTGTTCTCGTGGAGACCATGCCTTTCGACTTTTATTCCATACCCAACCATTTGGAAAGTCAGTATATGTGAAGCTATTTGCTTCAGGATAATTTTGATTTGCAACAAACCATTCTATCAAGGTAGTTTTTCTATTTTGCTCATTATCTAGCAAATGTGATACATCATCACCATCTTGAAATGTTACCATATTCTGCAATGGAAGGTGTACTTGCAATCGTTGAATAGCTGGCCTTTCACTATGCATGTCGAAGCCAAATATTCTCCACATAGCCTCAGATGCAGAAACATAACGTGCATTGAGATAACTCTTGATCTCATCAGTAGCTCCTTCACCATCTTGAAGGACAACAGTGGCTCGATCATGTCCCTTGTAGACATACTTATAAAGATATTTCACGGCAGTGGGACAGTTGAGCAAATCTCCACATTAATATGGGCTTGGTATCTTAGTGATAAGAGAGGGCTGTAAGGAACAACCCAACGATTATCTAAATTGTAATTTTTGGACGTAACAAACCTTCCATCATCTCTTCTCATATACACAGGATATCCACTTTCGTTTACATTTGTAGACGTAGAAAATGTTTGTGGAAACTTGAATCTACACTTACCATCAACCATACATGGAGAACGTGGGTTCAAAGGACCACATGGCCCATGAACATTACAACGACTCACTACATCAAATAATTCTGGAAACACATTCTTGTCAGGGAGCTCTGCACAAACCAACTTGTCATAGTGTAATGTATCTATGGGTTTATATTCAGATGCAAGTATCAACAATATATGTGCATGAGGAAGACCTCTCTTCTGAAACTCAATCACTGAAACATGTCCAATCACCTCCCCAAATACGGCTTGCTTGATAAGTAAATGCATCATATCTTGGAACTTCTGATAAAACACTCGTATAGTCAGATCAGGACGATCAACAGCACTTTGTACAGGTAGTAATGCATCATCTATTTCCTTCCATCGTGGATTACATGTGAATGTGATGAAGAGATCCGGTTTCCCCCTACTACGAACAATTGCCATTGCATCTTGAAATAGTTGGCACATATATCTAGGACCTCCAACAAAAGACGAAGGCAAAACAATTCTACGGCCAACATTTTGACCTTCAGCCCTCTCTAAGCCATCTCTAGCCTCAACCATGTCAACCAATCCTTGGTACACTTCACCACGGAGTGTTTTTTGATTATTTCGTATCCACAAAAGCCGTGACTCCTCTAGAGTACTATAAGCATCCACGACATACTGTTGTAATAGCCTACCTCCTCGAAGAAGACACTCCACAGTATCATCTCTTATTTGTAAGCGAAAGACATAATATTGCTTTTGACTCAATTTTTTTCCATCGGTAGTCTTTAAATAAAGATGCCACCCATCCTCTCCACTTGGAAATAATAAAACATACAATAAGGACATGTAAGCTTGATGCATGCTGGAAATTCTTTTCAAACTCCCGTGTCGAAAATTCAGTACAATGTCGCGATACCCAATATTTCTATCATCCCCTTGTCCTGGCATAATTGCAGCAACTTCAGAACCCCTTGGAGCAAGATATTGCCAACCATCACAACGATGCTCCGCAATAACCATCCTCATATTGGGTACAATAGCATCTCCAGATAAAGAAGCAGCAGATCGTAGAGCATTTGCATAAGGATTTACTCTATGCATCATCACCTGTAAACACTCTAGAATACTACGATCTAAATTTGAAACATGATGCAATTTGTTGCTCAACTCATGTTCAGTATCAAAAAAAAAAATTTGTGCAAAGCGTGGGACTTCATTTTGTCCTTCGACTGACGCTAAAGAACCAATACTATGATAGACAGAGCCGTGAACCTTAAAAGTGTATACACCTCTCCCACCATAATTAATAGTCTCATCGATATGGGCACCAAGAGACACAAATGCCAATGCATTATTATATCCTCGAATGTTTTGTAAGAACTGTCTACTTCTTGTTGTGGTTGAGCTCATCAAATCTTTCAATTCATTTGGTGGCTCATTCAAAGGAAGTAATTGGACTTTTCCATCAGAGCAGCAATATTTACCCACAAATGTTTGGATAGTCTTTCCTTCATCCTTCCAGGCCTTTGCTCCACATTTGGAGCAAACATAATCTAAGCTTCCTAAGTTGTGCAACACACACTTTTTGGATAGAACTGGTCCCATAGACTTGTGATGTAAAAGGAGAGACGTTGGATATTCAAAGCGGATGGACAAACAATGCTTTTCTACTTTAGAATAGTTTCCCTCTACTTAGTTCATTGTTGTCCTAACATTCATGGCTTCAGAGTTTCCTTCATGTACATCATGCATGCTTTGCCTTTCATTGCACTCCAATAAAGTTCC
Source organism: Adiantum capillus-veneris (assembly GCF_014529385.1). Taxonomy (NCBI): domain Eukaryota; kingdom Viridiplantae; phylum Streptophyta; class Polypodiopsida; order Polypodiales; family Pteridaceae; genus Adiantum; species Adiantum capillus-veneris. Next base: position 156,260,392 of record NC_140935.1, read on the forward strand.
AATAGTACTTTGTAGTGAATGCCTTGCTCTCTCTCGTGCTATTTGGCGCCTCGCCTTTCGCGAATCATCACACAGTCGACTACGTCGTGCATGACCAGGTGATAATATACGTGGTCCAGATACCATCTATGAAATCAGGTGCAAATAGATCTCATATAATTTGGATTTGTCACTAAAAGAACATCCTTATGCATAATAAAAATCAATATAAACTGGGACATCTAACTATATCCTCTAACCTAAATACATTTGACACATTGATAGTGACTCAATTAAAAAGTTCAGTTTGATGAAGATACAACATAGCATTACAGATTCTACCATAAGTAGGACTAAATACATTTGACACAATGGCTTGACTCAATTAAAAAGAACAGTTTGATGAAGATACAGCAAAACATTACATATTTCTACCATTAGTAGGATTAGTAGGATTAGGTCGTTGAGAAACCTGACGCTGCTTTGGTCGAACTAATCTAGCCAAAGCACTTAATTTATTTGAGGTAGCTCGGATATCTGAAAGTCTTGAACCTTGAACCTTTGTCAAAGCACCGAGCTTATTGACGATACTTCTCAATCCTGGCACGATTTGTCGTAGATTATTGTCTTGCATTCGTCCTTTTGATTCACGTTGACTCCGCGAAGCCTCTTTTCAAAGATTCTCAATAGATGCCAATATCATCTTTTGAGAATCCTCAACTTTGGAAAGTTTCTCTCTCATGTATGCCTCACTCTCTAATCTTAGCAAGTTTGATGCTTTCATCTCTTCTCGCAATTTCCATAGTATCCCACTTTCAATCTCCAATGCAGAGCTTAAAGTTTCAACCACATCCGAAACATTGGTTTGCATTGTCTCCATCCTATTGCAGGAGGCTTTGATCTCTAGCAAGGTTTCAATAATTTGCTTCTTTGAATTCCACTCGACATTTTGAGCTGCTCTCTTTGCCGCACGCACATTTCGAATATGAAGAGATGAAAGTATCTCCCGTTCATTAGCAGGTGCACTATTCCTCCCGACATTTCGAGCTGCTCTCTTTGTTGCACGCACATTGCGAATAGTAGGAAGAGATGACAATATCTCCTCTTCACCCGCTGATGCACTTACAACTATCCCAGAAGATATCAAGCCGTTGGTTGCAATAGCCAATGGAATGGCACAACTAATCTCCATTTTACTGTACACAAAAAACTACAGTGGTTGCAAAGAGAAATGTGACAACCAGAGAGAAGGTTTGAATGCTTGTAAATTAAAAAGTAACCCTCGTAGAATATTCACTTTTTAAGTGCTTGCTATTTTAGAATCAAAAAAATACATCATCTCTATCTAGATGTGAAAAACAACAAAGGATTGCATGAGAAGTGGAAAACAAACCTAAATGCTCATGAATCACTTTTGTTCAGTAGATAAAAGTTTTGCTCAATACATGATCAACCCCATCTACATTTGAAAATGGGAAAAGAGCGTTTAGCACTGGGACGCTTGAAAATGGGCTCCTTATGATTCTCTATCTTATCAGGTCCTACAATGCTCTTTAGCGCATTAATTTTGTTATAAACTTCAGATATAGAACAACAACCTAACTCAGAATCAAGGTAGAGGGCATCTGAGTATCCCATCTTTACTCGAATCTGCAAAAGGCGTAGGTTGCGAAACCATTGGCTGGGATCATTCTGGATTCTGACAAACACCTGGTGAAAGGGTGTCCCATCTCGAGTCATGGAAGTGCGGTCGTAGGTTCTCCAAGCTTCTTCTATAGTAACACCCGGAAAGAAACCTCGAACAATGCTTTGAAAGAAGTCAGCTTTTTGGTCATGGATTGGAAGCGTGGAGTAGTAATGGTTATATAATGATCCATTACTATCTCCATCGCTTCCAATCCATGACCAAAACATTCAGTAGATACCCTAGGTGCCATAAAGTTCCTAAGAAAAAAAGAGAGACATTGTAAGTGTAGTTGCTCTAGGACTTCATCCACAAAACTTGACTATACAATATGTCTCTTTAAATAAGTATGTTTCTAGGTCTATTTCCTATCCCTCTTTCCCCCTCTCCATCTCCCTCTCTCTCTCTCTCTCTCTCTCTCTCTCTCTCTCTCTCTCTTTCTCACTTTCACTCTATATCTAAAATTTGTAGGGTTCCGAAAGCAGTACTGGATCTTTCAATCACACGTGTTATTCTCTCTATCCAACCCTTTCTAAAATCTATAATGGTTTCATGTGATCTTTTATCCATGTGGTCACCTTTTGGTGATCAAACTATGGATTATTTTGAACTGTAATGCATATGTAAATGCATTAAGAAAGAAGCCCTCAGTTCGCATCATATGGAAAATAGATCAGTCCTTGCCTCTTTGGGACATCATCTCCTCCCACAATTATCAAACTCGGCATGATGTATAGAACAATCAGGTGTTTTATCTTATTGTTAAGAAGAAGATGTTGATTGTCCAAATTCCCTCTTGAATTTCTTACAACAGGGCACTTATAATATCCTTGGGATCTTTTGAAACTATTCATATGAGAGTGACAAACTAGTTGTGTTAACTATCATTGGAATAGCATAGACAGATTTGGAGGGCCTATCATTAGATAGATCCTTTAATACTTCCATAGATAGGACCCTAAAAAAGTCTTCCTTATTAGGGTGAAGACAAAGATACCGTCTTGGTTCAGTATGAAGGCTCTCTTGGGATTGCCTTTTGAGTATCATGCCTTGATTTTCAAGACTACGCAAGAATCTATTGGAATTGCTCTAGGCATTCACATCAAGCCCGAGATCTTTGGAAACCCTCTCTATGACATTAAAATCTACATCTTTGGATGGAATTGTTACTCACATTTAACTCTCTCTATGTCTCTCCCTCCCTCTCTCTCGCTTGGTCTTTTCTCTCTCTCTCTCTCTCTCTCTCTCTCTCTTTGTTTGTGTGTGGTTGTGTAGCATGCACGCGTGTATGTGTGTAAGTACCCTTCAAAATCAGTTCATTTTCAACTCTTTGTCTCTCTATGTGTGTTTGTGTGTGTTTTCTCCCCACCCCTCTCTCTCTCTCTCTCTTGGCTTAGTTCACGCCTACCAGTTTAGGATCCCATAGTACTTTTATCTTATCATTTTATCATTTTGTCATTTCATTTTGTTACTCTGACTTTGTATCAGATTCAACACATTGTAACCCTCTGGTCCCATAGGTCATTTTGGCCTTTTTGAAGACATTAATGTAATATACCATTTCCTTTCATTTTATTTCTCTCTCGATCAAGTATAGGAGCTATGGAGATCTAGACGGCTATGTAGCTATGGGGCTACATAGCAGAGAGTACAACAGAGGATTTGAGCCATACTCTCTCGATATCTACAATGCAAATGAGGATGGATTCTAGTAGTAGTAGTATTTTTGTTCTAGTCTTTTAGCACCCACACATGGTATCAGATTCATAGTTTTGTAACAATTTGGACTCATAGTTGATTTCGGCCTTTTGAAGACGTTAATATAGCCTAATTTACCTAGATTTAGGTCAAAACATTCACAATTTTGTAACAAACTGGTCTCATAGATCATTTTGGCCTTTTGGAAACATTAGTAGAACATTTCATGCCATACTCTCTCGATATCTAGAGTGCAAATGAGGATGGATTCTAGTAGTAGTAGTAGTATTTTCTAGTCTTTTAGCACCCAGACATGGTGACATGGTATCAAATTTACAGTTTTGTAATAGTTTGGAGACGTCAATATAACATCTCATTTCATTCGACTTCGTTCTCTCTCTCTCTCTCTCTCTCTCTCTCTCTCTCTCTCTCTCTCTCTCTCTCTCTCTCTCTAGTATCTTCACATTTTTTGTAATAGTTTGGGCTCATAGGTTATTTTGGCCTTTTGACCTAATTGTAAAGATTAGTAGAACATTTCATTTCATTTCATTTCTTTCTCTCTATCTTCACTTTTTTTCTCACAGTTTGGTCTCATAGGTTATTTTGGCCTTTTACCTAATTTACCTAAGTTCAGGTCAAAACATTCACAATTTTCTAACAAATTGGTCTCATTTATCATTTTGGCCTAGCATTAATTTAACAAATCATTTCATTTCATAGGTGAGTATGGCCTTTTAAAAACGTTATTATAACATCACCTTTCATTTCATTTCATTTCATTCTGTCATTTTGGTCATTTTTGTAAGAGTTTCGTCGGCATAGGCCCATTTCATTTATTTCTCTCTCTTGTGAATTTACCTAGCATTAATCTAAGAAATCATTTAATTTCATTAACCTCAACCTAATTTACCCAAAAACATTAACCTAATTTACCCACACATGGTATCAGATTCACAGTTTTTTAATAGTTTGGACGTTAATTATGATTTTGGCCTTTTGAAGACGTTAATATAACCTAATTTACCTAGATTTAGGTCAAAACATTCACAATTTTGTAACAAATTGGTCTCATAGATCATTTTGGCCTTTTGGAAACATTAGTACAACATTTCATGCCATACTCTCTCGATATCTAGAGTGCAAATGATGATGGATTCTAGTAGTAGTAGTAGTATTTTCTAGTCTTTTAGCACCCATACATGGATATCTAGAGTGCAAATGATGATGGATTCTAGTAGTAGTAGTAGTATTTTCTAGTCTTTTAGCACCCATACATGGTATCGGATTCACAGTTTTGTAATAGTTTGGACTCATAGTTGATTTTAGCCTTTTAGAGACGTCAATATAACATCTCTCTCTATCTTTAGCCTTTTGAAGACATCTCTCTCTCTCTCTCTCATTTATTTCTCTCTATCTTGAATTTACCTAGCATTAATCTAACAAATCATTTTATTTCATTAACCTTAACCTAATTTACCTCAAAACATTAACCTAATTTAACTCAAAACATTCACAATCATTTTGGTCTTTTAAATTCATTCCATTTCATAACCTAGTTATATTTTATTTCATTTCATTTCATTAACCAAAACATCTCTCTCTCTCTCTCTCTCTCTCCTCTCTCTCTCTCTCTCTCTCTCTCTCTCTTTGAGTGAAAAAACAAATGATAATAAATAAAAAATTAACCAAAAAATTTAAAACTGGACCAAAATATTTACCTGATGAGCGACCTCGTTGAGCTTCACACCTCGCCTCAGCTTGCACACGCTGTTATCTCTACAATAAAAATGACAGCGTTAACCTTGCCTATCTCTACAATAAAAAAAGCGTGAGAGAGCGCGAGTAATGGTAGTCTAGAATTTTAGGTGACTGGTATGGGCATTGAACACCCACTGGATCTCGAAAACCCTAACGAACTGTATTATTTATTTGTTCTTCTTTTCTGTATGGTTTAACTTGCAGACTTGAGCTTTTTATGCTTCGTACTGGTGTGTCGTCTTGGACGCATTGTTGTACCCTAGCATTGGCAACGGAAGCTTGTCTATAAACATAAGCCGTTTTTCTTAGAGTGTTTTAACTTTTAACAGAAAGTTACATTCCTAAATTTTTGGAGATCAGAGAATGCATGGAGCTCATCGCATATTTGCTGTGCAATTTAGTGTTTTGATCATGTGCTAATGCAAGCGACAGAGGGTATGCTAGAGCACTCTATAAACCCTAAATGTGAAACCCTACACTCTAAACCCCATTGCAGTTGGTCGAACTGTGCTACATAGTGTGAGACTCCTTTCTGTCTTGGAGTTGTTGACAGAAAGTTGAACGCACCCTATTGTATGTTTTCCAGGCTTAATTATATTCCAAGCAAAATTAAGGACGACTGAGAGTGAGACTCTTTTCTGTCTTGGAGTTGTTGACAGAAAGTTGAACACGCCCTATTGTATGTTTTCCTACAATGGCCCTGTCTTCAAATTGAACTAAGGTAAAAGACTCACCACCAAGTTTGTTCTTTGACCTGTGGGTGCCGACATTGTCCATGCTGCAATCGGTTGGCCTTTTCTCTCTCCATCTCCACGCTGGTCAGTCCCATTCTCTCAGATGCACTTAGCACATGAGGCTAGCGACCAGCCTCCAGCCGGCAAATAGGGCCCATCCCCTTTCCTGCCAAATGGCACGATGACTTCAGCACATGAAGGCGGAAACCGCGTCGGGAGAGGCAATCATTCATGAGCTTGGAAAGAGGCATGGCAGGAGAGGCAGTCATTCGTGACCTTGGAGGTGGAAGAGTTGGCCGACAGAGGCAGGCATGGATTCTACCGGTCGAACGGCTCTCGCAATACAACGGTGACTGTGAGGCAGTGGCCGGCTGGAAGACCTTCATGTGCTCAAGCTATCTGACTGGCTCGCAAACAAGGCGTGGGGCCAACGCAACATGAGCAAGGCGGGGAGCCGACGCAGCATGCTACAGGTGGACGGCAAAGAAGCAGGCAAAAAGGGCTTTGAGAGAGAGAGGGCTTTGGCCTAGCAACGGGCGCCACCCGCTCCTCATCCTTGGCTGCATGCACGGCCCCTCCTCGTCCTCACCCTTGGCTGCAGCAGTCGGGCTTGTTAGCTCAGTGACTGTGAGGCACTGGCCGGGCTGGAAGGCCTTCATGTGCTCAAGCTAAGACTGGCTCGCAAGCAAGGCGTGGGGCCAACGCAGCATGAGCAAGGCGAGGGGCCGACGCAGCATGCTGCAGGTGGACAGTGCAGAGAGAGAGGGCTTTGGCCTAGCAACGGGCACCACCCGCTCCTCATCCTTGGCTGCAGTCGGGCTTGTTAGCTCAGTCCATGCATAGCCGACTGCTTGTTAGTACCCTCGGTCCATGCATAGTAGCGGGGGTGGGGAGAGAGAGAGAGAGAGAGAGAGAGAGAGAGAGAGAGCGCTAGACATGAAAAGCAAGCATGAGCATGAAAGCAAGTTAAAGCAGGACAGAGAGCAACGTACCAAGCTTCAAGCCTCTGTGTCTTCTTCTTCTTCTTCTTCTTCTCTCTCTCTCTCTCTCTCTCTCTCTCTCTCTCTCTCTCTCTCTCTCTCTCTCTCTTTCGTACTTCACGGAGAGTAGTGAACGACTATGTTCATGAGTTGCTAATGAGGTGCTGAGCAGAGAATAAGGCGTACTGAGGTGCTAATGTGTACTTCACTGAGCAGAGAATAAGGCGTATTGACGTTCCCTGCAATCCGCCAACGGTTGTAGTTCAATGCGTACTTGAAAGCTACCCAGAGCCGCCACCCGCGCTATAATGAAAAGCGGGTTAACTATATTCGCAGCCTTCATTATTTTTTTTTTTCGTATGGCTTCACGTCGCAGAAGTCGACACGTGGCATAGGAAGGATTCTGCCATAGTATGTTAGTAGATGGGAATTTTTTGGGGTGCGGGGTGCGTGTGATAAGGGTACATGCATCAATCCAAATTTATATATCTCTTTAGCTACAAAATGCAATCGAATGCATCGAAATGGGATAGACCATCTCGTAGGCCAGTCTGAACCACTATCATGTTAATATATTAGCATGAGGTTCTTTTGTGTGGAAATTTAAGCAATTTAATAGAGATACATTGACGAGAGGGGTTTTTCAATCCATTTTGAAAAAGACCCTATGGTTTGAAAAATCTCTCCTCATCAATGATGTGCTTATTTGTACTCTCTCTCTCTCTCTCTCTCTCTCTCTCTCTCTCTCTCTCTCTCTCTTACACACACGCACGCACCCACGCACGTACGCACACAAAGAAACGATTTCTATTGCCACTACAAGAAATCCCTCCACCAAAAACGAATGGAGTCTCACTTATATTTCCATATCCAATCGTCGTCTCCTCCTCATTTCTCTCTCTCTCTCTCTCTCTCTCTCTCTTTAAAGGCAAAGTGGAACAAAGCAGATAGTAGGCTAGCTTAAAGGCTATTGGGGAGCACGGGCGTAGGCTAAACTGGTAGGTGAAGGTTGTCGGATGCATGGGCTACATAGGTAGTGCATTTGAGAGAGATTTTTGGCCTGTAGATGATTGCGCAAGGCATACTCATCCTTTTCCTCTTCCTCTTCTATCATGCACACTGGGCTTAAGCATCATGCAAGAATTGTTTTTTGAAGTACATAAATTACATGATACGTGCATGAAGTCATTGGAATGACAACCTTTCAATCTGAGGGGTCGTTTCTTAGACTGTGTCATTTGGGAGTATGCGTAAGATGGGTACGGAAAAAACCTCAAGGATGTTTTTCTCAAATGCAAAATGAGGTTGTTCTCCACATTCGGTCAATTCTTCTTAACCTCAAAGGTTAGTCATACTATGCAAGAAGTTGACACATGCATGCTAAGATTAAGGGTCACGGAATCTTCAAAAGAAGGGTTGATTTTTGCAATGGCTTTGGCAACATGGATTTGATGAACTTTTAACGACATTAAAACTTCTAGTGAGCTCTAAATCCAAATATCAGCATTTATGTTTGCGTTTGAGGAATATTTATATTATAAAAGAAGAGACATGAATGAACAATGATAGTTCTAACCCTTATAAATACCATGTTACTTACACATAATTTTAAAAGAAAGTTATTTTCACACCTTATGTCATAAAATTAATATCTAACCAACCCAAATGATTTTCTCATATTAAACTGATTACTTAATGTAGGAGAATTAACAAGAACAAGGGTTAAGATATAGACATGTGCTTATAGATCTATCTCAACACTGGGCCAATGGTAAAGGGGCCCAAATGAGAGATGGTCTATCAAAGAGCAATGCTAACTTATGGAGCATAAGACCTTAGGGTTAGCTTCATTGAGAAGACCTCCAATAATGAGTGTAAAAGTCCTTTGACCTTAGGTAAGCTAGGGTTGTGTTTGAGGTGGGAACCGGCCCAAGCTTGAGGTGCTTGAGCTGCTTGTCATGCTTGATGACTAAGGTGCTTGAGGTGCTTGAGATGCTTGAGTTGCTTGATGATTGAGATGCTTGAGATGCTAGGGTTGTACTTGAGGTGAGAACCTATCCCAATCTTAAAGTGCTTAAGGGCCAAGCTTGTGGTGGGAACTGGGCCTATGCATGAGGGGCTTGAGGTGTCAAAAAGTCAAATCCAATCCCTACAAGGAGGGGGCAAGCCCTACAAGAGGGGGGATGAGAGAGAACACCCACACCCACACACACAAGGCCTACTTGGTACAAAGAAAGCATAAGGGACACTTGGCAAGTACCTCCTCATGTTGCCCTCATGGTGTGCTTGAAGCCTATTGGTTGGCCACCCAAGGGGTCCAATGATAATTTAGGATATTTAATTAATTAATTTTGCATTTACCAAGTCCTCTCTCTCAAAGGGGAAAGGGGGACAAGTGTCCCAAGGCTACCCTTTGTTGCTTGGTATGACTCCTGCTTATGATTGGCTAGGCCTGGAGGGATCCAATGAGCTTCAAGCATGAGCTACAAGGGGGGGTCGACCCAAGCAAGCTAGGGGGTTGCTTAGGGGGTATACTCACCCACACATTCACACACACTCTCATTGTGTACTATGCAAAGTGCAAGAGCTCCCTCTCCTTCTCCAAGCAAGTAGAGGTTGAGAGCCTACACCAACACTCTTGGCTATGGAGTGCAAATCCAACCAAAAGCCATGCTTCAATGCTTAAGCTTTCCATCTTCTCCATCTTCACTACTATGCTATTATGTATGCTAGCAAGAAGAGTATGATAAGTGAGGAACTAATTCTTTCTCCTATGAAATGTTTCTTCTTCCTCTTCCCTACCCTCATTCCCTGCTAGCTCTCTCCACCTTCGAAGGTGTTTGAGGTCTTGGAACTGAGGCTTGGGATAGTTAAAGCTTTCTTCAAGTTTATGTTATGCTTGTGATGCTTTAAGCTTTCCATCTTCATTGCATCACCTAGGTCACAAGGAACACAAAGATTGTATTATAAGAAGTCTCTCTTAATAGGAGAAATCATAATACAAATGCCTATTGGAGGGGGACCGGCCCACGTAAATCTGGTCCTCAACTGTTGTCATGTTCTCTAAATTCTCTCTCTTGCAAAAGTATTGTTCATGCCAAGTTAACTAATTGCTATGATTATGTTGCTATCTTCAATTATGTTCACCCGCTATGCTCACAAAGTCATTTCTCAAAAGTACTCTCATTAATTTCCGCTACTCTCAAGTTAAATAGACCAATTTCATTAAATACCATGTGTGTCATGGTATTGAGGAGATGCATTAAACACACACACACACACACACACACATATGTTGGTAAGAGCGAGCAAGACTTTGCGAAGGCGAGTGTGCGAGCTAGTCCTTTGAAGCAACAATCTATGAGGGACTCATTACCCTTATGTGACACTTAGCTTGGGCAAGTGTGGGTTTTCATGCTGGGTGGTAGAGTTATGGGTGACACCAACTATATTGTCAAACTACTAGCGTAGATAAGTGGTGAGATTTAAGAGTGCAATTGATGGCGGGGTTAGAAAGAGGAGTTCCTAGGGTAAAGGGGCCATGTTAGAGACACCTAAGCGAAGCTTCGAATTGTCGATTACGTGCTGCACTGTTTTCAGCTTGGGAGGGTGCAATCGAGAGCTGAGTGCAAGGCGCAGCCGGGATAGAAGTAAGGTCGCGAACAGTGAAGCGCTCACGACGCACGACACCAAACAAAAAATCCCGTGTAACAAAAAACGCCATGTATAGGAAGACAGTGAGGGGCGATTAATTTGCCATTGCGCCACAATAGCTTGAACCTGTGATCTAACGATGAGGATCTCATCACACCTTTGGCTAACCAGTCCAACACCCACGCCTGGATGTCTCATATTGGAGAAAAGTTCTCTTATTAATAGGCCCCGGCAGTCCCGTGAACCCGGCTTTTAAATGGCCCCTTTACCCTAATTCTTACAATTTTGGGAGAGGTAGATTGGAGAGGCAGGGGTAAGTTGTCAACGTAGGGAAGGAAGGGTAAAATTTGCTTCGCTAGAAATCCCACTCCCTTGGTTGTGCATAGGTGAACAATGCAATGAGAAATGTTCACATCATGCAGGGATTATGCACAAATGCACAGTCCACAACCGTTAACCAGCACGTTCACATGAGAAGCAGCAAAGTCATGCAACGACCTTCATGAGAAAATGGTTATAAAAGGCTTTAAAAAGCATTCCAAGCATGAAAAGACTACGTCTTCTCCTACACGATGTTGTCGTTTTTTGCAATTGCTGGCTCGTTGCACCGCTTCACCCTTGAGCAGGAATGCAGCTGGTTGCCAACCGGTTGCGTGTTGTTTTTTGGCAACCGTGCATGGGCACAATAATAGTTTGCAACTTGTTGCCAACCAATTGCAAACCCAAAGCCCATGTGAACTGTCTCTGAGCCGGTGTCACTTTAGTGGCAACAAGGGGAGTGAGAGAATATAAAGAGAATTTGAGGAAGAGATTATAGATACAAAGGAAGGATGGCCAAGAGGGCGACATGACTCAATCATAGGATGAAGAAATGTGTTACATTTTCTGAGTTCTTCCAACGGCGTGAAGTGAAACGTTTAAACGTGTAGGTTTTCTCATTAATGCCAAATCGTCAGTGGCGCAGGAGGACTGGCACTTGCCATTGCTGCACTGAGAGTGCTCTTCTCCTTCTCAACCTCTGCTTCTCCGACCTCGCCTCGCCCTCTCACACACAGACACACAGACTCTCTCTCTCTCTCTCTCTCTCTCTCTCTCCCTCCCTCCTGCTGCTGCTACCGCCCGACTTTAGGGTTTCTCCCCCTGTGCTGCATTGGTGGATACGCATCGACCACCTCCAGGTACTGTCGCCCACCAGTGTCTGTCTACGTGGCTCCACCTTGTCGAGATTTTCTGCTTCGTTGAAGTTCCACCTGCCGTGTTTGTTCTATCTTATTACAATGCTGCTTAAATTCCTGTGGTTTTGGAAGCGAGGGTCAGCCCGGAGCTGAAACTTTGAGAGCTGGGGGGATAGTTTGCTGGAGCGAAATTTGCTGCAGGGAGCTCAGCCTTGACATGGATTGCTAGTTTCTTGTGAGCTTATTTTCCTCACTTTAAGCATGTCATGGTTTTGGTGTTGGTACTCAAGGAGACTATCTTTCGTTGGTTCCAGCTTCAGGTTCGTGGCAGAGGGCTCCTGCTGGATGGCCGTAGTTAGATTCTAAAGTCCTGGCATGAGGATCTCACGTGCTATTTCTAGGTTTCTATCATAATTGATTGCATAGCTGCAGTCATCTAGGTCAATTTGGGCATGTGCTGTGTGTCTGTCCACTTAGGTATCCTATGGTATACGCTATCTTGGGCGTGCAGAGGGGTTTGGCCTGGGTTCCATCAATTCGTCGGCAATTATCACCATTTCCTCAAGTTTGATAGCTTGTCTGCAACTTGTATTCACATAGCTTGTGTTCAGCTTGTTTGAGTTGTGAAGTATTATCGGACTTTCTTAAGCAGTTTCCAAGCTGCATGAATTTTGGTTGTGATTTTTTCACGAGCTTGTTGATGCTGAGGGTAGTGCCTTGACTACAGGTCTAAGAGATGTGGAATAGAATAGATAAGACCTTTGCCTCTTCCATATAAAACCCTTCTTCACATGATGCTGATGAAAAAGCTGCAGTCACGGACTTGTTTTCCGGTCCAAAGTGCAATTTTGCATACATTGGAGGGTGTTTAGGATGCGCAGAGCAATACCTGCCCCCACTGGTGAAGGGCCTAGAGCAGATGTTTACTTCGAGTTTAACTTCTTTGATGGAGTGATGGTGGATTGCAAGGAAGTGAACAATGCAGAATGGGGACCATGGCAATCTCGTCTAAATCAGAGCTCCAAGGTTTGGGACGTCTCAGGCCTGGAGGAGAGTTATGATTTAAAAAATCTGGGTACGAAGAGGGAACTTCGAGAGTCCAATGTTTTAAACATGGAAAACAGATGTGACTGGAAAAAGGAGCAGCAAGCTTCTCCAAAGAGGGGAGGGAAAAGCAATGAAAGTTTGTATCCAGCCAGTGGAATGCGTCCGAGCAATATTTGCAATAATTCTTTGAGTCCAAGCAAGGATCCAGCTATCAAGAAAAGGGTACAGTTTCTAAATGGAGAAAATGACTTCTCTTGGAAACAGCAGTTGGTCTTTCCTAGTTCCTCGGAGCATCAGGCAGTATCTAGGGTTTCAATGGGTTCAAGCGCAGCAACAGATAACTCTCATCAACTTGGTTTTGGCGATCCAGAGCAGATTTCACCCAACAAGGTTTATGTTGAGGGCCATAGTTTAACAAACCAACTGCATGCCTCTGGCTCTAAATCTTGCTTTGGGGATTCCACTATGAGGGATCCTGTGAGCCTTTCAACTGGACATTTAGATTGGTTGTGGTGTGAAGAAGCTGAAAGGCAAGATACTCATGCTATCATCCAAGGTGAACCTTGTGCGCTTGCTCTATCGTCTTGCCGGCCAAGTGGAGGAATAACGAGCAGTAATCTCATGGAAAAAGAAAATGAATTTGGTCTTCCTGTCCCTATTTGTCCAGATGACAGCATGCCCAGGGTGAGTAGCTGGCACAACTGGAAAGCTCTTGCAAGTGATCCTGGAAAGTCAGCATCAGGAGGTTGGGCTACCTTTTCAGGTGGAGATTCTGCGAGGTGTTCTTCAATGTCGCTGACAGACTTGGTTGAAACTAGTCCTGGAACAAACCCAAGGGATCTTATCCGGGGTGAACGGGCCACACTGGCTTCCCACCTGCAGCTTGCAGGAAGTTCTCTTGCCAGCCAGTTTTGTGCAAAAGAAGCAGACATGGATTGCCTTTGGCCCTTTTCTCCTGCTCACTCATCTTTGAGTACAAGTTCAACATCAAAAAGGGAGGCTTCGGGCTCAAAGGCAGAGCCCAAGCGCCTTTCAATTAGCGACCCAAACCCTTGTGGAAACCTTCATGGGATTTTGCATTGTACTATACGAGAAGGCTTGCCAAATTATACTTTTCTTCTTGATGATTATGATGAAGTTGTGACAGCCAAGATCTGGATAGAGGATGTTGTACTTGGGGAACAGCAAGGTGCGTGGAGGTACACGTTCTACTCTCTGAAGGGGGACAGCAAAAAAAAGGGCAGAAGCGGATGGAAACATTGGAGAAAAAAGGAGAAGCTAACATCTGAGCTGGTTGGGACAATGAGGGTTTCAAGCTTGCTATGTACTGAGCAAGGCCTTAAGGGAGAGGAGAATTTGTCTGTGGAGTCTGAGTTTGTTCTCTTGAGTGCACGAGCTCATGATCCTTCCCTTCAAGCACATGTGGACCTTTTGTCTCAAGCTAGTTCGTCGTCCCTAGAGACTGGTTCGCATGGCTGCAGCAAGACAGCTAGTCACACTGTTGTCAATGCATCTAGCTCACCTTCTCAATCCCGTGCATCCTCTTCTGATGGTGGACACTCGGACGTATCTTCTCCTGGTGCAATCTCTGCGTGGTATGTGGCACAAAGTCTAATACCGAGCAGTTTGGGTTCGCCAGACACAGCTGCAGATGGCCGGCAAAAGGCTCGAAAGTGGAGCTTACATTCTGGAATTTCTGGCATGCGAATCAGCAAGGCCAAGAGAAGAAGCCAACAGTCTAACAATATGAGTGCACCCAGCTCCAATGTGAGTATGGAGGATCTCTGCTCTGAGGCGACTTGTGGCCTTTACCAGTCGCATGCAGAGCTTGCAGCTATGATTATAAATGTACCTTTGGAATTGCAGGAACGACTTGCAGGTATGCTTTGGTAAAGGTTTACTAATGGTCTGACGGGTCATGGATTCACGTCCTCTAGTTATTCATTTCAATCTTCTTATTATGCAGGGCCAATGCCTGCGGCAATGTCAGATGCCATCCTGTACAAGGAAAGCCAGCCAGAGCATCGAGTAGGAGACTATCAGACTAGTGTTGTGGCTTCAGCGGAGCATGAAGCACATGTGGCTGTCCATCACATTAATAGAACGAGGCACAAGTCACGAGGTCAACACCGGCAGGCTAGCATCACTGTAATTCTGCCATCTGGGAACCATGGGAGGCCCCTCAGTGATATGAGGGGTCCTTCCCCTTTGATAAAGCGCTGGAAGGAAGGTGGCAAGTGTGATTGCAAGGGGTGGGACCTAGGTTGTGGTCTTCTGGTTCTTAACAATGAGCATACGACGGAGGGCTCAGATTGCTCATTGACAAAATCGAGGGAATACCAAGCACACAGCAAACCCTTAACTTTGTACAGACAAGTACGTTGTTTAGTGGTTTTTGGTAGCGACTTTCTAGTTATTGCGCTTTACGGTTTTTTGATTTTTGACGGTGGGTTTTCTTGACAGGATGGAGCAGAGCAGGAAGAGGCTTACATTAGTCTTGCTCCTCAAGAGAATGGTCTCATTGCAGTTGATTTCCGAGCACCTTTGTCGCCTTTGCAAGCTTTTGCAATGGCGGTGGCGACTTTGCATGGCAGAGGGTCAAGCGTGCCGGATTTAGACACACCACATGACATAACAACTACTGTGATGAGTCTAGAGACACAATCTCCAGATAAGAAAACAGCAAATTATGTCCATAAAGTGGCTCAGCAGGATGCAGGTATTTCAAGTCCAGGCTACAGGACTAGCATTGAAGGTAAAAAGATGGATGGGCACATGCACTCAGCAAGGCAGGGAGATGATAGTCTTGGTGGAGTTCATGTGAAAGCTCATGGCAATGAAGTATTTGGCTGTTCTTCTGAGTTGGCTTTGTCATTTGAAAGAGTGTGAAGTAGCCCCTTGGTGCTAAATGATATGCTTCTGGAGGTCTCATGCCAACCGCATTGTAATCATTCACATTATTGTAAACTTACCTTGTAATGCAAAGAAATCAGGGTTTTACCCTTTTGTCTTGTATGTTGGCAGGAGCCTTTATTATGTGCCCTTGTGGGACACATTCTTGTTTTTAACTCACTGGGCAATATGTCTTTGCCTATTGTTTGCTGGATGGTTGTAGGTTCGTTTGTGAGGGTACATACGTTGGGTGGTAGTCATTTCTAAAGTTGGGACTATGCTAGCTGACACTGGGTTGCTTGCAGCTTTGGAGGGGATTGGGTTGGCTGTGGTCAATATCAGCTATGCCAGTTGATGGTGCTTTGGATGTGAGGCAGAAGAGCTATCGAAGTTCTGCTCATAACGAGCGCATGATAGGTTTATCAATGTTGCCAGTTGATGGTGCTTCTGATGTGAGCCAGAAGAGGTATCAAATTTTTGAGGCATTACAAGCGCAAGAGGTTTATCTTGTTGGAAATTCAGAAAGGAGTATCTGCTCAATAAGAGAGTCCTCTTTTAGTTTCAAAGAAAGTGCGAGAGCTTTTGAAACTTGGAGGCTTGGGCTGCTACATTAGCTGGAAGATGTTATCTTGTAGGTGCATAAAAAAGGAGCATGTTATGAGTGGCAGAAGTGTCTTCTATCAGGTGAGAACATGCTGATGGCGGTAGGTGGTAGAGGTCTGCATATTAAGATGATGATCCTGTTTGTCAAGATGCCAATCCAATCTTTGGTTCTGCCTTGATGAGCAACAGACATTGGGTTGGAAACACAATTGTGTGGTGGAATTCCGAATGACAGCAAAGCTGAGAGTAATATTACTGATTGGCCTTTGTGTTTGTGTGCTTTCAAGGCAATGATACTAAAGTTTTGCTAATGGAGCCACCAGAAATCATGGGCTGTTTGCACTATGCATCGATAATGTGAGTAACATCGGTGTCTGTTAAGCCTGTGGATTATTAGTAAGTTTTGTTACCACATTATGGCTGAAATTTTGTGGTTAACATTTAAACACTACTCATTTTTCTTTGGATAGGTCTTTTTTCCCTATGCTTTACATATACCCATCTGTCTGACGCTAAATTGTTGTTGCACATCACACTAGTCATCATTGCTCCCACATCATCACATGGATGCTCTAATCCATATCATCGGAATGGGATGAAAGCATTTTTGGCCTATGTAAGGCCTGTGAAAGATAGTGGACATTTGTTTTCCTAGTTCAATAAAGAGGGCCATTAAGTAGTGGGTCACACACACTCTTTCTCATCCTCTTATGAAGGCCATTGTGACTTTCACCTTGTTACTTCACCTGCAGTTTTTTGTCCTTATGCACTACCTAAGTCAATGGTTGCTTCAGCCTCGTCGCGGCTCTCACCTAACCTGTACTGCAGAGGTTATGGGATTTGATGACGGAACTTCATAGGGGAAAGAGCTGTAGAATTGATCTGATTTGTTTAGATTTCATCACTTGAATGCTAGTATACAAGCAGATTTCTAGTGCAATATGCCTTCAAGTAGGTCTTTGATCTGGATAACTTTATCCACCACCCTATGAATGCAGACTTTATACTTGTGGAAAGAGCAATTATATTGATCGTCAAAATTAAGGCTGATTATGCACCACATTGAAATAATTTCTTTTTGTTGCAGCCACGATCATTATAGCAGTTTGCAAATCATTCTTGGTGCTAAGAGCACACTCTCCAACTCTCTACAAATCATTCTTGGTGCTAAGAGCACTCTCCAACTCTCTACAGTTGTGATGGTGAACTTGAGCTCCTTGCCTCCTCTTTCAACCAGGATGTAGATCATGGTAGTATTATTGGCGTGTAACAATTGAGAAGAGACCAAGGATAGCAAGGCTACTACGGGCACTGCCCAGTGAGAAATCGGCATGGGAGCTTGTCTTTAAGTATAGGCAAGGATGGATAGCTGGGTGGAGAGTGTGGTTTCCCACACCTTTTGCATGATCATGCATGTTTGTAAGGAGGAAGACGAACCCATAGAGAGCTCATGGTAGTGAGGGCGACAACCACGAAAAGGCACACAGAGGAGCTCATCAAGATCGCGCTGAGTAGTAGGATGGCTATATTTTTTGAGTTCACATTTTGGTGGCCCTTCCTTAGCCATGGGCTTTTCCCTCTTATCGCAAAAAGCAACCAACCTTGTGAAGCTTCAAGGCGGAGTCACTTCGGCAAGAATCCTAGCTATTCGGAGAGGGATTTCTTGAGCCGATAACCAAGTTAAGAGTTTTAAACTTTGCAAAGCTCTTTGAAGTTGAAGCAAATAAAGTTTCCATGCCGCATGCTCAAGCTTCTTGATGTGAATGGCAATTATATTTACTTCATGATGCTAGATAGCATATAAAGGCATTTGTTTAAGTTCTTATGGAGGCCAATCAAAATGGCAATAAAACTAGAGTGTTTCGTTAGCTATGTTAGATCGAATTGAGATCGAACAAAATATTGGAAACTGAGAGAGAGAGAGAGAGAGAGAGAGAGAGAGAGAGATTTCATGAACGAGTATTAGATTTTTTTACCTGAAAGTGTTTGGGATACCGATTGTCGTGGTTTAGTGGTGTACCTCCACAAAAATTGGTTACTGATCGTAAGCATGACATCTTTTCTCAACAGCCTCTAGAGCCATTCTTCTTGCGCACATCCCGCAATCAATGTTGGCAGACAAGAAGCTCATCAAGCACCTTTTGTGCTTTCTCAAGAAGACCACATTTGGCATACGTATTGACCAAGATAGTGCCAAACACGACATCTTTTTTCAATAGCCTTTGATTAACAATATAATTGTGAATTTTTGTGGCAATATCAGCATCTTGCATAGAGCCACATGCCTTCAAGATGCATGCGTAGATGATTGCATCAAGAGAGAGGGCCTCGCTTCGCATACATATCGACCAAGGCAATCCCAAGCACGACACCTCTTTTCAAGAGCCTTTGACTAACAATATAGTTGTGAATTCTTGTGCCCATATTAGTATCTTGCGTAGAGCCACATCCTTCAACATGCATGCCTAGGTGATTCCATTTGCAGAGAGGCCCTTGAGCCCTCGCTTCACATATATATGGACCAAGACAGTACTGCTCTTGTTGTGCACCTTCCGCAATCAGTGCATTCCAAGAGGCCACATCTACTGAAAACAGACAAGAGCTTTCTGGCCATGACATTGGGAAAAATCTTGCAATCAGTGCATTCCAAGAGTTCATACTTCACACAAGAAGCTCCTCGAGAACTTGTGAGAGCCACATACCCAAAATGTAAGCATGGCCTTCAAGACGAAAGTATAGGTGATTGAATTTATGGAGATACACTTGCTTTGCATCCGCTAAAAACAGTCTCGAGCTTTCTGGCCCTGCTCTTATTGCGCACGTCCTGCAATCAGTGCATTTCAAGAGGCGACATTTAACATTCATATTGACCAAGACAATGCCAAGGACGACATCTTTTTTAACAGACTCTAACTAGCAATATAATTGTGAATAATTTGCCCATATCAGCATCTTGCGTAGAGCCACATGCCTTCAAGATGAATACGTAGGTGATTGCATGTGGCGAAAACAAACTAGAGCTTTCTCCTATGGGCAAAATCCCACAATCAGTACATTCCAAGAGTCCACACTCCGGCTAGGAAGCTGAAAATAGCCTAGAGCTTTCAGGCACTACTCATGTTGTGTGTATCCTATGACCGATGCATTCCAATGCTTTGCATCCGTTGAAAACAGCCTAGAGCTTTCTGGCCCTGCTCTTGTTGCACACATCACGCAATCAGTGCATTCCAAGAGGCGACATTTCATGACAGTACCACATTTGGCATACATATCAACCAAGCACTGCCAAGCACGACATAGGCTTACCAACAACGCCAAACCAGGTATCTTCTCGTCGTTAATTCTCTCACCCATGTCAACAGCTTGCATAAGGCCACTGGCCTTCAAGGTGCAAGCATAGGTGAATGCATTTGTAGAGAAGCCTTTTGTTTGCATCTGCTTCCTGTTGTGTGTATCCTGCAACAAGTGCATTCCAATGCTTTGCTTCCGCTGAAAACAGCCTAGAGCTTTCTGGCCCTGCTGTTGTTGTGCACATCCCACAATTAGTGCATTCAAAGAGGCAACATTCTTGCAAGAATCTCCTCAAGCACTTTTTATGCTTTCTCAAGCGCACCACATCTGGCATACATATCGACCAAGGCATTGCGAAGCACGACATCTTTTTTCATCAACAGCCCATGACTAACAATATCAATCTCAATTTTTGTGTCCATATGAGCATCTTGCGTAGAGCAACATGCCTTCAAGATGCACGCGTACGCGATTGCATTTGGTGTAAATAGACTAAGTTTTCTCCTGTGGAAAATACTGCAATCAGTGGCTTCCAAGAGTCCACACTATGCGTAGGAAGTGGAAAGCATTGTAGAGCTTTCTGGACCTGCTCCTATTGTGCATATCCCGCAACTTATGCATTTCAATGCTTTACATCTGTTGAAAACAACAACCTAGAGATTTTTGGCACTGCTCTTCTTGCGCACATCCCTCAATCAGTGCATTCCAAGAGACAACATTCAAGACAAGAAGCTGCTCAAGCACTTTTTGTGCTTTCTCAAGCACATCACATTTGGCATACATCTCCACCAAGACACTGCCAAGCACGACAGCCTCTGGAGATGCTCTTGTTGCGCACATCCCACAATCATTGCCGGACAGAAAGCTCATCAAGCACTTTTTGTGCTTTCTCAAGCGCACCACATTTGACATATATATTGACCAAGATAGTGCCAAGCACAACATCTTTTTTCAACAGCCTCTGACTAACAATGTAATTGTAAATTTTTGTGCCCATATCAGCATCTTGCGTAGAGCCACATGCCTTCAAGGTGCATGCATAGGTAATTGTAGCTAGAGAGAGGCCCTCGCTTTGCATACATATCAACCAGGTATGAATTTAAGAAATACTATACTATTTTATGCGTATGTTAAGCATTTATATCTATTCATACATTCTATAAGAGGATAACGCCAACCGGTGTTGTAGCCTCATGGTTTGAGTGTCTGTTTGGTGGAGAAAAGACCAGGTTCAATTCCTAGAGGAAAGCCATAGACAAAAGTAGTCAAAATACTTGGGAAAAATAAAAGACAACACCACATGTAGCTACTGTCTGGAAAGAGCAATATAACAAACAAAGAGGGACAGACATGTTACTCTTGATTCAATGCCCAATATTGCAAGGCTGAACAAATAAGTAAACTGAATTAATCGAACTGCATGAAAGAATAAAATGCATCTACTGACAGATAAACGTGCATGCGCAACACGTGCACACATTTTTGGCATTCACATAAATAAACAAGCACCTAATATGCACTTAAAAAGGTGAAGCAGGCTATGGAGCTGAACCTGGTACAGATTGTTGAGAGAGTGAAGGAGGCACAACTGAAGACGTTGTTTCTCATGAAAGATTGGGGCAGATTGAGGCTGAGCTTCGGATGATCGAGGTTGCTTAGTCATGCCTGCTCTGCTCTGCTGCAATCACTACATTCCAAGAGTCCACGCTCCGACCCTGCTCCCTGTGCGTATCACTGTCCCAGGTGCATCGATAAAACGATGGAGCCGGTTTGAGAGACTGCCACGTGGGTTACTGAGAGCTCGAGAATTCCAACCATAGCCTGAACCTGGTACAGGTTGTTGAGAGAGTGAAGGAGGCACAACTGAAGACGTTTCTCATGAAAGATTGGGGCAGATTGAGGCTGAGCTTCGGACGATCGAGGTTGCTCAGTCATGCCTGATCTGCTCTGCTGCAATCACTGCATTCCAAGAGTCCACGCTCCGGCCTTGCTCCCTGTGCGTATCGCTGTCCCATGTGCATCGATAAAACGATGGAGCCGGTTTGAAAGACTGCCACGTGGGTTACTGAGAGCTCGAGAATTCCAAAGACGCTCCTACGCTAACGAAGTAATAAAATAAACTGATGCGCTTGGAAGAACCGACAAAAGCACTATCAAGTAGTAGGATTCTTTTAGGAATCTCATTCTTTTTGCTATGGTTATCAATCCAAATCAATGAGGCGGTATCCACAACACGTCGCAAACATGGTGCACATAATTTTTGAAACAACAAAAACGATCAAATTATGTATATGCCCATTGTTGCGGTGGAGCTAGGTTCAATTAAACTCCAAGGTGCTATTACCTTGGGTACAAGGTACATTATAAAACCTAATTTTTCTTTGTAATTATAAGTTTTGCAAGAACCAATAAAGCATTCCACGGTTTCAAAACCTTTGAAGTTCAATCTTGTGCTATCACAAAAAGTAGGGTAAGTTTGCTTACAGTATGACTCTCATGGCTTGGCCCTTGAGAGTTTTATCATCCATGTAATGTGAATGTCTGATGAAGAATCAAAACGCCTTTGAGCATAGAAGCTCGACACCGTTTTATTCTTGAGATGTTATTTTCTAAAGCAAGGCTTTCTTTTTTACGACTATGGCACAATAGCTTCCAAAGTTTGAGATATGCTATCAACATATGGACTTGGGGAGCTTTATAAGTGTATTTGCTTGGGTATCCAATGGATCTAGCATGAACCAAGCCAAGGGGCTTACAAGATACATAGTAAGGGCTTCTAAAGGAAAAGTAAGCCTCAACACTATGCAACGAGTGAGGCTCTATGCATGATCAATCCACTTGGAGTTGGTACTTATCAAGTAATTCCATTGCGAGGACTTCAAAATCCATGGATCCATAATTCACTCTTAAGTAACCAATTTTCGGATAGTGTAAGGCACTTAAGCGTATCGGCTTAAAACATAGAGGCATATAATTTATTGTGGCCAACGGCTTATCAATATATTCTTTATGAGTTGCATGCAAAGTCATGCAAGTATGGTGGACTTAACTCAACCCAAGCAGTTTTAACGCTTTCACTACGATACAACATACAATGTCAAAGACATCATTGCTACCTAATGGTAGGTTATTTGCTTGAAAATCACCAAGATGGATTCAAATAAGGTGGTATCTACATGCACCAGAGTTGTAGGATTACGTCAGAATAGGTAATATATTTTTTGTTTTCAATGACTTGTATTGATGATTCTCCTGGTGGAGATGTTTCAGGATATTACTTTAACCTTCTACTCAATAATATTTGAGGCTAGTATATTTGCTTGTAGTTGTTGCAAATTAATGCATTGGCAAACACTATAGATGATTGTTTCTAAAAACCAAAGAATACCTAGAATGACTACTTTCTTTTGGTTTGAGATTCTTTCACTTTTTTATTGGGGAGATAGGATTGTTTAAATGCTGTAGTTATGAATAAGATTCTAGCTTGAGAGGATCTCCTGCTTAGTTTATAGAACTGGTTGTGTCTGTAGGAGCACCATTTTTTGAGTATGGCCCAATTTGTGAGTGACATATCACTCAATAAGTGTTGATGGTCATTTATCGGACTCTATGGTACCCGCTTCCCTAGTGGTTTAAGTAGTCTACTTTTGGAATGTGACCAAAGGTTTTAAGCTGGCAAGAAAGGCCAAGGGTTCTTAGACAAATAAGATCAAGGGTTCTTTCTGGTTGCACAACTTGTTTTGATGCAAGTGACATGGGCATGCATAGCTACATGGTAGGAGTTACGAGAAGGGTTAAATGTTAGTGTACCGGGACCTCCTGTAATAATTTTTTTTGTATCTCTGTTAGTTTTTTTAATGATGGAATTGAAGGTCTACTTTGGGTATTATCTACTATTTTTGTGGTCACCTCTCTTAAGACGATCATAGGCCTACAAGGTAGCAATCATTTTTGGCACGTGTTGTTAATTCCAAGGTGTACAACATGGTCTTGGAACTCATGGATTTTGATTTAGCCAGTGTGGAGCAATGTTTATGAGGGTCGCTATGACTCCTATCCCTAAGCAATTCGAGTTACCTCCATACATAGGTACTTTTCGTACTTGATGCATGTCACATTTACTGACATCACTCTATGAGACATATTCCAAAAGTGGAGAATATGAGTCTCTCGGACTAACACTAGCACTTCTTTCTTAATAATGTGTCGCGACAAAGTCTCTACGTGTTGGTCATATCCAATTTTTAGACCATTTCAAGCACGTACTATCAGGAACAGTGTCCGTGGCCAAAAAATTATCGACGGATATGTAGTAAGACTTATTAATGTAACAAGTATTGTAAACAAAATTAATGGATGGTTGTTTTATCTTTTTAGGCTACAATTTTGCATACCTATTATGCACATAGCAAAGCTATATCATGTTGTTAGCAGATCGCCACGACAGACGTTTATAGCATAGTTCTCTAGCACAAACATAATATGTCAATACTTAGGGAAGTGACTCGGATGGAGCAGGGACACTCTTTGAGGATGTCAATGAAGTAAACCTAACAAACACACATTAACTCAACAACAAAATCACCACTCTCGCATCAAAAAATCTGTCTATGTCCTTTCTCATCGCTGAAGGTAATCACGCCATTTCATCGATTAAACAGACTCGGATCGTCACAAAACTTTAAGGGAAGCTATATCAGGCATAAGGGCACATGTCTACAAAGTCTGGTCACAATTTGACAAGGTACCCAAATCACGATTCATCATGGTCCTAGTCACAAAAACTGCACAATAGATTGGTCCAGATAGGTCGGCCTAAGGTCTAATAACACTCTCCTATGGTCAAAACGTCAAAAAATAGTGATTTAATCACACAAACTAAAGATACGGCTTGCAGATACGTAGTCACAAACCTCGACAGAAACTGGAATGCTTACACTTGAATGAAAGAGCATGGAAAGAGGAACACGATGCATTTCTAATACAAAATCGGATTACCCAATCATTAGAAAAGTTGATTACAAGTTGGAGTTGCTTGGCTGATTGAGCGTATGTACATAGAGCTGCTTTTTCCAAAAGATAAGCCTCCCTTTCATACTAAGGTTATTATCTTTTAAACCTAGGGCTTTCTAAATGGCCAATGGCCGGCTCACACGGGCCTTTACAGATATCATGACAGAATTACAGCTCAGGGAGTCGACCTGCTACTTTGGAATCAAGATTTACACATAGTATAACTGTACTTGCTTGAAAAAATAATAGAGTACAAATATGGTATCCATCAACCAGGTGGGCCCGTCCCGCTAGGTGGGCGTTCGTATGCTGAATTGGCCAAACACATGTCAATGAAAATATTTCATTATTTGGACCTAAATGTGGTTTATGTTCACATTCTATTATGGTTCAAATCTTTTAGCAGGGCCACCTAGTAACTGTTCCGTATAGCCTCTTATGAATTGCTAGGATTCAACATGGAAAGTCTTTTTTAGTTTTTTTTAAACAAAAGCTATTTACATCTCTATTCCCTCAAGTTTCATGTATACTATGAGAATGAACTAAACCGTGAACATTGGAAAGTACAAACCATTCCAATCATGAAAATGCAGGTTTTGATGGGCCCTAGGGTTTAGCAAAGGCATGTCTATAGCCTCATGCAAATGCATGCCTTTGATAGCTGATGAATCTTCTTAGGCACAATCAATGCAATATCTCTATGAATTTCATTATGGATCTACCAACCACCATTCAAGGACATAACTCTATATGGGCGATTGTAGTAGGTTAACTCTGTGAGTTTATTCCAAACAAGTCCACTATTGAAACTCTTAACCAAGCTGTTTGTTGATACTCGGTATGGATTATATGGATTGTCTTTACATGATTGGGCACACATACCAAAGCTATTTTTTGAATATTCGTATTATAGTAATCCAGAGGATGGGTAGACTGAACGTGCTACTCAAGTGCTAGGGGATATGCTAAGTGTGTATGTTAGCAAGAAGCAATCTAATTGGGAATATTATCTTTCTATTTTGGATTTTGCATATAAAAGTCCAAAGCATGTTACAAAGAGGTTTGGTCCCTTCAGGTTTCTTTATAGTCATATGCATATACTGAAAATTATTCATCCAAATGTTTGACAATCACAAGAAGTATGCTAATGAGAAACATCAGCAAGTCATTTTCATGGAAGGTGAAGAGGTATCCTTACCTATTCTAGAATATTTAGAAAGTCCAAAAACTAGTCCTACGTGTAAGTTATCTCCTAAATATTGTGGCCCATTTAAAATAAGAGAATTGAAGATATGGCTTGCAAACTTACTTTAAATGTGCACTCTCACATTCATCCACTTTTTCATGTAATACATTTGCATTAACACTTGCATAGGGTCGTACGACAATGTGATCAAAATTTGTTCAATTTCATTGAACTTCCAACCCAGTTGAACTCAAGCGCATTCTAAACTATCACGATCTACGTACTCATCATCATGTGCGCCACCACGCATTAGTTAAGTGGAAAGACCAACCTGAAAAAGGTGCCACTTGGGAAAACGTTATTGTCCTTAAGAAGAAAATACACTACTTCTGTTTTCAAGGACAAAAACACTTCTCCAAGGGGTAAGTAATGTGAGGCCAAGGGTAGTAAGGCTAGTGGCACGACTTGATGGAAAATCGGCATGGGGGCTTGTCTCTAAGTATAGGCAGGGATGGCTGGGTGGAGAGTGTGGTTTCCCAGATCCCATTGGCCTTTCATAACACAATAATTTTGCATTACTTTTAGGACTAATATAGGTCTTGGGCTTACTAGAAACACTAATTGAAGGAAAAATGAATTAACCTTTTCCCCTTTTGGTTGAGCAATGCTCCCATGTTTCACTAGTTTGAGCATTTACATACACTAATTTTGCATTTTCACACTAAGTACACACTTAGTTATATTGATTTGTGTGTGTACTTGACCTTGGTACTTGATTAACTAACTATTCACTAATTTTCACTATCCTTACTAAATTTTGGATGATCTTGATGTGACATTTGCACATTTTGATGCTTGATTTGACTTTGTCTGCTTGCAATTTGAGATTGATGGAATTACATATAGTATGCATCAAATGTTGTGATAAGGATAACACCTCATTGCCTTATATATTGGTGGCCTACCTATCCACACTAGCCCACAACCGCACATAGGCTCTTTGGCCCTGGGCGCCCTCTCCCAAACCCTGAACATTTCATGTAGAGGAAAATGAATATATTGGTGCACAAACTTTGTATACTTTGTTGTATCTTTCCAATTACTTTCTACATTAGCTCTATATTATATAGACCACAATGCATTTGGCGACAATCTAGCTCCCCAAAGATGCAAACACACTTTGCCTCTTCGTAGGGTATTTAATCATTTATTCCAAAGGTGAGTTTGTGCCAATTTGAGGATCCTCCTTTCTATGACAACTTTTCCATTCTCTTTCACAACCATACACTACAAGAGATGGTTCACTTTTGTAGCCTTCTAGGCTAGTCTAATTTCCAACAACTATGGGATTTACGAATGAATTATTACACGATAGCTAAGACAAAAATCCCATGCTACAAGCCTCCATTTGCTCTCCATGCATTAATCTACAATTATGACACATAGTTAGTCAACCGCTAATGCATGATAGTAATCAAGTAAAAGTATACAAGTACAACTATTCACTAATCACATATAAGGGGTCTCACGTGTTTACCATTACCCATGGACCATTTACAGTGACCATCCATGCAATATTTCCAAGATCATGGAGAGTGAATGGACAATTTCTTAACACTGGCCACGGGAATTCTTGATGGGCATCCTCTCTTTAATGTCATCACTCGAAACATGTTAATTGTAGGATATGTCCAACATGGATGTGATAAGGAAGCTTTGGGTTGTTATAACATAATGATCGAGGAATGCCTTTCTCCAAATGAATTTGCCTGCCTATATTTGAACCTTGAAGGACTATGGCTTTATAGAAAAGATGTAGTGCTTGGTGGTAGTTTGTTGGATATGTGATCCAGATGTGGGGCCCTTAAAAAAGTACAAAAGGTTCTTGATGACATTTTTTTCTTAAATGTTATTTTATGGAATGCATTGATTGCATGATATGCCATGGCAAGGAAGCTTTATGCTAGGGGAGCTTGGAAGGGTGCATATAAGCCATTATTGTGCAAACATGTTGACAAAAGTGGTTAACATGGAGAAGTTGAGCTTTTGCTTATCTTCAATTGGTATTCAAGGATAACATGCTGACTGCTTCTTTGAAGGCTTAGTAGGAGAGTTACCTCCTTCACAACCTGAAGATCATACGATTGATTTGATTCCAGGAAGTACACCGCCAAATCAGTCACCCTACTGAGTTGGCCGAGCCCAAAATGAAGAAATAATGAACCAGATAAAATAACTTTTATTTCTTCCGTTTCCTCAACCTCAGGAGGTTCCTAAGCAATAGGCTGACTTGGGAGGCGTTTTCACATATGGCAAGCATGGAAAGCATTGCGGATCTTCCAATCAGATGGTAGCTCTAATTGGAACGTCACATCATTCACCTGGTCAATTGTCTTAAACGGCTCATCATAATGATTGGAAAGTTTTACCACTTTCTCTTTATGAGTTGCTTGTTTCTTTAGTCTTGCCTTCTCAAACTTGAGTAAGACTAAAAGACCGACTGTTAAGTCGAGATTACTTCTGTGCTTGTTTGAAGCTTTTTTATGTTTTTCTTGAGAGTGCAAAATTTCTCTCTTAACTTGCCCGTTGGACACACTCTAGCCGCAATTAGTTATGCCTGCGCCTTGAAGGCATGTGGCCTTATTGACATGTGTGACATAATTCAGAATGAGATTGCTAGTCTAGGGTTGGGTGGAGGAAGATGTCCTTTTTTTAGGTGCTTTGGTTGATATGTATGCCAAATATGGTGCTCTCCTGAAAGCACAAAAAGTTCTTGATTGGCATCCTCTCTAGGATGGCATCTCTTGGGGAACGTTGATTGCCCAACATGGATGTGACAAGGAAGCTTTGGGTTGTTTGACCAGATGCCAAGGGAAGGCCTTTCTCCAAGTGCAAGCACCTATGATTGCAACTTAAAAGCGTGTGTCTCTACACAAGATCTTCATATGGGTGAGAGAATTCATGGTGAGATGGCCAGTCAAGCATGATTGGAGAAACATGTTGTGCTTGGCAATGCCTTGGTGGATATGTATACAAAATGTGGTGACCTTACGACATCACAATTTTTTGGATATGATTTCTATGAGAAAAGTTGTCTCTAAGAGATGAGGATATGCCTAACATTGGTATGGCAAGGAAGCTTTGGGTTCTTTTAACCAGATGCAAAGTGAGTGTTTTGCCAAATGAAGTCTCTTGGAGCTCTTATAGAAGGATATGCTGAGCACTGAGGAAACTCTAAACTGTTTTTGATGGATGCAATGCAAGGACACCTCCCTAACTACAATCACTTTTCTTAGTGTGCTCAATGCATGTAGTTCTCAATGGGTCATTGTCTAACCCTTTTACACTACAAAGGTCAATTAGGCAAGGTTGACCCTTAGCTTCCCTACTGTTTGCTATAGCTATGGGTGGACTCACCTACCTCATTGATGGCAAAACTATCAAAGGTCTTATCAAGGCATCTCCCTCCCAAACACAAACATGACCCAATGTCCCTCACAAAGATGGAGACTTTTCTAAACAAGACCAAGTATGACATGAAATGGGCAAAAGAAGGTGGGGTGCCCACCCCGATGTGACAAGGGCCTTAGCTTGCATGTTGCAAACAATAACTGGTGATTGTAGGTAAAAAAGATTCTTTCTGCGTTGAACGTGTCTGACGACCGACACTATCCGTGTAGGGAGAAAGCACATGCGCTTGTTGTTGTTACGGGTGTGCCCGGGACACTCAACGTGACACCTTCACCAAGAAGCTGAGGGTCTACAACTTAGAGCACACGGGTTGGGAGGCTCGTGTCTAGATGACTTGAGTCCCCTTTGGCGGCTCGTCCAGAAAACGGCCTGAGATCACTTATAGCTCTTGGCACCGCGCGTTTGAAGTTTAATTTGAGTGCGAAAGTGTCTTTCGGATCATGTTGAGGGAACAAGGCTATTCAAGCCTTGAGCGCATATCTAAGAGGTCCCTCGGGAAATCTCTCAAGCCACTTTGGGCGAACTTGAAAAATAGCCGAAAATGCACCTGACCGCCGCCTTGGGCCGAGCCAAGCTGAATCTGTCGACAGTCGTCGATCGCGAATGAGGAGCACCTCGGGTGCACGTTTGTGAATGTGCATGGATGATCTCAAAGAGGAAATCGAGGTCTCCACGTGGAGTACCTAAACGTCCAAAACGGACAACCCGTTCGCGTGTAGCACCAAGCCGACGCTCGCCGATGAGACCCACCAACAAAGAGCCGACGGCCCCGAAACTAAGTCTATGGAGTGCCCGTGTGAGATACCTCCACTTTGTGAAATGAAGGGGAACACTCCCGTTACCGGGCTCTCTCATACCCAATCACACGTCCGTAGTAGCCAAATAGGGAGTTGAGGAGAAAATGAAGGTCAGGACTATGCCCCATCGTCTGTCGTCCCGTGGCCCCGAGCCGTGGTTTGCCAAGATCGGGTGGTCACGTCCCACCGTCCCCTCAGGAGCCTCTGCTTGAGCGGAGCTCAACATACACCCTCCCCTTAGAGAACTCTCGTCCCAAGAGTAGCATTGTTGGGGTAGGAATCTCCCGGGGTAATGTTTTGGAGGGTGTAGAACGTCATGCGTTTAATTGTTCCTAAATGGGTTGCATGAGCAGTCTTATCGAGAAGGTAGTGTCTATCTCAAACAATCATGCTGGTTCAAAGGCAGAAAGTTGTGACTACCAAGTCCACTTAGCACTTTTGATGGGACTGATAGGGTAAGAATTTAGATAGAGTGGCATAGACCACGTTGCTGCGTTGATCCATGCCGAGGAACCTGTCTGTTCCAGATATTATACCTGATGCTACAATGATGATGCAACACTCGTCTTGGGTGTGAGAACCAAGTTGTGTTGATTCCCACTGCTTCTTTGAAAGCTGGTTCCTTCCTGAATGGTGATGAAGGTCCACTTTGCGATGAAGCTTGGTTGATTGCTCGGCAGTATTATGCGGCTACCGAAAAGATTTGCTAGTCCTTCACTACTCCATGGAGAGTAAGTGGGTCCTTGGGCTTAGCAGATTCTTGAAGATTTGGCCTTTGGACTTTCCTTCGTGAAGCACTTACTTGAGTGCTCTTATAGACCTTGAGTCTTGATCTGGGCCTTACATGCTAGAGAAGTAAGGTATGTGTACGAGTCGTCTTCTAGACTTATTGAGCGTTGATCACCCCGTCGACCAAATAGATGAAGTCTATGTGATTTCTCTTTACCATACCAAGTCAAGGAATTTGTGAGAATTGCCGCCCGACGAGGAAACTCCCATTGATTCCTTGAAACTTTGACATACTTCAAGACTCGGTTGAACCTGAATGTTCTGATCCGAGTCTTGCAAACTTGAGGGCAAGACTTGAAGTAGGTAACTTGTAGAGAAGAAGATGGCCAATCCGCTTCTGTCCTTGCTCACTGCTTTAAGCTTGTCTTGAGTTGAGCCTGAATGCTCAGATGTATATGTCCTACTCTTGAAGAACTTTGACTTTCTCTTCACAAACTTGCTTTCGTTAGCCACCAAAAACAAACCTGAGAATCACTCAGCTTGGGTCTTCGCGTTTTTCCTCGCTTGGATCCACTGTGATCCTAATTGAAGGGTTGCGTGCGGTTTGAAGAAGAGGGTTGATGGTGGATCATCCTCTCGAGCCCGATGTGAACACACCACATACCTTTCTTGTTAGGTCTATGTCGCACAATGACTCGACATATCCTTGAGCCGGTCTTCTGCTGAAGATGAGCCCACTCTGATTGTCCTGATATTGGCTTTGGTTCATGAGCGATGCTATCCTTCATGACTGTCACTACGGGAGGCATCACTCAACCTCCGGCCTTCTTGTGAGGGGGCCTTCACCATGTGGCCCTTGCGTTGAGCCGTCTTTATGGGGGGACTATCCCCGAATCTTTGTGCTTGAAAAAGATGTATGACTCGCCTGCGCAGGCCTCCTGCTTCGTTGTGGTGCCCGGTCCACCACCTCTGGGTCGTCTGGCTTCGATTGGGTGCATGAACTACTCGCTCGTTACCCAATTTCGCTGTCTCTTTTGCACAGTCCACCCAAGTCGATTTGGGTCCCCAGCTTGCCCGATGATAATCTTGAAGGTGCTGCAGGAAGCGCGTGCGAGTGCAAGTGCGAGAGAGAGAGAGAGAGAGAGAGAGAGAGAGAGAGAGAGAGAGAGAGAGAGAGAGAGAGAGAGAGAGAGAGAGAGAGACCTGCTTTGGGTGGAGCGCAAGCAACCTTATCCTATTGCATCTCCTTATTCTTTTGTATTAAAGAATAAGTGTATACATAGGTTAAGTAAGTAGATGGGTTAGTAGTAAGTGGGATGTCCGGCCAGCTGGCCTGAATCCCAACAAACTCCCACGTAAAGGCCAACACAGCCCAAGTGACCTGGTATGTACAATCGTGAAGCAATATAGTGGCTTCAACCTATACCCATCAACTCACTGAAATGTGTAAACCGCTCCAAAGCTAAAACTTTCGTCAAAGCATCTGCTGGGTTGTCTTCAGTGTGTACCTTGACCAAATCAATGAGCTTTTTGGCCAAGAAATCTCTCACGAGATGATACTTGACTTCAATGTGTTTCAATTTGGAGTGAAACACAGGATTCCTTGCCAATGCAAGAGCACTCTGACTATCACAATATATCACTGGAGTCTCATCAATGCCAAGATTTTTGTACAAGCGAGATAACCATACAGCCTCTTTACTTGCATCCGACAGTGCAATGTACTCTGCTTTTTTAGTGGAAGACGACGTACAATCTTGAAGACATGACCTCCAAGATATTGCTGCTCCAGCAAATATGAAAACATAGCCAGATGTCGATCTCCTATTGTCAACACAACCCGCATAGTCTGCATCCGCATAACCCACGATGGATGCATCACTGTTCTTGAAGCGTAAAACACCTGCGAACCGTACCTTTGAGGTACCTAAGAATGTGATTCACTGCTTCCCAATGCTTGCTACCAGGATTTGCCATATATCCGCTCACCACTCCCATTGCAAAAGCAATGTCTGGCCTTGTGGCTACCATAGCATACATGAGACTGCCCACTACTGCCGAAGAATATGGTACCTTATCCATTTCTACTCTCTCAGCATCACATTTGGGTGCATCTTTCTTGCTGAGTTTCAAGAATGCCTACATTGGGGTACTCAATGCTTTCCCTCCTGCATATTGAAACGCTGTAAAACTTTCTCAATGTATGTTTCCTGAGATAACTCAAGAATACGACGTTTGCGATCTCTTTTGATTCGCATGCCAAGAAAGTGTGTAGTATCCCCCAAATCTTTCATTGCAAAATTGTTGCTAAGTGTTTTCTTCAACTTGGCAATCTTCGCAATGGATTTCCCAGCTATTAGCATGTCATCAACATACATAACTAGAATGATCATCGAGTCATCATCTAGCTTTCTTCTGTACAAGGAGTGATCCTCTTCGCTCCTTTTATACCCTTGAGACCTCATACATGCATCAAATTTATGATACCACTGCCTTGAACCCTGCTTTAAGCCATAAAGTGCCTTTTTGAGCTTACATACTAGCTCCTAACGAGATGCGTTCTCCTGAACAAACCCTTCAGGATGCTGCATGTAAACATCCTCATCGAGATCCCCGTGAAGAAATGTTGTCTTCACATCCATTTGGACAAGTTCCATGTTCTCAATCGCTACAAGACCAAGTATGGTTCTAAATGTTGTCATCTTGACCACAGGTGAGAAGATTTCATCAAAATTGACTCCCTTTTGCTGTTTGAACCGTTTGGCTACAAGTCTAGCCCTATACTTTGGATTTGGATCACCTGAGGTAAATTTCTTTTTGTAAACCCATTTGCAAGGTAAAGCTTTCGCATCATTTGGCAGTTCTACCAAGTCCCAAGTGTCATTAGCCAGAATCGAGTTATACTCAGATTCCATAGCCTGCTCCCACTTCACCACATCATTCGTCATCATGGCTTCTTCGTAGCAGCTTGGCTCACCGTAATCGGTCAACATGATGTAATCAAGACCACAAGTGCCAAAAATTTCTGGAACACAAGAAGAACTTGATCTTTATGTTTCAAAGGATATGCCCACACCTTTTGAGTAGAGTCATCTATGAATGCCACAAAATAACTAGCCCCCCCTAGAGATTTGGTTGACATAGGACCACAAATATCACTATGTACTAAATCTAGAGTTCAACTCGCTTTTGACCCAATGGTAAATGAACGGACCTAGTCTGTTTGCCATAGATACAATGCTCACAAACAAGAAAGTCAACATAAGACATGACAGATAAGTAGCCAAAATGAGTCAGAGTTCCACGAATCATTGCCAAATCTCATGTTGTAGCCCAAATCATCAAGCTGACCAACAAAAATCAAGCTTTTAGTCAACTTGGACACATGTCTGACATTACATAAAGTAAAGTGCGTGCCATTTCTTACATGCAATTTGACGTTTGCGACACTCTCAATGTCTAGTTCACAAGCATCACCAAGTCTCACTTTGCCACAAGAGTGAGAATAAGTAGAGAACCACTCTCTATGTGGTGTCACATGGAAACTAGCACCATAATCTACTATCCAATTCTGTGCATACTACGCATCTTCTGTAATAACAAGAGCCTCGACAGGTAGATATGCTCTGAAGAACAATACGTCAGAGGTAAGTGGCATAACAACCGCTCGAAGAGTCTCTACAATAGGAGCACTTGAAGACTCTAGCACATTGATCTCCTCTAACTTTACTTTGCCCTTGTTTGAATCATCAAACTTAGAAGTGTCACCGGATTGTTTATCCTTCTTGTTTTACTGCCATTTCCTGCAATCCTTCTTCACATGCCCTTTTTTATGGCAGTGATAGCACTCAACATTACGCATAGAACCCGAGACTTATTGCGTGAGCCCCCACGTTCCTTGCTTTTGGCACGACTTTGAGTGCGACCCCTCTGCCTATCACTAGCAACATACGCATCACCATCCTTCTTGCCTTCGAGAGATTTCCTGCGAATCTACTCGATAAATAGACTCCCAAGAACGTCATTGTAAACTAGATCGGTACTAGGTGCTGAGTTGCTAATCGCAGTACAGAACGTATCCCAAGACGAGGGTAAACTGCATAGCAAGAAGATACATTTGATTTCCTCATCGAAGACCAAACCCGAGTGGTCAACTGAGTGAAAATGATATTGAACTCATGTGAGTAGAAATACTCACATGAGAGAGACAGATTACTTAACGGAGAGAGACAGATTTACATACACGAGATTATAGAGAGAGAGAGAGAGAGAGAGAGAGAGAGAGAGAGAGCGAGAGAGAGTGTACACACGATATACGCGGTTCACCCAATGTGGGCTACGTCCACGGGAAAGCAGCCACTCAATGGCTTTAGTACTTCAAAACAAGAAGTAGTTTACAAAGGGATTATACCCTTAATGGAGCTCCCGCCTTGCTTTACTCTCACCACCTCACACTCACCTTGTTGCATCAACTTCACACTATGAAATGTGTGTAGAAATGGCTTCCTTTTATAGGCCAAAAGGGCGAGGGCAGCCCTTTTGGCCTATAAAAGGAAGCCATTTCTACACACATTTCATAGTGTGAAGTTGATGCAACAAGGTGAGTGTGAGGTGGTGAGAGTAAAGCAAGGCGGGAGCTCCATTAAGGGTATAATCCCTTTGTAAACTACTTCTTGTTTTGAAGTACTAAAGCCATTGAGTGGCTGCTTTCCCGTGGACGTAGCCCACATTGGGTGAACCACGTATATCGTGTGTACTCTCTCTCTCTCCCTCTCTACTCTATAATCTCGTGTATGTAAATTTGTCTCTCTCCATTAAGTAATCTACTCAATTATCTATTTAGCTACGTCTTATTTCCTAACAACTGGTACCAGAGCAAGGTTTGCTCGTAGCTAAATTATTTCAAGGAAAGGATTCCTTGAATTGAGTGGGAGTTATGGCGGAGGAAGGGAAGCTCAAGATTGAGAAGTTCAACGGCAAAAACTACCAACATTGGAAGATGCAAATTGAAGACTATCTCTACCAGAAGGACCTCTATTTGCCACTAGACGGTCTTGCGAAGAAGCCCGCAACAATGGCAGATGAAGCATGGATTGTCCTTGATCCAAAGGCACTGGGAACAATCCGGTTAAGCTTGGTGTCAACGGTGGCCTTCAATGTTTCGGAGATGAAGACCACGGAGGACTTGATGAAGTCACTTAACGACTTCTACGAGAAACCATCGGCATCCAATAAGGTATTTCTTATGAAGCGCTTGTTCAATCTAAAGATGGCAGAGAATGGTTCAGTTGTAGAACACCTAAATGACTTTAACACAAACATAAGTCAACTTCGATCGGTGAAAATCAATTTCGATGACAAAGTGCAAGCTCTCCTTATACTATCATCTCTATCAGATAGTTGGGATAGCCTTGTGATGGCTGTAAGTAATTCTATCTCTGGTACAAATACTCTTAAGTTTGATGATGTTGTGGGTATTCTCCTAAGCGAGGAAATACGAAGGAGAAGCACAGGAGAATCATCAAGTGCTGCATTGTCAGTGGAAACAAGAGGAAGGCCTAAGGAGAGGTTCAAAAGCCAAAAGAGTCGTGATTGCTCAAGACGGAGCAAGTCACGCACAAAGTCAGTTCTTGAATGTTGGAACTACGGCAAGAAGGGCCACATCAAGAAGGATTGCTGGTCCAAGAAGAAGAAGGAGACCGAGTCTCAAGACAACAAGCCAACATCGGAGGCCAATGTGGCAGGTAAAGTAGAGCAAGATGCTCTAATTCTCTCATTAGACAATGTGTCTAATTCCTGGATAGTAGATTCCGGGGCTTCATTCCATGCGACAACACACAAGCAACATTTCCAAGACTACACCAAAGGTAATTTTGGGTATGTATACTTGGGAGATGATGAAGCTTGTGAGATTGTCGGCAAAGGTACAGTTTCTGTCAAAACTGCTAACGGAAATGAATGGAAGCTTAAATATGTTAGGCATGTTCCTTCTCTTCACAAAAATTTGATCTCTACAGGACAATTGGATGATGAAGGTCACAACATTGCATTCGGAAACAAACTGTGGAAGATCTCAAAGGGATCTTTGGTGGTTGCCAAGGGAGAAATGTTGAAGATGATGAAACAAGAAACAGAAGGAAGACAGCAACTCAGAGTAGGAAGAAGATGGAGAAGGAGAAGACACAGAGCTTGTGTACGAGATCTCTGTAGTCTCTCTCTCTGTATTGGAATAATAATTGTTATACAAACTCAGAGCTACAAAGCTTATATGAAACCCTAAGAGATAAGGTGTCCTTTCACACCAGATGTCCAGGGGGAAAAACCCAGTGGGAGAAAAGTGCCCCTGGTGAAGCGCGTATACACCCTAACACTACTACATGTCTACAAATCCCCCCTGTAGTGATAGTGTGAATCCGTACAAGGTAGCAGATCATCATGTGTATGAGAGTAAGCCCAAAGCTTTTCGAAAAGCTTCAAACTTTTCTCGTGATAACGCCTTCGTAAATAGATCTGCAATGTTATCCTATGTAGGACAGTAAGTTAGTGTGATCTCCCCTGCATGTAGCCTTTCCCTGACATAGTGGTAGTGAACCTCTATGTGCTTTGTTCTTGCATGAAATACTGGATTCCTTGCAACTGCCATAGCACTCTGACTGTCAGTGAAAATGGTAGTGGGTGCCTGTTGACACTCACAAAGATCTGCCAATAACCTGCGTATCCATACACAATCAACTGTTGCCGTGAAAGCTGCCCTGTACTCAGCTTCACAAGTTGATGTAGCCACTGTGGGTTGCTTCTTGCTTAGCCAAGATATACATGCATTTCCCAAGAAAAAACAATTGCCACTTGTGGAATGTCGTGTGTCAAAATCACCAGCCCAATCTGAATCGCTGTAACCAAGAAGCTGCATAGAACTGTGCTTTCCATACATATCCCCCCTTGGAAAGAACATGGCAAGATTAGGGGTACCTGAAAGGTAACGAAGTATGCGCTTCACAGCCTGCCAATGATGCATACCTGGGCTGTGCATAAATCTGCTTGCTTGTGAAACCCCAAATTGAATGTCTGGACGAGTGTTGCCTGCCAAATATATCAAGCAACCAACCGCTGCTGCATAAGTATGTACATCAAAAGGTTCTCCAGCATCATGCATGCTCAACTTTGATCCAGTTTCTACGGGTGTAGAGATTGGCTTACAATTTTGCATACCAAACTTGTCCAAAATTTTATGCAAATATTTTGCCTGCAACATGTATATGCCATCCTCTGATTGCACAAACTGAATACCCAAGTAATAATGTAGCAAACCAAGATCAGACATCTCAAAGGTTTTTCTCAAAGCATCTTTAAACGCTTCAATTTCATCTGCACTATTGCCTGTAAGAAGCATATCATCCACATAAAGTGTTAGCATAATGAGAACTCCATCTCTCTTTTTGACATACAAAGTACTTTCTGTTGGACTATTCTGAAATCCCTGGCCAATCAAATAAGTATGTATCTTCTCATACCATGCTCTTGGAGCCTGTTTGAGACCATACAAAGCTTTACGCAATCTACATACCTTTTGCTCTTGACCTTTTACAACAAAACCACTTGGTTGACTTACATAAACTTCTTCCTGCAAATCACCATTCAAAAAAGCAGTCTTGATATCCAACTGATGCACTTTCCAACCATGATGAGCAGCAATTGCAACTAGTGATCTAACTGTGGACGCACGAGAAGTAGGAGCAAAGGTTTCATCATAATCTATGCCTTTCTGTTGCGCATAGCCTTTTGCCACAAGCCTTGCTTTGTACCTGTCAATAGTACCATCTTGTTTCCTTTTTACCTTAAAAACCCACTTTGTACCAATAGGCTTTTTACCTGTAGGCAAGTCCACTAGATCCCATGTATGATTCTTATGAATAGAATCAATTTCTTGCTGCATAGCATCTTTCCACTGAACACACTCTAAAGCTTGTTCAAATGAATCAGGCTCATCTGCATCACAAAGAGTGCTAAAGCAAGCCAAATCTACTTGCTCTCTGCCAAAAGTAGTACCAGCACGTGTTTTTCGTGGCAACGGTGCATCCAACTTGCTATCCTGCAAAGTTTTCTGAACCCATTTAGGTAAGGTTCTTTCTTCCCTGAGAACTTCTTGCTCTTCACGCACAATTTTCTCTACATCATGAGGTGTCACATGCTGATCAAAAGATTGATCAAGATTATCAACCTGTTGTGAATCTTGATTTTCCACAAAAGAAGGAAGCAAACCTTCAAATACATCATGTGTCTGCATATGAGGTACATCAAAAGCAACCATAGGTTGAGCAGTAGTTTCTGCAAAAATTACATCACGACTTTCAAAAATCTTGTTTGTAGCAGGATTGTAAAGTCTATAACCTTTACTTCCACTACTGTACCCCACAAATATACATTTGATTGCCTTATCATCAAGCTTCCCACGTAACTGCTGAGGGATGTGAGCATAAGCAAGACAACCAAAAACACGAAGATAACTGACTGAAGGTTTTTTGTCATACCAAGCTTCATATGCAGTAATGGTCTTCAAGGCACGAGTAGGACACCTGTTTAAAACATGTGCTGCACAAGCAACTGCCTCCATCCATAGTTTATGAGGCAAACTCTTAGCCTTGAGCATACATCTAGCCGTCTCCATTAAAGACCTGTTCTTCCTTTCTGCAACACCATTCTGTTGTGGTGTGTATGGCATAGTGCATTGGTGTTTAATGCCTTTCTTTCCCAAAAAATCCTTAAATGCACCTGACATGTATTCACCTCCTCGATCGGTACGAAGAGTCTGTACTTTGCAACCTGTTTCATTTTCAACCATGGCGACATAATGTTGAAAAACTACAAACACATCTGACTTTGCTTTGAGTGGATACACCCAACAAAAC
This sequence comes from Adiantum capillus-veneris, assembly GCF_014529385.1. NCBI lineage: Eukaryota > Viridiplantae > Streptophyta > Polypodiopsida > Polypodiales > Pteridaceae > Adiantum > Adiantum capillus-veneris. Next base: position 156,299,989 of record NC_140935.1, read on the forward strand.
CTGGAAAAGTCATCAATGAAGGTCACAAAATAAAGGCTGTTTCCTATAGATGGCGTCCTCATAGGACCACATACATCACTGTGTACAAGCTGCAACTTTCGTGTCGCTCTAACTGAACCATCCTGCGAAAATGCAAATCTGTGCATCTTTCCAAGAACGCAACCTTCACATACATGTCTTGGTGGCATCTCCAATAAAGACAAATCATGCACCATATTATGACGTTGTAAAGTCATCAAACTGCCATAACCAACATGCCCAAATCTAGCATGCCACAACTCAGCATCCTGCATGGCCTGAGTCTTTGTTTCTGCAATACATACCTGAATCTGCTTTTCATAACGATCTAGCACAAATAGTCCATTTTCCAGCGTAACTGTAGTGATAAGAGAATAACCATTCTCTCGATCTCGTACAACACATCTGTCATCCTCAAAAATGACCCGAAGACCATTTTTTGCAAGAGAGGATACAGACAACAAATTCTTCTTGATCCCTGGAACATATAAGACATCTGGCAAGCATAAATCTGAACCATCTGAAATGGTAATCAAAATCTTACCAACGCCTTTGATTGGATAAGAAGCATTATTTGCACATGTCACCTTCTTTCCTGCTGGAGCTGCATCCAATGAACAAAACAAATCCTTCCTTGAAGTAATATGCCTGGATGCACCACTATCAAAGTACCAAATCATTTGTGTCTTGTCAACACTGTAAGCAGAAAAATTTGAACATACTACAAAAGCATAAGAATCCTGCACAAAGTTTGCAGACTCTTCTTTAGCTGTAGAAGAATCACCAGAAGCTGAAACAACCAAACTTGACTCTTTCTTCTTTTCTTTAGCAATTCGCTTTTTACACTCACTAATGTAGTGACCAGGTTTCTTGCAGTAGTGACATTTACCTTTCTTCTTGGACTTGTCGGAATCACCTTTAGACTTCTCTGAAGATTGTCCTGCACTAGACTTGGAGTAATGAGCACTCTCTTTACCCCTGTTTTTGTTTTGTACAACAAGAGCATGATCCATACCATCCACCTGTAAAGACTTGTTCTTACGTGATTGATCCTCCTGCAATAGCAAAGCCACTAACTCTTCAAAATGAAGAGGGTCAGGATTAGCTCGCAAAGACAGAGTCAAAGAAGTCTGAAAAGTCAAATAAGATGGTGGTAGTGAATTGAGTGTTTTGGAAACCAAGTCCTTCTCTGGAATCACTTCATCAATGCTAAGCAATTGCTCTTTAAGATCCCTGATTTTTGTAAGATGCTCGACAATATTGTCACCTTCGTCCATCTGTATTTTGTCAAGTTGTTTCTTCAAAAACTCTATTCTGGCAGCGTTTCTTCCTCCAAACATAGCTTGCAGAGTGTTCCAAGCATCCTCAGAAGTTCTGCAAGATCTGATATGTGGTGTGATTGTCCTCTTTATGGTTAAGGCAATCACAGCCATAGCCTGTGCATCTTTAGTATCCCATCTCTTTTGCTCTGGAGTGACTTGTGAGGGTCCTGCACCAACAGCTGCACCACGACCAGGCGTGGCAGGTGCAATGCTACCTGGACGAACTTCATCTCCAGATACATAATCCCACAATCCTTTACCAACCAAAACATTTTTGGCCATAAAAGACCAAAGAGAATAGTTGGTACCATCCAATTTGTCTTCGGATGTAAACGCACCAAAAATCTCTTTCTCCGTAGATTGAGCCATACTGTAGATGCACACAAGAGAGCAAAAGAACCTCCAAGAGATTCACAAATTTCCTCTCCAATCCAAGCAAAACTCTACACAAAATCTCAGCACAAAGCTAAGACAAGCTGCTTCCCAAAAGAACTGTTTACCTGAAGAAAATCTGTCAAAAAGCACACCCTCTTGATCTAAACGCCTCCGAAAAGTAACTTCTGCTACGCTGCTCAGAACAAAATTCTGAGGGCTCGAACGGCTTCGAAAGGGGGGTAAAACACCAGGTCGCCTGATCAGAATACTCCCGGAACGTCGAGGATGCTCCCGCGAACAAATTTTCTGAAAACTGTCTGAAAACTGCGATTGCGCGCGCGGACGCGAAAACGCAAGTAGAAGCTCTGGAAATCACCTTGCTCTGATACCAATTGTTGAAGATGATGAAACAGGAAACAGAAGGAAGACAGCAACTCAGAGTAGGAAGAAGATGGAGAAGGAGAAGACACAGAGCTTGTGTACGAGATCTCTGTAGTCTCTCTCTCTGTATTGTAATAATAATTGTTATACAAACTCAGAGCTACAAAGCTTATATGAAACCCTAAGAGATAAGGTGTCCTTTCACACCAGATGTCCAGGGGGAAAAACCCAGTGGGAGAAAAGTGCCCCTGGTGAAGCGCGTATACACCCTAACACTACTACATGTCTACAAGAAAAAGTCAGTACACTTTACTTGTGTACTGTTAGCACGCAACCTTCAGCTTGTGCAGCAACTACAGAAGTTGACAGTGCGGTGTGGCACTACCGACTTGGGCATATGAGTGCCAAAGGAATGCAAATCCTTCAAACAAAGAAGCTTCTACCAGGTTTGAAAGAAGTGGACTTAGAGTTCTGTGAAGATTGTGTTTATGGTAAACAAAAGAGGGTAAAATTTCAAAAATCAGGAAATGAAAGAAAAAATAAAAAACTTGAGTTGGTTCATTCTGATGTTTGGGGTCTTGCAAGTACACCATCACTTGGTGGCTCATTGTACTATGTAACATTCATAGACGATGCGACTAGAAAAACATGGGTTTATGTCATGAAGAATAAATCCGATGTATTTTCCATATTTCAAAGGTGGAAAGCCTTTGTGGAGAATGAAACAGGTACCAAGGTTAAATGCCTCAGATCTGACAAGAAGGCGAATATTATAGCCAAGCTTTTGAAAGCTTTTGTGCTAGCAATGGCATTCGGAGGCAAAGGACAACCCCAAGGACACCTCAGCAAAATGGTATTTCGGAAAGGATGAACAGGACAATCATGGAGCGAGAACAAAGCATGCGGCTACATGCAGGCCTACGGCTTGAGCTTTGGGCGGAAGCTATAAGTACGTCTGTGTACTTAATCAATCGGTCACCCTCAACGGCATTGGATGGGGGAGTTCCAGAAGAGGCATGGACAGGTAAACCGGTGAATTATGCATTTCTCAAAGTGTTTGGGTGTGAGGCTTTCATGCACATAGATAGAAGCCTAAGATCAAAGCTAGATGCAAAGTCCAAAAAGTGTTTCTTCATTGGCTATGGAGAAGGTGACTTTGGGTATCGCCTATGGAATCCTGAAGATGGTAAAATCTTAAGGAGTAGGGATGTAATTTTTAACGAGCAAAATATGTACAAAGATTACTTGGAAAGAAAACAAACAAAAGAAACAGGTGATGAGTACATGGAGCTTGAGGACGGTCAAGACTCAAGGACTGCAAACGGTGACAATGTGCAACAACGTCAACCAAATGAGGAGCCTCAATCTATTCCTCGAAGATCTATAAGAGCAAGTAGACCTCCAGAAAGGTTTGTTCCTTCCTTCAACCATCTCTTGATCTCAGATTCTGGAGAGCCGGAATCATACGAAGAAGCTATGCAACATGAATCCAAAGAAGAATGGACAAAGAGCATGCAAGTGGAGATGGACTCACTACATCGCAACCAAACATGGGAGTTGGTTGAGTTGCCTAAAGGTAAGCGGGCACTTCAAAACAAATGGGTGTACAAGCTGAAGGAAGAAGAAGGTGGGAAGAAAAGGTACAAGTCTAGGCTTGTGGTAAAAGGGTTTTCTCAAAAGAAAGGTATTGACTTCAATGAAATATTTTCTCCTGTTGTAAAAATGAACTCAATTAGGCTTGTCTTAAGCCTTGTGGCTGCTCATGATCTAAATCTCGAGCAAATGGATGTAAATACGGCATTCCCTCACGGTGACTTAGAGGAGGAAATCTACATGCTTCAACCAAAGGGGTATGAAGTAAAAGGTAAGGAGAAAATGGTTTGCAGATTAAAGAAGAGCTTGTATGGTTTAGAACAAGCATCAAGACTATGGTACTTGAAGTTTGATCGATGGATGTTGGCTCATGGATTCACAAGATGCAACTCGGATCACTGCGTCTACACGAAGAATTTGGGAGATGGGAAATTCATCATCCTAATGTTGTATGTTGATGACATGTTGATTGCAAGTGCTAACATGCAGGACATCAAAGACCTAAAAGAGGAGCTGTCTAAATCTTTTTCAATGAAAGATTTAGGTGCTGCAAAGAGGATACTTGGTATGAAAATATCAAGGGACAGGACGAAGAAGACAATAAAACTATCTCAAGCAGATTACATCAAGAAGGTACTAGAAAGGTTTGCAATGCAAAATGCAAAACCAATTTCTACACCTTTGGCTGGTCATTTTAAACTAACGAAGGATATGTGTCCAAAGACACAAGAGGAGATAGCCTATATGTCTAAAGTTCCATATGCTACAACAGTAGGTTCTCTAATGTATGCTATGGTCTGGACAAGGCCAGACATTGCACATGCAGTGGGAGTTATGAGTAGGTTCATGGACAACCCAGGTAAAGAGCATTGTCAAGCTGTGAAGTGGATACTTAGGTATCTAAAAGGGACAACAACAAATGCTTTGTGTTTTGGAGGAACTGATATTTTTCTAGAAGGGTATGTTGATGCAAATATGGCAGGTGACAAAGATACTCGAAGGAGCACTATTGGCTATGTGTTCACGGTTGGAGGCACAACAGTAAGCTGGGCTTCAAAGCTGCAGAAAGTGGTTTCACTTTCTACCACGGAAGCAGAGTATGTAGCAATGACGGAGGCAAGCAAAGAAATTTTGTGGCTTCACAGATTCTTAGAAGATCTTGGATTCAAACAAGACAATTGTGTCTTGTACAGTGATAGCCAAAGCGCTATCCATCTTGCGAAGAACTCAGCCTTTCATTCAAGGACAAAGCACATTGAGGTGAGATATCACTTCATACGCACTCTTTTGGAAGAGGGACATCTAAAGCTAGGAAAGGTGCATACAAGTGAAAATCCTGCAGACATGTTTACAAAGGTGGTCAACAAGGAGAAGTTGAGCTTTTGCTCATCTTCAATCGGCATTCAAGGATAAGAAGCCAGGATGGAAAGCAGTCACAGGTTTGGTTTGGAGATCAGTCTCCAAGTGGGAGATTGTTAAGTATGGAGCCTGATTTACCCTTGTAATTTTGTGTGGTAAAGCGCACATTTGTAAGGCCCCCATTATGAGGAGAAGCCATTGTGTGTAAAGGAAAATCACTCGTCGAAAACCAAAATTTTCACGGCCAAAAATCAGGGGCAACTTTAGGGGCCTCGGGGGCGGAAGCCCCCGAGACTTTTTTTCCCTCACCGGAATATTCCTTTTCGTCGGAATATTATGGCCGGCCGGCGGCCGGAAAGTGGTCGGAAAACAACCGTTGGTTGGCCGGTGGCCGGTGGCCGGTGGTCCGAAGTCAATGGCCGGTGGCCGAATTCAAAAGAGGACTTGTCTTCTCAAGGGCGGCCACACATGGGCGGATTGGAGGGTCCGATTTGGACTTATCTACACAAGGGCGGCTACACATGGCTGCCTCTCATGAGAGAGGGCAGCCCTTTTGGCCTATAAAAGGAGGCCATTTCTACACACATTTTATAGTGTGAAGTTGATGCAACAAGGTGAGTGTGAGGTGGTGAGAGTAAAGCAAGGCGGGAGCTCCATTAAGGGTATAATCCCTTTGTAAACTACTTCTTGTTTTGAAGTACTAAAGCCATTGAGTGGCTGCTTTCCCGTGGACGTAGCCCACATTGGGTGAACCACGTATATCGTGTGTACTCTCTCTCTCTCTCTCTACTCTATAATCTCGTGTATGTAAATCTGTCTCTCTCCATTAAGTAATCTACTCAATTATCTATTTAGCTACGTCTTATTTCCTAACACTTTTCTTCTCATAACTAGAACACAACTTATCCCATACATCTCTAGCAGTCCTTTCTCCAACTATAGTAAAGTACACAAATTCGGCCAAATGCTAACGGAGGGTAGATTTGGCCTTAGCATCAAGTCTCTCCCACTCAACATCTGTATAATCACCCTCTGGGCGCTTCATGATAGGATCCAGCTGGCCTTTTTGTATAAGAACATCTTGAATCTGCTCTTTCGAGATGGCAAAATTCGTCCCATCAAATTTCCAAATATGTAAATATCCTTTTCACCACTAGATGACATGGCTGTAAGCTAAAGATAATATGGCGATAAATACTGGTAATTTGAAAAAATTCGACTGAGTTTCCCCAGAAAAACTGACAGAATCTCAATCCAAAACCGTCACAAGAGATCAGTACCGCATCAAAAGTAATGCTCTCAAAGCATAAGACAGGCGCATCAACCACTAATTGTGTATATAAAGTCAAAAGCTGACCCAAGACTACCAACACGGCGTCAAATGCACCTAGCCCTCTCTATACATGTCCTATGGCGAGGCCACGAAAAAAGGGGTACTCCTGCAACCTGTATCACCGAAAGGATCTCAACATTCGAGAATCCCCCAACTCAAGAAAACCTCACGCTATCGACCCTCACAAAAGGTTATGCACAAGAAACTAGCCCAATCTCAGAAAGGGCCTCCGAACCGAGTCTCAGAAACGGTCGAGACTGCCAGAAACAAGCCAAATCGGCTCCACAAAAGGTACATATGGCAGTTTTTGCAACTCAATGTACATGCAGTGTCAAAAATACTGCAAGGTGTAGTATACGCGCTCAAACAGGCGCCAAACAAAATGTGCAAGCAGTAAACAAATCTCTGCGGGGAGTAAAACCGCTCTTAAAAGAGCTCAAGCACTATCAAAAGTGCCAAAACAATGCATATGCGCATCAAGTAGTCCCACTGAAATTTGTTCTGATGCTAAACACTACAACTTGCAAGAAACCTGTCCTGTATGTATGCAAGAACCTGTGAGGAGATGGATGCCTGAAAAACCCGAGACAATGTTGATGTCGAAAAGTGCTCCTAATCAACCCATAAACACCGTCTCAATAGCACATAATAGCCATAAAACTGCTATATACAATCCCAAAATAGTCTCTGAACAACCTGCACCTATGTCCTATACCTGTACCTGTACCTCTAGCAAAAGTGGAGTGGAGCATAGCTGGGATGAAGCTTTCGACTGCATGAACAACTTTGAAAGGGGGGTAAAACCCAAGAACGCCTACTGGAAACGCTCTCGGAACGCTGAATTTGCCGATGCCGAAATCGAAAACCTGTTTCACTTTTGAAAGTGCGCGCGCGCAGACGCGAAAACGTCAAGCACAAACCTCGCTCTGATACCAGTTGAAAGTGCCACAAGAAGCGTGTGTTAGTGCAAGTGCGAGAGTAGAGAGAGAGAGAGAGACCTGCTTTGGGTGGAGCGCACAACAACCTTATGATAAACACTGGCTGACGACTGGTTGTTGATGTTGTCTTACTTCAAGACACCGCATCTTTGAACTATCCCATTCCCATCCAGAGATACTAGCAGGATGAGCGACCTCGTCCCATTACGGGTGCTATAGAACTCGTGGCTTCGTTGTGCTCAATTTGATGATGATACATTTTGTGGTAGCATCCTTGTACATGTTGATTCGCTTTCCTCTAAAGCGGCTCTTTAATACAGTCCTTCGGTTCCCAATCCATGAGGGTGGAGTACTCCCCGCACGCCCTGCATCCAAAGCACAAACTGATGTTCTGATTTCACATGGGGGCTTCCTCGGTGAGCTCCACTTAGCTCAACTATTATGATGACCAAGGTTCCCAGGCCTAGGCCGATGAATTGCTTTGCTTCTCTTTCCTACCAGTGAATTCTTGAGCTGATGATGCCGTCCAAGCTTGTTTTCCATTCGGGTTCCCAAGCCCTCCTGGACAATCTGCACTTGCCGTCGATGTTTGTGTCAAGGATCACACTCCCTGTACATTCTTCATTGCATATACCATTTATGCTCTTGATGCTTTGATTGCATTTTCTAAAGGAGGGATAGCGTGTCACGCTGCCCGTGACCTTGCCACAGGGGTCTATGTGCATATGCTTTGCATTCTGATGATGAGCCACTATCACTATGACTCGTAGCCTGTGACACAGGTTTGAAGTGCCAATGCTAAATTCACCTCGTCATCCATGCTGTCTGCAGAGGCTGTATCTTTGATTGAGTCGGCCCCTTACCTTGAACCGCTTTGCCAAGCCATACCAATATGAGGTTGAAGCTCAATGGATGATGGTCACATTTGACTCCAGGTCCGCTTACCTCGTCACAAGGTACTTGACAACTCCTGACGAGCCTGATTGATGAGAAAGAGGGCCGATCCAATTGGTTCGCATGTTTGAAGGTGATCGATGAGGGGGACACTTAGCATTGTGCCTCCGATGATTGCCCGATGATTGGACGCTGATTTGCTTTCTTGATTCATGCTTGCTGATCATGGAGGGACTTTTCACCTAGAGCCCTTGCCGAAGAAAATTGGAGCCGACGTCTCTTGCCGACTGAGATACCCTTGTTGGGCATGTCTTCAATGTATTCCTTGAGCCACGAATGAGCATCTGCCGCCAGGCTTCCCACATTCCATTGAAGTCGTGTCACTTTGCAACCCTGGTCACATTCTTGGTGACCCAGTGCGTTTGCACTGCCAGCTCGTACCTTTCATAATTCATCTTGGCAGTAGATCTTGCGTACTTTGCTTATGATGTCCCGCCGTTGGCTGACGGGGATTTAGCTTTGATACCAAGTGTTACGGGTGTGCCCGGGACACTCAAGGTGACACCTTCACCAAGAGGCCGAGGGTCCGCAACTTAGAGTACGTGGGCTGGGAGGCTCGTGTGTAGCTGACTTGAGTCCCCTTTGGCAGCTCGTTGATGGGCTCATCCAGAAAACGGCTCGAGATCACGTATAGCTCGATGCGCGTGGGTGCCTTCTTGGCACCGTGCGTTTGAAGTTTAGTTTGAGAGCGAAAGTGTCTTTAGGATCATGTTGAGGGAACGAGGCTATTTGGGTCTTGACCGCATATCTAAGAGGTCCCTTAGGAACTCTCTCAAGCCACTTTGGGTGAACTTGAAAAATAGCCGAAAATGCCCTGGATCGCCTCGGGCCGCGGGCCAGGTTGAATCTGCCGACAGCTGTCAGTCATGAACGAGGAGCTTCTTGGACATGTATTCGTGAATGTGCATGGCTGATCTCGAAGAGGAAGTCAAGGCCTCTGCGTGGAGTACCTAAATGTCCAAAACGGACAACTCGTCCGCGTGTAGTGCCGAGCCGACGCTTACTGATTGAGACTCGCCGACGAAGAGCTGACAGCCCGAAAACGGGTCTATGGAGTCCCCAAGTGAGGCGGACTCCCCCGATACCTTCACTTTATGAAATGAAGGGGGACACTCGTGTTACCGGGCGCTCTCATACCCAATCACCGGTCCGTAGTAGCCAAACGGTGAGTTGAGGAGAAAATGAAGGTCAGGACTATGCCCTATCGTTCGTCGTCCCCATTTCGGATACATTTGTGTGCCCCCCGGCCCCGAGCTGTGGTTTGCCAAGATCGGGTTGGGTGGTCACGTCCCACCGTCACCCCGCACGAGCGGAGCTCAACAGTTGTATGTAGCCCCTGCAAGCGGTGTGTGGGACGGGGCTCTAAGAAAGCGACCCAAATGAAATTGGTTTTTCGAGATTTTTGCACAGCACGGTGGCAGCGTGCGACACTGCGACTCTTTTCTGCGAGCTCGTTGCCCTGTAACGGCGGCGATGCACGCACCTTTTTTATCTATTTCGGTCGGTCCTTCTCCTGCGTTGGACCCAACATTACTCTGCAATCTGCCCACAAGACTTGCTGCCCCCCTTTGTGCCGTGCTCGCTTCTGCAGATGGCGTCTCTTCTACCCCTATCAAAAACCCCCTCTCCTTCGTCACCACTGCCTCTCCAAACACGAAACAATGCAAGGACCAATGGCCTTCAGACAATGAAAGTGCCTTCGATTCTCCTCGCCGTCCAGAGCTCTTTGTAGATGTACCCGCACTGCGGCGCAAGAGAATTCCTTGCAGCTCACAAGCACAAACTCATGGCGGTGTTACTGCAGCACAAAGACTTATTTCTAAGTTTGATGATGAGGATAGTGACATAGAGGCGCCTCAAGCCTATATAGCTGATGCTCACAGCAGCATTTTAGAGACTGATGATGATACACCCTTGGAGCCAGAGCCTGGTAAGCTTTTTGTTGGAAACTTACCACCTCGCATACAAAGAAGTGTTATCGCAGAGTTTTTTCGCCAGTTTGGCCCTGTTAAGGATGTCATTTTGATAAAAAGCCAGACTGATCCCCAGAGGAACAAGGGTTACTGTTTCGTAATCTATGGGGGTCCCACTGCTGTGTCTGCGGCTTTAAAGGCTGCAGAGCTTGATGGGGTTGAGTTCCATAGCAAAAATCTGGTTGTGAAGCTGGATGATGGAAGGAGATTAAAACAGAGAAACGCCCTCAGAAAGCAATGGCTTGCAGATGGAAAAGAAAGTTACCCCTCCCAATGGCACGAGGAGCGGGAGGAGGCATCAAGAAGTTTCAGAAGATTGCTGGAAAGTAATCCATCTAATTGGCAGCATGTTTTAGTTGCCTTTGAAAACATTGATAAGGTAAAGATAAGGGCTTGTCTCTCTGACTTGCTATCTGTTTAATGTGCTTTTGTATAGACCCCTGCATGTGCCTGTTAAGCGGAAAAGAGAAAGTTGATATAAGTGAAACTTCAGGTGACTTTTGTCAAAGTGGCAGTGGAAGATGTGTGGGAAATGAAAACTGCTGGCCTAAACTGGTAATGTCTTTAATGGGAAGTCAGCACATAAAGCACACAAATATTAGGCCAGGCAGCCATCAACTGTTGCTGATGTCTAAGTGCAGTGGAAGGTGTGGTTATACTGAGCACGGTGGACGAAATGAAATGAAATGTTATATTAACGTCTTCAAAAGGCCAAAGTGACCTATGAGACCAGAAAGTTACAATGTGGTGGATCTGATACAAAGTCAGAGTAACAAGATGACAAAAATGAAATGACAAATGTCACAATAAAATACTATGGAATCCTAAACTGCTAGGTGTGAACTAAGCAGCTAGCTGGGATAGCTAGATCACAAGAGATCCAGCATCGGTCGCTGGCGGATCTCATCAATCTCCTCCATGGTGAGTAGTCTGATCGGGCGTCGTGCATGTCGAGCCAAAGTGATCCGAATCGTCTGATGCAGCCTCCGTCGATGCTGTGTAGTCCTCCACAATCGTGGGTGTCTGGATCTCCCCAGCTCAGTCGCTCGGTCGATCAGTGTGCCTCTGGTGTGAGGCGACGAGCTCTGTTGTGGTAGTAACTCCTCCGGGTGTCCAGTGGCAGCTCTAAAGAAATCTGTGATCTGTCTCTGAGATTGGCTAGCCTCTCCTCTCATCAGGTTCTCTCTGTGTCTGCGTAGCTCGAGCAAAACCCAAGCATCTCTGATCCTCGTACTGCATGACTCTAGAGAATGGTCCAAAGCCTTTCTGAACAAGCAATGGAAGCGGCCTCGTATCTCGTAGTAGACGGGGCAATGGCATGTCCTGGCCTCTGCTGGTACTCCGCTATAGAGAGAGAGAGAGAGAGAGAGAGAGAGAGAGAGAGAGAGAGAGAGAGAGAGAGAGAGAGAGAGAGAGAGAGAGGCCTTGCTAGGCAATCTCTATACTCGAGAGGATACGAGGCTCCACAAACTCTCCCAAAGTGGGGGTGCCCCCCCCCCCTCCCCGCCACCCCCCACCCCCCACTTAGGGGACCATACAAAATGCTGGACTCACCTACATAGATCCCGCGTCCCATTCAAAGAGGCTTACAATTGGCCAGACCGCATTAATTTTGAAAATCCGTGGTTCTGTCTAGAACCTAGAAAATCCTCACAAGACTTAGCACAACCACAAAAAGCTCCTTTTTGGAAACCTTAGGGGAGATGACCTCCAAAAGTCTTAACACCGTGGGTACACAACAAGATCACGGCTTTGGGTCCAAGAGTGAAGAAGGAATATAAAAAGTCCAATCCACTACTCCAGCAAGCACACCATCTCTCTACAGAAACATTGAAGGGCCTCAAGATAGACAATCGTGTCCATGAGGGACCACAAACCACCATCAGTCTGCCAGGCTCCGAAAGTATGTGCCATCTGTACATACTAGTAGTTGACCGCTCGTACACCATGCCGTGTGGGGCCTGGGCATGCTATCAATGGCTACAAGTTGTAGAAAAAGGTATAAAGGAGGCCGATCGAAACACTACTGGGGATGGGTTGAGCAAACATATTCCATAAGAAACATGCTCACAATGCCGGAAGCCAAAATTAGACAAATGTCTTGTGATCGAGGAGCACCAAGATCAACAATCCTTTGCCTTGTCCGCTTGCATCCACAGAGAGTTGAATAGGACCTTTAGCTTTGCCAATGAAGTTGAAGTGACTCTCAAGCTTGCTGAAAAGAGAAAACGAGAGGTCTATGTGCTAGAGTTTGTTACCTCTGTTGACCGGTCTTGGTTGAGCTGCAAGTGCCCAAGTACCTCCTAGGGGTTGATCATAGGGAGTGAGGTCTATTTTGTGGCTGTGTCACGTGCACATCTACTCCTATGTGCATGTGGACAAGCTGTAACTCCTATTTCTAGGGTTTAGGACAGCCTAGGAAGTGTTCTGGCAACCTTGTGAGCTTTTACGGAGGACATGCATGTCCAGGCACTCAGGGTAGCTGCATACCCTCTGATTGCGCAACCCATTATCACTAGCATGATAGCATCAGTACCCAGTACCCAACATAAGCATTTTTCACCGCATGAACCCTTTTCTGCTTATGAACCACCTCTTATAGTCAATTTATTAATTTTCAGTTCCAAGTTCGTGGGGGCACTCATGGACTGCTCGACCCAGCTGTCTGCACCTATATAAGGAGCCCATTGGGTGCTTGGAGAAGGCAGAAGACACAGAGGATCAGAAGCACCGGCAGCAGACTTGCAACACCCATCCTCTCTAGCGTTTTCTCACAGGACTAGCGTTTTTTGGCATCTGGGTTTTCAGCCAGCAACAGTGCTTGTCATTTCCAGTGTATTGCCGCAGGACCTCATCAGATCAGCCTTGCCTTGTGGCAGTCAATCTTCCCATCGCGGCCAAGGCAGTGTTTTCAGATTTCAGCTGTTAGGTGCAGCGGAATGATTGTTTGCGCTTTGCTCAAGATGAGTGCTCCGAACTGTGCTCAAGGTTCCTTTTGTTCTTATGGAAGGGAGAGCCTTCTGTTCTTAATGGAAAGTGCTATGATCACAAACAAAGTGAATGGACACTGTGCGTGCAAGTGTATGAGACTGAGAGATAGAGAGAGAAGAGAGATACGACCCCAGAGACGTTGCAAACCCTCCTCCGAAGGCCCCACTCTCGTCGGCGAGAGTGGTCTACTTATGATTGCACAATCTGGTACAAATGGAATGCATGCGACTGATGCAAGTCTAGGCTATGTCGACGATGGCGACGGTGATGACGAAGTCGACCTAAGGGCTGAAATCTGCAATCTTTCTACTGCTGTCCAAAAATGCTATGGGCTGAAATCTGCAAATCTTCTATCTGCTGAATTTTGACTCTATGTCGATGACGATGTCGATGGCGACGATGACGCGCTGAAAACGCAGATGCTGAAATCTGCGTTTTCCGGGCTGAAACTGTTAACCTTGCGGAAACTGACCGTGCGGCGAGGAACTGCTGCGGGAAGGTGAGATCTGCGAGGTTCGGGACTTGATTTGCGAAGTCTAACTGCTGAAAACTGAAAACGCTGGTCCTAGGGCTGATCTGTCGCGATAGATATGCAAAACGTTGAGGTTGCTGACAGATGCAAAAACGCTAGGGCTGAAAATGGTGTTTCTGTCGCCGGGATTCTGCAGATGCAAAAACACTAAGCTGATCTGCTGTGGTCTTGTCCAAAAACGCTAGCCAAGCTGCTGTAGAGCAAAAACGCTAGAAGTCCTGCTGAGAAGGTGCCTGTTGAGGGGTGCTCCTGCTGCCTCTTCTGCCATTGAGTGCTAACTTGGGTTTGCTTATACACAAACTTAGCAAAATTGCCCTACCTACTTTTGTTGGAAAGTCACTTAAAAATAATAAGTGAAAAATACCAAAAATAGGGTAAATAGGCTAAATGCATTGGGAAATTCCCCTAACTGATTCTAATGGATTCTGATGGGAATTTTGATGATCATGCTGTGTGCAACCAGAGGATATGCATCTACACTAAGTGACTGGGCATGCACGGTCTACGAATAGACTCACAAAAGTGCCAGATCACTTCTAATCTAGATTGACTGGATTGACTGAACCCTGATCATGCTGTAGCTTGTCCACGAACACATAGGGTTGGATGTGTCACGTGACATCAGCCGTCAGTTCAGCCAGCGTTTTTCAGCTTTCAGCCGTTGTTGTCGTCAACTACGTCAATTCAGCCTGGTAGCTTAGTCGCATGTGCAAGAACCCATTAGCATCCGTAGCGTTTTCAGATTTCAGCCCTTAGTCTCGACCTCGTCGTCGACATCATCATCGTTGTTGTCGAGTACCACAACATCTAGAACCATTGTACCAGACTTTGTGCAATCTAAAGCAAATACCTCTCTAGCAATAGAGAGGGGGGCCCTTGGAGGGGGGTTTGGGACCCCATATGGTGTCGTCTCCTCTCTCTCTCTCTCTCTCTCTCTCTCTCTCTATAGGACTCTCAACACTATTCTCTCATAGTCTCCACTCACTTTTGTTTTGGTCATTGCACATTCTCTCATTAAGCTAACGAAGGCTCTCCCTTCCTCTTAAGTAAAAGGAACCTTGAGCACTCATTGATCACTCATCCTGAGATACACCATCATTCACTTTCTTGCACATTACACTATGCCTAGCCTATTTGAGGTAATTTTCTCATTTTTAGACTCTTTTAGCTATTGTTTTGCCCACACTGTAACATTAGCGGCATAGTCACAAGAAACGTTGTTTCCTTCTTGAAGAAATGGACCAGCCATTTCCCACTGTTTTGTTTTTGGAGAAACGACTTCTGACCTTTTTTTTTTGGGAGTAAAAAATCTACATGTCACTTTTGATCCTCAAATCAATTATCTTCTAGCCTTAGTATTAGTTTTATGCACTTGAATTTCTTTGTACGTAGTCTCTGTGCTCTATGTATAAGGCTTTCCCTCTCTCCCCAAAGTTAACTGGGTGAGAGTGAGTCTTGTGGCTTCTTTACACACTTATTGTGGCTTGTAGGCATTTTGGGTGGCTTTGTGGATGGGTGTGCGTATGTTTAAGTCCTATGATAGTTTGGACACTACGTCAATATTTTAATTAAAATAAACGCCGTTTTTTGACGGCTTTGACCTCGGCCAAAACGCCAAAACTTTGGTTTTTTGTTTTTGTTTCTACTGTTTCCGTTTCTTGTTGTCACCATGGTTAGCTGTATCATATAGTTTACCTCTCAGTGACCTCAAGTCTCAAAGTACAACTCTTGAGGGTTCAACTCTCTCTGAGACTCTGTGTTCAAATGCTCTACAGAAGAGTGGCCTTGTGGGCACTTATAAACTTACAAGGGATGCCCAAAAGTAGAGCCTTCAAAGCATCAGATCCAAAAGCACTTATACCCAAAAGCATGTGCTCCAAAAGCTCCATGCAAAACTACCAACAGGTTTTTCGAAAATCTGCACAGACTGCCACACCAGCACTGTCGGTGCAAATCCGTACAATCTGCCATGTCAGCAATAAGCGTGTTTTACGGAAATCAGTCGAGACGTCAAGCTTTTGGTATTTAGGTTCTAGGCCCCTTGGTCGGTGCTCATAAGTTGGAGAGTTCATGGGGTAGGATTTTTATAAACCCTAACCCCTTTTTAGGCCCTCGGTTACTCTTGCAAGACAGTCAAAGGGCAGAAACTTTCTTCAGTAGACACTGACTCTATGCTCTATGTACCTATGCACTAGACTCCACCAATCCAGCACTACGACAAAGTCATCCGTCACTGATCAATCACATTTTTGTCGAGGGTCTCGAATACATCATTGTATTCTATTTAGCAATCACATCCACATTGTGCTGATCTTTTCACGGAACTAAATCTTGTTACTATCAGATGCATATCCTTTCTTTTCACATATCAATCAAGCAAACCATGCCCATAACCATCCCCACAAGACATTATATCCACATAGCATGGAGTTCACAAAATCACACACTAAGTTCACACTGAACACCGTGTTTCAATCGTTCAATCTAGCCATCTCATCTTGTCCAGAACTCTCGTGCAACTAGATTATTGTGCAACCATCTCATCCTTCCGGAACTCTTGATGCACTCACGACAATATCCATTCATCTCATCCAAATAGAAATCATGCACTAGAATCTCATTGAGTTCTCATTCATTTAGCCATTGAGATCTTGCTGATTTGTAACAAATGTCTAGATGCACTAAGTTCAAATCATTTATTAGACAAAATGCTGCAGACATTTCGTCTTCAACAATCCACGCATGAAAGAGCACACATCTTTATTTCAATCAAGGAAATTTCCAATTCAATGTACATATTTTCATAGTCATTCTGCAAAGTATTGTCAACCTGTCAGTATCCTAAAATCTCAAAGAGAAACTAGTGACTTTATTCAATCTAGGCAATCTCTTACGAAGGATTGGAGTGGCTCCTCTCTTGTGCAGTCCACCCGCACCAGATTCAACCTGCAAATTCATCGGTAACTTTTGGCATAAACAGTGCTAATAATCCAAAAGCTTCAAGGTACCGCTCTCTCTGAAGAGAATTTGCGATGTTTTCCTCCATCCACTTGCATCGAGGGCCAAAGAGTATCCTTGACCAAATTATCCGGTGGACCTAGCTTTACCTTTCTATTCTTCTTGTGCCGTGTGACTTTTTGGTAGCCCTGCATGGCCTCCCCTGTCCACTGGCACGTCAATCGTCAGAATTCTTTGATGAACCATTAGTAGATTCCCTTGCTTCGTCAGAATGCTTGGATGCACTATCATTTGATTTCCTTACCACTAGTCTTGTAATGGGCCACAAAAGTGGCTCTTGCCACTCTAGTGGTTCCTACCTAGATTCTAGTATTTTAAGCATAACTTTTGTATGTGACATAAAAACCTCATGAAACTTCGTGAGCATCTTGTTATGGTGGGCCTAAGACTCTGAGAGTTATTACATGGTAGTCCGTACGGATAATGATGTGGCAGGACAATACGGATTTTCCGCGTTTGCTGATGGTGCCATGTGTTAGGCTGTATGAATTTTCGCAAATTACGCTGGTTGCTTTTGGAGAGCCCAACGCTAGCTTTTGAGAGCAGAGGCTTTTGGGTTAATGTGCTTTTAGTACTGAAGCTTTTCAGGGCTCTGCTTATGGGCATCCCTTGTAAGTTAAAAAGAGCCCTTGGGCCTCACTCTGGAGAGCATGTGGATGCAGAGTCTGAGAGTAGAGGACCCTTGGGAGTTGTACTTTGTTGTGAGCAATAATAAAGAAATACTAAAAGGGGTACCAGCCTCTGGCGCGAGTGCTTCTGGGCGCGGAACTCTGCCGTGTTGTGCCAACTCTCTCTCTCTCTAGTCAAAGTTCAATGATTTTGTAGCTTCTGTTCGTGTGTTACTATTGATTTCTTGTTTGGAGTGTCCAAGCTTATAACAATGGTATCAGAGCTCAGAAAGATTCTTCTTCTACGGAGGATCCGATCCCTTCTGTAGCACACAGAAGTTTTGAGGAGAATTTGGTAGAGTAGTCAAGATTTTATTTGTGAAAGAATCCTTGTGTCCCTGCCCTTGACTTATTAGCCACTCCCACCCTTAGTCCATCGCACATCGGGCGCGCTCTCGTCTTCATCGCTCTGTCTTAAGGGGCATTAGCCATAAAGAACCCAAGAGCACACATGGGTTTTGGTGGAGAATCTGACAAGGATAACACCTCTCAGCGGGAAGGTGAAGAAAAGTTGAAATCTGGCGCGGGATTTGAAGGAAAGAATGAAAAATTGGGCAAATTTTGGGCAGGGAAGTGTCACAACTCAACACACACACACACACCCTCTGGCAAGGACTCCCGACTGCAAGTGATGACATGGCTGCCTTGTACTGATGTTGAAATGCTGACGTGGCAAGGCTGTACGGCAACCCTCGGGAAATGCGGAACTGTTGACACGTGGCAGGCTGTACGGACGTCTGCGATTTACGATGCTGCTCTTGGGCAGTTTTGTGTGGATTGCTTTTCTATGCAAAAGAGGGGAGAGAGAGAGAGAGTGTCACCAGCGTGTGACTACTATCTATCCTTTTTGTTGATTTCTTTCTTATTATCTATTTACTTTCACTTTTTGGAAACACCCCTCGGGAAATCTAACTGCCCTGCATTGCATAGTTAGTGTGGAACTGTCCAGAGGGAGTCCAGGCCTGAGGGCAAGAGAGCACTAAGGTTGGACAAGGACTATGGTTAGCCAAAGTGGGGTCATTGACTAGCCAAAGTGGAATCCTTTGCTACAGAGGCTACATTTCAATTCTCGGTGTGGCTGCAGTGTACAAAGGGGGTCAGATGACCTAGAAAGATATAATGGCAGCATCTCCTAAAATTTAGGGAACTGCTATTTTGGGACCTGAAAAAGTGTTTGCGTCATTACCTCCGGAATGACAAGGGGAACATTTCCTTACTCTGCCGTGAAGTCAACTGGGCAACCGGTTGGGAGATTTTTAGGCGGCAACCCCGAAACGGGAAAATGCTTGTAAATGCGCCAAGTGGCACATTCTAGTGCACTTTCCAATGCAAGGAGGAGTTGGCGCTGAATTTAGAGAAAAAAGGCTGAGTTTTCGGCTTCTGTCACAGAGGTTAAGAGCTATGGAGTGCTTCCTTTCCCTCCTATGTACAGTGCGGTGCCAGGAGTGATGCCCTGCACGCTACGCACTGCCCTCTCTCTCTCCCCTATGTCAGTATGTTATGCCCCTCTAGTTGGATTTTCATTTGACCAATGTACAGTTGTGTGGGTTCATGCGCGATTGCCGAGGCAAGAGCCTCTTGCACAGGTACTGGATTAGCTAGCGGCTAATCCCCCGCAGGTACAGGTGAATTCGGAGAGGTTTCACGCCAGAAATCTCCTCCGATTCAGAGGGCAAGTAACCCTACAGGTGCGGGAGCTCGAGGACTTGCTACGGATGCGAGTGGCACGCGAAACGGAGCTTGAAACAGTAAATTACAGCCTGCTGTGTATTTTTGCAGGTTTAGGGTTTTGGCCCTAAACGGTCCCTAATACCCCCAGGAGGTTCGGGGACGCGAGGGGACCGCTGTACAGATGATCTGGCGCATTTTCGGGGCTGAAAACAGAGAATTCAGCGTGCTGTAGATTCTCGCCAGGTTTTGCAAAGTGCCCGTATGCGTCGGGAAAGTCATTCGATGCGTGGGAATACTGATTGTGAAGTGTCCTAGTACAGTTATGTTGCCGAAATCGGGCCGGAACAGTTGAAATTCAGCCGAGTTTGTGCGGGGCAGCTTGTAGGGAACCACAACGCTTTTAAACAATAAAGAAATACCGAAAGGGGCGCCTAAGTTAGGGGCCAATCTGGTGTCGGTGTCGGTCTTCTCATACAGGTGCATTCTAGCAGCCTGCATCCCTCTTCCCTTCATTGTGTCTTGAAAGTACAGGTAAAGTGGGCGACAAATTAAATGGGTGTAAGCAAATAAGTTTTAAGTCTAAAGTTTACCGTTTGAAAGTACAGGCCGGTTTCATGGTTTCATTGCCGGGATTAAATCACTTTTTCCCATAGAAGTGAGCCTTGGTCAGTTTGGGCTTAGAGACACAGAGGATCATAGACTAGACACAGGAAATAGCAATTATGGCTGACAGACCAAATGATGTGACTGAAGAGGTTTCCTCTTCACAGGGTCAACAAACACATGAAGTGGGTGAGTCCTAAAGACCACCACAGACGGATGATGATATATTCAGGACCCAGTTGGCTACTGCTGTTCACACAAGTAATGCAGAACCCGAGGTTTTTAGCCTTTCTGCCACCTCCTCTTGCGTCTCAGCAAGTTGGGTCACTGGATCATATTCAAAAGCCTGTTAAGGCAGAGTCAATGGAAACACTTGTGCACTTAACGAAGAATATGCAGTCTCCACAACCTGTGCCTAAGGTGCAAGAACAGGTGGCTGAGATGCCAGTCTTTCAAGCTGTACCAGTTCAGCTAGCCACTTTTCAGCAGCCTATAGCTGGTTCTAATGGGTAGGGAAGCAACCTACAGGCTATGCAACAGGTCTTCCCACCACCTTCAGTACACCTTGGCTATTTTGGAGGTGGATCGGTATTCCAGAGCATGGCCGGTCATGCACCTGGAAATCAGTTTTACAGGCCAGGAACAGTGTTTGGGGGTGCTCAAACGATGATGCCTAACCCCATGTATGGTGTCACGGGCATGCTACAAGGGTTTCAGAGCACTCATGGCCAATTTGGGATGCCACAGGCAAATTTGGGTATGGTTGGAATTACAAATCAGCAGCCAAATATGGCATTTCCAGGTCAACTTAATTGCGGACAGGGAACACAAATGAACCCTAACAGTGTTCCCATGTTTTAGTCACTTCCATATGACAATTTAACGCCTCTGGAGAGGCCAACTCCATACAAAGAAGGTGGCAAAGGTGTGACTTTCACGACCTTTATAGGGTTTGATGACGGGAAGAAGGCTCTCTCATTCCTCCAGTAGTTTGACAAGGCCTATGCAGGGGGAAACTTTACAGAGGCTTCAAAGGTCCGCAAGGTAGCCACTTTCTTGACAGGGAATGCGGGACAATGGTGGACAACTTTATTGCTCCAAGGGCAAGCTTCGTCCACATGGATTTATTTCAAGCAGATTTTTGCAGCAGCATGGTTATCTGATGACTATGAAGCAAATGTCATGACAGAATGGCACCAGCTTAATGCTGCCACTTGCAAGATTCTGGATGACTACAATCGGAAGTTTTGGAAAGCTCTACTTCCAGTAACTTCCTATAGGTTTGTGCCATTGACAGAACAGATTGAAAAATACTGTTGTGGCCTACCCAAAGGATTGAGAAAGTACTGCACGAAGACAAAAGTCACTACTTTGACGCAGCTCATCGAGGTAGCAAACACTGGCAATGGTTTGCTCAAGGGAGAAGATTGTGAATTTAACACTGGCATCAAGGCAAGATCAAGCAAGAAAAATTCAGCGAAGAAGTATGTTCCCAATGAGGCTCCGAAAGGGACTCAGGAGTCAGCCAACGCAGGGAAAGACAAAGCTACGGCTGAATCAGAAAAAGGACCAGCGAAGAAATGGAAAAGACGTTTTCCTCGCAAGTCGAAAGACAAAGCTACGGCTGAATCAGAAAAGGGACCAGCGAAGAAATGGAAAAGACGTTTTCCTCGCAAGTCGGAAGAGCAAAAGAAGGTCCTGAGGTCAGAGAACAAATGCTTCATCTGTGAGCAGCCTGGCCACATTGCTTACAGCTGTCCTACAAAGAAAAGGCCAGCTGATTCTGAAGACAAGGAGGACAAGAAAGGAAAGAAGCCCATGGCTGGTCTAGTGCCAGATATGGTGGGCGACAAGCGAAATTCAGATGCAAGTGAGCTTTGTAGAGCATGGGGAAAGGTCAGGGATCAAACAGTGCTTATCTTCTTTGATCCAGGTGCCAAAGCCAACTTTATTTCCCCAGAATTGGCTTCAAAGTTGGGAATCAGACCTGAAGAGATGGGGTATACAGCAGAGGCAGGTTTGGCATGTCCTGGCCATACAGAGGCTGTGACACCCATCATTGGAAAGTTGCGTCTACATATCCAGTCCTATGTAGATGCTGAAGAATTTTACATCATGCCACTGGACGGATGTGATGTGTTGTTAGGTATTCCTTGGTTGTTTCGTGTACAGGGAATCATGGATGCCTACAACAAAAAGATCACTGTACAGAGCAAGGGAAAGACTCATATTCTGAATGTAAAGCTTAAAGGGGAGTCTATTCCTACTGTATCAGCTTCTGCTATTACTTCTGTAATGAAAAAGCATCTTTCTGCGTACTTGGTTTTTGCACGTGAAGTGTCAGATTGTGATGAATCAAATTTATCTATGCTAGATAAAGAAAGGTCAATGTTTTTACAACAGTATAATGACTGCTTTTCTGATTCATTACCGTCTCAATTACCGCCAGAGAGACCCGAGGACCATGCGATAGATTTGGTGCCAGGCAGTAGCCCACCAAATAAGCCTCCGTACAGGGTTAGTGCGGCTCAACAGAAAGAGATAATGGGCCAAGTACAGGAGCTGTTAGAAAAGGGGCTGATTCAGCCCAATTCATCTCCATTCTGTTCTCCATTGTTGTTGGTGCAGAAAAAGGATGGCTCATGGCGTATGTGCATCGACTACCGTGCACTGAACAAGAATACCATCAAGAATAGGTTCCCTATACCTAGAGTTGATGATATTATGGACAAATTAGAAGGAGCAGCTATGTTTAGCAGGATAGATCTAAAGAGTGGGTACCATCAGATCCGCATTAGATCAGAGGATGTGCACAAGACTGCTTTTACAACAACGTTTGGCCTTTACGAATTTTTAGTGATGCCCTTTGGTCTCTCAAATGCTCCTGCTACGTTCAATAGGATGATGGACAGAATTTTCCGTCCACACCAGCAGTTTGTTGGTACATTCTTTGATGACATGATAGTCTACTCAAAGAATGAAGAGGAGCATAGGCATCACTTGGCCATTGTGTTCAAAGAGCTACGCAGTCATAGGTTGCTCATCAATGCAAAGAAAAGTGAATTTTTTCTGGAAGAGATCCACTTTCTGGGACACATTGTCTCAAAGGATGGTGTCAGAATGGATCCTGCAAAAGTTGAAGCGATCAAGTCATGGCCAGATTTGAAGACGGTGCATGATGTTTGAAGCTTCTTGGGACTATGCTCTTATTACAAAAGGTTTATCCGAAATTTCGCTGAGATTGCTTCACCTTTACATGCTCTTCAGAAGAAGGCAGTCACCTTTAGATTGACACAGAAAGAGATTTCAGCTTTTAATCTCTTAAAGGAAAAGATGACTTCAGATCCAGTCATTGTGTTGCCAGATCTTAGGAAGTCATTTGTGGTCTAGTGTGATGCCTGTGGTAGTAGCATTGGTGCAGTGCTAATGCAAGATGGCAGGGTAGTAGCCTATGAGAGCAGAATTTTGCAAGGGCCAGAGATGACCATGCAAGTCCATGAGAAAGAGTTACTGGCTGTGATTCATGCGCTCTTAAGTTGGAAAAACTACCTGCTAGGTGTAGATTTCGTTGTCCAAACGGACCATCAGACCTTGCGATACTTCTTGACACAGACAAAGTTATCTGAGAAGCATATGCGATGGGCAAATATCTTGTCCATGTTCCATTTTCAGATTGTGCATGTGGAAGGCAAGAAGAACGTTGTGGCTGATGCCTTGTCAAGGAAGCCACAAATTTCAGCTGTGTCAATTCCTAATCATCATGAACTTGATGATATGAGGGAACAATATGAAAATGATGAAGATTTTGCAAGGGTCTTCGAACAACTAATGCATGGACAACGTCATGAACACTATCTTCTCAAAGATGGGTTCATGATGATGCATGGCAGATTGTGTGTCACAAAGCCATTGCGACGCAAAGTTATAGAAGAGAGTCATGTCCCACCGTATGCAGGGCATCGTGGTATCGATGCTACAATTAAAGCGGTTGAGACATTCTTCTATTGGCCTACATTGAGAAGGGATGTGGATGCCTTTGTGCGAGAATGCCTAGTTTGCCAGAAGGTCAAGTTTGACAGGCAAAAGGCACTAGGATTATTGCAACCACTACCTATTCCAG
This sequence comes from Adiantum capillus-veneris, assembly GCF_014529385.1. Lineage (NCBI taxonomy): Eukaryota > Viridiplantae > Streptophyta > Polypodiopsida > Polypodiales > Pteridaceae > Adiantum > Adiantum capillus-veneris. The sequence goes on from NC_140935.1 coordinate 156,323,838, forward strand.
ACAAACCATGGGAAAGTATTGCTATGGATTTTATCTTTGATCTTCCGAGAACGCAGACAAGAAACGATGGTATTTGGACCACTATTTGCAGATTCAGCAAGTAGGCTCATTTTATTCCTGTCAGGAAGAAGATAAAGCCAGATCAGATGGCATGCTTGTTTATGAGCAATATTTTCAAGTATCATGGCATGCCACAGTCGATTGTTAGCGACCGTGATCCACGCATGACAAGTTTGTTCTGGAGAGGCTTGTTTGAGAATATGGGCACAACGCTCAAATTCTCTTCGTCATTTCATCCTCAAACAAATGGGCAGTCAGAAGAGGCAAATTCTACTATCCTAGATCTGCTGAAGTGCTTTGTGTCAGAGCATAAAGGAAAGTGGGAGCAATATTTGCCATTGGTGGAGTATGCATACAATAATACAGTGCATTCATCAACTGGCAAGGCACCTTTTGAGATAGTTGAAGGTGGCAAGAAAGTTCCTCCCATACTGCATACAAAGGACAAGATATTTGAAGCAGATAAGTATGTTCATGACATGGATGAAATGTCCTAGAAGGTCAAAGTGGCCTTAGAAAAGACTCAAGCAAAGCAAAAGAAAGGAGCTGATCGTCACCGTCGTGAGGTGGTATATTCACTTGGTGATTGGGTGCTTTTGCTCTTTGAAAAGGCAAGGTTAAAGAAGATGAAGGGCAAGGAAAGACTGTTTCCAAAGCTCAACATGCGTTACTATGGGCCTTTTCAAGTCTGTGACATAATCAGTGATGTTGCATATAGGCTGAAATTGCCTGACAGTTGGAAGATTCACAATGCGTTTCATGTGAGTCTTCTCAGACCCTATGTGGGTGATGTGCCAGAAGATATGCCCGCTGAAGATCAGCCGGAAGTCGAGTCGAGGAACTTGAGGAGATCTTGGTCCCCGAACAGATTTTGGCACACAAAGAAAGGAAAGTGAAAGGCAAGGTTGCTAGGCGTTACTTGGTAAAGTTCACAAACTATCCACCAATGGATGCTAAGTGGATGGAAGAAGGTGAACTTGCAGAGTCACCAACTGTGTTATCACTTTACCTGGAAGCCTTCGAGTTGCAACCTACCTTGACCCCTTGAGTTTCAAAGCTACATGGATTGTCAGTGTGACAGTGGCTTATGAAACAAATGATGTACATGGTATTTAAAGTGAGCTCAAATGAAATACCTGTTACATGAATGTTAGAGCTGTACAGATTGTCAGTTTGGCAATTGCTCTTATGGAATGTCCAAAAGTTTGATTAGTGCTATAGAAGTGAGTATTTCTTGTCAGTTTGTCAAGGATACAGTAATTGCTTCTATTAAAGGGTACATGTGTAACTGCATTCTGAAACTGTCGATTTGGGTATGCTCGAAAGTGTTACGGGATCCAACGTGTACTATCAGACAGTGGCAAAATGTGGCTACCATTTTGTCATTGGAAAATTAGTGACTCAAAGCAATGGCAGAGTGCGAAGCTAGCACTATGTCATTGGGACAGGGTTCACACGCAGACAATACATGTGTCGACGAGGTGTTGAATACACCAGGGTTGACAATGAGCATGTATGTGTCGTACATGTGTCGACAGGTGTTGAATACATCAGTGTTGACTGTAAGCATGTACGACATAGATGCAAACGAGGACGTTTGATATTTCAAGAGGGGGGTATGTCACCAGCATGTGACTACTATCTATCCTTTTTGTTGATTTCTTTCTTATTATCTATTTACTTTCACTTTTTGGAAACACCCCTCGGGAAATCTAACTGCCCTGCATTGCATAGCTAGTGTGGAACTGTCCAGAGGGAGTCCAGGCCTGAGGGCAAGAGAGCACTAAGGTTGCACAAGGACTATGGTTAGCCAAAGTGGGGTCATTGACTAGCCAAAGTGGAATCCTTTGCTACAAAGGCTACATTTCAGTTCTCGGTGTGGCTGCAGTGTACAAAGGGGGTCAGATGACCTAGAAAGATATAATGGCAGCATCTCCTAAAATTTAGGGAACTGCTATTTTGGGACCTAAAAAAGTGTTTGCATCATTACCTCCGGATTGACAAGGGGAACATTTTCTTACTCTGCCGTGAAGTCAACTGGGCAACCGGTTGGGAGATTTTTAGGCGGCAACCCCGAAATGGGAAAATGCTTGTAAATGCGCCAAGTGGCACATTCTGGTGCACTTTCCAATGCAAGGAGGAGTTGGCGCTCAATTTAGAGAAAAAAGGCTGAGTTTTCAGCTTCTGTCACACAGGTTAAGAGCTATGGAGTGCTTCCTTTCCCTCCTATGTACAGTGCGGTGCCAGGAGTGATGCCCTGCACGCTACACACTGCCCTCTCTCTCCCCTATGGCAGTATGTTATGCCCCTCTAGTGGGATTTTCATTTGACCAATGTACAATTGTGTGGGTTCATGCGCGATTGCCGAGGCAAGAGCCTCTTGCACACGTACTGGATTAGCTAGCGGCTAATCCCCCGCAGGTACAGGTGAATTCGGAGAGGTTTCACGCCAGAAATCTCCTCCGATTCAGAGGGCAAGTAACCCTACAGGTGCGGGAGCTCGAGGACTTGCTACGGATGCGAGTGGCACGCGAAACGGAGCTTGAAACAGTAAATTACAGCCTGCTGTGTATTTTTGCAGGTTTAGGGTTTTGGCCCTAAACGGTCCCTAATACCCCCAGGAGGTTCGGGGACGCGAGGGGACCGCTGTACAGGTGATCTGGCGCATTTTCGGGGCTGAAAACAGAGAATTCAGCGTGCTGTAGATTCTCGCCAGGTTTTGCAAAGTGCCCGTATGCGTCGGGAAAGTCATTCAATGCATGGGAATATTGACTGTGAAGTGTCCTAGTACAGTTATGTTGCCGAAATCAGGCCGGAACAATTGAAATTCAGCTGAGTTTGTGCACGGCAGCTTGTAGGGAACCACAACGTTTATTCCCTCTTTTAAACAATAAAGAAATACCGAAAGGGGCGCCTAAGTTAGGGGCCAATCTGGTGTCGGTCTTCTCATACAGGTGCATTCTAGCAGCGTGTATCCCTCTCCCCTTTATTGTGTCTTGAAAGTACAGGTAAAGTGGGCGACAAATTAAATGGGTGAAAGCAAATAAGTTTTAAGTCTAAAGTCTACCGCCCTTTTTGAAAGTACAGGCCGGTTTCACAGGGGGGGGGGGGGGGGGGGAGAGAGAGAGAGAGAGAGAGAGAGAGAGAGAGAGAGAGAGAGAGAGAGAGAGAGAGAGCGAAAAGCTCTGCTTTATTTATTAAGAAAAGGGGGAGAGCTTGTGAGAGACAGAGAGCTTTTGCTTTATTTGGCAAGGCTTTTGATTTTTATCTTTTGGGGCTCTGCTATTGGCATCCCTTGTAAACCTTTAAATAAGTGGGCAGGCCTCCCACTTCTTAGAGTAGCTGGACGCAGTGTGTGAGAGTGAGAGCCTCTGACTCGCTTGTACTTTTGCAATAGATTAATACAGAAAGAAATACCGAAAAGGGCGCCAGTCTTTGGGGCCAACATCTCTAGCCACGGAACTCCGCTGGGCCAGTGTCGAATCAATCGTGAACTGTGAACTGTCTTGAAGTGATTTCTTGTGGTGTCGTGGTAGATTCTTGACTTGGAGTGTCCAAGTCTGTTACAGTGGTATCAGAGCACGGCCGATTTCTCTTCTACGGGAAATCCGATCCTTTTTACGCGGCACTTATGGCTTCAGACAGAGATCAGTCGACTTCCTCTGCACCCGGAGATGCGGGGGGAGACCACAACGAAGATTCACGCGAGGAGTACAGCCCGCCTTGGCCTACTCGTGCAAAAATCGAAGAGATGAAGCATCGACGATTGGTTGTCGATGCAACAAAGATGATGCTAAATTTTGCGAAGGACCGAAAATTTGTAAAATTTATGAGCCAGACCTCCTTTAACGAGGTGCATGCACAGTGGCGGTAGACCACAGAACCGACCCTCAAACCGGCACTGAAGAAACCTCCTACTCCAAGGATATACACAGAGCAAGAATTAGAAGAGGTGGTTGATGCACGAATTGCTCAACTTTTTGACACGCCGAACAAAGCAGAAAAGCACGACAAAAAGCAGAAGAAAGGTGCTGACTTCCCGAGGTATTTGGATCGTCAGTCTACATTTGCATCGGCAAGAAAACAAAAGAAGCGTGTTCGATTTGAAGGAGTACCCAATTCTTCTTCTTCTTCTGAGAGTTCTTCTAGCTTCTCTGACTCAAGCGAAGAGGACAGAAAGGGCAAAAAGCGAAGCAAAAAGCAACACTTCGGAAAGGGCAAGAAAAAGGCAAAGAAGCCTAAATCTTGGCCAGTTATTGACAGTTCTACAGAGGACTCGTCTTCGGATAGTTCGGACTCTGACGACAACAGCTTTTATGCTAAAAAGAAGAATTTTTATAAAGCCAACCAGTATGACTTTCTGGAAGATAAAAGCAAGAAAGTCGGAGAGTTTAAGGAAGGTGGACAGTCAATTAAATTTGACACGTTTTTTGGTTATAGAGATGCTTTGAAGACTTTGTCTTTTATACAGCAGTTTGAGATAGCTTTCTCAGGAGGGCGTTACTCAGAGCACTCCAAGATTCGGAGAGGTGCATCTTACTTCAAGGGTAATGCTCGAACTTGGTGGTCCACGCTTCTATTAAACAAGACAGGGCGAGTTAAATGACTGAAATTCGAAAGGCTTTTTATTTCTTCTTGGCTGACTCGAGAGTATGAACGTGACATACGAATTGCTTGGAACCATCTTCGGATAACCAAGAAGGATACAGTGGACGCTTATTGCGAGAGATTCTGGAGCTCTTTTCTACCCGCCTCTTCATTTAAGAAGATCTCGTTCAAAGAATAGATGAACGGTTTACCTTGGGTCTTCCTATAGAGATCCAAGATCACTGCTTAGAACTAAAGTCAGCTTCTATTTAGGAGTTGATGAGTCATGCGAAACGGGGTTTTTCCATTCACTCAGGCAGTTTGACCTACCCCATAGATGAAATCATGACACAAAGGGCCGAACAGACTTCGAAAAATGGAAGTAGAAAGAGGAAGAGCAACCCAGAAAAGAAAGAAAAGGATGCACGACCCAAACTCACTCCTCAACTCTGCATAAAGAAGGGGAAGTCCTTTGGATGCGGGGAAACTGTGCATATCTCCGCGAAGTGCCCTAATAAGGCACCGAAAGAACAGAACGACAAGGATGATGAAAGGTTTGAGAGTTCGAGAGTAGCTGAGGAACGTGGACGAAAAGGCAAGGCGAAAATAGGACTGGTTCCAGATTTCGTGGGTACTGACCCCAGCACGATGGACGAGAGTACAGAACTTTGCCGAGCTTGGGGCAAAGTAAAAGACCAAGAAGCCCTGATCTTCTTTGATGGAGGAGCCAAGGCCAATTTCATTTCACTTGAATTGGCGGCGCGGCTCGAGATCACACCCGATTGGATGGGACCACTAGTGAGGCAGTTCTAGCGGCACCCAGCACAGACGTAGCCATTACACCTATCATTGGCAAACTTCGGCTGCACTGTCAGGGGAATTTGGGCATGAGGACTTCTACATAATGTCTTTGGAAGGTTGTGATGTCCTTTTGGGAATTTCCTGGTACCACGAACAACGCCATGGTTGACTATCGGGCGAGAAAAGCGACTTTGACCACAGAGAAGGGCAGAACCATTGTACTAGATGTAAAAGTTAAGGGCGAGTCTATCCCTATTGTATCGGCTTCGGCCATTTCAAATTTAATGAAATCCAGTCTGATTGTTTACTTGATCTTCTTGAGACAGATGAATGATGAGAATAGGACAAATATGTTTGAACTTGATAAAGAACGCCAAGATTTTCTCCACACTCATGCCGATTGCTTCTTAGAGGGCCTGCCAAGCGAGTTACCACCCGCTCGTCTTGAAGATCATACTATTGATCTGATACCTGGAAGCACACCACCGAACCCGCCACCTTAAAGTGTGAGCCGAGCCAAGAAGGAAGAGATTATGAATGAAACCGGCCCCTGGGGCAGTAGGCTTTGGCTTTCATCCGAAATTCTTTATCTTACTCTAGACACATAGAGAAACTTCATGAGTAAGCGTGTGACTGGAATTCAACATTGCAAGACAAACCACGGCCTGGCAGCTACAGTGCTACCAAGTAAACAACGACACCCTGTTTGAAACCGGCCTGTTCAATCCAAAAAGGGCGGTAGACTTTACTTCAAACCTTGATTTAGCTTTCACCCATTATTAGTCGTCTATTTTACCTGTACTGTCAAGACACAACAAAGGGGAGAGGGATACAGGCTGCTAGATTGCACTTGTATGAGTAGACGGACACCAGATTGGCCCCTAACTTAGGCGCCCCTTTTGGTATTTCTTTATTGTTCAAAAGAGGGAATAAACGCTGTGGTTCCTACAAGCTGCCCCGCACAAACTCGGCTGAATTTCCACTGTTCCAGCTCGATTTCGGCAGCATAACTGTACTAGAACCCTTCACAGTCAGTATTCCCACGCATTGGCCGACTTTCCCGACGCATACGGGCACTTTGCAAAACCTGGCGAGAATCTGCAGCACGCTGAATTCTCTGTTTTCAGCCCTGAAAATGCTCCAGATCACCTGTACAGCGGTCCCCTTGCATCCCCGAACCTCCTGGGGGTATTAGGGTCCGTTTAGGGCCAAAACCCTAAACCTGCAAAAATACACAGCAGGCTGTAATTTACTGTTTCGGGCTCCGTTTCGCATGCCGGTCGCATCCGTAGCAAGTCCTCGAGCTCCCGCACCTGTAGGGCTACTTGCCCTTTGAATCGGACGAGATTTCTGGCGTGAAACCTCTCCGAATTCACCTGTACCTGCGGGGGATTAGCCGCTAGTTAATCCAATACCTGTGCAAGAGGCTCTTGCCTCGGCAATCGCGCATGAACCCACACAACTGTACATTGGTCAAATGAAGAGCCCACTAGAGGGGCATAACATACTGCCAAAGGGGAGAGAGAGGGCAGTGCGTAGTGTGCAGGGCATCACTCCTGGCACCGCACTGTGCATAAGAGGGAAAGCAAGCACTCCATAGCTCTTAACCTGTGACAAAAGCTGCAAATGAGCCTCTCCCAGCTTAAAATTCAGCGCCACTTCTTGTTGCATGAGGCAAGTGCACCAGAAGGTGCCACTTGGCACATTTATAAGCATTTTCCCGTTTCGGGGTTGCCGCCTAAAAATCTCCCAACCGGTTGCCTAGTTGACTTCACGGCAGAGTAAGAAAATGTTCCCCTTGTCATTCCGGAGGTAATGACGTCAACACATTTTCAGGTCCCAAAATAGCAGTTCCCTAAATTTTAGGAGATGCTGCCATTGTATCTTTCTAGGTCATCCGACCCTCTTTGTACACTGCGGCCACATCCATAACTAAAATGTAGCCTCTGTAGCAAAGGATTCCACTTTGGCTAGTCAATGACCCCACTTGGCTAACCATAGTCCTTGTCCAACCTTAGTGCTCTCTTGCCCTCAGGCCTGGACTCCCTTTGGACAGTTCCACACTAGCTATGCAATGCAGGGCAGTTAGATTTCCCGAGGGGTGTTTCCAAAAAGTGAAAGTAAATAGATAATAAGAAAGAAATCAACAAAAAGGATAGATAGAAGTCACACGCTGGTGACATACCCGATCCCTCCTGCTAAACATAGCTGCTCCTTCTAATTTGTCCATAATATCATCAATTCTAGGTATAGGAAACCTATTCTTGATGGTATTCTTGTTCAGTGCACGGTAGTCGATGCACATACGCCATGAGCCATCCTTTTTCTGCACCAACAACACTGGAGAACAGAATGGAGATGAACTGGGCTGAATCAGCCCCTTTTCTAACAGCTCCTGTACTTGGCCCATTATCTCTTTCTGCTGAGCTGCACTAACCCTGTACGGAGGCTTATTTGGTGGGCTACTGCCTGGCACCAAATCTATCGCATGGTCCTCGGGTCTCTCTGGCGGTAATTGAGACGGTAATGAATCAGAAAAGCAGTCATTATACTGTTGTAAAAACATTGACCTTTCTTTATCTAGCATAGATAAATTTGATTCATCACAATCTGACACTTCACGTGCAAAAACCAAGTACGCAGAAAGATGCTTTTTCATTACAGAAGTAATAGCAGAAGCTGATACAGTAGGAATAGACTCCCCTTTAAGCTTTACATTCAGAATATGAGTCTTTCCCTTGCTCTGTACAGTGATCTTTTTGTTGTAGGCATCCATGATTCCCTGTACACGAAACAACCAAGGAATACCTAACAACACATCACATCCGTCCAGTGGCATGATGTAAAATTCTTCAGCATCTACATAGGACTGGATATGTAGACGCAACTTTCCAATGATGGGTGTCACAGCCTCTGTATGGCCAGGACATGCCAAACCTGCCTCTGCTGTATACCCCATCTCTTCAGGTCTGATTCCCAACTTTGAAGCCAATTCTGGGGAAATAAAGTTGGCTTTGGCACCTGGATCAAAGAAGATAAGCACTGTTTGATCCCTGACCTTTCCCCATGCTCTGCAAAGCTCACTTGCATCTGAATTTGGCTTGTCGCCCACCATATCTGGCACTAGACCAGCCATGGGCTTCTTTCCTTTCCTGTCCTCCTTGTCTTCAGAATCAGCTGGCCTTTTCTTTGTAGGACAGCTGTAAGCAATGTGGCCAGGCTGCTCACATATAAAGCATTTGTTCTCTGACCTCAGGACCTTCTTTTGCTCTTCTGACTTGCGAGGAAAACGTCTTTTCCATTTCTTCGCTGGTCCTTTTTCTGATTCAGCCGTAGCTTTGTCTTTCCCTGCGTTGGCTGACTCCTGAGTCCCTTTAGGAGCCTCATTGGGAACGTGCTTCTTGGCTGAATTTTTCTTGCTTGATCTTGCCTTGACGCCAGTGTTAAATTCACAATCTTCTCCCTTGAGCAAACCATTGCCAGTGTTTGCTACCTCGATGAGCTGCGTCAAAGTAGTGACTTTTGTCTTCGTGCAGTACTTTCTCAATCCTTTAGGTAGGCCACAACAGTATTTTTCAGTCTGTTCTGTCAATGGCACAAACCTATAGGAAGTTACTGGAAGTAGAGCTTTCCAAAACTTTCGATTGTAATCATCCAGATTCTTTCAAGTGGCAGCATTTAGCTGGTGCCATTCTGTCATGACATCTGCTTCAAAGTCATCAGATAACCATGTTGCTGCAAAAATCTGCTTAAAGTAAATCCATGTGGATGGAGCTTGCCCTTGAAGCAATAAAGTTGTCCACCATTGTCCCGCATTCCCTGTCTAGAAAGTGGCTGCCTTGCGGACCTTTGAAGCCTCTGTAAAGTTTCCCCCTGCATAGGCCTTGTCAAATTGCTGGAGGAATGAGAGAGCCTTCTTCCTGTCATCAAACCCTGTAAAGGTCGTGAATGACACACCTTTGCCACCTTCATTGTATGGAGTTGGCCTCTCCAGCGGCGTTAAATTGTCATATGGAAGTGACTGAAACATGGGAACACTATTAGGGTTCATCTGTGTTCCTGGGCCGCTATTAACTTGACCTGGAAATGCCATATTTGGCTGCTGATTTGTAATTCCAGCCATACCAAAATTTGCCTGTGGCATCCCAAATTGGCCCTGAGTGCTCTGAAACCCTGGTTGCATACCCATGACATTGTACATGGGGTTGGGCATCATCGTTTGAGCACCCCCAAACACTGTTCTTGGCGTGTAAAACTGATTTCCAGGTGCATGACCAGCCATGCTCTGAAATACCGATCCACCTCCAAAATAGCCAGGGTGTACTGAAGGTGGTGGGAAGACCTGTTGCATAGCCTGTAGGTTGCTTCCCTGCCCATTAGAACCAGCTATAGGCTGCTGAAAGGTGGCGGGCTGAACTGGTACAATTTGAAAGACTGGCATCTCAGCCACCTGTTCTTGCACCTTAGGCACAGGTTGTGGAGACTGCATGTTCTTCGTCAAGTGTACATGTGTTTCCATTGACTGTGCGGTATGAATCACCTGTGCTCGAGCCTTAACAGGCTTTTGAATATGATCCAGTGACCCAACTTGCTGAGACGGAACAGGAGGTTGCAGAAAGGCTAAAAACCTCGGGTTCTGCATTACTTGTGTGAACATGGCCACAGCAGTAGCCAACTGGGTCTTGAATATATCGTCATCTGTCTGTGGTGGTCTTGAGGACTCACCCACTTCATGTATCTGTTGACCCTGTGAAGACGAAACCTCTTCAGTCACATCATCTGGTCTGTCAGCCATAATTAGAATTCCCTGTATCTGGTCTATGATCCCCTGTGTCTTCAAGCCCAAAACTGACCAAGGCTCACTTCTATGGGAAAAAGTGATTTAATCCCGTCGATGGAACCATGAAACCGGCCTGTTCAATCCAAAAAGGGCGGTAGACTTTACTTCAAACCTTGATTTAGCTTTCACCCATTATTAGTCGTCTATTTTACCTGTACTGTCAAGACACAACAAAGGGGAGAGGGATACAGGCTGCTAGATTGCACTTGTATGAGTAGACGGACACCAGATTGGCCCCTAACTTAGGCGCCCCTTTTGGTATTTCTTTATTGTTCAAAAGAGGGAATAAACGCTGTGGTTCCTACAAGCTGCCCCGCACAAACTCGGCTGAATTTCCACTGTTCCAGCTCGATTTCGGCAGCATAACTGTACTAGAACCCTTCACAGTCAGTATTCCCACGCATTGGCCGACTTTCCCGACGCATACGGGCACACTGCAAAACCTGGCGAGAATCTGCAGCATGCTGAATTCTCTGTTTTCAGCCCTGAAAATGCGCCAGATCACCTGTACAGCGGTCTCCTTGCATCCCCGAACCTCCTGGGGGTATTAGGGTCCGTTTAGGGCCAAAACCCTAAACCTGCAAAAATACACAGCAGGCTGTAATTTACTGTTTCGGGCTCCGTTTCGCATGCCGGTCGCATCCGTAGCAAGTCCTCGAGCTCCCGCACCTGTAGGGCTACTTGCCCTTTGAATCGGACGAGATTTCTGGCGTGAAACCTCTCCGAATTCACCTGTACCTGCGGGGGATTAGCCGCTAGCTAATCCAGTACCTGTGCAAGAGGCTCTTGCCTCGGCAATCGCGCATGAACCCACACAACTGTACATTGGTCAAATGAAGAGCCCACTAGAGGGGCATAACATACTGCCAAAGGGGAGAGAGAGGGCAGTGCGTAGTGTGCAGGGCATCACTGCTGGCACCGCACTGTGCATAAGAGGGAAAGCAAGCACTCCATAGCTCTTAACCTGTGACAAAAGCTGCAAATGAGCCTCTCCCAACTTAAAATTCAGCGCCACTTCTTGTTGCATGAGGCAAGTGCACCAGAAGGTGCCACTTGGCACATTTATAAGCATTTTCCCGTTTCGGGGTTGCCGCCTAAAAATCTCCCAACCGGTTGCCTAGTTGACTTCACGGCAGAGTAAGAAAATGTTCCCCTTGTCATTCCGGAGGTAATGACGTCAACACATTTTCAGGTCCCAAAATAGCAGTTCCCTAAATTTTAGGAGATGCTGCCATTGTATCTTTCTAGGTCATCCGACCCTCTTTGTACACTGCGGCCACATCCAGAACTGAAATGTAGCCTCTGTAGCAAAGGATTCCACTTTGGCTTGTCAATGACCCCACTTGGCTAACCATAGTCCTTGTCCAACCTTAGTGCTCTCTTGCCCTCAGGCCTGGACTCCCTTTGGACAGTTCCACACTAGCTATGCAATGCAGGGAAGTTAGATTTCCCGAGGGGTGTTTCCAAAAAGTGAAAGTAAATAGATAATAAGAAAGAAATCAACAAAAAGGATAGATAGTAGTCACACGCTGGTGAGACTGTTGGCCCCAAAGACTAGCGCCCCTTTCGGTATTTCTTTATTCTTATTATACTTGAGAAAAACTTGTAAACTTCCACAAGATGTCCCACTTTTATCGGGTTGAAATTCCTCTACTCCAACCCGATTTCGGCAACATAACCATAGTAGTAGTTGCCATGGACAAAATCCCAAGCAAACATAGACTTTCCACGCACTCTAGAGCGCTTTGCAAAACCTGGCGAAAAATTGCAGCTCGCTGAGTTCTCTATTTTGTGCTGCGATCCGCGTGCCGATCACTTTTCTGGGTAGCCCTCGAGCTCTCGCACCTTAGCGTCACTTGCCCCTTGAATTAGACGAGATTCCTCGTGGGATATCTCTCTAAATTGTCCTGTACAAGCACCCAATGCTTTCCCGAGGCTCCCTTGGCAAGTAAATGATCCGAACCCTTGCACTAGCCCTCACTAAGCTGTCCAAACCTATCCATAGCTGTGATTGTAGGTTTTTGACCCAATTTCATGAGCATAAGGGCGCAAATATCCGTGCAGGTCAAAAGTACACGTCAGGGACACTTACCCTTGCGGTATCGAAGCTTTCCAATGAGCTGCAGATCAATTTCAGCATGCTGTAATTTTCTATTTTGTCACTTTTAGGTGCCTACTACCCTGTACACGCATCCCAAGGCCTTTCCAAGGCTCCTGTGGCGATTTCCTGCAGTTTAGATGCAAAACCCTAAACCTGCAGAAAAACATAGCAGGCTGTAATTCTCTGTTTTGGACCGTTTCGAGCGGAGCGAGCATGCCTATGGGTGTCTCAGGTGCTCCCGTACGCAATGGGACAGCTCCCCTATAAATCGGACGAGTTTTCACGCGAGAAAACTCTTCGTTTTCGCATTCCTTCGTGATGGAATTGTGTGTACCTGAAGGGGATTAGCAATTAGCTAATCCGGTTCCTGTATAGAAGGCTCTTGCCTTGACAAACGCGCATAGAACCTTAGAACTGTACATTGTTATCTAAGAAGCCCAACTAGTGACGCATTACCATATGTGCAAAGGGGAGAGAGAGATGTGCGAGAGCAAATCATCGCGCTACATAGAGCAAGGGAGAAGGCAAGCTTTCCATGAAAGTTGTGATCACCTGCACCCACTACTCACACACACTACTCACACACACTGTAGCAGATAATGAAGAAAATCAGCCTCCTCTCTCAATTTGTGCGCCCCCTCTTCATGCAGACCTGGCAGATCAGCCTGGAGCCGCCATGTGTCCAGTTTGCCTCTTTTGAGTTAATTCCCTAGTACTCACCAACTTATAAGTATCGCGAGGGGCCGAAATGATTTTGAACTGAGTCTAGACACCCTTTTACTGCTCGGATTTCAGTGCCGATTAGCCCGACCAACTCGTGGTGACCTGCTCTTCCCAACTGCGGGTGAAACTCTCGGCTGTCGGTCGTTTCACACTGGTCACGCATATCCGGTCATTTGCAACTTCAAAAAAAGGGTCCCAAAAATTAAACAAAAATCATCGGAAAAAAATCAACAACTCAAGTTAGCAATTGCCGCGTCCTCGTGACATACCACCCTCTTAAAATCGCAAACGTCCTCGATTGCGTGCCATATATACATGCTGTAGATAATCTTGTGTGGTAAGCACCCTTTTATCATCGCATGTATCCGAAAGAAAGACTGTCAAAACATGTACAAATGACTTAATGAGACCTTTATACTTTTGTCAAACTATACATTGCTATTGCATTGAATCCATGAGTACATTTGATGTGCTAGCTCTATCATTTCCCCTCCTTTGCAGACGTTGGGTTGGGGCATACACAAGCTGTAACCCAAAGGCCTCAAGGTAAAGCTGCAATACATCTGGTGACTCTGACAGTTCATGCTCTTCCATCCACTTTCTATCCATAGGTGTATAGTTCTTGAACTTCACCACATAGCATCTTGCAACCTGTCCCTTAACTTTTTACCTGTGCAAGAGGCTCTTGCCTCTACAAACGAGCATAATTACACAACACTGTGACATACCACCCACGACCAAGTAAGCTCAAATTTCAAGATGATTTACTGATGCGTCAAAGAATCCAAGCAATCGCCTCAGAGAATCGGCGAGCAGCGTGTCACCTGGTAGACCCACATCACTCCCGCAGGAGATCTAGTGGACAATCTACCACCGTGAGACCTCTCCCTATCCCATCTTGGTTCATACTTGCAAACCCTAAAAACGCAGCAGAAAATCAGCCCTAATTTGACCACTTTTTGGTAGGGCAAACATGCGGAATTTCCTGTTTGTCGTGTGTAAAGAAACACTCTTCCTTGGTGTCATTCATCCTGTTAGTCATAGTGTAATTCCAAGTTCTTGTACACTGTGTCTTTACCCAAAACAACCTAGGTTCACTTCTTGAGGAAAAACTGATTGATATCCCGGCAATGGAACGATGAAACCGGCCCGTGGGGCAGTAGACTTTGGCGTTCACTTACTTTACTTTAGACCCACAGAGAAACTTCACGATTAAGCCTCTGGCTGGAATTCAACACTTCAAGACAAACCACAGCTTGGCAGCTAGAGTGCTACCAAGCAGACAACGACACCTTGTTGGCCCCAAAGACTGGCGCCCCTTTCGGTATTTCTTTATTCTTATTATACTTGAGATCAACCTGTAAACTTCCACAAGATGTCCCACTTTTATCGGGCTGAAATTTCTCTACTCCAACCCAATTTCGACAACATAACCACAGTAAAGGCCTCCACGGACAAAATCCCAAGCAAACATAGACTTTCCATGCACTTTAGAGCGCTTTGCAAAACCTGGCGAGAATTTGCAACTCGCTAAATTCTCTGTTTTGCGCTCCGATCCGCGTGGCGATCACTTTTCTGGGTAGCCCTTGAGCTCTCGCACCTGTAGGGTCACTTGCCCCTTGAATTAGACGAGATTCCTCCCGGGAAATCTCTCTAAATTGTCCTGTACAAGCACTCAATGCTTTCCCGAGGCTCCGCTGGCAAATAAACGATCCGAACCCTTGCACCTAGCCCCCACCACGTTGTCCAAACCTGTCCATAGCTGTAATTGTAGGTTTTTGACCCAATTTTGCCAGCACAACGGCGCAAATATCCCTCTAGGTCAAAAGTACACGTCAAGTACACTTGCCCTCGCGGTATGGAAGCTTTCCAGTGAGCTGCAGGTCAATTTCAGCATGCTGTAATTTTTTGTTTTGCCGCTTTTAGGTGCCTACTGCCTTGTACACGCATCCCAAGGCCTTTTCGAGGCTCTTGTGGCGATTCCCTGCAGTTTAGGTGCAAAACCCTAAACCTGCAGAAAAACACAGCAGGCTGTAACTCTCTGTTTTGGACCGTTTCGAGCGGAGCGAGCACGCCTACGCGTGGCTCAGGTGCTCCCGCATGCAATGGGACAGTTCCCCTGTAAATTGGACGAGTTTTCACGCGAGAAAACTCTCCGTTTTTGCATTCCCCCGTGATGGAGTTGTGCGTACCTGAAGGGGATTAGCAATTAGCTATTCCGGTTCCTGCACAGAAGTCTCTTGCCTTGGCAAACGTGCATAGAACCCCCAGAACTGTACATTTTCATCTGAGAAGCCCAACTAGTGGGGCATTACCATATGTGCGAAGGGGAGAGAGAGATGCGCGAGAGCAAATCATCGTGCTACATAGAGCAAGGGAGAAGGCAAGCTTTCCATTAAAGCTGTGATCACCTGCACCTACTACTCACACACACTGTAGCACTTAATGAAGAAAATCAGCCTTCTCTCTCAATTTGGGCGCCCCCTCTTTAGGCAGATCTGACAGATCAGCCTGGAGCCGCCATTTGTCCAGTTTGCCTCTTTTGAGTTAATTCCCTAGTACCCACCAACTTTATAAGTGTCGCGAGGGGCCTAAATGACTTTGAACTGAGCCTAGACACCCTTTTACTGCTCGGATTTCAGTGCCGATTAGCCCGCCAACTCGTTGTGACTTGCTCTTCCCAACTGCGGCTGAAACTCTCGGCCGTCGACCGGTTTCACACTAGCCACGCAATGTCCAGTCATTTGCAACTTCAAAAAGAGGGTCCCAAAAATTAAACCAAAATCATCGGAAAAAAACCACTAACTCAAGTTAGCAATTTCCAGGTCCTCGTGACAATGAACCAAGTGAAAGACCTCTTTGAAAAGGGTCTTGTCCAGCCTAGTACTTCACCGTATTGCTCTCCAGTGTTGTTGGTTTTGAAGAAAGACGGATCTTGGAGAATGTGCATCGATTATAGAGCTCTCAACAAAATCACCATCAAGGACAGATTTCCGATTCCTAGAATCGATGATAAACTTCAGGGATCCTCGTGCTTCAGCAGGATCGACTTGAAAATTGGATATCATCAGATCTGAATCGTGCCGGGAGATGTCTACAAGACAGCCTTTCGGATGACCTTTGGGTTATTTGAGTTTTTGGTGATGCCTTTTGACCTAGGTCCTAACCAATGCTTCTGCGACATTTAACCGGATGATGAACATGATTTTTCGAGAGTACAGACTATTCGTTGGCACTTTCTTTGACGACATCATTGTTTTCTCCAAAGATGAGGCAGAACATAGAGAACATTTGCTCCAGGTCTTTCAGGCATTACGAGATCACAAGTTGGTGATTAATGCAAAGAAAAGTGAATTTTTCCTACCAGAGATACACTCTTTCGGACACATTATCTCAGCAGCAGTAGGAGTGCAGATCGACCCGGCCAAGATAGAGACTATTTGTGATTGGCCCGATTAGAAGAGTGTCCATGAAGTTAGAAGCTTCTTGGGATTGTGTTCGTACTATAGCCGGTTCATTAGAAAGTTTGCAGAGGTTGCTTATAACTGGCTTGTACAACGTAGAGGGCGGTACTATTTCAATTACCTGTTAACTTTACACAGAGCACTGAGAAGGAAAGAGAACACAATTACGTCCTGCGACTAGAATGTCACTGCGCACACAAGACTGACACCCTGTAGGCCCCAAAGACTGGCGCCCCTTTCGGTATTTCTTTATCAATTTAAGGTAGACGTTTCGACCACTTAGCACAAGCTTTCACAAAGCTATCCAAACCTGGCGAGGGCTGAATCGACTTGATTTCGGCAGCATAACGGCGCAAAAACCCTGTAGGTCAAAAGAACCTTTCTAGGGCGGATTCCCTCGCTATATAGAAGCTTTCTGGCGAGCTGTCATAGAAATTCAGCGAGCTGTAATTCTCTGTTTTTCTCTGCCGGGTGCTCAAAAGCCTGTACATGCATCCCAAGGCTCTCACGAGGCTCCCCTGGTGTTCCCTTGCAGTTTAGGTGCGAAACCCTAAACCTGCAGAAAAACACAGCAGGCTGTAATTCCCTGTTTCGGATCGTTTTTAGCAGAGGGAGCACGCCGACGCGTGCCCCAAGGGCTCCCGCACACAATGGGACAGTTCCCTTGTGAATTGGACGAGTGTTCACGTGAGAAAACTCTCCAAACTCGCAATCTTTCGTGATGGAACTGTGCGTACCTGTGGGGGGTTAGCAATTAGCTAATCCGGTTCCTGTTTAGATGGCTCTTGCCTTAGCAAACGCGCATAAACCCCCAGAACTGTACATGTTCATCTGAGTAGCCCAACTAGTGGGGCATTACCATATGTGCCAAAGGGGGGAGAGAGATGCACAAGAGCAAATCATCGTGCTACATGAGACAGAGGTGTGAGCACTCTAATTGAGTGTGTGTATGCCTAATTTTAGGTGTGTGTGTACTATTTTTCCCTTGTGTGTTCACCCAAAAATCAATGCGTGCATAATGATTTTGCAAATGTGATGATTCATTTGTGATATGGTCATACCCAATTAGAGATTTTTGCGTTCAGTTTGCAATTTCGACATGATTAACACGTGTGTGCACACCTAGAAATTGGTAAAAACTGCCAATCATTAGTATGTGTATAGTTTGATTGAAAATTTTATGTGTGTAGTGGTTAATTGCTACATTTTTTAGCTCAAAACAAGGATTTACACCCTCCGATTGCGTCAAATTTTGACCTAATTTTACCGGTTTGATTGCCTAGTTTTGGTTCTTATCGGCAAAATTAAGGGTGTGGCCACATGCATCACATTTAACCACAAAATGTCTCGAAAGATTTGGCAAAATTTTTTACCGGATCCGAAGTCAGCTTTTCTTTCAAGTGTTTTGAAGGCTAGAATTTCCTTGGTTGTCCACTTGAAAGTAACACATAAGCCTAGAAAGCTTCAAATGTCATGCACGGACGTCAAATTTGGCCATGACATGATTGCTTCCACTTTAGGAGGATCCATGCGTACCCCATCCTTTGAAACAATGCCCAAGGAAGTGAGAATTCACTCGTATTCGCAATAATGAGTAGCGCTTGTTCTTACATAGCTCATTGAAAACTGCGGTCAAGTTATCCCTATGCTTCTCTTTAGACTTTGAATAGACAATCATGTCGTCAAAGAATGTACCCTTGAAGTTTCTATGCGGTCTAAATATTCTGTTCATCATTCTATTAAACGTGGCAGGAGCAATTGTGAGACCGAATGGCATGACAAGAAACTCTCAAGAGACTGAATATTGTCTAGAACGCAGTCTTATGGACATCTTCTAGCCTAACGCGTATTTGATGGTACCCACTTTCAAGGTTTATCTTGGTAAACAATGACGCTCCCTCAACCCGATCAAGAATGTCATCTATCCTCGGCATGGGGAACCTTTTCTCGATAGTATTCTTATTCAAAGCGCAATAGTCAATGCACATACGCCATGAATCATCCTTCTTATGCACTAGGAGTACAGGCGAACAAACAGGGGATGAACTAGGTTGAATGTCAGGTGCAGCGAAAGGGTTTAAGGATTTAGCTCGGATCTAGTACTCTGCACAAACACAAGGTTACTTAACTTCACTTGAAAAGAGAAATTGAACTGAACGAGAGAGATGCAAAGAGAGAGAGAGAAGAGACCACCGAATGTTGGGTCCCAAACCCTCAAGGGCCCCCTTGCTCTGTTGCGAGAGCAAGTACTTTCTTTATTTTTTGCAATGATTTTTATTTAATTTTTGGGACCCTCCTTTTGAAATCACAAATGGTCGGACATTGTGTGGCCAGTGTGAAAAGGCCGATGGCCACGAGTTTCAGCCCTAGTCGGGAAGGCAGGTTGCCACGAGCTGGTCGGGCCAGTCGGCACTAAAATCCGCGCAGTAAAAGGGTGTCTCAGATCAAAGTCATTTAGGCCCCTCGTGACACTTATAAGTTGGTGGGTACTAGGAAATTAACTCAAAAGAGGCATAAGGGACACATGGCAGTTGCAGGCGAATTTGCCAGTCTCATCCCAGCTGGGGGCGCCCAATTTGAGAGTGGAGGCTAATTTTTGTTCATTGTAAGTGCTACAGTGTGTGTGTGTGTGTGTGTGTGTGTGAGTAGTGGGTGCAGGTGGGTGCAGGTGATCACAACTTTAATGGAAAGCTTGCCTTCTCCCTTGCTCTATGTAGCGCGACGATTTGCTCTTGTGCATCTCCTCTCCCCTTTGCACATACGATAATGCCCCGCTAGTTGGGCTTCTCAGATGACCATGTACAAATATGGGGGTTTTATGCGCGTTTGCCAGGGCAAGAGCCTTCTGTACAGGAACCGGATTAGCTAATTGCTAATCCCCTTCAGGTACGTAGAGTTCCGTCGCGAAGGAATGCGAAAACGGAGAGTTTTCTCTTGTGAAAACTCGTCCGATTTACAGGGGAACTGTCCCATTGCGTGCGGGAGCATGTGACACACGTGTAGATGTGTTCGCTCCGGCCAAAACAATCCAAAACAGAGAATTACAGCTTGCTGTGTTTTTCTGCAGGTTTAGGGTTTCGCACCTAAACTGTAGGACATCGTCAAGGGAGCCTCGGGAAAGCCGTGCAATGCTTAAACAGGGCTTTGGGCACTTGGCATTGACAAAACAGGGAATTACAGCATGCTGAAATTGACCTGCAGCTCACTGGAAGCTTCCATACCGCAAGGGAAAGTGTCCTTGACGTGTACTTTTGACCTACAGGGATTTTTGTGCCGTTATGTTGGCGAAATTGGGTCGAAAACCTGCAATTACAGCCATGGAGAGGTTTCGATAGCTTGGTGAGGGTTAGGTGAAAGCGTTCGGATCGTTTATTTGCCAGGGGAGCCTCGGGAAAGCATTGGGTGCTTGTACAGGACAATTTAGAGAGATTTCCCGCGGGGAATCTCGTTTAATTCAAGGGGCAAGTGACCCTACAAGTGCGGAAGCTTGAGGGCTATCCACATTAGTGATTGGCAGGCGAATTGGAGCGCAAAACAGAGAATTCAGCGTGTTGTAATTTTTTCGCCAGGTTTTGTAAAGTATTCTAAAGTGTGTGGAAAGTCATCGTGTACTTGGGATTTTGTCCGTGGAGACTTCTGCTGTGGTTATGTTGCCGAAATCGGGTTAGAGTAGAGGAATTTCAGCCCGATAAAAGTGGGACAGCTTGTAGAGGTTTACAGGTTTTTCTCAAGTTTGATAAGAATAAAGAAATACCGAAAGGGGCGCCAGTCTTTGGGGCCTAGAGGGTGTCGTTGTTTGCTTGGTAGCGCTCTAGCTACCAAGTCGTGAAATGTCTTTAAGTGTTGAATTCCAGTCACAGGTTTGTTCGTGAAGTTTCTCTGTCCCCTAAAGTCTAAAGTAAAAATTCGAGTGAAAGCCAAAGTCTACTGCCCTCCGGGCCGGTTTCAATTGATACAATGGGTGCTCAATACAAGAGGGTGATATAGGGAGAGGATGTGTAAACGTTCGTATGATGAGTGTAAAATGAATCACGGGGGTAGGTGCATAATGCCTACACATTGTTACCTCGCTTTTGTACTTCCTCTCGATGACAAGCCATAGAGCATCTCCGAAGGTCTCTTTTGTACTCAAAATACAACCCTTTTTCTCGCCCAGCCAGAGAGAGAGAGAGAGAGAGAGAGAGAGAGAGAGAGAGAGAGAGAGAGAGAGAGAGAGAGAAAGAGAGAGAGGATTTTGACTATTCAGCAGGCTTTGCATCTTCAGCAAGTGTCCCAGTTTCTGAGATCTTACCTGCTCAGTTCTTACCGGTTGGTCCTTGGAGATCTTCAGATGTCTTTTTGAGGAGTGGGCCACTATATGTAGACATGTTTTTCCTACAGCTGTCGGGAGGACGACACATTTTCCTCACTCCAGAGAGAGCTTCCATGATCAGATTTAGAATGCAAGTTTTACATGATGACTTCTTTTGGACGAGGGAGGCTGTCTATGATATCATTTAGGAGAAAACAGTGGTTGAGGCCAGCTACTCAATGGAAATTAGACAGTTTGCACATTTGTTTGAGAGTCAATTTAGAGAAGCCTTAGGGAAGCTAGTTTAGTTAGAGAGATGTGCATCTTGGTACCTCCCCTTGACTTTTGAGGTGGGCAGCGAGGTGTACATGGCCGGACCTGCATGTCCGGACGAGTCCATTAGATTAGGTTTTCCAGTTTTGGAACCCTCTTGCATAAATAGATTGTATAAACGTTTTGACGGATGTTGTTACACTACAGTGGGCATCTGGCATGACAATCATGTAGGTCTCGGTTAGAGGAATGTGTCGGTCCAGTCTGTTCGTCAAATGGGTCACAGAACAGTGAGTTATCGCCTGAAACTCCCGTGTGCGCACATTTGCACATTTTCCCGACCTGACGATTTCCCAAGTTGGCACTAAACAATCCACTAGAAAGGAAACGCATCAGCCTAGTATTTTCCATGAGATGAGCCAATGCCAGCTCTAGCTCCAATGTTTTGCATACCTTGGCGCTTTTGCTCCCATATGGAGATCAGCCCAATGTTTCTAGTTAGTAGTCGATCAGCCTAGCGTTTTCAGTTTTCAGTCCTTTCCCTCACCGTAACCGGCCCGGATTTGCTAACGCTAGGGTCTCTGTTGCAATCCGGTACTTCGGCAGCCCATTGAGCCTCTTCTCGGCCATTCCCTCGTCGCATCGAGTGCTCCCATTGCTTTCCATCATCGACAACATCATCATCTGCGTTTTCAGCCATGCTTTACGCGACGGATCGGTTGCGTTTTTGCAGCCAGATCTGCGTTTTTGCAGCCAGCTTTCAGCCCATGTTTCCTCTCACTCCCGAACGCAAATCAACCCCAAATCTTCTCTTGGTGGACATCAGCAACCCCTTATCGAGACGGATCCAAAGGTGCATCAAATCAGCCTTGGCTGTGCTTCATCTTAAAGAGTCACCACCGTCTGCATTGAGGTATTGCATGTGTGTACATTCCATTTACACAATCAAAAGCAAATACCACATCGGCAACGGTGTTTTGGGGCCCTTGAGAGGGTTGGTTGGGACCCCATGTGGTGCCATTCTCCTTCTCTCTCTTTCTCTACACATCATAGTAACAGGGAATGGCCGATTTCAGGTCTCCGTTCCCCGTTCCCATTCTAAGTCCCCGTTCCGAATCCCCGTTCCATGTTTCAAACGTGAGTATCCGTAACAGGGAATGGCATTTTGTGGCAGTTGCCGTTCCGCGTTCCTCGTTCCGGTTTCCCGTTCCTGGTAACTATGCTACACATCTCTACCTCTCTCTCATTCTCTCTTTACAAGGAAATCAAAGGAACCATCTCTCGTGCTAAGTAGCACACATTCAAGCAAGGAAAGAAGTAAAGATTTGTGGCAATGTAAAGTCTAGATCTTGTCACCATTTCAATTCAGTTGCTCCGGACATTTGTGTAATGCAAAGGGTCAAAGCCTCACTTCTATGTGTGTGTGTGTGTGTGTGTGTGTGTGTGAGAGAGAGAGAGAGAGAGAGAGAGAGAGAGAGAGAGAGAGAGAGAGAGAGAGAGAGAGAGAGAGAGAGAGAGAGAGAGAGAGAGATGAAATGAAATGAAATGTTATATTAACGTCTTCAAAAAGGCCAAAATGACCTATGAGACCAAAAAGTTACAATTGGTGAATCTGATACCATGTCTGAGTACTGAAATTACCAAGTTCAAAGTTACCGAGTTACAGAGGACTAACACTAAAACACTAAGGCACTAAGGAGAAAGGAAATAAAGGGGGGGGGGGGGGGGGGGGGTTTGTGGGTTCAGATGAAATCTCTCATCGGTCGCTGTCAGATCTCATCGACCTCCTCCATGGTCAGAACTCTGGTTGGGTGTCTTGCATGTCGAGCTAGAGTGATCTGTATCTTCTGTTGCAACCTTCGTCGGTAGTGGGAGACCCCCCGAGGTCGTGGACATCTGGATCTGCCAAGTTCAGTGGCTTTGTCAAGCAGTGTACCTCTGGTATGAGTAGGCTGTAATGACTGCTCCGTTTGCTCTCCTCTGTCTGGTGTAAAGAACTCTGTGATTCGTCTCTGAGACTGTCTTTCCCTTGATGTCCTCAGCAAGCTCTCCCTAAGTCTGCGTAGCTCTAGCAGGAACAATCCGAGACACTTCTGATCCTTGTATCTCATGACTCTAGAAAAAGGTCCGAACCCTTCTCTGAACAAGCAGTGGAAGCGTCCGCGTATCTCATAGTATGCCGGGCAGTGGCATGTGTAGTGCAGTTCTGTCTCTGGCTCTAAGTTACATAGGTGACATATCCTGGCTCCTGCCAGCACCCCTCGGAATCGGCCAGTCTCGATCTGGAGTTGATGTGAGGATGTGCGTATCTGTCCAATAGGGCATCTTATCCCATGAGATAAGTGTGTATCCATGTATGGTGGCCTAATCACAAAGCCGTCCTCCGTGAGTTGGAGAAGATGCTCTCTGTAGAAGGCCATCTTCGTGCCCAACTCCTGTGTCGGCTGTATCCATGTGCTCCTAGTATTTAGCTGAATCAGATCCTGACGTATGAGCTTGGTGATCTCTGTCTGTGTGAGAGACAAGGAGGGTGCATCCAAGGAGTATTGAAGCGGAGGTAATCTATCCATATTGAGACCATGCGACTGGAACCATGATGCCATCTGTCCATACCAACATGCTGTATCGCCTTGTAGAGCTAGTTGTCGAGATGACTCCAAGGCAAGCCGAGCGTATTTGTCTCTGGGGAGATCCCATAAACCGTGCATAAAGGAAACTGATCTCGTCAGTGCCTCCACCACGGGGGGGGGGGGGGCGGCTAGCTCGGCTCGGATAATCTCATGTGGTACTGAGGCCTTAGCCCAAATCATCCGAGCGATCATAGAGACCAGAGGCCTCTCCATACATCTCCATCCATCTGTGTTACCAGATCTCCCATGGTGGTCTACTGAGGGTCCCCATACCTGAACTCCATAGAGCATAGCTGGAGTCACTAGAGTGTCAAAGAGCCATAGCTTTGTTCGCGGTTCCTGAAACTGAACCTGCGAACACATCCTCTCCAGTCCTCCCAAAGCTGCATATGCTCTCGTCAGTCTAGTCTCTGATGCTCTCCTTAGTGAAAACACCGGTCCACTGAATACTACCCCAAGATAGGTATATGCATCTGTGTACTCCACAATCTCCTGGCCATACATAAATGTGGGTGCCGACCCATTGACCCACTGTGGTGTGGTGTTGAACACCATAACCTTGGTTTTTCCCCGATTTACCGATAATCCACTGTCACGAGCAAATGTATGCAGAGCATCCAAATGACGCTGCATTCCCTCTGGGGAGTCTGAAATCAGCACAATATCATCAGCATATAGTAACAGCGGAATCCATGTCCCTGCTAGCTGAGCCCCCCTGTCTCCTTGCTGCTCTACATAGTCTGAAAACTCATCCACATACATCCCAAAAAGAGTCGGGGATAGTGGGCATCCCTGCTTTACTCCAATAGTGGAGTGGACCATGTCAGACATTCCCTCAGTGGTGCGTACCCGTCCCATCATTGTCTTGTATAGAGCCAGAATACCCCATATCAGCTCTGTAGGCACACCCATGTCCTGTAGTCTGTGTAAGTCTGGCTCTCGGCACTGTGTCAAAAGCTTTGCGGAAATCCACAAAGCTACAATAGATTCTCTTGCCATGGTGTCTACCCTCCTCAATAATAGCTCTGAGTGTTAGAATCTGGTCAAGAGTGGAGAAACCTCTCCTGAAACCTGCTTGCCCTGGTGCTCTTGTTCCCTCTCGCTCTGCCCATCTACTTAGCTCCTGCTGAAGGACGGATGCATACAACCTAGCTAATGTGTGGCCAACCATGATGGTGCGATAATTCGCGGGAATCATGGGATCTCCTGACTTGAAAATAGGCACAATCGTAGACATACTCCAGGTCTCCGGGAAGCCTTCATACATGGATCGATTAAACATCATAGCCAGGAGCTCTGCAAGCATATCCCTGGCATGGATGAAGTGCTCTGCTACCAGACCATCATGATCATGCGCTCTCCTTGTATTCATCCTGTCAATGGCTTTCCTTACCCTCTCGGCAGTAAAGAAAGAACATGTCTCTGGGCATGTCTCTAGTGGGTCCGGCAGAGGTGGTTGCCCTGATGCCGTGTAGAGAGATGAGGCATATTCCCCCCATGTCTCAGTGGAGGTGACCGCGGGTGGTGGTGAATGCTCGTGGAATCGCCTCCATGCTTCGCCTGAGTCCTGACTTATAAATAGCTGATATAGATCCCATCCCGCTCTAGCTGAGATAGATAGGCCCTTTTCTTTCGTCGCACTAGGCGGCGAAAGATAATCCGTGACTATCGATGTATGGTAATACCCGTGAGCACTTCCCTTTGTAGTTCGATCCTCGTCTCTTTGCACTCCTCATCATACCAACTGTTTTGGGGCATGTTCCCAGATCGTCTCCGTGTGGGCTGACTATGGGGGTATGCCTTTGATGCTGCATCATGGAGCGTCTCTGTCAAAATCTGAGTGAGTTCATCTAGTGGCCGTCCCGGCTCCTGGGTGCATAGCTGCTTGTATATCTCATCCATATATACAGAATCCGTCTCCCTCATGAAGGTATACCGAGTGTGTATGGGGACCCCACCTAATGGAGCTGTGCTGAACTGAAAGGTCAGGGTGAAAGACACGATAGCATGATCAACTGCTACTCCAACTGGCCTAGTGCCCACCATGAAATCCTGAAAGAATGGGACGAGACTTGGCTGGGCCATAACGTAATCCACTGTGCTTGCACCATGTCGGTGTGGAAAGCAAGTAAAACCTCCTGCTGTCGAAAATCTTTGTAGGCCGTTCACAATGGCCAATTTGTGTGCGGTTCCCATATCTATCAAGTATCTACCATACTCAGTGTATTCCTCATCTTGTGATAGTTTGGATAGACCCATCTCTGTGACATCCAGCTCCCTGAGCATCTATTCGGAAGTATCATAAAATATTGTCTGGTGGTGGGCAGTCCTAGCATTGAAATCCCCTACTATGATAATGTCACCATCCTTGGAAAACTCCCATATGTCATTATCCAAAATAGCAAAGGGAGATTGTCCCCTAGGTGATGCATATACTGACGTACTAGGAGGAAAGTAACAGATAGCAATGTAGAGGTATCTGCCCGTCTTGCCATGAGCCTCACCCACATGTACCTAGCATGCTCATCCCTGCGTGCTATATATAACAATGGCTGCAACTCCTCCCTAAATAAAACTGCCACTCCCCCTGAGCCTCGTCCTCGATGCTCCGATCTGGTCTCTTGTCTGCAGGCTATCTCCCATCTATATCTGCTCACCTGTGGCATGGATTGCCCAGGGGCTTGATGCGTCTCTGAGTAGAAGATGATGTCTCTCCCTGTGAAGCTATCCTCAAAGGCCCCTACATCAAGACGAAGTGAACCGTTACAATTCCAGGTTGCCATCTTTAGTGTGGTCCCATGGGTCTCGCACCGTCATGCGGGACGTCGCTCCAATATCACCACCTCTCCATCTCTGTAAAAAGCAATCTTCCCCTTTTCCCTTGCTGCTCTAATTTCCGGCATTACTTCTTGCATATGAGCAATCTGCGAGAGGGTGAGGTCATCTCCAAGAAAGATGCCAGTCTTTTTTAGAGTCGGTCTCTTCCATCTTCGCTTCCATGGATGGGAAGCGGAGAATGAGTGCCCTTTCCTTCGAGGTTTCTCCGCTGCTTCCGCTTTTCTTTGTGCCCACTCTCCAGGCCCTCGTATGCGTCTGTTCGTTGACCCCCGTCAGAGTCCTGAGTTCTTTCACCTCTTTCTCCACATTATCCTGGTCTTTGAGGCCACATGCGTCTCCTTTGCTCCTCTTCTGGTGTGGGGGTGGGGGTTATTTCCTTGCCTTTCCCTTTCTTGACAATCTCGATCCATTTTTCGGCCTTTTGTGCTCATACAATTGGATTTTTAATGAGGGAGATAGAGAGAGTGAGAGAGCAATATATTAAGAACTCTTGAGAATGCTCATACAATTGGATTTTTAATGAGGGGCAGAGGGTCACTTATAAAGCAATATATGTGACCTAGAGACCTGAAAAGAGGAGGTCCCTTGTTTAGGGCTGATCTAGCTCTAATTTATCTGCCACATCGTTAAACAAATGAAAAGTGGTATATAAGGCTAATAAATAAGGTATCTGAATTAAAGATATGCCACGTTGGATAAAAAGTAATAAGTAGGCAAGAATGGGCTGAAATGCATATGTAGGGCCATTTTAGGCATACAACCATGGTGCGCAACCTAGGATGCCACCATCTGGTGATGACACATCTCCATGCCTTTGTACATACTAATACATTGTCACATGCAGATGGGCTCCCACAACCATGTGCCGATTGGACATGTTACTACAACTCCGAGTCAAACCTTAGAGTAGAATTTTTTCGGAATTTTGTCCTAGCGCCTTTTGGAGCATGCATGCCAGGCAGCCCCATTAAATCAACTAGAACCCATCATAATCATCCGCTCACCTTTTCCGCCGCACCTTTGACAGCCTCAACCTCAACCTCAACCTAGACTGAATTATCTTCTTCAGCGATGTGGGATTGGACCGCCCATCTGGTGCTAAAAAGGAGGTGTAGTGGGAGAAGTACGCTGTTTTTCTCAAGCAAGTCGTTGATTTGAAAAGTTGTTAATTTAACTGGCAAGTTGGGTTGCTTTGTTTACTTGTAGAGTCAAGTGGCAAGTGAGTAGCTTAACAAGAATAAGTGTGTATTGTAGCAATTTAATAGTTTTGAGTAATTTTACAAACTGGAA
The DNA here is from genome assembly GCF_014529385.1 of Adiantum capillus-veneris. Lineage (NCBI taxonomy): Eukaryota > Viridiplantae > Streptophyta > Polypodiopsida > Polypodiales > Pteridaceae > Adiantum > Adiantum capillus-veneris. The sequence continues at coordinate 156,351,736 of NC_140935.1, forward strand.
TATGGTAATAAAATAAAACCAGTTTTCAAGCTCATATGATTATTAGTCTCGGAGCTTTTAAAATGAGGCACGCATTGCTATTTTGTTTTTTGTATATGATCTTTATCGTGCTATCTTAGTGATTTTAGTTTGTCTACCATGGATCTAGACCTTCCTCCATGGTATTAATCCTATCATGTTCTAGTGAGATCCTGATGTATTTTCAGATCACGACCACAAGTGCCCAATCAAGACATTCAAGTGGGAGTGTGTTGTAGTATATTCCAATCCATTGCTGGGCTCCCCCATCCCTTGTGGCTACTCACCAGTAGCCTCACTCATATCACTATACCAATCCCAATTCCATGGATTATTTCACTTACCATAACCTATCATGGAAGAAAACATGAACAAGAATAATAAAATGCAATGCAAAGAAAAGGGTGTAAGAGAATTTTCATGAGGTCGTGACAATAAGGGAAAAGAAACATTGTCAAGGAACAACAAAAGGATTGTGATTGTTTTAAATTCGATTCTATCTTATCTACCCTCCTTACGTTGCGTTTTATAACATTCTGTTTTGCTTTTAAGGAGAAAGTAGGTCAGTACAAGTGATCTGGCAAAGAATGAAATCACAGAAGAAACAGCCTTCATTTGTTTCATTTTATGTTGGATGGAGAGAGATGAACCTGCTTCACTTCTACACGGTCCTGAGTTTAATCTGGTTCTTGTAGCAATCTCGTTGTTTGCTTGCTCTCGTGCTTTGTCTTTTGAGCAACTGTTTATGTTTTTTTAGCTCAATCTTAGCAATATGTCCTATCTTATTTTTCTCCTCAGTGTACGCTTCAAGGTTTTGATCGCCTTTTATCTTCAGCTGCTTAATGCTTATTCAAAGTGTATTCTTATGAGGATTTATAACATGAACTGATCTACATTGACTTCTTGTCAGCCTAAGCGGAGAGACTTTTGTTTGCTTGTTGGTTATTATGCGAGACGAGGTGACAAGCACAATGCACGCGCAACTTTTGAGCGGATGAGGGGACTGGGAATTGAGCCCACTACTTATGCCTTCACCAGGTATGGCTCTCTTATATTAATCCTGTTACACATAGCTCTACCTTTGTCGACTCTCTAACTCCATCTTTAGAATGTTTTGGGGGTTACCTTTTGTGTGTACATATATGAAAGGTTTTTTTTTGGGGGGGGGGGGGGGTTTGTCGACTACTTCGGTAGTGCTCAGCACGTCTTTCTCATTTGTCATGAATTTAACATTTGTGCAGTTTATTACATGCATACACAATTGCAAGGGACATGAAAGGGGCTGTGGCATGCTTCAATCAGATGGTGGAGGAGCATGTTGAACCAACGGTCGCAACATATTGTATTCTTATATCGGGATTCGCAAAGATTCGGGATACAGAGTAAGTTGTTTGCTCTAACTTTTAATCGTTGTTTAACTTTGGGCTTCAATGCTTCCATCTTGCACGTTATAAAGATCAGAGTTTTGCTTTGATCTATCTAGATTCTGAATTTTCAGCAATAAATTTGCGCTGATGAATGCTAGGATTTTGATTCTAATTTTATAACTGCCATAGTGCAAGAGCTTTATGATTTCCAAAAGGGACTGATGCCACTGATGCACGAGTATTTATATTGCAAATCCAAAAACTTCTTGTCATTGATTGAATCTATACCAAAGTTATGCTTTATATTATTAGAAAATCTCTTTTCTGGACTTTCATTGCGTGCCATAGATTAAAGGCTTGTTATGATTAGGAAGGCATAGATGTTGTGGTGGACTATGGGGCAAAGAAGATTCAGTTAAAGAAAAATAAGGGTAGGGAAGTGTTTATTGATGTAAACTCAAAGGCGAGTCAATTCCCCTTGTATCGGCTTCAGCCATTTCGAATTAATGAAATCAAGCCTTTTTGTTTACTCGATCTTTCTCAGAATTGTGGAGGAAGATAAGGATTTCAATTTGTTAGAGCGGTAAAAGTTTCCCACAAGCTCACGTAGATTATTTCTTAGAGGGTTTGCCTGGTGAGTTACCGCCGGAAAGACCAGAGGATCACACCATAGAACTATCCGTGGCAATACTCTGAACCAGCCCCCTTATTGAGTGAGCCGTGCTCAATAGGAAGAAATCATCAATTTAGTATAGGATCTTTTGAAAAAGGGTTTGATCCAACACAATGCCTCACCTTTTTGTTCTCCGGTCTTAGCAATCCATCACAGAAGTGCGCACACAGTGGCAGAAAGTCACAGAACCACCCATCAAACCGGCAATCAAGAAACCTCCTTTTCCGAGGATGTTTATCGAGCAAGAATTACAAGAGGTGGTTCAAACACAGATTAGTCAGCTTTTGGACGCAAACAACAAATCCAAAAAGCCAGAGAAAAAGCACAAGAAGGGGACTGACTTCCCGGGTTATTTGGGTCGTCAATCTTCTTTTGCATTGACAAGAAAGCAAAAGAAGCGTGTACGATTTGAAGGACTACCCAGTTCTTCTTCTTCTTCTTCTGACAATTCTTCCAGCTCTTCTGACTCGAGTGAGGAAGACATAAAAGGTAAAAAGCGAAGCAAAAAGCAAAGCTTTAGAAAGGGCAAGAAAAAGGCAAAGAAGCCTAGATTTCGCCCAGTTTCTGACAGTTCTACAGAGGACTCATCCTTAGACAGTTCGGACTCCGAAGATCACATGTTTTATGCAAAGAAGAAGCAATTTCATAGAGCCAACCAATATGACTTTATCAAAGATAAAAGCAAGAAAAGAAAAGAATTCAAAGAAGGTGGCCAATTAATTAAGTTTGAACTCTTTTCTGGGTTTCGAGATGCTCCGAGAGCTTTGGTCTTCATTCAGCAGTTTGACATAGCTTTCTCTGGAGGGCATTACTCAGAGCACTCCAAGATTAGGAGGGCTACATCTTTCTTCAAGGGAAACTCGAACATGGTGGTCCACTCTTCTTTTGAGGAAGGAAGCTCCAATTAAATGGTTGAAATTCAAAAGGCTCTTTATTTCTTCTTGGCTGACTTGGGAGTACGATCGAGATATACGAACCTCTTGGAATCATCTTCGGATGACCAAGGGGATTCTTTGGACGCTTATTGTGAGAAATTTTGGAACTCTTTTCTACCAACCTCTTTATTTAAGAAGGTCTCGCTTAAGGAACTGATTGAGCGGTTTTGTTGCGGACTCCCTACAGAGATCCGAGATTACTGCCTAGAACAAAAGTCTAATTCTATTCAAGAAGTGATGGGTCATGCAAAACGGGGTTTTGCGATACATTCAGGAAATTTGACCTACCCCACGGATGAGATCTTGACTTAGAGAACCCAACAGACCTCTCACAATGAAAGTAGAAAGAAAAAGAGTTTTTAAGAAAAGAAAGACAAGGATACACGACCCCGGCTCACTTTTCGAGAGAGGGCCATTTACATCAAAGAAGGGAAGTGTTTTGGATGCGTGGAACATGGGCACGTCTCTGCAAAGTGCCCCAAAAAGGCACAACAAGAACACCATGAAGACATGCCAGAAAGTTCGAGAGCAGCAGAGAAACGTGGCAGAAAAGGCAAGATGAAAGCAAGACTGGTTCCAGATTGCATGGGTATTGATTCAAGCATGATTGATGAAAGTACAGAACTTTGCCTAGGTTGGGGCAAAGTGAAAGATCAAGAAGCCCTGATTTTTTTGATGGAGGAGCCAAGGCTAATTTCATTTCACTTGAATTGGCGGCACGACTCGAGATTACACCCGATCGGATGGGACCACCAGCAGAGGTAGTTCTAGCGGCACTCGGATGGGACATAGCCATTACATGTGTCATTGGCAAACTTCGGTTGCATTGTTAGGGGTATTTGGGACACGAGGACTTTTACATAATGCCCTTGGAAGGTTGTGACATCCTCCTAGGAGTCCCTTGGTACCATAAGAACAACGCCGTGGTCAATTATCGGGCGAAGAAAGCGAGTTTGACAAATGAAAAGGGTTGAAAAATTGTACTTGATATAAAACTGAAGGGCGAGTCTGTCCCTATTGTATCGGCTTCGGCCGTTTCCAAATTAATGAAATCCAGTCTGTTTGTTTACTCGATCTATTTGAAAGAGTTAAATGATGAACACAGAACGAACATGTTTGAACTTGATAAAGAACGCCAAGATTTTCTCCACACTCATGTCGATTGCTTTTTTGAGGGCCTGCTAGCAGGCGAGTTGCCACCATCTCGTCCCGAGGATCACACTATTGATCGGATACTTGGAAGCACACCACCGAAATGGCCACCTTACCGTGTTAGTCGAGCCGAGAATGAAGAGATTATCAACCAAGTGAAAGACTTTTTGGAAAAGGGTCTTATCGAGCCGAATTCTTCACCCTATTACTCTCCGGTGTTGTTGGTTTTAAAGAAAGACGGATCTTGGAGAATGTGCATTGATTACAAAGCTCTCAATAAAATCACCATCAAGAACAGATTTCTGAGTCCGAGGATCGATGTGATATTCTTGACCGACAACAGGGATCCTCTTGTTTTAGCAGGATTGATTTGAATTTGAAAAGGGGATATCATCATATCAGAATCGCGCTAGGAGATGTCTACAAGGCAGCTTTTTGGACGAGCTTCTATTTATATGAGTTTTTGGTGATGCCTTTTGGCCTTACCAATGGTCCAACCGAATGATGGATAGGATTTTCAGAGAGTATAGATCTTTTGTCGGCACTTTCTTTGATGACATTATAGTCTTCTCCAAGGATAAGGTAGAACATAGACACCATCTCCTACAGGTCTTTCAGGCATTGCGAGATCACAAGTTAGTTATCAATGCCAAGAAGAGTGAATTTTTCTTGCGGGGGATACACTTTTTTGGGACACATTATCTTAGCAGCAGGAGTACAGATGGACCCGGCCAAGACTGACATTATACGTGATTGGCCCGATTTGAAGAATGTTCATGAAGTTAGAAGCTTCTTGGGCTAATGTTCTTACTACCGGCGGTTCATTCGAAAGTTTGCAGAGGTTCCTTCCCCTTTGCACATTTCGATACAGAAAGGAGTCCCTTTGTTGCGGGACCCCTAGAGGTGACTGCCTTTTAGACATTGAAAGAGAAATTGACTACTAGATCAGTATTGACTTTGCAAGATTTGCAAAAGTCATTTGAAGTATATTGTGACGCTTGTGGTCGTAGTCTGGGTGCGGTCTTAATGCAAGAAGGCCATGCCATTGCCTATGAGAGCCGATTGTTTGCAAGGTAAGAATTGACAGCACAGATTTTTGAGAAAGAGCTTTTGGTGGTTATCCATGCTCTTACTCAATGGCGACATTACCTACTTGGAGCCGATTTTACGGTCTTCATTGATCATCAAAGTTTAGGCTACTTCTTGTCACAGAAGCAACTTGCGGAAAAGCAGATGCGATGGGCTAACATCTTGGCACAGTTTCACTTCTAGATTGTCCATGTTCAGGGAGATAGGAACTTGGTGGCAGATGCTTTGTCCCAGAACGGCCCGAAGTGGAGCAAAGCGAGGAGACACTCGTTCCAGATCAGATATTGGCACACAAGGATAGAAAGATTAAAGGTAAAGTGATTAGGCGGTTGTTGGTTAAATTCAAGAACTATCCTGCATTGGATGCGAAGTTGGATGGAGGAGGAGGACCTAGCAGATACTCCTTAGATTTTGGAACTTTACCTTAAAGCATTTGGTATAGCATAGTCTACTCCGATAGAATCCCGATTTCAGCATGGGTGAATCTAGTGCAGCGGGCTTGCACAAGAGGGGAGTCACTACGTTCCTTTGTCAACGGATTACCCCGATTTTTGATATAAATTCACTGATGTCCCTTTGGGTTTCAGGGATACTGCTGGGCTGACAGTATTCTGCTGTATGACTTTATGAACTGGAATTCCTGAAAAATGAAACTGATTGATTTGTACTTGACTTGCTCAAGTGCAGGAACTGAAAGACGAAATGATTGCAGCATTTCGGTCTCATAAATCTCTATAGACATGATTGCAATGAGGATTAGTTAATCGGGCGTCTGCGAGGTTTCGATTGGATCTAGATGCGATTACTAAATACATGGCCGATTAATCATGGTCTGAGATTTGGAATGAATTTGAATGTGGTTTGTCATGTGATGTCCTGTGATGTCAAGTGATGTCCAGTGATGTGATTGTCGATTTGTATAAGTGCTAGATGTCACAAACCTTTGACGTGGCGTGCCCACAACACACACATACACTCTGCTGCAGGCTGACGTGGCAAGCTGAAGTGATGACGTGGCTGCATCGTACTGACTGGCCCGCATTTTGCGAAAATAATGCCACGTGGCAGCTTATACAGATCTCCGTGTTTTACGGTGCTGATTGCGGAAATCTTTGGCAGCTCTTGGGTGATGCTTTTCCTACGCAAGGAGATAGAGAGAGAACTCCTTTGCTTTATTTTGTGCCAATTATGGCTTGAGAGAGAAAAGGGAAAGCTCTTGCTTTATTTTTAAAAGGGCTTTTGAATTACCAGCTTTTGGGGCTCTGCTTTTGGCATCCCTCGTATTCTTTAAATAAGTGGGTAGGCCACTCACAACTCAGAGCATCTGGACGCAGAGTCTGAGTGTGAGCGCCTGCCCGCACTCTTGTACTTTGAACACAGATTAATACAAAAAGAAATACCGAAAGGGGCGCCAGTCTTTGGGGCCAATAACTCTAGGCACGGAACTCTGCCGAGCCAGTGTCGAATCAATTGTGAACTGTGAACTGTTTTGAAGTGGTTATTTGTGTTGTCGCAATAGATTCTCGACGGGGAAGGCACCATTTGAGATTATTGAAGGTGTTGCGAAGGTTCCACCCTTCCTGAGCACGAAAGATAAGATTTTTGAAGCTGACAAGTATATGCGCGACTTAGACATGGCTTTTGCCAAGGTCCGCGAGGCTTTGCAGAAATCTTAAGAACGACAGAAAAAGGCAGCTGATCGCCATTGTCGCGATTTGAAATTGAAGGAGGATGATTGGGTGCTCTTACGTTTTGAGAAGGCATGCCTGAGAAAGAAAAAGGAAAAGGAAAAGGAGAGGCTTTTTCCAAAGCTTAGTATGAGATACTATGGACCTTTCCAGATCTCCGAAAAGATCAATGATGTCTCCTTCCGACTGAAACTGCCTGACACTTGGAGGATTCACAATGCATTTCATGTGAGTCTCTTGAAACCTTTCATAGGTGATGTGCCTGATGATGGGGAGCCCGATGAGCAACCCGAAGTGGAGGAAAACGAGGATATCCTTGTTCCTGAACATATTTTGGCACATAAGGACACAAAGACTAAGGGTAAAGTACGAAGGCGGTTCTTGGTTAAATTCAAGAACTATCCTGCATTTGATGCGAAGTGGATGGAGGAGGAGGACCTAGCAGATACTCCTCAGATTGTGAACCTTTACCTTGACGCTTTTGATTTAGCATAGTCTATTCCAAATGGAACCTAGAATTCAGCTTGGCCGCATCTGGAGCAGTGGGATGCACAAGAGGGGAGTTACTCCGCTCCTTTGTCAACAGATGCCTTGATTTTTTTTTTAGAATACTAGAGTCACTGATGTCTCTTTGAGCTTCAAAGATACTGGGAGCTGACAGTATTGTGCTGTATGAATTTATGAAATGGAATTCCGGAATATAAAACTGTTTTGTTCTTGACTTGTTTTTAAGTGCAGGAAATGATAGACGACATGACTGTAGCATTTTGGTCTGATTGATCTCGAATAGACATGGTTGCAATAGGGGTTAGTCAATCAGGCATCTATAAGGTCCTGACTGGATCTAGATGCGATTGCTAACTGCATTGCCGATAAATCACGGTCTAAGCTCTGAATGAATGTTGAATGTCATGTGATGTCCTGAGATATCAAGTGATGTCCTGTGATGTCGTGTGATGTGACTGTAGATTGGTACATGTGCTAGATGTCTGTTCCTAGTGTGTAGGTACTAACAGTCAGTGTTTGCTAAGATAGTTTATGGCCTCTATATGTTTTGCAGGCGTAATTGAGGGCGATTACAATGCTTTCAAGAGAGGGGTATGTCACAAACCTGTGACGTGGCGTGCCCACAACAGACACATACACTCTCTGTTGTAGGCTGACTTGGCAAGCTGAGTGATGACGTGGCTGCACCGTATGGACAGGCTCGCATTTTGCAGAAATAATGCCACGTGGTAGGCTGTACGGATCTCCGTGTTTTACGGCGCTGATTGCGGAAATCTTTGGCAGCTTTTGGGCGATGCTTTTCCTACGCAAGGAGATAGATAGAGAACTCCTTTGCTTTATTTTGTGCCAATTATGGCTTGAGAGAGAAAAGGGAAAGCTCCTGCTTTATTTTTAAAAGGGTTTTTGAGTTTACCAGCTCTTGGGGCTCTGCTTTTGGCATCCCTTGTATTCTTTAAATAAGTGGGTAGGCCACTCACAATTGAGTGCTTCTGGACGCGGAGTCTGAGTGTGAGCGCCTGCCCGCACTCTTGTACTTTGAACACAAATTAATACAAAAAGAAATACCGAGAGGGATGCCAGTCTTTGTGGCCAATAACTCTAGGCATGGAACTCTGTCGAGCCAGTGTCGAATCAATTGTAAACTGTGAACTGTTCTGAAGTGGTTATTTGTGTTGTCGCGGTAGATTCTCGACTTGGAGTGTCCAAGTCTGTTACACTAGATGTGTTGTGCCTAGTGCGTCGGTACTAACAGTTAGTGTCTACTAAGACAGTTCATGGCCTTTGTCTGTTTTGCAGGCGTAATCGAGGGCGATTACAATTCTTTCAAGAGGGGGGTATGTCACAAACTGGTGACGTGGCTGGCCCTCGGACACGCACTCACACCCTACTTCCCGGATATCGCATTGATAGGTTGACGTGGCTGACTGTACGGACAGTTCCATGAAACACGCTGACAGCTGCTGACGTGGCAGAATTGTAGGGATTTCCGTAAACTGCGTTGGCTGCTTTTTGGCAGCTTTAGGAGCCAATTGCTTTATGGGGATTATTGTTTTTAGCATTAAAACTTTTGGAGACTATTGCTTTTGAGTTTGAGAAGCTTTTGGGGGCTCTGCTTTTAGCAACCCCATGTAACCTTTATAGGTGGCCTTCGAGGCTCATTACTCAGAGCATCTGGACGAAGAGTCTGAGAGTGAGACCCGTAGGCCCTCTTTGTACTTTGAACACAGATAAAATACCGAAAGGGGCGCCAGTCTTTGGGGCCAATACCTCTGGGCACGGAACTATGCCGCGCGTGTCGTCTTTGTGGACTGTTTTGAAGTGAATCTCTGTTGTATCACGGTAGAATCTTGACTTGGGGTGTCCAAGTTTGTTACAGAGAGTACTGTGCTGGCGATTTATCCTTGTCTTGATGCTGTGATCACCCATCTTGTGGCGCATCAGTAATACTCATATTGCGGCATTTTTTTGTCTAGACTTTCAGAATATTTTCTTTCGTAGTGTTTGTTCTAATAATGCATTTTGTGACACATCCAAAATACCCTTTTTGGATAACATAAAATTATTTGCATAGTTGTGCTCTATTTATTCATCAAATGGCCTGCAAGAATTATGTGTTTGTTTATGGACTTTAACTATTTCTCTCTAAATGATGCTCTAATCGTCTACAAAATGACACACTGAGGACATTTGCTCAAAATTCTCATTTGAATCGATTTGTAAATCTAGCTAATAACACTAATGTGCACATAAGAGAATCGTATCTCCATCAAACAAAAAGCTACACGAAATAGCTGATCTAGTAACAAATGCTGCATGGAGGGACCACTTTTGGGGCCACTTATCTCCAGGAAATACTCAAGTCACTTGTCACCGTTTGTGCCTTGAGCCTTTTTATGTGTGTGGTGGTCATGTTTGTTTTCCTATTGCCTCTTGTTCAGCTGGTTTCACCAAAGACCTTTTAAGGACGGATTGACAAGTGGTCATCATTAGTCCCAATTCCATGAGATATGCAAATAGAGCATCTCTCATGAGTACTTCCACATGGTGAGACATAAGCTTCTGAAGTTTTGCATACATGGGAAAAAAGTGTCAAGAGGGACCATTGCCCATGATCCTTATGTGTATCTCTAATTGGTATTCGCATCATACTTCTTGTCCTTGAAAGCTTGAAAGTTCTTACCACCATGAAACTGAGCATACTCCCTCTGCTTTAAAATCCTTGATTCATGTCCATTTGAGGCATTTGAGTCCATACTAGAGAAGAGACAATGGACTCATTAACTCGATCAAAGCCAATGGGTGCATCCTCAACCAGAAACGTATCCAGGACCCAACACATCGAATCTTAGTTTTATAGGTTGTGAAAACATAACCATTTTTGTCATTTCAAATTTGTTTCTCCCTGATGGTCCTTCACAGATGCCAATGCTCAAGCCTTGCAAGTTCGTGGTTGCCAAGTAAGGCAAGCTATGTGGGACAGATTGAAGTCTATTGCAGCTGAAAGTAGAAGTGGCCGCTTTGTGAAGAGTAAAGAAATTGGAAAGGATCTGATCTGCTCTTTTAGGTTTTTACTGGAGCGTGCTCTGCATCACACAATATCTAAGTGCAAAAGCATATCTTTGTTGGCTAAAGGTTACCAGGACAGCTGAAAATAGAAGTGGACGCTTTGTGAAGAGAAAAGAAATTGGAAAGGATCTGATCTGCTCTTTTAGGTTTCCAATGGAGCTTTCTCTGCATCACACAATATCTAAGTGCAAAAGCATATCTTTGTTGGCTAAAGGTTACCAGGACATTTTGTTTGTGGCAGAGCAGGAAATATGGTAGCTGGATGCACTAGAAGGATAGAGCGTCTTGAGCATAGAGAGTAAACAGTGTTGCCGGAGGGAGATGAGAGGTAGACAGAGGCGCCTTCAGTCAAACAGGTTTACAAATCCGGGGATCCATCACGGGACCCACCTCTACAGGCTTCATCTTCTTCGGCAGAGATACCACTGGGATCTCCGGAACCCATTACGGTTCTAGGGATACTATTGTGGCTTCTTCTTTGACAGAGATACCACTTGCATCTTTTTGACCCATTAGGGTACCTGGGGATACTATGCCTTCATGCAGTTTTTGATATTTCTCCTGCTGTGCATATGGCACAGGTTGAGGAGAATTTTCCCCCTCTTGGATCGCAGAAGAATGTATATGTAAGGTGATTTGAAATTTTTTCTTTGAAAACCAAGAAATAGTCTTGGGCATTCATTGTATGTTTATGAACATTTTTGGGATCACACCTCTGCAGTGATCGGCTTTTGTACATTTTATCTTGAGGCTGTCCTTATTTTTAATAGGAGATTTTGTCTTGGACTAAATAGCTCTACTGGCCCAAAGGTTACACTCTTCTATCAATAATTTTAAGTGTGAGTGACCTGGTGGGTAAGTAGAAAGATCTGTTGGGGTAGAAAGTGCTTAGATTAAGAGATGCTTTAATATCTGGTACTGAAAGAGAGCAGAATGAAGAAACTCGAAGTGCGAACAAACCGTCAGCTAAATGAAGACAACCCTTGCAATATTATATTGTTAGACCTTTTTATTGCTGTGACAGAGCAGATTATGCATGTGTAGTAAACTGAGTGTCCATTTTTGTGAAGATGTGCAGAATACTGGTTTCAAGAATTGAAGAATAAGGGACTTCGCTTGAATGTGATTGTCTACAATGCCATTCTTCATGCTCATTGGTAAGTTGATGATAATGTGGTCTAATGACGTAGTATTTGATATGGGCACAAGTTTTGATATTATAAGACAATGATTGATGACTAGGGATTTTTTGTGAAGATGCTCTTTTTCATTGGGTGTTTGTTCTCAACTATCAGTAAAGCTGGCAGCATGAATCGAGCTGAAGCATTGCTGGCTGAAATGGAAAATGAGGGTATTTCATTGAGAGTCGAAACATTTGAGACAATGCTTGATGGATATGCAACTACACGTGATGAGACCAAGTGCCTTGATTTGTTTCAGAAAATGAAGGTAAGAGGATGCTTTGTGCTCCCAGTGTCCTTTATATATTGGAGTGAGCCAAAGGCATCACCTTCTTTTTGTAGTGGTGTAGAAGGCATGTTCCTGAATGTAACCTCTTGTGTAATGTATGCATCAGGAAGCTGCACTGAAGCCAACAATGTATGGATATGGATCTTTGATCAATCTATATACAAAGGTATAAGCTCATCTAACTCTGAAAGTAAGGGCCCATACGCATTTTCTAAGTTTGTTTTTGGCATGCTAAAGGTGTAGGTATTGTTCAAGCAACCCTTTGGGAATGATCTGGTTTGTTTTCAAAAGCTTTCACGTCTTGTACATCATCATTTGAAGCAATCTGTTATCTCAACCACTCTTTATTCTTAATTCTAGGGCAAGTTTATTGTGAATTTAAATCTCTCTCTCTCTGTGTGTGTGTGTGTGTGTGTGTGTGTGGGAGACTTCAATGCCAGGACACCAGTGTGAGACATACGACACAGAGGACCCAGTGGCACGACACAGAGGACCCGGTGGCACTACACGCCACACAGGAGGAGGTTACCATGAGAGATTCAGCAGACACAGCCCGCATCACAGAGTACGGCCATCATTTTCTTAGATTAGGCTCTCAGCATTGTCTCCTTATTTATAATGGGATGGCCAAGTGGCCCACTTTAGGAGGGCTGACATGCATACCACAGGGAGTTACAGCCCGAGGAGGGAGTACATGTGGATCACGTCATGGGATCCAGAGAGGCCACCAACCTGCTTAGCTCTTTCCATCCCACCCATACCTATTGGAGCTGACCACACCTACCTTGCACTCTCCCTCATTGGAGACGCCACACCCTCCACATCCATGACACGCCTCCCACACACCACGATCCATTTCACACATGAGCTAGTCCCCCTTATACTCAGCAGAGGTTGAGAAGGGACTCCTTTTACTCCACCCCTCTTCGCCACTACCCATGCTCACCTCCCATATCACATCTGTGCTTCACATCGGCTATTAGCTCTTTCCCGCACTCCACCCACACAGCCCCCCCCCCCCCCAAAAGGAACTATGCCACAAAACAGCTGGTATGATGATGAGTGCATAGACCTTTATCGCTCGCTGCGTGCGCAACGGACCCTTGTGGAGATAATTGATTGAGAAGCCAGATGCAAGACAAAGATACTCGGCGAGCTTTCGAGGAGGCACAGGAGTTAGAGCTATACCGCTTATTCATGAGCATGGACAGTGCCACAACATGACGCACCCTTCAAGAGCCACGCCCGACTACTCCTATTGAGGACCCATAGGTATGGCACGATTATGCAGAGAGATTCTATGAGGTACCAAACCAGCCTCTGATTCCAAGCCACACGGACCTCGACCCATGAGCTCTTCTTTCTTCATAGTAGAGATGATCAAGAAGGCCATCCACCGCCTACAACACTGCCGGTCTTCATATCATATAGGATTATATAGTGAACACCTCATTTATGCAGCCATCAGCTATAGGCCTGTAATTCCATGGGTGCAAGGTGTCCCTAGATTTGTGGATTGGCCATACAATGACCAAACTATATGGGGCAGTACTTGAGGCTGAGCTTAGTTCTTATAGAGAAATTGAGGGCCTACGCGCTCTTGACCAGGTAGGGTTCAGGCAGACCTTCTCCACCATCGACCACATCTTCGTTCTGCGTTGCCTCATTGATGGGGCAAAGGTGCATAAGAAGAAGCTTTATTGCTGCTTTGTGGACTTCGGCAAAGCGTTTGACATAGTCCCATCGGAGAGGCCCTTTTGGCGACTTCAAAGTCTGGGGATGCCATCGGAGATGATATGCGCCATCTATGCTCTCTATGAGAGAGTGATTGGGAGAGCTCGTTGTCCAGGTGGCCTCTGTCACAGTCCATTGCTAGCACCGTTGGTGTTAAGCAAGGATGCCCCCTCTCCCCGACCCTCTTTGGATTCTACATCAACGAGATCTCCGACTACATCTTACGAGTGGGAGGGGAAGGAGTTGACCTAGCAGGTACTCCAGTCCACATTATGCTGTATGTTGATTGCATCGTTTTGATTTCAGAGTCACCGGAGGTTCTACACTGTACAGAGCCATTTGAGCGCCTTGGATGAGTTCTGTACACACAGAGGAGTAAGGTCATGATCTTCCACACCTGTAGGTCAGTTCGGCGAGCAACCACATTTACAGTAGCAGAAGGTACAGTCGAGGTGGTCACCTCCTATGTCTATTTGGGAGTCACCTTTACTAGCAAACAAGGGCCCTTCTCCTACGGCTCAAGCCGCCACTGACAGACTTACCCGCGGATAGGCAGCTTTGGCCATGTTAGAGCGGAGATTTCATCAGGCACACTTTCAGGAGTCCCGTATGAAGGGGTGGCTATTTGATACATTAGTCACCCTAGCCCTGATGTACGCAGCATCAGTGTGGACACCTGGGTTGACAGATAGCCAGTGGGCATGGATCGAGAGACCATAGGTCTGTATGATCTCCTGCTTGTTTTGAGGCAAGCACACAGTGCCACAGGACATCACTAGGGCAAAGCTTGCTACCCCCCATGGTAGTGGAGGCACTCTTTTAGACGGTCTGCTTTATCCAGAGAGTGAGAAAGCTCTCGGCTGACAAACTGATATGGCGAGCATGAGTCAACATATAGATAGCAAAGTTTGGATATGACAGTATGGCCCCGCCGACTTACCCCAGGTTCATCTTTCACGTAGTGAGAGAAACATAGTGCTCCGACAGGATCTCTGTCAGCTATGTATCAGACAGACTTGGATCACATCTCCCCTTCAACGGAAGATGTCACACTTCAAAGATCATTTCCTTACCATACTTGAGGACGGGTTCGTACAACGACCACACTATATGGACATCTACATGCCACACAATTCAGGAGTGGCGATTGGTCAGCTTAGAGTATCATCACATAGACTAGAGATAGAGGTGGGGCGAGCTCATGACATTCCTAGGGAGGAGAGAGTCTGCTGAGTATGCAGAGAGGAGGTGGAGAGTGAGGAGCATTTTGTTTGCAGATGCAGAGCTTATGATGATATGAGAGGCAGATACGAGTCATTTTATTTAGAGGAAACCTACCCTCTGCGAGATCATGCACTCTCGTGATCAGAGACAATTGGGGTGCTACCTGCTAGAGATACAGAGACACAAAGATACTCTTTTGCAGCCACATATAGAGACATAGGTTGGGGGGGGGGACAATCACAGCTCACAGATTTTTTCTAGAGGACCACACCTCCATTCCCACATCCACTGAGGGGAGTGACTCTCCAGCAGGCTGAGATGAGCCGGGGGCCAGACGACGTCCGCGTGTTACCGGATGTCGGGCCCCACGACTCCAGACTCGAGAGCGTTGAGCTGCTGAGGAGATGATGGCTCACCTAGCTGCGTTCATCCCAGCAGCCCTTGCTCCCGATCCTCCCATGTACCACATTCTACACCCCCCTATTAGCACAAGATGGAGCTAGCTAGCTTGATGCATCTGCATGGTTGTACTATCCTGAGCATATAGACATCCACACATCCCTAGTACTAGGGCTCCATCCCCCCCCCCATAGATCCCATCATACACCAATGTTTTCTCTTTATTTTGTACCAGTTTGGATTGTTGTCTTTTCCGATAGATGGAAGACATACACATAGACGGTAAGATCTCTCTCTCTCTCTCTCTCTCTCTCTCTCTCTCTCTCTCTCTCTCAAAAGTGTTGGGTGTAAAACCCTTTTACTTATGTATAAACTGGTGTGAACACACCCTTATAGTACCCTAAAAGCATATAAAATACATTCTTTAATTCTTTAGTTGTACTATCGAAATAGTTCATTCTATCTCTGCAATGTTCTCTCTCTCTCTCTCTCTGCCATAAGCTGTACGACAGACTCCCAACACCTGCAACCTCTTGCGCCTCATCAAACTGGCATTAGAGCTTGGTTTCATGCACATAGCAAGCAGCGAATCCAAGAAGCAGCGTGCACAAGTAGCTTGCAGAGCTGAGGCAACCCGAGTCTTCTCACACAAGTCAAGCCAGACCTCAATACACGCGGGAAATTAGAGCCTCCGTGCTGCTCTTCCACAATAGCAACATCTGTGTCAAAAATCAGAGATTTTGTGCATAGAAGCTTCAAAATTTTTGGGGCTTTTCCTGTATAAGTGAAATTTCACGCGGCTGAGTCGATTTTATTGACATTTGTGCACATTAGAACCTGGAAAATTTGGGGCTTTTGCAAAATTTGTCGAAATTTTGTAGTATTTGCCTGTATTTTGCTCTTGGGGTCATGTATTAATGCAGTTGGGGCAGATTTGTTAGTAAAATTTTGGGGCTTTTGCTGAAATTGTGGATTTCGGCAAAATTGTCGCGAGAAATTTTGGGGCTTTTGTTGAAATTTGTGGATTTTGGCAAAATTGATGCGTGTAGTATACGTTGTGGACATTATTGATGCCAAATTTGTACTGTAAACTGTGGCTTTACCTCCCACTTCAAACCTTTATTTATGCAGTACAGTGTCGAGTAACTCTCATTGAGTTAAATGTGTTGCAAATGCATTTTTGGTGATATTACTGAAGCGGGAGTCAGTCGACGGTGATGTATGCGTGTTATGTATGCTGAAAATTTCAGCCCCTCTGCTGAAAATCATCACATTTACTGTTGTATATGCATTTGGGGCATATTGGTGGTGATTCTTGCTCTTAATCTTGCTGTGACATTGGCTCTGTATTTGGCTGAATATTCGGTTATTTACTGTCGTAAATTGCAGCATTTGTATCTATAGTGCATGCTAAAATATGGCTACTAATGCTTCTAGTAGCAGTGATACTAAGTCCCTTCTTTTAAATCAAGAGGTTTGATGGCACTGGCTTTGATCTGTGGAAGGACAGAATGGAAGGCATTTTGTTTCTCTAGGATTGTGATGATGTGCTTTTAGAAACTAAGCCCAAGATGAGGATTGGGCTAGACTCAATAAAAGGCCATTGCTTACATTAAAATGGTTGTGTCTGATGATGTACTTACAAACATTAAGTGTCTTGATACGGCTTATGCTATATGCAATAAGTTAAAGGACACTTATGAAAATACAGCTCACCTTATGCGTAAACTTGTGAACATGGAGTTGGATGAGTCAAGCCAACATCTGAGCATTTGAGTGCTTTCATAGGGATTTTGAGTCAGTTGTAGGACTCTGGTCTACCAACCTTTGATGTTAAATTGAAGACTATTTTCTTCTTGATGACTTCGCCTGATAGATGGGAATTCTTGGTTGTTTCACGAAGTAAGAACCTTGCTTTAACCTTTGATGGTGTTAGGGGTTCTATCCTGAATTAAGAAATGAGAAGGAAGTCTAGTGGTGAAAGCAGTGGCTTAGCTTATGAAGCTAGAGGCAGATCCGAAAAGAAGGGTAATGCAGCCAGTAAAGGCAAAAGCTGAAATAGCAGCAAGGGCAAACAACAGGATGTTACTTGCTATCGATGTGGGCGTAAAGGACATAAAAAGCCCGATTGCCAATAATACAAGAAAGAGCAAGAAAGAAAGAAACAGCAGGGAAACGAATCGTGCTTTGAAGAATGGCATTCCTGAAGAGGTTTGGTCTAGCAAACCTGCTTCATATGACCATTTGTGTGTCTTTGGCCATGATGCCTTTGTGCATGTACGTGAAAAACCGCGGACCAAACTTGATATGAAATCCAACAAGGGCATCTTCATGGGATATGGAGATGAGGGAGAGATGGGTTATAGAATTTGATTACCTCAGAAGAGGAAAATTGGACGCAGCCGAGATATAGTGTTTAATGAGGCAAAGTTGCTGAATAATGCTATAAAGGGTGATCTTGATAAAAAGAAGGTCAATTTCAGCATGAACAACTAGGCATTAATCAACCATTAGTTGAAGATTTTGTTCCTATTGATGCTGAATATGAGCAGCGACCCATTGTGCTACAGCCAAGAGATAATGGACAACAAATAGATGCACAAGATGGGATAGGACAAGACTAAGAACATGATGAAAACAGATTATAGCAGCAAGGAAATGCTGAAAATCAGCCACCTAATGATGGTGTGCACATTCGTGATGATATAGGCCCATTGCCTCAAAATTTAGATCATTGGGTAAGAAGGTCTACACGTGTCAGAAGGCAGTCACAGAGGTTTCAACTGTCTTTGGATTGCATTTTGATGGTAGATGAAAATGAGCTTCTGACATATAAAAAGGCACAATCATGTGAAAACAAGAGTATGTGGGAGCTTGCTATGCAAAAGGAGATGAATTCTCTGTATGCAAATGATACATGGGAACTTGTACCTTTGCCTAAGGGTAGGAAAGCTATCTCTAACAAATGGATTTACAAAGTGAAATGCGTTGAGGGGAAGCCTAAGTATAAAGCACGATTGGTTGCCAAAGGTTATAAACAGAAGGAAGGCATACTCTCGTTGCTCTCTTTGATTTAGAGTTGGATCAAATGGATGTAAACACTGCTTTTCTTCATGGTGACTTGGATGAGGAGTTGTACAGGGAGCATCCATAAGGTTTTGTCATTCCAAGAAAAGAGCGTTTGGTACGCAGACTAAAACGCAGCTAATATGGACTCAGACAAGCCCTAAGACATAGGTATAAAAAGTTTGACACCTCTATGCTCAACCGTGGATTCAAACTCAGTCATTCTGATCAATGCCTGTACACGAAAAGGTTGATGATCGAAGTCTTATTTTGCTAGTCTTATAAGGTGATGATATGTTGATTGCAGGCAAGCATAAGAGTACTATCAATGCTCTTAAAAGGCAGCTGAGTGTTCAGTCTTCTGAATGAAAGATTTGGGGGCATCTGAACACATTTTGAGCATGCGGATTAGAAGAGATAGAGAGAAACACTTGTTATTTCTCTCTCAAGACAAATACATTGTCAAAGTACTTGAAAGGTTTAATATGGCTGATGCTAAGCCTCTTGGTGTGCCTTTACCGCCACATACAAAGCTTAGCAAAGCTGATTGTCCAAAAGATGATGTAGCTGCAAAGGCTATGAAGGATATACCTTATGCATCAGCTTGCGGATCTTTGTATGCCATAGGCACCACACTGTCTGACATTTCTCATGCAGTGGGAGTTGTCAGTAGATTTATGGCTAATCCTGGCATACCACATTGGGAAGCAGTAAAGTGCATCTTTCTATACTTAAAAAGTACACAAGAAATGTATATGCTATGGAAAGGGTACACCGGATTTGCGGGGTTTGTGTGATTCAGACATGGCAGAAGATCTTGACACTCAGAAATCCACCAGTGGGTATGTATTTACTCTAGCTGGTGGGGCTGTCATCTTGGTGCTCGAGACTACTGAAAATTGTGGCACTGAGTGTCACAAAGTGATGACGTGGCGGACAGCAGAAACCCTAATTTTTGCCAGAAACCCTAAAATTCCTGCAAACCCTAATTTTTGCCAAAAACCCTAAATTTCGAAAATCGCGGAGGCGGATTATTATTATTACTATTATTATTTTTTATTTTTTTTTGGAAAATGATGAGCGACGCGAATTTTGCTTTTGCTTTAAAAAAAAAAAAAAAAGAGAAAAGACTCTAAGAGAGAGAGAGAACTGATGCTTTTGATTTTAAAAGCTTTTGGGGCTCTGCTTTTGGGCATCCCTTGTAACCTTTAAATTAATGGTGAGGGCCTCACTTCTCAGAGCATCTGGACGCAGAGTTTGAGAGTGAAACCCTAACCGCTCTCTTGTACTTTGATGATTGATTAATATAAAAAGAAATACCGAAAGGGGCGCCAGTCTTTGGGGCCAATATCTCTAGGCACGGAACTCCGCCGGGCCAGTGCAAATCTATTGTGATCTGTGAATTGCTTTGAAGTGGTTATTTGGTGCTGTCGCGGTTGATTCTTGACTTGGAGTGTCCAAGTCTGTTACAGTGGTATCAGAGCATGGCCGATTTCTCTTCTACGGGAAATCCGATCTCCGAATTTTTTTTCCGCGGCACCTATGGCTTCAGGCAATGATCAGTCGACTCCCTCTGCATCTGGAGATGCGGGCTGGGATCACAACGAAGATTCAGGCAGAGAGTATGGCCCGCCTTGGCCTACTTAGGCGGAGCGGCGAGAGATAGAGTGTCGCCAGTTGATCAGCGATGCAACAAAGATGATGCTCAATTTTGCCAAGGACCCGAAGATGGCAAAATATATGAACCAGACCTCTTTGGAAGAGGTACAGATGGAGTGGCAGAGAACCGCAGAGAACCACAACACCACTCCCGAAACCCGCTCTCAAGAAACCTTGTGCCTCCAAGAAATATACGGAGAAGGAACTGGAGAACGTGGTTGATGCACGGATTGCTCAGCTTTTTGACACGCAAAAGAAAGCCAAAAAGCACGGCAAAAAGCAAAAGAAAGGCACTGACTTTCCGGGATATTTAGGTCGTCGGTCGACATTTGACAAGGCAAAGAAATTGAAGAAGCGCGTCAAGTTTGAAGACCTACCCAGTTCTTCTTCTTCTTCTTCTGACAGTTCTTCTAGCTCCTCGGATTCGAGCGAAGAAGAGAGAAAAGGTAAAAAGCGAAGCAAGAAGCAACGCTTTGGAAAGGGCAAGGCAAAGAAGGCTAAATCTCGCCCAGAGACTGACAGTTCTACTGAGGACTCGTCTACAGACAACTCAGATTCCGATGACGGAAAGTTTTATGCGAACAAGAAGAATTTTTACAAAGCCAACCAGTATGACTTTCTCGAAGATAAAAGCAAGAAAGTCCGAGAGTTTAAGGAAGGTGGCCACTCGATCAAGTTTGATACTTTTCAGGAGACTTAGATGCTTCGAAGGCTGTGTCTTTGACATCACTTTCGCGGGAGGACGCTATTCAGAGCACTCCAAGATTCGGAGAGCTGCCTCTTACTTTAAGGGGAATGCTCGTACTTGGTGGTCCACGCTTCTATTAAGCAAGACTGTGCCAGTTACATGGTTGAAATTCAAGAGGCTTTTTATTTCTTCTTGGTTGACTCAAGAGTTTGAGCGAGATATACGAGCTGCTTGGAACCATCTCCGGATGACCAAGAGCGATACAGTGAATTCTTATTGTGAAAGATTCTGGAGCTCTTTTCTACCCGCCTCTTCATTCAAGAAGATCTCATTCAGAGAACAGATTGAGCGGTTTACCTTGGGTCTACCTACAGAGATCCGAGATCACTGCTTGGAACAGAAGTCAGCTTCTATTCAGGAGTTGATGAGTCATGCGAAGCGGGGCTTTGCCATTCACTCTGGCAGTCTGACCTACCCCACAGATGAGGCCATGACACAACGAGCCGAACAGACTTCTGGGAATGAAAGTAGAATGAAAAAGAGCAACCGATGCACGACCCAAGCTTACTCTTGAGGAGAGAGCTCGCTTCATCAGAGAGGGGAAGTGCTTTGGATGCGGGGAACATGGACATATTTCCGCGAAGTGCCGTGATAAGTCACAGAAAGAACAGAATGATAAAGACGACGGCAGGTCTGAGAGTTCGAGAGCAGCTGAGGAATGTGGCAGAAAAGGCAGATAGAAAAGTAGAACTGGTATCACATGGCGTGGGACTTGCACCGAATCAAATGAATGAAAGTACAAACTTTGCCGCTTTTTTTTGGGGCAAAGTGAAGGATCAGGAAGCTCTTTTGAAGGAGCCAAGGCCAACTTCTTTTCACTTGGAATTGGCGGCTCGATTTGGAACTACGCCCGACAGACTGACGCCACAGGCGGAGGTAGTTCGACTGGTACCCGGATGGGATGTTGCCATTACACCGAGCATTGGCAAACTTCGTTTGCAATGACAGGGGTGTTCAGGGCACGTGAGTGACGTTCTACTCGGGATCCCTTGGTACCACAAGAACTACGCCGTGGTTGACTACCGGGCCGAGAAAGTGACTTTGATAAATGAAGGGCTTAGAGATTGTACTTGATGAACTTCAGTTTTCTTACTCATTCTTTTGGGAGAACTGAACGATGGATAAAGGTTGAATATGTTTTGACCTGAAGAAAAGAACGCCAAGATTTTTTTTTCTCCACGCTCATGCCGATTGCTTTTGAGAGGGCCTGAAGATCATATCATTGATCTGATATCTGGAAGCACGCCACCGAATCGGCCACCTTATCGTGTGAGCCGAGTACAGAATGAAAAGATTATGAACTCAGTGAAAGACCTCTTGGAAAAGGGTCTTGTCCAGCCTAGTACTTCACCGTATTGCTCTCCAGTGTTGTTGGTTTTGAAGAAAGAAGGATCTTGGAGAATGTGCATCGATTATAGAGCTCTCAACAAAATCACCATCAAGAACAGATTTCCGATTCCTAGGATCGATGATATACTCGACAGGTTACAGGGATCTTTATGCTTTAGCAGGATTGACTTGAAGAGTGGATATCATCAGATCAGAATAGCACCGAGAGACGTCTACAAGACAGCTTTTCGGACGATTTTTGGGTTATTTGAGTTTTTGGTGATGCCTTTTGGCTTAACCAATGCTCCTGCGACATTTAAACCGGATGATGGATAGTATTTTTCGAGAGTACAGGCCATTTGTTGGCACTTTCTTTGACGACATCATTGTTTTCTCCAAGAGTGAGGCAGAACACAGAGATCATCTGCTTCAGGTCTTTCAGGCATTACGAGATCACAAGTTAGTGATTAATGCAAAGAAAAGTGAATTTTTCCTACCAGAGATACACTTTTTGGGACACATTGTGTCAGCCGCAAGAGTGCAAATGAATCCGGCCAAGATAGAGACTATCCGTGATTGGCCCGATTTGAGGAATGTCCATGAAACTAGAAGCTTCTTGGGACTGTGTTCGTACTACAGGCGGTTCATACGTAAGTTTGCAGAGGTTGCTTCCCCTTTGCATACCTTGACACAGAAAGGAGTACCTTTTTCGTGGGGACCCACAGAGGTGACTGCCTTTCGGACATTGAAAGATAAATTGACTACAGGACCAGATTTGACTTTGTCGGACTTGCAGAAGTCATTTGAAGTATATTGTGATGCTTGTGGTCGTAGTCTGGGTGTGGTCTTGATGCAAGAAGGCCATGTCATAGCTTACGAGAGCCGTTTGTTCTCTAGGCCGGAGATGACAGCACAGATCTATGGGAAAGAGCTTTTGGCGGTTATCCACGCTCTTACTCAGTGGCAGCATTACCTACTCGGAGCGGATTTTACTGTCTTTACAGACCATCAGAGTTTGCGCTACTTCTTGTCACAGAAGCAGCTTTCGGAAAAGCAGATGCGGTGGGTGAACATCTTGTCACAGTTCCACTTCCAGATTGTCCATGTGTAGGGTCAGAAGAATGTGGTGGCAGATGCTTTGTCTCGAAAACCGTTGGTTCTGGCTATTTCCGCGATACATCATAGGAGCTTCGAGGATATGGTCGATCAGTGTGCCACAGATACAGATTTTGCAGATATTTTCACGGATGGGGAGACAGTAGCTCGATACTCCCTTCGGGAAGGCTACTTGATGAAAAAGACTATGTTGTGCGTTACACAGCCGTTGACGGAAAAGGTTATGACTGATTGCCACTGTCCACCTTTTACGGGTCACCGCGGCATTGCTACCACCATGAAAGGGGTAGATAGAGATTTCTTTTGGCGGAGACTGAAGAAGGATGTGGAAGAGTTTGTGCGCAACTGCTTGGTATGCCAGAAGGTCAAGTTTGACAGGCATAAGGCACAGGGATTGTTACAGCCTTTACCCATACCCACCCGCCCCTGGGAAAATATTGAAATGGATTTCATTTTTTTTGATCTCCCGAGAATACAGAATGATCACGATGATTTTCCGATTACATGGCACGCCTGAGACGATTGTCTCCGACAGAGACCCCAGATTTATGAGTTTGTTTTGGAAGACAATTTGGGAGAACATTGGCACGCGGTTGTAGTTTCTCGTCATCGTTCCACTTGCAGACTGACGGGCAATTTGAGATTGCCAATTTAGTGATTTTAGATTTATTGAAGTCTTGTATCTCGCATCAGAAGACTCAATGGGAAAAGAACTTACCTTTGGTGGAATTTGCCTACAATAACACGATACACTCTTCGACGGGGAAGACGCCATGAGAGATTGTTGAAACTGCTGCGAAGGTTCCATCCTTCCTGAGCACGAAAGGTTAGAAATTTGAAGCGGATGAATATTCGCGAGATTTGGATACGGCTTTTGCCAAGGTTCGCGAGACTTTGCAGAAGTCTCAAGAACGACAGAAAAAGGCAGCGGATCGCCATCGTCGCGACATGAAATTGAAGGAGGATGATTGGGTGCTCTTACGTTTTGAGAAGGTACGCCTACGAAAGAACAAGGGAAAGGAGAGGCTTTTTCCAAAGCTTAGTATGCGATACTACGGCCCTTTCCAGATTACTGAAAAGATAAATGAAGTCTCCTTCCGACTGAAACTGCCAGATACTTGGAGGATTCACAATGCATTGCATGTGAGTCTCTTGAAACCTGTTAAGGGTGATGTGCCTGATGATGGGGAGCCTGATGAGCAACCCAAAGTGGAAGAAAACGAGGAGATCCTTGTTCCTGAACAGATTTTGGCACAAAATGATACGAAGAAAGGTAAAGTCCGAAGGCGGTTCTTGGTTAAGTTCAAGAACTTTCCTGCATTTGATACGAAGTGGATGGAGGAGGAGGACCTAGTAGATACTCCTCGGATTGTGAAACTTTACCTTGATGTTTTGGTTTGGCATAGTCTACTCCAAACGGAACCCAGAAACTCAGCTTGGCCGAAGATCTGCTGCAGTGGGATGCACAAGAGGGGAGTTACTCCGCTCCTTTGTCAACAGATGCCTCGATTTTGATACTAAAGTCACTGATGTCTCTTTGAGCTTCAGGGATACTGAGAGCTGACAGTATTCTGCTTGATGACTTTATGAAATGGAATTCCTGATTATGATACTGATTTGTTCTTGACTTGTTGTGAGTGCAGGAACTGATAGCCGAAATGACTGCAGCATTTTGGTCAGATTGATCTCGAATAGACATGGTTGCAATAGGGGTTAGTCAATCGGACATCGATGAGGTCCCGATTGGACCTAGATGTGATTGCTAGCTACATTGCCGATAAATCATGGTCTAAGATCGGAATGAATGTTGAATGTCATGTGATGTCCTGTGATGTCTGGTGATGTCCTGTGATGTCGTGTGATGTGACTGTCGATTTTGTACATGTGCTAGATGTGCGTTCCTAGTACGTAGGTACTAACAATCAGTGTCTGCTAAGACGGTTTATGGCTTTTATCGGTTTTGCAGGCGTAATCGCGGTCGATTACAATGCTTTCAAGAGGGGGGTATGTCACAAAGTGATGACGTGGCGGACAACAGAATCCCTAATTTCTGCCAGAAACCCTAAAATTCCTGCAAACCCTAATTTTTGCCAAAAACCCTAAATTCCGGAAATTGCGGAGGCGGATTATTATTATTATTATTTTTTTTTTGGAAAATGATGAGCGACGTGAATTTTGCTTTTGCTTTTTAAAAAAAAAAAAAGAGAAAAGACTCTCTAAGAGAGAGAGAGAACTGATGCTTTTGATTTTAAAAGCTTTTGGGGCTCTGCTTTTGGGCATCCCTTGTAACCTTTGAATTAGTGGTGAGGGCCTCACTTCTTTGAGCATCTGGACGCAGAGTCTGAGAGTGAAACCCTAACCGCTCTCTTGTACTTTGATGATTGATTAATATAAAAAGAAATACCGAAAGGGGCGCCAGTCTTTGGGGCCAATATCTCTAGGCACGGAACTCCGCCGGGCCAGTGCAAATCTATTGTGATCTGTGAATTGCTTTGAAGTGGTTATTTGGTGCTGTCGCGGTTGATTCTTGACTTGGAGTGTCCAAGTCTGTTACACTGAGTACTATAGAGGCTGGATATATGTCAGCCATAGAGGCCTCTAAAGAAGATGTTTGGCTTGGTCTTCTGGTCAGAGATTTAGACTTTTGGCACGTGCTCCTATGCTTGGTTGTGATAGCGAGAGTGGAGTATGTCTGGCTAAGAATGCCATGTTCCATGCTCGTACCAAACACATAGATGTTCAGTACCATTTCATACGACAAGTCTTGGATGATGGTGTTGTCTCAATGACTAATATCAAACCCAAGATAACCCTACAGATGTTCTCACTAAAAGTCTTGCAGATGCTCAGCATGATCATTGCATACAGTTAGTGGGAGTTGGTTAGCTTAAAGGTACCACTTTGGGCCTTTAAGTGGGAGGTTGTTGGGTGTAAAGGCCCTTCACTTATGTATAAATTCACACAGGATGTGAACACGTTACACACCCTTATAGTACCCTAAAAGCATATAAAATACATTTTTTATTTCTTTAGCGTGTACTATCGAAATAGTACACGCTATCTCTGCAACGTGCGTTCTCTCTCTAGCGCTCGTTCCTTGTTCTCTGCCGTAAAAGTGGGGCTTGTGACCTTTGCAACCAAAGGTCCATATACAAGAAATATGGGAATAACCTTGAAAGATTTACAATGAGATCTTTGGGGAAAATATTCAGAACCTTTTTTTGATCTTAGATAAATCATTTACTTTAGTCCTAATGTAAGGGGAACCATTTACATGACAATTTCCTTTAGCCTTGCACTTCTTCCCTTTATAAGGCGATACTTTTTGGAAAAGTGGTTAGTCCGTTCACTTCAAAATCCAACAAAATTTGGGTATAACATGAAACGATATTGGTTCTTACTTGACGCTTCTTATGTTTTGCCATTTTGGCCAAGCACTACATGTGAATTTATATAAAAAACGTGAATCCCATCTTGGAAATTGTTCCATTCATCCCCTTTTTAGCTGCCATGGTACTACGTCCCTCACCTTAAGGAAAACCTTGGCTTGGCTTCTTTGGGGATCTCATGCTTGCAGGAAGCTCATTTTTATGTTTTTGTGTGGCATGGTTTGTGGGGCATATATGAGTTGCACGCCGTATGAAAAGAATCTCCTTCAAAGTGAAGGGTGACATGGTTTGTGTACCGTATAGAAGCTGCAAGTGGTAGGCAAATCAGCTCCTTAACAGTGGAGTATGACACCCTACATGTTCACAGGCAATCGATCGCTTCAGATATTTTTCTAGTTAGGAATCATGATCTAGATATGGGCTGGATAAACTTCGTTTTAAGGAATCGATTCTGCTGTTTAACTATTGTTTATGTTTGCATGCAGACTGGAAAGATGACCAAGGCTTTGGAAATCACCACCATGATGGAGGCTGCTGGTGTACCTCAAAATAAGTTGACATACACTATGTTAATCAAAGGCTATGTTCAAAAAGATGACTGTGCAAGCGGATTTGCTGTGTTTGAAGACATGTTAAAGGCGGGGTTGAAGCCGGATGTGATTACATATAATGTTCTTATTGCTGCCTTCTGCAAAACTAAGCAATTGGAACGTGCAATTGGTATTCTCAGGCGAATGCATAAGGAAGGGGTGAACTATACGCCTGAAAGTTTTACGATTATCATGGATGCCTTTGTCAAAGCTGATCAATTGAATATGGCCACGAAGATGCTTGATGATATGAGAAAGGCAGGATGCCCACCTAGCCGAGTGACATATAATGTGTTAATTGGTGGACTTGTGCAGAAGGGTCAGGTGACTTTGTGGTTTCTCAAGGCTCTAGAACAATGGTTGTGTCTGTGGCTAACCTTTATGGTCTCATTACTTTTATACTTTTTCCAGGTAGACAAAGCTTCTGCCATGATTGATCAAATGGTGTTGGCAGGCATCCCTCCCGATGAACGCACATACACAGTTATCATGGAAGGTTATGCACATAAAGGGGAGGTTGGAACTGCCTTTGAATACTTTAAGAAACTAAAGCAGGATGGGTTGAAAGCAGATACTTTAACATATGGGGCCCTGCTCAAAGGTTGCTGTAAAGCTGGTCGTATGCAAAGTGCATTGGCTGTCACCAAAGAGATGGCGTCTGCTGGGTTGTCAAGGAACATTTACATCTATAGCATTCTACTAGATGGGTAAGTCTGTCTTGTATGGTATTGCTAATCCATGAATGCATTGGTTATTACGTGGTTGCATTTCTAGTCACCAGCTTCAAGAGGTTCACCGCATGCTTTCTATTCAGATTTTTTTATTACTTTCTTTTGTGCTGATTCTTTAATCAGGTGGGCTCAAAGAGGTGATGTGTGGGAAGCAAGTGATGTCATGCAGCAAATGCGAGATGATGACATCATGCCTGATGTACATGCCTACACTACATTCATAAATGCTTGCTGCAAATCTGGAAACATGGAGGTATTGACTCTTTTTCAATGTGTCTTTTATTTTATGCTTATTCTCATACGTCATAAAATGCTTTGGGGAAGCTCAATTAGCAATACTCACAAGCTATAATGTTAAAATCTCGCGCTTGACACAGGATAATACCAGGTACCCAACCGCTTCAAATGTCCTGCCATGGGAACATAGTAGACCACAGTCCATGGTAGAAAAACACATGCATGGGTGCATGCACATGCGCACACGCAAAAGCCATCACCTCCCCCAAATACCCCCTCCCTGCTTTTTTTCCTTCTTTCCTGGAGTTCCCCAGTCCTGCTTTACTACGAGGAAGGACCAGGGACCTCAATTCTTGCAAGAAGAAATATGTATGAGTCAACATAAAGACTTTAAAATGCAGTCACTGATATAGGCCTCATTATGTAGAACTACTTGCCACTGTTGTGAATTTGATATGGTAGCTGAGTTGGTGTGAATTGGTTGTGAGCAGGTGTATTGTAAGAGGTGTAGTGTATGCACACATGCAGATTACGAGCCCTTTAGTTAATAAGGAGAATGTAAGTGATGGGAGTAGTGATGTACATTGTAACCACTTTTGGCGAGTGGTTGGAAAGAAATCGATGAACTACTGATCATTGCATGCTCGAATCAAACTTTTAACACTTCAAAGCAGCTTGGATGACTTGACAGAATTGACAATATAAAGTGAATGGAGATGGAGAAGAAGACATTCCCCATATAGGAGTGGTGAGCTGAGACTGGGCAACTGTAGTATATATATCAGTAGCAAAGTACAGCTTGAACTGAGACTGATACTGGAATGTATTTTGGAATTGAGAGACAAACTTACTGAGATTGAGAGATACAATTGAGACTGAGCTGGCCATCAGACTCAATTACATACACTAATGCTGACTACGAACTGGTAACACTAGCCACAAATGTACACTGATGCTGACTACGAACTGGTAACACTAGCCACAAATGGCTACACCGCCAGCTAATTAGTTTAGAGAGAGAGAGAGAGAGAGAGAGAGAGAGAGAGAGAGAGAGAGAGAGAGAGAGAGAGAGAGAGAGAGAGAGAGAGAGAGAGAGAGATGAAATGAAATATTAACGTCTTCAGAAGGCCAGAATGACCTATGAGACCAGAGCATAATGCAAGGGAACCAATTGTAGCATTTGGATATGAAGGCCATAGACCATTCAACAAGATGAACATGCATCCCGAGAGAGAGAAATGAAATGAAATGAAATGTTATATTAACGTCTTCAAAAGGCCAAAATGACCTATGAGACCAATCAGTTACAAAATAGTGAATCTAATACCATGTCTGGGTACAAAAGAACTAGAAGTGGAACAAAATACTACTACTACTACTACAATCTAAAACTACGTGGGTGTAGCAGCTGATACAATAGGTACCCGGTAAACTGGATGTAACAGTGTGTGAAACAAAGATGGAAGAAATGGTGAGGATCCATCCTCATCTGCACTCTGGATGTCGAGAGAGTATGGCTCGAATCTTTTGTTGTAGTCTCCGTTGATGCTGTGTAGCTCCTCTCCTCAGTCACGGTCGTCTGTATCTCTGTAGCTCCAATGCTCGGTCGATGAGAGTGCCAGTAGTGGTTGAATGAGTGTGGGACGAGCTCTGCAGTGGTGGCTGCTCCTCTGGCTGTCCCATATCTAGTGAAAAGAAATCTGTAGCTCTCCCCAGTAAAGTGTCTCTATACCTGTGTAACTCAAGTAGATATAGTCCAAGACATCTCTGATCCTCATAACTCATGACCCTAGATAGAGGACCAAAACCCTCTCTGAATAAGCAGTGGAAACGCCCCCGTATCTCATAGAACACTGTGCAATGACATATGTAGTGCAACTCTGTCTCTGGCTCTCTCTGGCATAATCGGCATATCTTGCTGTCTGCTGGTATCCCTCTGAATCTACCAGTCTCAATCTCGAGCTGATGTGAGGATGTGCGTATCTGACCAATGGCACAACGCAAACCATGAGACATATGCGTGTCCATGTAGCTGGGTCGAATCACAAACCCATCTCCTGCGAGGTGGAGAAGATGCTCTCTATAGAAAGCCATCTTCGTGCTCAACTCCTGAGGTGGCTCTATCCATGTCCTCCTGGTGTCGAGCTGGATCAGGTCCTGACGAATGAGTCTAGTGATCTCCACCCGTGTAAGAGACAGCGAGGGTGCCTGAAGAGAATACTGGAAAGGGGGCAACCTGTCCATGGTGAAGCCATGCGTCTGAAACCATGAAGTCATCTGTGCATACCAGCATGAAGTGTCCCCCTGTAGAGCTAACTGTCTGGAAGACTCAAGGGCCAGTCTAGCATATCTGTCTCTAGTAGTATCCCATAGGCTGTGCACAAAGGACACTGATCTGGTAAGCGCCTCAATCTCCATGGGGGGGGCAGCTAGCTCTGCTCGAATGATCGCGTGAGGTACGGAGGCCTTGGCTCTAATCAATCGGGAGATCATAGATACCAAGGGCCTCTCCATACGTCTCCAACCATCCTGGCCTACAGAAGGTCCCCATACTTGTACCCCATACATCATAGCTGAGGCTACTAAAGTATCAAAGAGCCATAACTTTGTCCGAGGTTCCTGGAACTGAACCTGCGAACACATCCTCTCCAAGCCTCCCAAGGCCGCATAAGCTCTGGTCAGTCTAGTCTCTGCTGCTCTCCCCAAAGAAAACCTCGGCCCAGTGAAGACTATCCCAAGGTAAGTGTATGCATCTGTATACTCCACAATCTCTTGACCATACGTGAAGGTCGGTGCCGATCTCCTGATCCACTGCGGTGTGGTGTTAAACACCATGACCTTGGTTTTACCAAGGTTTACAGACAATCCACTATCCTCTGCAAAACTGTGTAATGCATCCAGCGTTCACTGCATACCCTCTGGTGAGTCAGAGATCAAGACAATATCATCAACATATAACAACAATGGGATCCACGTCCCTGCCAGCTGGGCACCTCTATCACCCTCTCTGTCAATGTAATCAGACACCTCATCAACATACATACCAAATAGAGTAGGAGACAATGGGCAACCCTGTTTCACCCCGATAGTGGAGTGAACTAAGTCAGATATCCCCTCTGGGGTGCGTACATGTCCCATCATTGATCTGTATAAAGCCATAATCCCCCAAATCAACACTGTGGGCACCCCCATCTCCTGCAGTCTGCGCATCAGTCGAGCTCTCGGTACCATGTCAAATGCTTTGCGGAAATCCACAAAGCTACAATAAATCCGTCTCCCATGTGACCTGCCCTCCTCAATGATAGCTCTGAGTGTCAGAATATGGTCAAGAGTGGAGAAACCCCTCCTGAAACCTGCCTGTCCCTTTGCCTGTACACCCTCACCCTCTGCCCAGTTACTCAACTGCTGCTCAATAATGGATGCATACAATCGTGCCAGTGTGTGTCCAACCATAATAGTGCGGTAATTTCCAGGCTCTGTAGGATCACCTGCCTTGAATATAGGCACAATAGTAGACAACCTCCAAGTCTCAGGTAATCCCTCACACATGGCACGATTGAACAACACTGCAAGAACCTCCATCAGCATATCCCTAGCATGTATAAAGTGCTCTGCTACTAGACCGTCATAATCGTAAGCCCTCCTGGTCCTCATCCTGTCAATGGCTCTCTTTACCATCTCAGTGGTAAAGAAGGTGCTCGTAGGTGGACATGGCTCTGTAGGATCTGGAAGGGGATCCTGCCCAGGAACCGTATATAACGATGTCGCATACTGGCCCCACACATCAGGAGAAGTAATCACTGGGGGAGGGGAGTGCTCATGGAAGAGTCGCCATGCCTCGCGTGAGTCTCTACTCAAGAACAACTGATACAAGTCTCGCTCCATCTGGGCCAGGTAAGCTCGTTTCTTCTTTCGCACAAGGCGCCGGAAAGCAATCCGCGACTGTCTGTAGGTGATGACTCCTAAATGAAGATCCCTCTGAAGCTGGGCTCTCATCTCTCTGCACTCCTCATCATACCAACTATTCTGGGGCATGCTCCCAGAATGTCGCCTCCGATCCGGTTGAGTGTGTGGGTATGCCTCTGATGCTGCATCATGTAGTGTCTCAGTCAGTAAAGTAGTGCACTCCTCTACTGAGAGGCCTGGAGCAACTGTGCATAGACGATCCCAGATCGCCTCTGTATAAACCGAGTCAGTCTCTGGTGTAAATGTATAACGGGTGTGTGACCTGCCTCTTGATTTCTGGGCTGTACTAAACTGAAAAGATACGGACAGTGTCAAGAGAGCATGATCCATTGCTACGCCCACTGGTCTGGCTCCCACTGTGAAATCCTGAATACAAGGAATAAAGCTCCGCTGTGTCATAACATAGTCCACTGTACTGGCCCCATGTCTGTGTGGAAAGCATGTGAAGCCTGCTGCTCCAGGAAACCGCTGTAAGCCATTAAGTATGGCTAGCCCATGTGTAGTCGTCATCTCCGTGAGGTATCTCCCATACTCAGTCTGCTCTCTGTCATGTGAGCATCTGTGAAACCCCAGCTCACCCACTTCCAACTCTCTAAGCATCTCATCTGAAGTGTCGTAGAAGACTGTCTGACAGTTGCCCGTTCGAGCATTGAAGTCTCCTAGGAGGATGATATCACTATCCCTAGAAAACTCCCATATATCATCATCTAGAATTGAGAAAGGCGACTGCCCTCTGGATACAGCATATACTGACGTACTGGGGGGGAAGTAACATATAGCAATATATAGAAATCGACCTGTGTCAGCTCTCAGCCTCACCCACATGTATCTAGCTTGATCCTCTCTCCGTACAATATGTAGTAGTGGCTGTAGCTCCTCCCTAAACAACACCGCTACTCCTCCTGAACCTCTACTCCCATGCTCAGATCTCGTGACTGTTCTGTGGGCTGTCTCCCATTTGTATCCCACCACATGTGGCAACAGTTGGCCAGGGGCCTGGTGAGTCTCTGAAAAGAAAACAATGTCCTTGTCTCTGAAACTGTCCTCAAAGGCACCAACATCCAACCTCATAGACCCATTACAATTCCAAGTCGCCATCCTCAATGTGGTCCCATAGGTCTCGCACCGTCATGTAGAGCGCCGCTCTACAATCACCACCCGACCATCTCTGTAAAAGGCCATCTTCCCCTTCTCCCTTGCCGCTTGAATCTCGGGCATTACTTCTCTCATATGCGCAAGTTGTGAGAGAGTGAGGTCATCACCTAAGAAAATACCTGTCTTCTTGAGAGTAGGTCTCTTCCTCAAGAATTCCTTCTTCTCTTCCAATGAAGGGAAGCGTAGTATGAGAGCTCTTTCCTTTGAAGATTCTCCGGGGCCCTCACTCTTCTTGCCCACTCTCCATGCCTTTGTGTGTGAAGGCTTCTCCACCCCCATCATTGATGTGAGGCTTGTGACCTCTTTTTCCACATTGTTTATGTCCTTGAGGCCGGTTACCCTCACATGTAGAGCCCGCATCCTCCTTCTTTGTTCCTCTTCGAGGGTCATGTTGATAAGAGTGGGTGTACAAGGAGCTTCCTTACCTTTCCCTTTCTTGGCAACCTCAATCCATTTTTCGGCCTCCTCTACTTTCTTTTGCGTTTCGGATATGACCGCGGCCCATGACTTCTTCTCCTCATTGATGTTGTCAATTTCTTCCCTCAAAGAGGGCTGAAATTCCCCCTCTTCAAGCCCATTTTTTGACCGTGTTTCCAACACTTCTTTGTGGAGGTCCAAAATGCTATTCTCCAACGTGGCGATCTTGTTGAGAAGATGATCCTTCTCGTCCTTCCACCTCTTCTCCTTTTCTTCATTTTCTCGGAGGAAAACGGTCTTCGCGTTCCTCCAATCTTCCATCTCTTTTCTCCATGCTTTCATTTCCAATTCAATGATGGAAATTCGTTTGGAGTGAAGCATATATTTGAGTTTGCTTGTTGCCATAGGTGAGGTTGGGGATGACATGAGAGAGAGAGAGAGAGAGAGAAGAGAGGATTGATGTTTCTAAAGTGCAGAAAATGCAGCAAACCCTAAAACGCAGATCTGTCCAACAACCCCAAAAAAAAAATAAAAAAAATCGTGAACCCTAAAATACAGGTCGTGAGCCCTAAAAACAGGTCACGAACCCTAAAATACAGCAGCAAACCCTAAACGAAAGCATGGTAAAGAGAGAGAGAGAGAGAGAGAGAGAGAGAGAGAGAGAGAGAGAGAGAGAGAGAGAGAGAGAGAGAGAGAGAGGAAATGAAATATTAACGTCTTTAGAAGGCCAGAATGACCTATGAGACCAAAAAGTTACAATGTGGTGGATCTGATACAAAGTCAGAGTAACAAAAATGACAATGACAAAATAAAATGACGGAATAAAATGCTATGGAATCTGAAACAGCTAGGTGTGATCTAAGCAGATAGGTGGGATAGCTAAATCATAGATCACAAAAGATCCAGCTAGGTGGGATAGCTAAATCACAGATCACAAAAGATCCAGCATTGGTCGCTGGCGGATCTCATCAATCTCCTCCATGGTCAATAGCTTGACCGGGCGTCGTGCATGTTGGGCCAAAGTGATCCGAATCCTTTGATGCAACCTCCGTCGATGCTATGTAGTCCTCCGCAGTCGTGGGCGTCTGGATCTCCCTAGCTCGGTCGCTCAGTCGATCAGTGTGCCTCCGGTGTGAGGCGGCGAGCTCTCCTGTGGTAGTAGCTCCTCCGGGTGTCTAGTGTCTGCTCTAAAGAAGTCTGTGATCTGTCTTTGAGACTGGCTGGCCTCTCCTCCCATCAGGCTCTCTCTGTGTCTGCGCAACTCGAGCAAAAACAGACCCAAGCATCTCTGATCCTCGTACCGCATGACTCTGGAGAGTGGTCCGAAGCCCTCTCTGAAAAAGCAGTGGAAGCGGCTGCGTATCTCGTAGTAGACGGGGCAGTGGCATGTGTAGTGCAACTCTGTCTCAGGCTCCAGGTCACATAGGAGGCATGTCCTGGCCTCTGTTGGTACTCTGCTATATCTCCCAGTCTCGATCCGCAGCTGGTGTGAAGATGTGCATATCTGGCCAATAGCACACCATATCCCATGAGACAAGTGGGTGTCCATGTATCTAGGTCTCGTCACAAAACCGTCCTTCGTAAGCTGGAGAAGATGCTCTTTGTAGAAAGCCATCTTCGTGCCCAGCTCCTGTGCTAGCTGTATCCATGTCTTCCTGATGTCTAGCTGAGTCAGGTCCTTGTAGATGAGCCTGGTGATCTCGGACTGTGTGAGAGCCAGAGAGGGTGCATCCAGTGAGTACCGGAAGGGGGGCAGTGTGTCTATACTGAACCCATGCGCCTGAAACCATGATGTCATCTCCCCATACCAGCATGTTGTATCTCCCTGCATGGCTAACTGTCGAGAGGACTCAAGGTGCAAGGCGGGCATATCTATTTTTGGGAAGTTCCCAAATGCGGTGTATGAAGAAGACAGATCTGGTGAGCGCCTCAACCACTAGCGGGGGGGCAGCTAGCTCTTCTCGTAAAATGGCACGTGGTACTGAAGCCTTGGCTCTAAGGAGCTGTGAGATCATAGAGACTAGTGGCTTCTCCATGCCCCCCCATCCATTAGTGCAACCTGTCCTCCCATGATGGTCCAATGAATGTCCCCAAATCTCAGCTCCATAGAGCAATGCAGAAGCCACCAGGTTGTCAGAGAGCGAGAGCTTCGTCCGAGGCTCTTGAAACTGAACATGTGAACACATCCTCTCCAATCTACCCAATGCTGCATGGGCTCTGGTCAATGTAGTCTCTGCTGCTCTTCTCAATGAAAATGCTGGTCCACTAAAAACCACTCCAAGGTAGGTGTAAGCATCTGTGTACTCCACTGTCTCCTGGTCGTATGTGAATCCGGGCGCTGACCTCCTGATCCACTGTGGGGTCGTATTAAATACCATGACCTTGGTTTTACCAAGGTTGACAGACAAGCCACTTTCATGGGCAAAGCTATGCAAAGCATCCAAGTGACGTTGCATCCCCTCTGGAGAGTCGGAGATCAACACAATATCATCAGCATATAACAATAGTGGGATCCATGTTTCTGCCAGTTGTGCACCTCTATCACCATCTCTCTCAATGTAGTTAGAAACCTCATTCACATACATACCAAACAGAATAGGAGAGAGCGGGCAACCTTGCTTCACCCCAATAGTGGAATGAACCGCTGTAGATAGGCCCTCTGACCCCACTACTGACCTGTACAGTGCCATGACCCCCCAAATGAGCTCTGTGGGTAATCCCATCTCCTGTAATCTGCGCATCAATCTAGCTTTGGGTACGGTGTCAAATGCTTTGCGGAAGTCCACAAACCTGCAATAGATCTGTCTCCCATGTGATCTGCCCTCCTCAATGATGGCTCTGAGTGTCAAGATATGGTCAAGAGTAGAAAAACCTCTCCTGAATCCTGCCTGCCCGGCTGCGCGTATCCCTTCCTTCTCTGCCCGTCTACTCAGCTGCTGCTCAAGAATGGATGTGTACAACCGTGCCAATGTGTGTCCGATCATGATAGTGCGATAATTCCTAGGCTCCCTAGGGTCTCTTGACTTGAAGATAGGTACAATAGTAGATAGGCTCCAAGTATCAGGCAAGCCCTTACACATGGCACGGTTAAACATGACTGATAGGAGCTCTGCTAGTAGATCTCTGGCATGCATGAAGTGCTCAGCCACTAAGCCATCATGATCATATGCTCTCCCAGTCCTCATCCTGTCAATGGCCTTCCTCACCATCTCAGGGGTGAAAAAAGCACATGTATGGGGGCATGGATCGGGGGGGTCAGGAAGGGACGGCTGTCCAGGAATTGTGTATAGAGATGACGCGTACTGGCCCCAAGCCTCTGTGGAGGTAATGGCAGGGGGATGGGAGTGCTCATGAAAGAGCCGCCATGCCTCACGTGAGTCCTAAATCAAGAATAGCTGGTATAGATCCTGCTCTAGGCGAGCCAAAAATGCCCTCTTCTTCCGTCGCACTAGGCGTCGGAAGTCAATCTGTGACTGTCTGTGAGTGATGTCCTCCCAAAAGCACCTCTCTCTGAAGTCTAGCTCTGGTCTCTCGGCATTCCTCGTCATGCCAGCTGTTCTGGGGCATGCTCCCAGAACGACGTCTCTGCTCGGGCTGCGTGTGTGGGTATGCCTTTGCTGCTGCATCATGTAACGTCTACGTCAGTATAGTAGTAAGCTCCTCCAAAGGTCGCCCTGACTCTTCTGTACACAAGCGTCTGTAGATCCCATCTATGTATACAGAGTCTGTCTCCCGCGTGAAGGTGTAGCGAGTAGGAGCTGCTGCATGTGGCTTGTGTGCTACACTAAACTCGAAAGAGATGGTCAGCGACACAAGAGCATGGTCCACTGCCACACCAATAGGTCTGGGTCCAATTGTGAGGTCCTGGATACTAGAGATGAGACTCGGCTGTGCCATGACATAATCCACTGTGCTAGCTCCATGTCTGTGTGGAAAGCATGTAAACCCCCCCGCAGCGGGAAATCTCTGTAGGCCATTCAAGATGACCAATCCATGTGCAGTCCCCATGTCTATCAAGTGTCGTCCATACTCAGTATGCTCCCCATCTTGTGATAGTCTGGATAGGCCTGTCTCTACCACATCCAGCTCTCTCAGCATCTCTTCTGAAGTATCATAAAAAATTGTCTGATGATGAGCAGTCCTAGCATTGAAATCCCCTAGAACGATGATGTCACCA